>NC_135632.1:5390625-6032500 GCF_053574225.1 Canis aureus | reverse complement strand
GTGGTGGTGGAAGTCAGAATAGTTGTTACTTTAGTGGACTCCAGATAAGTAAACGGCACCCTCAGACTGTCCTGTGTCATACTGTAGATCAGAACTGGTCCATATGGCTCTCATCAAGTGGTTTTAGTGTCGATTACCTTTAAACAAACTAGTTGTTTCAGCTCAGACTGTGTTTTGCACGTATGTATGTACGTTCTCCTACACATGCACAGGCACAGGCATACAAAATGGATATGCTTTTTAGACTTTAAATACAACATGATCACATAACTGTTGAGGAATTAAAGCATATTTCTGTGATTCCACCTCTCAGCCCTTTAGAGTATGGGCTTCCCCCATGTAACTACAAGTTGTAGTCAGGAACTATCTCTCTCTTAGCATTTAGCTTAGTTTAGTACCTTGCATGTACTAGGAAAGCAAATATTTGTCGAATTACATGTAATTTCTCTTTTTAACTACTGCTTCTTTCTAGCCTATTCCTTCACTCATCTTGCAAGAGCAGTCTTCTCTCATTCATTATTTATCTGTTTTTAGGCAACATCCTTCTCATTCTATTGAAACTGTAAACATCTAACAAAAGAGAACAATAATCAGGTTTTTTTTTTTTTTTTCCTAATTCAATAACTTATTAGTCATCATCCTGTTTGGCCTCTTTGTAATAGCAGAGTTATCCACACCTCATATTTGAAATTCCTTTGGCTTTTTTCAAGCTACTTCGTACTTTTCCTCTTCCTATCTGCAAAACCTCTCCCTCTTTATGTTTACCATTAAATTGGTAGTTACAAAGGTTTTGTCCTTAGGCCTCTTCTCTTTTCACCCTACTTGCTCTTTCTGGACTTTTTTATCCACTCTTAGGATCTCAGCTCCCAAATCTATGATGATGGTGTCTAAATCTATAAGCAAGTATTAACATTATTTTCTGAATATTTTTCTTTGCATAGTAAAGACCTCCATTCACCCGTAATATAAGACTATTTTAGCTTAAAGAACAAACAACAGAAATGGACTCTGGCTAGCTTAGGCAAAATCAAAGGAAGAAAGAGGGGTTGGAGTGATTACTAAAGAATTTCAAGGAGCCTAAGGATGAAAGGTATGGCTGCCACAAGAGGCTAAAGTCCAAGGAAATCAGGTGATTTCTTTATCTCTCACCTGTACCTCTCTCTGAGTAGCTGTTTATGCCTCCTCTTGCACTGGCAGCCAGCATTTTGTCCTCTTTAACTCACATGTTGGATTATGACAACTAATGTTTACCAAGTTTACATATCCTCAGTTTCAGAAATCCAGAAAGAGACCTACTTTGCTTTCTGTGTTCTAGTTTAATAATCTGAAGCATATACTTTTAGTGGCCTGTCCTAGGAAGATATTACCCCAACCAGTCCATTCTGGCCATGGGAACGCATCCATTGTACAAAGGATGTTGGCTTTAAAACCATGTGAAATGAGAAGAGACATGTCTTAAAAACAGGAGATGAGCGGAGAGATAAGATTTGCTTGGCTAGAATAAATAATAGGTGTTTAAAACAAATGTCCCCTTGGCATGTGAAACTCGTGTGCCAAACTAATTATTATCCACCAACTCAGCGACATCTCCTGGAAGAAAGGGAAAGGGAGAGATCACCAGATCTCAAGGTAGAAATTACTGAATCGTCTTTGACTTTGTCTAAACACCTATATTTTAGCATTTTCTAGTCAATTAGTTTTAACATTGAACTATCTCATGGCTGCATATTTTCCAGGTCCATTGCCGCCACCAGTCACAGCCTCTCATCTCTTGCCTCCTCTCTGAGATCCGTGGCTTCATCACTGGTTTCTCTCATCCTTGTCCATACCAGACTACCAAGCTGTACCATATCACATCTTTATTTAAAAACTATTGCAACCTATAGAAAAAATAAAAATGGCTCAGTTTTATGTCTGGCACCGCCTTTCAGAGAATCCCACCACTATCTATAGACAACCTTATTAAATCAATTGTATTTATTTACTCACTCTCTTGGACTGCTGTATACATCAGTTATAATCCTGAGATTGCCTTATATTTTTGTCTATTTGGCAAACTATTTCTTATCCTCCTGGATTTACCTCAAGACCCAGTTCAAATATCATCATCTCTGAGAAGCCTTTCCTTCACATCACCAAGGAAATTAATCTTACCTACTTGACCTTAACTCAACATAATACTTTTAGCATAGTTTTCCTATAGTGCTTTGTTTTATGTATTGGCATTTGGACAATTTAATGCATTTTATATTTTCCCCTGTCCTTTAGAATAGAGGAAAGAATATATGGGTATTCGTAGTACAGAGAAAGAATATATGGATATCCATGAATGAAAAATAAGAATATTTTATTGTTGACTATAGTTTTAAGTGGACTCCTTTTTTTGCATGTACATTTTTAAATTATGAAAGCTCTGTTATAAGTAGGATGCCTTATGCAAATTATTCAACTTCAAAAGTATTACTGTGTTTTCCTATTGTGACTATGGCACTGCAGAAATAGTACTGCCATTGAGAATGACATATAAACAAATGACAATATTACAAGTTAGATTATAAATGCTGGAGATACAAGAAAGTGCCCTTATAGGAAAAAAGGAGCAGGGAGAGATTAATTTTGGTTGCAAACTAGTGTCACAAATGAAAGCATATAAAACAGAGGGGGACATAGTCTCAAACGGTACCCTATATGGTCAACTAAATAAACCCTGTCTTTTTTTTTTTCAAAAATTCTTCATAAATTTGGTACATAGTATACAAAGTTTGTCTTCTAACTACTAAATTATTTTTGTTAATTTGCAACCACAGTAATGATTTATAATGCCTATAAAAACCAGCCTGAGATAAACATTCTCAAATACACAAACACTCACACAACATGACTGCCAAGGTGGTAATTTCATTGGCTGAGCTTTCAGCTCTACATTTGAGTTAAAGGAGAAGATTAACATGTGTTAAAGTGAGGGTTTGCTAAAGCTTAACTATGGGTGTCAGATTGCCTATATAAAGCAGTAAGTCAAATACCAAGCCAAGACAAAAGTGTTTGTTCTTCACTTAGGCTTCCAACCCCCGGCATCATGTATTTAAGAGCAAGCTTAAAGGCAAGCCTTTGGAGAATAGAGCATAATGTTGGCAAGCAAGTCATTCCCAATTAAGCTAACTAAATCTTAAGAACAAAACTACAATAAATGGTCAGAGAATGTGAGAGAACAAAACCCAAAGTGGTTGACATCTCGTTTTCCTCTTCATTGCTTTCTTCCTGATTCCTCTCATTAAGGATTGGCATTATATGCTCTATGGAATCTGATCAGAAGTGTTAGAGGATTTCAGCCTGCTGTAAGAGCAATTGCCTTGCGGCCTCGTTGGGCTTGGTAACAGCTGTCTGAATGAACAGTCTCTGTGATTCTAAGGAAAGACTAATGGTTAATACACATATCAATTCATGTAGTAAACATTACTTCAAGGAATGGAAAGAATGACGTCTTGAGATTGGTTCTACCAAGAACAGGTTAGTTCGCTAGACTTGGGAAAATTTTTAAATTTTGCCTTAAAAAAGAACAAAAAGTCTTTTCAGGCCATCAAAATTGGCTACCAAGATAAACAAATTCCATTAGATTGATTTTGCCATCAAACATTTGATATATGATACTTCAGTTTCTTATTCAAACTCCCCATTGCTGGGTTCTATTATTTTCATTTGCATTATTTTGAAAATGTAGTTTTAGTTCACACATAATAAGGAACTAATAATATGTAGATACATTCCTAACTGCTTTCATTCTCAATTATTCATAAAATCTAGTTCTTACTCATTTAGCAGTGTAAAGAGCTCTGGAGAATGAGATGACCTTTTCATCCATGACCAGTAAAAAATGAAAATACATTTTATATGAGTAATCTCTCTACTGATCATAATTCTATCAAGGATCATCCTAGAAGAATGATTGTTATTTGTGCAGTATGTACCCGTATGGCATCGTGGGCAGCATCTGATATCAGCCTCTGATAGTACCCTGATGAATAGTTATAATGATCTGGATGGGTATAAATATAGATGTAGATATAGATATGTAGATATATATATATACATGACAGTTATTTATTCCTTTTTATTTTTATTTATTTATTTTATTTATTTTTTAATGAATAATTTTCAAAATTAACCAGAGGAAAATTTGGAAGTAATGTTCATATTAGTATGTGCACTAATAGCTTTCAGTTTTTGTGTTCGCTCCTGTTCTTAATGACATTACCCAGACTATCATTGTGAAATCGTGTGCTCTTCCCCACTGTCAGTAGTAGACTTCATATGTCATTTATTTCACCTAATCTGTTTAAAATCTCAGTATATTTTGTCATATTTCACAGAACTTTTAAAAAATTATATATATTTTTGGGACGCCTGGGTGGCTCAGTGGTTGAGCGTCTGCCTTCAGCTCGGCTCATGACCCCAGGGTCCTGGGATCCAGTCCCACATCGGGCTCTTCACAAGAAGCCTGCTTCTCCCTCTGCCTGTGTCTCTGCTCTCTCTCTCTCTCTCTCTCTCTCTCTCTCTCTCTGTCTCTCACGAATAAATAAATGAATCTTTTTAAAAAATAAATAAAAATTATATATTTTCCACCTTTAAGAATCTAAGTGCCAGTAAACTAAGAAAGGTGATATGTTGATTATTTATTCAATAAATGTATATTGAACCTCTGTTTTGAGCCAGGAGAAACTAATAGAAGTATGGCAGCACATTGGAAGAAACAGTTTGGGCCAGTGGGGTTATGATAGAATCTTGAGCTAGTGAGTGAACTCTTTTACTCTAATAGTATCAGTAATTGGCCCAATTTTGGGAACCAGGAAAGGTTGACTATAATCCTGCCATTAAGATTTTCAAGTTTAACCCATCTCCCCACATCTCCGTTATACCTCCTCATAGGATGATAAGTCTGATATAGTCTGTTGTGTCATTTTTCAATCCGTTATTCTTAGGATGTTGACTCTTGCTGAGGTACACACCATTCTGCAACTCATTAATAAAAGGCACCTGGAATATGACTTCTCACAAAAAAAAAAACACACAATATTACCACTGCTTTGCAGATTAAGTCACTCAACCCAGACACTTGATAATCTTCCCAGAGTTTCACATCTATGAGCAGCAGAACTCAGATTTTTTTTTTTTAGTTTTTATTTTAGTCATCCAGTGTCCATCTCAAGTGTTCTCCTTAATCCCCATCACTTATTTCACGCATATACCCACCCACTCTTTCCTCTGGTATCCATCAGTTTGTTCTCTATCATTAAAAGTCTGTTTCTTGATTTCTCTCTCTCTCTCCCTCTCTCTTTCCCTTTGTTCATTTGTTTTGTTTCTGAAATTCCACCCATGAATGAAATTCTATGGTATTTGTCTTTCCCTGACTGACTTATTTCATTTAGAGTTATACTCTCTAGTTCTATCCATGTCATTGTAAATGGCAAGATTTCATATTTATGGGGAATAATATTCCATTGTATCTATATACCATATTTTCTTTATCCATTCATCTATTGAGGGACACGGACTGCATCCATATCTTGGCTGTTGTAAATAATGCTGCTATAATAATGGCAGCACTATCAATGCTGTATAAACTTGTAACGTAAATAATGCTGCTATAAACAGGGATCCCTCTGAATTAGTGTTTTTGTATTATTTGGGTAAATACCCAGTAGTGCAATTACTGGATAGTTCTATATTTGGGTAAATACCCAGTAGTCAATCATTGGTAGTTCTATTTTTAATTTTTCCTCCATACTGTTTCCAGAGTGGTTGCATTCCCATCAACCATGCACAAGGGTTCCTTTTGCTCCACATCCTCACCAATGCATGTTGTTTCTTGGGTTGTTGATTTTTAGCTGTTCTTACAGGTGTGAGGTGATATCTCATTGTACTTTTGATTTCTTATTTCCTTGATGATAAATGATGATGAGCATCTTTTCATGTATCTGTTAGCTATAAGTATGTCTTCTTTGGAGAAATACCTGTTAATTCCTTCTGCCCATTTTTTATTGGGTAATTTCTTTTTTGGGATTAAATTGTATAAGTTCTTTATATATTTTGGATACTAAGCCTTTATCAGATATGTCATTTGCAAATATCTTCTCTCATTCCGCAGGTTGCCTTTTGGTTTTGTTGTTTCCTTCACTGTGTAAAAGCTTCTTACTTTGATGTAGTCCCAATAGTTTATTTTTGCTTTTGTTTCTCTTGCCTCAGAGACATAGCTGGAAAATGTGCCTATGGCTGATATCAGAGAATTTACTGCATGTGTTCTGTTCTAGGATTTTGATGGTTTCTTGTCTCACATTAGGTCTTCAATCCATTTTATTTTATTTTATTTTATTTTATTTTATTTTATTTATTTTATTTTATTTTATTTTATTTATTGGAGAGAGAAAGAGATAGCAAGAGAGAGCACCAGCAGGGAAAAGAGGATGAAGCAGTGTCTCCAGGAATGGGGAACCCCACATGGGACTTGGTCCCAGGATGCTGGGATCATGACCTGAGCCAAAATGGGCTTAACCGACTGAGCCTCACAGGCACCTTTTCAATCCATTTTAAATGTATTTTTGTGTATGGTGTAAGAAAGTGGTCTAGTTTCATTCTTTTGCATGTCGCTGTCCAGTTTTCCCAACACCATTTGTTGAAAAGACTACCTTTCCCCATATAATATTCCTTCCTACTTTGTCAAAGATTAACTGACCAGATAATTGTGATTTATTTATAAGTTTTCTATTCTGTTCCATTGATCTATATGTCTATTTTTGTGCCAATACTATGCTTTTACTACTACAGCTTTGTAATATAGCTTGAGGTTCAGAATTGTGATGGCTTCAGCCTTGCTTTTCTTTTTCAAGATTACTTTGGCAATTTGGGGTCTCTTGTGGTTCCATATAGATTTTATGATTTTTTTATTCTAATTGTGTAAAAAATGCTGTTGGTTTTTTTAATAAGGATTGCATTAAATGTGAAGATTGCTTTGGGTAGAATAGGCATTTTAACAATATTTGTTCTTCCGATCCATGAACAAGGAAAGCCTTTCCATTTCTTTGTCTTGTTTTATAGTTTTCAGAGTACAGGTCCTTCACCTCTTTGATTAGGTTTATTTCTAGGTATCTTATTGTTTTTGGTTCAATTGTAAATGGGATTATTCTCTTAATTACTCTTTCTGCTGCTTCATTATTGGTATACAGAAATGCAACAATGCCTATAGATTGATATTATATATGTGACCTTACTGAATTTATCAGTTCTAGCAATTTTTTGGTGGGGACTCTAAGGTTTTCTACAGAGGATCATGTCATCTGCAAATAACAAAAGTTTTACTTCCTTCCCAATCTGGATGCCTTTTCTTTTTGTTGTCTGATTGTTGTGACTAGGACTTCCAATCGTATGCTGAATAAAAGTGGTAAGAGTGGACATCCTTGTTCCCGGCCTTAGGGGAAAGGTTCTCCGTTATTCCCCATTAAGGATAATATTAGCTGTGGGTTTTTCATATAATGGCCTTTATTAATTGAGATATATTCCCTCTAAACCTACCTTGTGAAGGGTGTTTATCATGAATGGATGTTGTACTTTGTCAAATGCTTCTTCTGCATCTAATGAAATGATATATGGTTCTTATCCCTTATCTTATTGATGTGACATATCACATTGACTGATTTGTGAATATTGAACCACCCTGGCAACCCAGGAAAGAACCCCACTGGATCATGGTGAATGATTTTTTAAATGTATTTTTGGATTCAGTTTGCTAATATTTTGTTGAAGACTTTTGCATCTAGGTTTATCAGGAATATTTGCCTGTAGTTCTCTTTTTTTAGTTGTATATTTATCTGATTTTGGTATCAGGGCAATACTGGCTTCATAAAATAAAATGGGAAGTTTTCCTTCTTCTATTTTTGGAATAGTTTGAGAATAGACATAATATTAACTCTTTTTTTAAATGTTTGGTAGATTTTGACTGTGAAGCCATCTGGTCCTGAACTTCCATTTGTTGAGAGTTTTCTGGTTACTGATTCAATTTCTTTGCTGGTATTAGGTCTATTCAAATTTTCTATTTCTGATTCCGTTTGGGTATGTTATAGGTTTCTAGGGATTTGTCCATTTCTTCTAGGCTGTCCAATTTGTTGGCATATAATTTTGCACAGTAATCTATTACAATTGTTTGTCTTTTTGTAGTATTGGTTGTTATTAATCCCCTCTCATTTGTGATTTTATTTGGATCTTTTCCATTTTTTTTTCTTGATAAGTCTGGCTAGAAGTTTACTAATGTCATTGATTTTTTTTTTTAATTAAAGAAACCAGATCTGGCTTTTGTTGATATATTCTATTGATTTTTAATTTCTTTTTTAAAAATATTTTATTTATTTATTCATGAGAGACACAGAGACAGAGACCCAGGCAGAGGGAGAAGCAGGCTCCATGCAGGGAGCCTGACGTGGGACTCCATCCCAGGACTCCAGGATCATGCCCTGGGCTGAGGGCAGGTGCTAAATAGCTGAGCCACCCAGGGATCCCCATGATTTTTAATTTCTATATCATTTATTTCTGCTCCGATCTTTATTATTTCCTTCCTCTGGCTTAAGGTTTTATTTGTTGTTCTTCTTCTAGCTCCTTTAGGTATTAGGTTGTTTATTTGAGATTTATCTTTTTTCTTGAGGTAGACCTGAGGTGCTCTTAGAACCACTTTTGCTGTATCTCAAAGGTTTTGAATAATTGTATTTTCATTTTCATTTGTTTCCATCCACCTTTTATTTCTTTTATATTCTGGTTGACCCATCATTGTTTAGTAGCATGCTTTTTAACCTCCATGTACTTGTGCTCTGTCCAGATTTTTCCTTGTGGTTAACTTCTACATTCATAGCATTGGGGTGAGAAAAGATGCATGGTAGCACTTCAATCTTTGAATTTGTTGAGACTTGTTTTGTGGCCTAATATCTGATATCTTCTGGAAAATATTCCATATACACTTGAAAAGAATGTGTATTCTGCTGTTTTAGGATGGAATGCTCTGAATATAACTGTTAAATCATTCTGGTCCCATGTGTCATTCAAAGATCTTGTTTTCTTGTTGTTTTCCATTTAGATGATCTGTCCATTGATGTAAGTGGGGTGCTAAAGCCCCCTATTATTGTATTACTGTTGATTACCTTGAGTCTTGTTTCAGTCTTTGATTTAAAATCTATTTTTTTCTGATATAAGTATTACTACTCTGGCGTTCTTTTGACATCCATTTGTACATGTTTCTCCGTCCCCTCATTTTCAATCTACAATGTCTTTAAGTCTAAAATGAGTCTCTTGTAGACATCATTTTTGTTTTTTATCCATTTTGTCATCCTATATCTTTTGATTGAAGTATTTAGTCTATTTACATTCAAAGTAATTATTGATATGTATTTATTGCAATTTTATTAATTGTTTTGTGGCTATTTCTAATAATTTTCTCTGATCCTTGTCTTTCTCTCTTTCATAATTTGCTGGTTTTCTTTAGTGATAGATTTCTTTCTCTTTATTCTTTACATATTTATTAGTGTTTTTTGATTTGTGGTTACTTTTATAAGGTCTTCTGCATATAGCAGTCTATATTAAGGTGATGATTGTTTATGCTTGAACCCATTCTTTATTTTTCTCCTTCTCTTGTTTAGTTATATGGTGTCAATATTTTACATCCTTTTATTTTATGAGTTACTATCATTTTTGGTTTTCTTTCTATTCAAAGAGTTCCCTTTAATATTTATTCTTGCAGAACTGGTTTAGTGGTCATGAAAATCCTTTATTTTTGGTCTGGAAAACTCTTTATCTCTCCTTCTATTCTGAATGATAGCCCTGCTGGATAGAGTATTCCTGGCTGCAGGTTTTTCCCATTTAGTACATTGAATATATTAGCCACTCTTTTCTGGCTTGGAAAGTTTCTGCTGAAAATTCTGCTGATAGCCTTATGAGGGTGGAGGCCGGATGGGGGTCAAGGATTCCTTTATATGTAAGTGTCTTCTTTTGTCTTGCTGCTTTAAAATTTTTTTCTTTATCACTATATTTTGCCATTTTAATTACAACACCTGTTAGTGTGGACCTGCTTTTGTTAATTTTGTTGTAGGTTCTCTGTGCCTCCTGGATCTAGATATCTATTTACTTCCCCAAATTAGGTAAATTTTCAGTTATAGTTTCCTCAGAAAAGTTCTCTGCCTCTTTCTCTCTCTTTTCTTCTTCTGGGACACCTGTAATACAAATGTTATTATGATCAATGGAGTTACTGAGTTCCGTTAAGTCTATTCTCATTTTGCATAATTCTTTTTTCTCTCTTTCGTTTGGCTTGATTGCTTTCCATTACTTTGTCTTCTAGGTTATTAATTCATGCCTCTGCTTCTTTCAGCCTGCTGTTCATTCCATCAAGCATGTTTTTCATTTTGTATTGAGTCCTATATCTCTACTATGATATTCCTTATCTCTATGCTAATGATCTCACTGATGCCCTCCACTCTTTTCTCAAGTCCAGTGAGTATTGTTATGATCATTGCTTTAAATGTTATATCAGGCATGTTACTTATATCTGTTTCACTTAGATCTTCAGGTGTGGACTTGTCCTGTTCTTTCATTTGGGACAACTTCCTCGGTCTTCTCATTTTGTCTAAGTCTCTGTGCCTGTTTCTGTGTCTTAGGAAAATCAGCTGTGTCTCCTATTTTTGAAGTGTTGGCTTTATGAAGAAGAGTTCCTGTAGTGCTCTGCAGTGTACCATTCCTTGTTCCCCAGGTCCTGGTGCTTCTGGGAGTGTCTCTACTATGTGCTGTGTGTGCCCTGCTGTTGTGTTCTAGCCACTTTATCCTTCAGGCCAGTTGTCTACAGAAGCTGTCTTTGCCTGCTGTGGCCATTGTTTGGTGCCTGGCCTAAATGTGGTGCATTTTAACTAGATACGCTCTGGTGTATTTGTGTAATGAGATCTGTCTCCACCACCTGAACAAGACCACACAAAACTTCCAGGTTGGGAGGCACAGTGTTGGCAAGAATTGGGGCCAGTCTTCTGGGGGCAAGGGACTATTGCACTTGAACTGAGGCAAATGTGGAAAAGAGTGGTTTCACCAGAGCTTGGGCGGTGGAGAGGGCTTGGTGGAAGGATTAGGTAGTATTTGTACCACACTAGTTCCCATAGGGTCCTCTGTGTTTATGCTGAGGGACAGGGGAAGGAAATAGTGCCTGCCAGTTCTTTTGTTCCCAGAGGGGTCTCTCCATGAATGTTGCCTCCCTGGGACATGGTCTGAGATGAGCATGTGTGCCCCAGGGGCTTTGCAGATCATTGTTTCATGCTGTATGTCCACAGGCTGTTTGCCTTGCCTTTTCTCCAAGAGCAGCTTCAATGCCCTCTGAGCTCCTGCAGAGCCAAGCATGCTGACCTTTAAAACTCTAGGCTTTATACTCTGCTGTTTGCCAGAACTCAAAGATTTGGCCCCTTTTGCTTTCCAAGCCAATTGCTATGGGAATTCATTTCCTCCAAGTGCTCCTCTACTTGCTGGTCTCTCTTTCACCCTACTCTGTGACGATGGCTCTCTCCCCACCACAGCAGCCACAATGCATTTCTCTCTCAAACCATATCTCTGCACTTCCTACCTTCCTTGATGTGGACTTTTTTCTACCTCGAGTTGTGGAGTTTGTTCTATCAATCTTCAGGTCAATTTCTGGGGTATTTAGGATGATTTGATAGTTATCTAGTTGTATTCATAGGACAAGGCAAACCTAGTGTCCTCCTACTCTGTTGCCTTCTTCCCATTGCCTAGCACTAATTTTCTTATCCTAAAGAACTAATATTCTTATCTTATCCTATCAAAGACTTGACTAGAATGAGTCAGAATTAATATTCAAAGGATAATTTTTGCTCTATTTACTTCATATAAATTAAGCTGTTATTAATATTAAACTAATATTGATATTCTTTTCATTGTTAACATGAATTTCATTAATTTGTCTAACTTATCCCATTCTCAAGAATGCATGGCCACATGTCTAATTTTAAAGGGAATATTTTCTTCCTAAGTGTACTCTATGCTCATCACACTTCTTATCTAGATATGAGCAAATATGCATACTTCTGTATCATGGGGTTTAGAGAAGTCAAGAAGGAATGAAAACTTGCTAACTAATAATTTTATGTCCTATTCCCCCAAAATATTGAACTTAATCATCTATATTTTAAATGATAAGAAGCAAAATGACTGATATCAAGTATGTAATTTTACTCTGGAACTAGGATATTAAAACTCAGAGGCTATTTTAAAATGAATACTGGTTCTAATTGCTTACCAAATTATTTGAATGTATCTTTATATTACCTACCTTTGTTTTAGTAATGATTTATCATCCTTTTGCCAGAAAATGCAGTATTTTGTGTTAGAATAGCAAACAGAAGAGGAACTTGTTTCAACAACCATTTATTATTGTTCAAAACATTATAATTACTCATATTTTTATTTTTTTATTTATTTTTTTATTTGTTCTCATATATAAACATATTAAACAGACAACTAATGACACTCAAGGAACAAAGAATTCAAAACTGCACCTAATAATTTATTAGTGTATATTGCCTAACTAGAAGGGAATTGAATCTAGTGCTTACTTGAAAATATTTACCCTCTGAATTGTAGAAGAGGAACATTAAAGGAAAGAGGGAACATGAGCGTATAATATTGTAGAATTCTGTTTTTTTTTTTTTAATTGACTTTATTTAGAGCAGTTTTTAGGTTTACAGCAAAGTTGAGCAAAAGGTGCAGAAATTTTCTATATACCCCTACCTCCACACAAGTAAAATCGCCCCCACCATCGACATCTCCCAGAGTGGTACATTTGTTACAACTGATGAACCTATGTTGACACATCACAATCACCCAAAGTCTACATAGTTTTACCCTTTCCAGAATGTCATACAGATGGAATCATACAGTATGTAGCTTTTTCAGATTGATTTCTTTCCCTTAATAATGTGCATTTCAGTTTCCTTCATGCCTTTCAGTGGCTTGATAGTGAATCTCAGTTTAGCACTGAATAATCTGGATGACCCATAATTTATTTATCCATTCACCTACTGAAGAATATCTTGGTGCTTCCAAGTTTTGACAATTGTGAATAAAGGGGCTGTAAACATCCATGTGCAAGGTTTTTTGTTTGTTTTGTTTTGTTTTGTTTGTTTGTTTGTTTGTTTTTTTTGTGGACATAAGTTTTCAGCTTCTTTGGAAAAAAGCCAAAGAGAATGATTGCTGGATAGGACTCTGGTTTTTAACCAGTGTGGTTAAAAATGGCTAGTGGGAGAATCCTAGTTTAGGGACACTTTATTCCTCAAAGTTTCTATAAAGTTTCTAAAAATTATATATTTTCTCTCATCACCCGAGTTATCCACCTGAAAGTCAAAGTACCATTTGTAGTTGATTCTATCTGCCAGGGGTTTACCACCTGCCCTTTTTCTGTAATCCCTGCATTTGGAGTGCTTTTCTTATTCCCACTAGTCAGTACTTCTGTTATGACACTTTTTATAACTACCTATTAAAGGCTACATCCTGTGCTTCTTCCCCTTTCTACATCAGCTATATATGTGTACAATGAGAACAAAATAATTTTGGGAAAATGTGTGCTTTTATAGTCATGAAAGCAGTGACATTTATTCTCCAACCCTATTATCACCATTTTAAACCACTAAAGGGATTATTTTAATTTGCGTTTTAAAGATAGACCAACAAAATTGTTCTCTCACCAAAAAGTTAACTTCTATACCCATTTATTTTATCATAAATAATGAATAAAATAGTCAAATGTTTGCAACTATATAATTTGTACAGGATTCAGCCTATTTGATCAAATATTTAATGGAGAATAAAACAGAAGGTTTAAGAATTACTTCTTTAGGATATTAGATGATTATATTTTTTCTTATCTCCTACTTCAAGATCTAATTTTTATCTGAATTGGAGCATATACAATAAAAAGAGATGGAAAGAAAAGAAAGCTTTTATGGACTGAAGGCCTTTAAAAAAATTCTTGGGAACTCTTACAATCTTACTATTTAGGATTTAAGGTAATAAATTTCTATGGTAATCCATAGCAATTCTACAGGTTGATAGGTAGTTATGAGACTTTGGTATTCATAGTGAATTCATGTAAATGGCTCAGTGGAACTTCAGGCTACCCAAACTTATTTCTTCATTACTCACTAACCCATTATTTTAGTGTATTTTATTGTGTTAGGTACATGGATTACAAAGACCTCCCCTTGTTAAGACATGTCAGTTTGGACTGTTATCCAGACTGTTACATCAAACCTCTAAATGGATTCTTTGCTTCTTTTCCTTCTTTCTTAAAGATTTTATTTATTCATGAGAGACACAGAGAGAGGCAGAGATACAGGCAGAGGGAGGAGCAGGCTCCCTGCAGGGAATCTGATGGGGGACTGGATCCTGGGACTCTGGGATCCTGCCCTGAACCCAAGGCAGACACTCAATTGCTGAACCACCCAGGCATCCTTGGATTCCTTGTTTCTTTCTCACTCTAACTTGTATTTTCACATTGAAGCCAAACTGACTTTTCTAAAATAGGATTATCATTCTACTCAAACCCTTAACCAGTAAATGGAATCTTGTGAACTCAGGATAGAAGGTAAAATCCTTAACCTGTCCTTTTAGGTTCTTTATAATCTGACCCTTGCTCCCTCCAGCCTCACCACTAGACAGTCTCTCTCTCTGCTCATAATACTATAGCTCTTGGCCTTTTAGATTCTCACGGGCACCAAGCTCTCTTTTTTTTTTTTTAGCCTTTGTTTTTGCTAAACATGCTCAGCTCCACATTTTTGGCTTGGCCAATTCCTGCTCATCTTTAGCTCTTAGCTAAAAGATATTTCATCAAAGTGACATTACCTGAATTAGATCCTCCTACTAGACTCATCAAAAAAGAGTCTCTTTCTGTAATTGATATATGTATCTCTGCAGATATTTAATAGAAATTTCTCTCAAGAGACCATAACTCTAGGAGTGTACAAATCATATCTACCATACCTACCATACTGCATACAGCATTTAGCATAATACCTGGCATATATGACAAGTACTGAAAATCAGTTATTAATGTTTGATCAAATGAGTGTGTCAATGCTCTAATGGTATCTGGACCCTTAGAGCTCCTTCTTTAAACAAAATTAAAATTAATCCACCAATCTTTATCTGCATTTCCAATGTCCAAAATAAGATCTGTGAATATAACTAAAAGAAGGGACTTTTTATTTTTATTTTTTTACTTACATTCATTTTGCCAACATATAACACTCAGTGCTCATCTCATCAGGTGCCCTCCTCAGTGCCTGTTACCCAATCACCCTAACCCCCTGCCCACCTCCCCTTCCACAACCCTTTGTTCATTTCCCAGAATTTTGAGTCTCCCATGGTTTGTCTCCCTCTCTAATTTTTCCCACTCAGTTCTCCTCCTTTCCCTTATAATCCCTGTCACTATTTCTTATATCCCTCATATGAGTGAAATCATATGATGATTGTCCTTCTCTGATTGACTTATTTCACTCAGTGCAATATCCTCCAGTTCCATCAATGTTGAAGCAAATGGTTTCTGAAGGCTGAGTAATATTCCATTGTATATAGAGACCACATCTTTATCCATTCATCTGTCAAAGGACATTGTGGCTCCTTCCACAGTGTGGCTATTGTGGACATTGCTGCTGTGAACATTGAGGTGCAGGTGCCCTGGCATTTCACTGCATCTGTGTCTCTGGGGTAAATACCCGTATGATTGCTGGGTAATAGGGTAGTTCTATTTTTAACTCTTTGAGAAACCTCCACACAGTTTTCCAGAGTGGCTGCACCAGTTCACATTCCCACGAACAGTGCAAGAGGGTTCTCCTTTCTCCGCATCCTCTCCAACATTTGTTGTTTCCTGTCTTGTTAATTTTCACTGTTCTCACTGGTGTGAGGTGGTATCTCATTGTGGTTTTGATTTGTATTTCCCTGATGGCAAGTGATGCGGAGCATTTTGTTGTTGCTTGTTGGCCATGTCTATGTCTTCCTCTGTGAAATTTCTGTTCATGTCTTTTGCCCATTTCATGATTGGATTGTTTGTTTCTTTGCTGTTGAGTTTAATATGTTCTTTATAGATCTTGGATGCTAGCCCTTTGTCTGATATGTCATTTGCAAATATCTTCTTCCATTCTGTAGGTTGTCTTTTAGTTTTGTTGACTGTTTCCTTCACTGTATAGAAGCTTTTTATCCTAATTAAGTCCCAACAGTTCATTTTTGCTTTTGTTTCCTTTGCCTTCATAGATGTTCTTGCAAGAAGTTGCTGTGGCCAAGTTCAAAGAGGCTGTTGCCTGTGTTCTCCTCTAGGATTTTGATGGATTCTTGTTTCACATCTAGATCCTTCATCCATTTTGAGTTTATCTTTGTGTCTGGTGTAAGAGAATGGTCTAGTTTCATTCTTCTGCATGTGGGTGTCCAATTTTCCCAGCACCATTTATTGAAGAGACTGTCCTTTCTCCAGTGAATATTCTTTCCTGCTTTGTCGAATTAGTTGACCATAGAGTTGAGGATCCATTTTTGGGTTCTCTATTCTGTTCCTTTGATCTATGTGTCTGTTTTTGTGCCAATACCACACTGTCTTGTGATCACAGCTTTGTAGTACAACTTGAAATCCAGCACTGTGATGCCCCCGGCATTGGTTTTCTTTTTCAATATTCCCCTGGCTATTCAAGGTCTTTTTCTGATTCCACACAAATCTTAAGATGATTTGTTCCAACTCTCTGAAGAAAGTCCATGGTATTTTGATAGGGATTGCATTGAATGTGTAAATTAACCTGGGTAGCATAGACATTTTCACAATATTTATTCTTCCAATCCATGAGTTATGGACTACTTTTCCATCTCTTTGTGTCTTCCTCAATTTCTTTCAGAAGTGTTCTGTAGTTTTTAGGGTATAGATCCTATACCTCTTTGGTTAGGTATATTCCTAGGTATCTTATGCTTTTGGGTGCAATTGTAAATGGGATTGACTCCTTAATTTCTCTTTCTTCAGTCTCGTTGTTAGTGTATAGAAATGCCACTGATTTCTGGGGATTGATTTTGTATCCTACCACACTGCCGAATTGCTGTATGAGTTCTAGCAATCTTGGGGTGGAGTCTTTTGGGTTTTCTATATACAGTATCATGTCATCTGTGAAGAGGGAGAGTTTGACTTCTTCTTTGGGAATCTGAATGCCTTTTATTTCTTTTTGTTGTCTGATTGCTGAGGCTAGGACTTCTAGTACTATGTTGAATAGCAGTGGTGAGAGTGGGCATCCCTGTCATGTTCCTGATCTTAGGGGAAAGGCTATCAGTTTTTCCTCTTTGCTGATGATATTCACTGTGGGCTTTACATAGATGGCTTTTAAGATAATGAGGAATGTTCAAGAGGTGACTTTTTAGAAAGATTATCATAAAGATCTTACAAATTAAACTAGAGAGGGTGGGTAAAGGAACAAAAGAGGAGAAAACAAAGCAAAGGGATTATTAGAAAAACAAGTTAAAATGAGGGCAAGTGGAATACTAATTTTATTTTAATAGCTGTGCTTATATCTTTGCATTTTTAATGGCATTTTTTAATACTCTGTATTTTCCTGGGAAGCAGATTGTCTTTCCTTCCAAAACATTACACAAGAAAGACCTCATATTATATAGCCTGAGCTTCCAGGTCCAAAGCTATGGCTGGGCTCAGTAGTTAGATGCCCAAATTCACCTTTCAGGCATTATCAGTATACAATCAGAGATCCTGTTGCCCACAAGAATTCATTTAATACTTGATCCTTAATCCATTTTACTTCTTCATTAAAAGCAGAGTTTTCTTTCCTACAGAAGTTTTGAGAATCAGGACACTTTCTTCTCATGTTCCATGTCACAGATAATTGCACTGAAAAGAGTAAATTAAAAAGCCAAATTATGTGGGTGTACTAAGTGTGATGTGTTTTCTAAGTCTGATTTGAATTAAAAGTACTCTAGATTTGAAGTAAATATAAAAATATGCATTCTAATTGTACAAAAAAAAATTTTAACTGAAGATCAAATCAGTTTGAGTCATTATTGTTAATATATGCAATTTTACTTCTTAGATGAATGAATAAAATCTACTTTGATTTCTCATTTATAATTATGTTAAAGTTCAGCTAGTTTTGGTACAATGATGCCAAATCAAAGCCAAAAACATATTTTTATGAATAATGCATTTAAAGATTACCAAAATGATATTTGAATAGGAACACAATGAACATCTCAAAAGGAATTAATACACATGTCTATTCAGTTATTATAATTCATAAAGGCCATGAAGTAATACTACTCTTTAATTATTTTTTCCTTAAAAATCAGCTTAAATGTGTAGCTTTACATTGTAGCAGAAGAAACCACATGACTCTCATCTCCCAAAATGTCACTCATATACCAGTAGAGGTGAAATACCAAAAAGAAAAAAAAGGAAAAGTAGATGAATATGGTACAATATTTTTAAAACTATAGATATGCATCTAATAAGTAATAGAGAATGGTGTTCAAGATATGTAAGAAAAAGTAAAAAATTCTAACATGACAATTAAAGAACTTTGTAATTTAACTTTGAAAGAGTGTTAGAGTTTTTAATAGCAAAGAGGAATCTGGGGGATAAAATTCCTGTTTTCTTTTTAGCATCAGTTTTCACAGTGAAAATAGTCAATCAATTACTTTGATATGTCAAGATACCACTGTTAAAAACATTTCATTATTAAATAAACTTTTAAATAAGAGACATTTAGAGACAAAAATCTATTTAGCTGTATTACATATATTCAATTTCAGTTTGCATGGTGAAATATACTGAAGTCCAAACCCTCAGTGTGATGATTATTAAGAAGTGGGAATTTGGAAGGTAATTAGGTCATGAGGTAGAGCCCTAGTGAATGGTATTAGTGTCTTTTAATAAGGGACCCCAGAACTCTCTTGCCTTTTTTTCACTATGTGAGGATACAATGAGAAGTCAGTTATCTGCAACCTGGAAATGAGCCCTTACCAGAACCTGATCATGCTGGCATTCTGATCTTGGACTTCCAGCCTTTATTGCTGTGAGCAGTAAATTTCTTCTGTCTGTGAGCCACCTAGTCTATGGCACTTTGTTATAGCAGCCTAAACTGCCTAAGACATCATTATGTTATTTCCTTTTCATATAAAGAAAAACTATTGCGATTGAAGTTACTTATCTTACCAAGTTCTCTTATTGTGTCCTATAGTTTTTCAGATATTTCTCTTTGAGTTTCTAGGTATATAATCAAACATCCTGTAAAAATTGTATCTTCTCCTTTCCACTTTTAATGCCACTATTCTAATTAAACTGAATAAACAGAACAATATTATATTTATTGGTAATTTTCACAGAAGTACTTTCAGTATTTTACAGTTAAGCACAATTTCGTATTTCTCAGAAATAGGATTTTTTTCTGTTAGGAAAATGTTCATCTTTGTTAATTAAAATTTTATGTCAGGAAGAAAATTGAATTCTATCAAATCCCTTTTTAGTTGCAATCTTTGATGGGCTATAATGAGGAAAATTAATGGATTTCTGAATATTAGCCTTCCTTGCATTCCTGAGACCAAATACAATTGACTGGGCTATAACTCAATTAATATGCCGGTGCATTCTATCTGGGATTAATTTTGTTACCATTTGCATTACTATATGTAAGAAGAACTACTCTGAAAATTTTTTCAGTATCTAACAGAATGTTAAAATTGACATTTTGACAGAGTACCAAGATAAAATATAATGTGCTAGACATTCCTCCATTCCAAAGTAGGTGTTATACCTCATGCAAGATTTGCAATGAAAATATCCCTAAACTGGCAACACAATTCTTAAAGCCTTACATCTTCGTTAAGAACTGAAATGTTTGAAATTTGATGTTAAAGAGAAGATTTTGTGAAAAGAAATTTTGAGACCATCACCAACATACTAGGAATCTCAGTTGCACAGCAGGGACAGTTGGACAGTGTCTGTTTTTCACCCCTAGTGTTGTGGAAGAGGTTTTGAAGGGCCTATTAAGGAAGCTTTATTTGTGTCTCTCAAAATTTGTGGCTTATGCCTAAATGAGCTGGAACTGGGAAGTTATTATCTTTCTGATAGTGGGTCAATGTAGGTTATCATGGTGACCACATATGGATCCCAAGTAGAAATGTCATCCTGGAATTATTTGTAATCCACTCCAGGAGGGTTGCCTTTTAGGTTGAGAAACAGCAGCCAAAAAGGGATGTGGGGTGTCCATCCAGAAGAATATCCTCTGTGGTGAGGACAGACCTAACAAAGGGAAGACATTGCCACATCACAGGAGTTTCAGGAAAAAGGCACTCCACAGAGAAATCTTCAGAAAATCCACAAAGTACCCAACAAGTGAAAAAGTTGTCTTCAAATATTTGCAGTGTACAAAATCATGAAGGTATCTGTCAAATGTGAGTTTTCCTATTTGCCTTTTCTCTCATACTTCACTATTCTCCCAACCCTACCCACTCTGATGGTGTTAGATTAAGAGATGCCAGTGGAACAAGAGGTGAATCAGAAGGGGAGAAAGGGAATTAAATGTCTTCTCTTTCTCTGAAAATAGTTGGCCCAAAGGAAACTCCAGCTTAGAGAGAAAGGAGAATCAACCTCAAAGTTTTGATGATTATTCAGGACTGGATATTTTAAAGGTTTAAACTCAATGTAAACAAATGGTCAGAAATAGCACTTTGTTTCATCATCACCCAGGGGCAGAAAAAGTATAATACTCACTAATCAATTTTAAGAGAATGGTGAGAGTCAAAACTATGTTTAATTTTATAATTATACATACCAGGAGTTCTTCTGGTTCAATGTACAGTTAGATTTTTGTGTTCATGAAATTCCAGCTTCAAGAGAGTATTTATACATTTTTGTTCTTTCTTAGAGCTTTTTTTTTTTTTTCTTTCTTGGTACTTTACAATAGTTTTGATAAACACCTAAATCAGCTTTGAGATAGTCATAGGGGATGACTGGTTGTTTAGTTTTCCTATTTTCTTAGACACCACTTTTGGTATAAATCACTTTTAAAGAAGGCCCAGCAACTTAAGAGATCTATTGATCCTTTTGGGCCTTCAGTCTTCTTGACCCTTATTGTAATATCATTACTTGGCTATTATCTGCCTTCCAAAGACCATGCTGAAAAGCATGATGGCCAAGGAAAATTAATTTTATGGTACCTGCTAGAGCAAGTGAGAACTTTACCTTAACAGAGTCTTAAAAGTGTCTCAGAAGGGGAAATCAAAGGAAATTTAAGGTTTTAGGGCCTCAGCTGGATCATTATAATTTGTATCTTGAAAGGTAAGAAAGCAGCTGTAATCAGGCAAAGTTTATGATATAATGACTTTGGATTGGTGGGCACAGCAAAGTGAAGGTGAGAAAAGATTCTTTAAACAAGTCTTGATGAGCAAGCTCTGAATCTGATTAGTATACAGTAATTTATACTGTATTTAGCTGTTTCATACTCTTGTCTATCAGGAATAAGTTTTTCCTGGGACAGTAGCTAAGCACTTTTTGTTTATTCTTAGTATTATTTAGATATGACTGGGAAAGTATACTCAATCATAGAATTTTGAAGATGCATTCAGAAAAATGTTTAGTCCCAGTATTGTTTAACACAGAGAAAAGGACTTGTGTGGGTTCAGTTCTCAAAATTCAGTACAGATTCAACTTGTAGAAAGGAAGTCAGAGTTACAAGAAGAAACTACATCTTCAGTGATTTAAGTGTCACTGAAAGAACACATAGAAGCACGAGGTAACATGGGACTTGTCTGGCTCCAGACTGACAAGAGTCTCAGGATTCCTGGGATTTATAAATGACTTTAGAAATAGCATATCATGGGGGCACCTGAGTAGCTCAGTCAGTTAAGTGGCTGCCTTCAACTCAGGTCATGATCTCAGAGTTCTGGGATTGAGCCCCATGTCTAGATCCCTGCTCAGCGGGGAGTTGGTTTGACCCTCTCTCTCTGCCCCTACCCACCACTTGTGCATTCTCTTTCTCTCTCACTCTCTCTCTTGCTTTGCTCTTTGTCTCACAAATAAATAAAATATTATAAAGAAAAAGGAAAGAAATAGCAATATCATGGCCAAAGACTATAGCCTGAACCTGAGAAACTTAACTTTTCTTTACCTTAGAGTTTAGCCTTCTTATGAAAAGAGTATTTAGTTGAGTTCATCTCCTCCATTGCTTCCATAAAGGACCTCTCTTAGGCAGAATTCTTGCCAAGATATTCAGAAATAGTTGCTCCACTCTCTGTCCTGTCCTACTCAGCTCACATGTAAGCATGAAAATAGTGATAAAAAGAAAAAAATCAAGATTGAGAAATAAGATAGTCCATCTAAAATTTATAAAATCAGCTTATTCAATTGTGAAAACTAAATTACAATTTATGTTTTCTGAAATAAAGTCAAAATCATAAACTCTTCATCAAAATGGAAGTAGAGGGGCACCTGGGTGGTTCAGTTAGTTAAGCATCTGATTCTTGGTTTTGGCTCAGGTAAGGATCTCAGGGTTGTGAGATCGAGCCCTTCATGGGCTTCCGCTCAGCAGGGACTCTGCTTGAGATTCTTCCCCCCTCCCACTTTCTCCTCCTTTGCTCTTCCCTGAGCTTGCATCCTTGTACACGTGTTTTCTCTCTCTCTCTCTCTCTCTCTCTCTCAAATAAAAAATTAATAAAATATTTTTAAAAATGGAAGCAGAAAGCTACTGCCACTAAATCTATTATGCTAACTGCCACTTTTGACATTTTGGTCATACTGCACCTATGGCGCATGACTCTCTCTCTGATCCAGGTAAGCTGTAGTCAGGGGGAGACCTGTTAATTTCACCTAGGGTGCCAAAGGTAGCATCAGACCTATCTAACAAAGAACCACTTAGGGCCACATTCTATAGAAAGTTTCTGGGAAACTGAGTCTTCAGGGGTCAGTCTGCTTACTATACAAAGTTTTCAAAGGAATCTATATATCTATTCTGTATAGCAAAAAAACTGCCATTCTGGAGATTTTCTGTGAGTTATCCAGTAGGACACTCTCTATAAGGTCTGAATGAAGAGATATGTAATTTGTGTAAGACCCAGATGCTAAATTCTACCCAAAACTGCAAATGACCCCACATTGTTACCCCACATTCACATTATTTACACAATTATAATCAACATTAACCTACCATTCACTGTAAATGCTATTTAAAGCAATTTAAAGGCATAATTTTAAGTGCAATTCAATATTTATCAGAGGCCATTTTTTATCTTTTCCTCAATTATCTCAATCAGAACCAAAAGTCATATTACGAAGACACACCTGGCGTTTTGTTCATCCACCTAACCCAGGTTTCACAATAGCAGTACTGCTGACATTTGTGCTGAATAATTGCCTCTTATGGGGACCTTTCTGTGCTTTATAGGATGTTTAGCAACACAGTGGATACGGTTGAAACTGCTTCCTCATACCATGCCAGCTGTGACAACCAAAAATTGGTTTAGAGATTGCCAAATATACTGGGGTACTGGGGTAGGGGAAACAGTTTAGAACCTCTGCAGTAGCAGAACTTTAAGGCTTCTCAGTTTGCACATTTTGCATTGGCTGCTATTTCATTCCTTGGAAGCCCATTGATTATTACTGATGATGTCTAAGCTAATTGGTTCTTAGTTTATGTTTACAACCTCTTCTATACTCAAATACACATGGCAGGCAAAAGCAGGAGGTTGAGATGCCTCCAGGAGTATGCTTATATTTGATTTTCTTCAGTTAGAAGGTGTTATTTTCCTACCAGAGGGTTTGGATCTATATTATATTCCTCCCCTTAGAATCAGTTATGGGATCTACATTCAAGTTCCATGTCAGTTTCCAATAACAAGATCCTACTAACCAAGTCTTATCTGTATAAAATGCTGTTTTCAGTGACAAACTCCAGCAGTTTAATATACCATCTTTACGCAAAACAAACCATTTTGAATACAATAGAAGCATTATTATTGAACTAAAATTTATGTTTCGTGAGAGGCTGTTATTGGAAGATCATGACTGCAGCTCACTCTAGACTGAACTGTGAGTCAGGAAGAGTCACGAACTTCCCATTTCCCATTCTCTGAGTACTTCCCCCACTCCCATGGGAGTGATTTATGCAGTGGCAGAGTCAGTCTAATTTTCCTCCTGCTTCACTTTCAAATTGCAGCATGAATAACATTATCAGATCTTTATTGGTGGTTCATGAAAATTATACTCAGTTTTTTATTTCAGGAAAATCTTTCACTGAAATGTTCAGCTTTTTAAACAAATCCTGGCATGATTTCATATTTTCAGTTTGTTTAGTAGGACTTCCAAACATGGGAAGGGACGGGGGGAATTGGAGAGGAAACAGAAAGGTGGAAGCCAAAGACAGCCCTTTAATGGGGTGTCTCTCTGTCCACCACCAAAAAATAAAATCTCCCGAGTAGCTCCTTGGAGATATATTTCACATAATTAAGTGCATTGTGATGGAATGGAGAATTATTGTGGCAGGCCAGTGAGAAACCCAGCTTCACTTCTTTTAAAGACATTTTGTGTTTCCTTCTTTTCTTTACTCATAAGGGTAAATAACTTTCATTAACCTATTCAATAAGAATTTATTGAGCATTGAACATATGCCAAATGCTACATTTTGTGCTTAGAACACAAAGGTAAATATGAAAGACTTCTATTATCTACATTCGTCTTAACATATTCATATTCAAAAAGAACTCATCTAATAAGCAAAATGTGATGCAAATAAAGTTTGGAATATAAAATATAAGCCAAAACATGAGAGTTTAGCAATTAGTGACAATATTCTGTGTATATAAATCATATAGAATTATAC
Organism: Canis aureus; assembly: GCF_053574225.1. NCBI lineage: Eukaryota > Metazoa > Chordata > Mammalia > Carnivora > Canidae > Canis > Canis aureus. The sequence continues at coordinate 6,007,580 of NC_135632.1, read as the reverse complement.
AAATGTATGTGCTCTGTTTCTAAACATAAAACTTCCCAAACAAATATCAAAGACAATTTGAATAAATAGTGAAAAATGTCATGTCCTTGAAGGGAAGACTTAAAGTTGTACAACCTCAATTTACTCAAAATAAATAAAATCGAAATCCCTGAGAAACAGGAAAGGGACATTTTAATGCTTTGGTTGTTATATTCAGTGCAACATTAATTCAAGAATATTTTAGAAAGATTTATGAAATCTCAAATGGTCAAATCCTTGACATAACATTTCACATATAGATATTTATCCTCCAGAAGTAAGTGCCAAACTATAACATATATTCACCTCTGTATTGTTTTGATAGGTAAGAACTCAAATTTCCATCAGTAGAGAAAAACTATGATAGACCCATTTAATGGAGTAGCATGAATCCATTAAACATAATGAGATAGACTTGAATTTTGTTTCATGAAAAAATATTCAAAATATGTTGCTAAATGAGAAATGTCAAATTTCAGAGCAATCTGTATGATATCTTTCTATAAAAGAACAGTAACAATATTAATAATATGTACAGAAAAAAGCTAAAGGAGCATGTCTGGGTGGCTCAGTCAATTGAATGTCTGCCTTCCACTCAGGTCATAATCCCAGGGTCCTGGGATAGAGCCCCACGTCAAGCTTGCGGCTCATCAGCTCCTCTGCCTCTGCCCCTTCTCCTGCTTATGTTCTCTCTGTTTCTCTCTCTCTCTCAAATAAATAAATAAAATCAGGAAAGGAAAGGAAAGGAAAGGAAAGGAAAGGAAAGGAAAGGAAAGGAAAGGAAAGGAAAAGGAAAAGGAAAAGGAAAAGGAAAAGGAAAAGGAAAAGGAAAAGGAAAAGGAAAAAGGAAAGGAAGAAGCCAAAGGACTGTATAGTCAGAAACTAATGGGGGGATTATAGAAGACTTTTACTCATTTTATACATTTCCTTAATTTTTAAATTTTAACTTTTGCTTACTTTTGTAACTAGGAAAAAATAAGGCAATATGAAATTTTATGTCAATAATATTGTCTTCATGAGAATTTGACATTAAAAATATCATGGGTCAATTTTCTTCTTTTTTAGAAAGTTATTTATTTATTTTGGCGGGAGAAGTGTGAGAGTCAGAAAGAGAGGGAGAGAATCCTTAAGTAGTGTCCCTGCTGAGGACAGAGCCTGACTACAGGCTCAATCCATGACTCTGAGATCATGATTGAGCAGAAATCAAGAGCCCAGCGTTTAACCAACTCAGTCACCCAGGTTCCCCTCTTCCGTTTTCATACCAGTTAGAATTTATGAGCTGAGTAGCATTAACATTGTTAAACATTGCTATCCCAAGTTGTTCCTTAAATAGTTTTTAATTAGTCCTTCCTTGGAGGAAACATAAGCTGTTCTATAATGAATTTGTCTAAACAAAAATGATTTAAGGGGCACCTTGGTGGCTCAGTAGGTGATGAGTCCAACTCTTGGTTTCTACTCAGGTCATGATCTCAGAGTCATGGGGTAGATCCCTGCATCAAGCTCCAAGGTCTGCTTGAGATTCTCATTCTCCCTCTCCCTCAGCCCCTCCCCCTGCTCACACACACACACACACACACACACACACTTTCTCCTCTCTCCAAAATAAATAAATAAATAAATAAATAAATAAATAAATAAATCCTTAAACAAATAATTTAAGAACTCAAAAGATTTACACCCATGGTGAATTTGACATCTTTCCCTTCAAATTTACCAGAGGTTTTTCAGGTTCATTTTTTAATGACTGCTCTTATGTATAATTGCATTGTGAATGACTCTGATGAATTATTGAAACATTTTCCTTAGCTTCTTTTTTTTTTCCTTAGCTTCTTTTGTGTGGGTTCCACCAACCATTGAATTTTGATCTCTCTGAATTAATTAGGTTGGAAAAAGAAATGTAAGTTAGTCTAGTTGATAGTTGCTATATCAATTACAGGGTGTGTGAAGTATGATCACTTTACCTCAAAATATGCTAAAACAAAGAGAACTGTATATACAGGCCAAACAACTGGTTCTGAAATCTTTAAAAAACCTTTATATGTTTCTAAAGTGTCAGCCAAGGTATATTTCCATATAGAATACATGGTGACCTCAACATTTCCTTAGCCTTTATTGCAAGAGCTTTGGTTACTTCATATTAATACATGACATAGGCCTCAGGAAACTTTTAGCTAAAGTTGACTACGGTCAACAATATTTTACTATAGAAAGTACGTGTAAAATTTCCCTTTGAATGTAATAACCCTGTTACATTGTACTCTAAAGATATGCAGAGGAAAAAATGCATAAAAGTCATTTTTTGACAATATAGACTAAATTGGAATTATGCAAGATAAATTGAACAAATTCAATAGTACTCTGAGATGCTGTTACAAGCTCATTACATTATTGTCTTTGGTATCAGTAATGTTATCTTGTCATTCTTTAGCCAATTAGGTACAGGAGAGTAGAACTTAAATGTTACAGAATAAATAATAGAATGTGGTATAGGCCACTAGTCATGGGAATGAAATATCTATGCACTTGCGTATTTAAGGAACATCACCAATTGTACCTTTATGGTGACCCAGGGCCAAATCCAAATATATATATACCAATGCCATTACATCTATTAGTAGATTTTTTTGTATTGCTAGATTTTTAAATAAAGGCAAAGTTGAATTTTAGTAAAATTCTACTTTTTGACTAGAGCAATCATATTTAAATTCCTAAGTGCATTATTCTTACATTCAATAGCCTATGTAGTGGTCACTTTTCAGTCCTTACATTAGTCCCATTGGAAATCACTGGTAACATAAACATAGCTTTACCAAGCCTGGTATTTGACCACATAAAACAGTTTAGCCTGTGGTTGAAATTTAAAAATTGTTTTTCAAAGTAAGTGTTAACTGTGTAAAAGATAAATAAAAAGACATTCCACTATATAGTATCGTATGTACAAAGATTTAGAATGAAGAGAAAGAAACTCAGAATGGATTGAACACAGAAGTCCATGTTTTTAGTTGATTACCCTATCATATCTCTATAGGAGAAAGATAAGATTGCAAATTTATATTTTCATTTTTTATTTCTTGAAATCATAAGGCTCTTAGTGTTATCACTTTATTTTGAGTTGAGCTATTATCATAGCTCTTTTTTAGGAAGCCAGGAACAAAATAACATGTTGATAATTATTAGACAGGAAGGAAGGAAGGAAGGAAGGAAGGAAGGAAGGAAGGAAGGAAGGAAGGAAGGAAAGAAGGAAGGAAGGAAAAGAAAAAGGGAAAGAAAGAAAGAAAGAAAGGCATTGCTCTAAGTGCAAGTCCTTTTTAACTTAGTTTATGAGTTTATGTATCCATTGATGAAAGTTATATACTTCTAATATGAAAAATGATTTAGTAATAATTATAATTTAAAATTATTGACTAGATGCAAATGCTGAAAACCTATGTTCACATAAATAAGGAGATGGGAACTGTTACAGCATTGACACACAACCGAGCCAACTCATTCTGAGTAATATGGTAGAAAACAGTCATCAATATTTATTTTTAATGTTAAGCTGAATGCCAAGCAGATTCTGCTCCAATTTAATTAAGAACAATGAATAAAATACTGATTTATGAGAAGATTAGTTACCCAGTCATTAAATGCTCATTGGCCCAACACCAACATCAGCCTTCCGAACACCATTTTGTTTGGCATGGAGGAGGTTACACCTGTGGTCAAAGCCTGTTACTAGGGTCACTAGTAGAGGAGATGTAGGATTTGTCTTTTGTTATTTGGGGAAGGGCAATTATAAAAAGGAAGGCAAAACTTAGAACCAGCATATGCCAGACAGATTCATTTGGGGCATAAACATTTTTTCATCCCAGACATTCTATAAATGATCAATTTTAGGAAGCCGACAATTGGAAAGTAATGACTTTAAACTATCCACCTCCAAACATCCTTAGGAAAATCTTCATGCATGCTCCCGGAAAGCCTAAGGGTATTCTGATTTGAAGGGTACAGTCATTTTAGTGTTCTGGCTTTATTTTAGGTCAGGATGTCACTTAGTTTTCTTCTAGAAAGTCCAACAGCTTGTCACCTGCTCCAGTTTCCTATCCCACAGCCATAGCACCCATTCTCTTACTTAGCCATTCATGTTTTCACTTTCTTCCTTATTGGTGGCACCTGAAGATTTTACTTTCTTCCCTTTTTGTTCAACTCCACAGTTATAAAAACTTTGGTGATAGTTTGCCAGCATTCCTGTATTGGGACAATTCTGAAGTTGACTCAGTGTGCCATTCCATCTGAATAAAAGTTTGTTCAATCAGGTACCCAAATTATCCAGAAATCTGAATTGGGACTTCCGACTGCAGTCTGGCTGGAACGGAGAAAGCAATCTTGACCACATAGTGTGCACACTGCAGTTTTTTTTCTTTATGCTGTATATTACACATAAAAAATATAGAAAAATTTCACGATGCTATACATGCCGCCATAGTATTTAGAAACTATAAGAATATCAAGGCAGGGATGGGAAGGATGGAGGTAAATGGAGGTAAAAACACCCTAAGACACCACTTAATACCCTCACCCATGATTACACGCCAAGAAATAAAGCTAACACTTAAATAGCTACAGTAAGAATTATGCAGTGAACCTGTTATCTACCAAGGCATTTAGAAAACACTATTTGATATGGATGAATTAGAAATATTATGAGTTGATAGAAAAGAACATATACAAGACAATTGACTGATGACTAAAAGTTTACTCATTACTAAATAGTAGTAATGAAATTTAGAATTCACATAGCTTTATAGTGTGTATCCTTTGAGTAAAAAAATAAAACCTTTTTAAAATTTTGTTTACTATATATCATTTATCAAAAAACTGTGCATATGCGGTTGTTTAATAGTGTGTCCATATAGCTCTTTTCAAATTACCAATAGGGTATATAAAGAAGATAGTCAAATAAATAAATACACAAACAGGAAAAAAAAAACAAAATAAAACATGGTAAAAATTTTTTAATAGAGGGAAAAAAATGTTAAAACTGTTTGGAGTCAGGGCGCCTGGGTGGCTCAGATGGTTAAGCATCTGTCTTTGGCCCAGGTCATGAACTCTGGATCCTGTGATCAAGTCCTGCATCAGGCTCCCTGCTCAGCCACTCCCTGCCTTGTGCACTCTCTCTCTTTCTCTCTCTTAAATGAATAAATCTTTAAGAAAAAAATGTTCAGAGTCAGAAAATTGAATCCAGCTAATCTTGTTGAAGTTTGGGACAGCATTGGGAGATGGCAAAGAAAGAGGCAAACCTACAGGCTGCCCTCTGTACCTACCTTTATACCACAGGGGTTCCGGGACTACCCTACTCTGTATTTGATCTGGAATGCTGGAATGCTCAAGAATAATGAAAGGGTTACTTAGAACTATGTCAATGGGTGGTGAGCAACTTTTTCAGTACTCCCTGAAACACTATATGATTTTCTTCTAGTTTAGCTAAGAATAATCTGTATCCCCTATTTTCAAAGATCTTTTTAGGTTGAATGGTGTGGCTTTATTTATTTATCTTATTTATGGTTTTTGTTCACAAGCACTAAGGTTTTCAGAGGTTTGTTACTGCGCTTTTTAGCTTGACAGTAATTCTTCAGACAATTGGAAAGTAATGGATTTAAACTATCCATCTCGAAACATCCTTAAGAAAGTCTTCATGCATGCTCCCTGAAAGCCTAAGGGTATTCTGATTTGAAGCATACAGTCATTTTAGTGTTCTGGCTGTAGGTCATTTATTGACCTAAATAAAGGGTCAATTCTTTATTGAACAAATTTCTTAACAGTTCTTTGTGATATGCCCACCTAGAGGTCACATACCCCCTTTTGGATCATGATCTAGATCCTCTAGATCCCAGAATTCCATGTCCGGTAGTCCTGAAGGGTTTTTTCAATTTCTATCCTCTCAAGGGCAGACTGAACTATTATGTGTATATCCCTAGACCCAAGGAGGTAGAGTTGGATGGTAGAGTCCACATGCATGCACAGTACAAGACAAAGTGGAATGGTATTTGGTATATGATACAAAGAAAAAGGGAATAGGCCAAATGCTGACTCTCTCTCCATACCACATTCTGGTATAGGACTCCAAAAAAATAAAATAAAATCCAAGTTTCCTGTATATAACCCCCCTCCCAGATCATTTTGAAGATTTATTTGTCAAAGTGGAAGGAAGATACATATTTTACTTAACAGTTTATTAGGTTAAATTATTACCTTTAAATATTTAGATATGTAGCTTTAGACCCTGCTGCTAGTGATTTTTTTTTTTTTGTTAGTTTTTCTTTTTCTTTGCCCTGGGCCCTACATTAGATAAAGCTAGGTCACAAAACACCCCTCATAGCCACAACAGCCAGGGCCTCACAAGATAAGGGGATTTTCAGAAAATTCATACTCATATGCAACTAACCAAATACAAAGCAGAATTTTTCACATGGAGATTTACAGTGCAAAGACAGTATAAGGTGGAAAAGGGTCTTAGCCTGCTTACCTTCTACCCTCAAAGCAGAATTTAAGACTAAAGCTTTTGCGACATAATTATTTCAGAAAGTGACCTCAAAAAAAGTCAGGGAAAGTCAATCTAAAGCTGGGCTGGTTTTCTGTGGGCTCAGTTCTACTCAGTCCTGCAAGCTACTGTACAAAATGTGTCTCAGAACTGTCCATCCAAGGAACATTATAGAGGAGTCTAAGTTCACTGGCTTCTAGCCGGCCAGTATTCCTATAGGTGTTAATTCCTTTGCTCTTTTAGATTTGTGCTCATGTTGGCAGAGCTGAACAATCTCCAGCCTGGAGAAGGCCCATTTGGTGGAAGCAGAGAAGGTTAGAAGAAAGCAAAGATATGCACTGCAATTGAATGAGGTGCTATCAGGTTGCATCTGTAGGCAGATGGTTACCATAGAACTGGCTAAAGTAACACCACAGGCTGAGAGAAAACGAGGTAGGCATAAGAGATTCCTGATTTAGGGAGCAATAGTGCCTTTAGGGAGGAATGGGGAAAATAGCAATTACATTTAAATTGCTCCAGAGAATGGGCAGACAATAGTAGTTGGAGATGGAGGATATGTTCCTTTCCTAGGTCTACTGTAAGAAAACACCACATATTGGGTAGCTTAGAACACCAAAGATTTATTCTCTCATATTTCTGAAGGCCAGAAGTCCAAAATCGAAGTGTCAACAGGGTTGGTTTCTTCTAAATCCTATGAAGGAGAATCTATTCCATGCCTCTCTCCTGGCTTTTGGTGACAGTTGGCAGTCCTTGTAGAGCCATCACGTCTCCCTGTGTGTTTGGATCTTCATATGGCTGTCATCTTGTGAGTAAGCGCACCAGCTATTCTGCATTGGTGGCCCACCCTATTCCAGCATGACCTCATCTTAACTAATCACATTTATTTCTAAATAAGGTCACATTCTGAGATACTGGGGATTACAACTTCAACATACTTTTTGGGGAGAACGCAACTCAACCAATAACAGAGGAAGATCACAACAGGCTGAAAGAATTTACGAAAGTGATGTAGATGCTTAAAACTATTCAGGAAATATCAGTTAAATGGCATTACTGGAACTTCGGGTGAGAGAGTGGAAATGGAGAAGTTAAAGAAGGCATGGGTCAGACCATTAGGGTTTGGAATGCAACAGCGAAGACTATGGGCTTGTTCCTACAGGTGGTTATCAAAATCCTATTTGTAGAGGGTAGTGTGGTCTGTTTACTTCTGCAGCCTTAGGTATTGTGGATAGAGATTGGAGAAGATTCAATTAATATTTCTTTTTATTTTGATGTTATTTTTAAATCAAGTTCTTTCTGCAACCTTCCTTGTAACATTTTTAAAGGTCTGTAGTGTATTTCCGATTGTATTAATGTTTAAAAATAAGCTCCTGAGTACTCCTGCTTCAGAAACCTCTATCTCCTTTTAGAAAAGAATAATACAAAAGATCACTACTGCTTCTACATGTGTCTGTTCCTTAAACATCAAGGTCAGCAATGAAAAGAAAGAAAAATGATATGAAAACACTAAATCTTCTTCATAAAAATTTCTGTATCTTTACTCAAATATCATTGGATGTAGAGAAAAATCAATGCATTTATTCCTGAAAACCATGGAGTATGTAAACAAATTTAAATCTCAATGCAAATGTAGCATATTATTAGTAGCATTATATTACATTAGTATTAAAGCATTATATTCACCATTAGAACTATTAGTTTTTTAAATGTGTGCTTTATAATCTTGGAGCAAAAGCACTGAAAAAAAACCAAAAACTCTGGATATAAGAAATATCCAGAGAACATACTGTTCCTCCAAATTAATTCCAGTGGGTGGGCACATGGTGACTGGATAGCAAGTGCCTTGTAGCTACAGCATGATAGTTTGTGCTCACAACTTGCTGGAAACTGAAGTCTGTGAATTTGAAGACAGGAAAACACAATTAAACTTGGCTTCAGTGGTACCTTCAAGGGGACCTCACTCTGTGCTCTCCTCTCTTAGGCTCTCCTAAGTTGGCCTCTGGGGTAGGAAACCAGAGAGCCTGCTCTCTACGCAGGGTCTGGTTTACAAGTACAGACAATGAAAGCAAAGAAATGGACTTGGTGTTCAAAGGGCTAATCCACATGTGAGCTTGGCTTGCACAATAAGAAGGGAGCCATTTCCATATCATCACAGGACCGAGAACAGCCAGGCTTTGACAGGGCATCGAAAATGTCCGGCCTCTTGCTGGTACCCATTCTACTCTTGTCACAGACATTGAAGCAAGTGGGCTTGGATAAATACAAAACTGGGCCTCACGTGGTGCTCCTCCATTACACACATGTCAATATGGGGAGATTTCTGCCCAAGCGGAAACCATGGAAAATGGAAATTCAACATATGGTCAATGAGGGCTGCAGAAATCAGGGAGAGGAACAGTTGCACTCCTGAGGCTTTCAGTGGCACTCTTTGGTAATTGCTTAATTGAAATTTTATTCCTTTCATTGAGCCTCCCAGCAGGAGGGAATCTACAATTACAAAGCAAGTTTTGATATTTCATTCCTGCCCTTTATACCAGTGGGTGAAGAATGGGCATTAATTAAGGGATAGCTACAAAACAAATTGCTCTGGAAGGGAAGAAAAGGGAGAGATGTGAGAATGTGTATACATGTAATTAAAAGAGCAGAGAGCAGAAGCAACATAGAAAAAACCTTATTTTTCCTTTGTATTGGTAACAGCAACATAGGAAAATGATTTTACTGAAAAACTTGTGGGTAGATAAAAAGGACAATAATTATAGTGAAAAAAAAAATGGTTCTAAATCAGCCTAGTTCAAATTTTGTTATTCACAGGCCAAGTGAGCAATTCATATCACCCCTCAGAACCTCAAATATACTACAACCTGGGTATTACTGCAAATCGTTTTACTTTACAGGACAACTGTGAAAATAAAGTAAGACACTACATGGGACAACATGTTGCAAATCGTAAAGCTCCTGTGCTCAGGAAATTGCATGATTGATTCAGAGAAGGAGGTAACCATTAATTTATTTTTTAATAGTGTGAGAGGAAAGTCGGAGCTGAGAAGCTATCAGTATACTCCTTATTAGCACTCCAACACGGTTCAACCTTACAAAACTACTGAGTCAAAGAGAAACTCAGTCCTTCTGCCACTGGTAATTAGCCACAGGAAAGAATTATAATGGGATTGAGACTTTAAGGTGTTTTGGGGAACTTATTTAGATATGTCCTTGGTATGTGTAACCAGAAATAGGGTTGAGTGGCAGTGTCTTATACCAAATCTCTGGGTCTTAGACTATTAAGAATATAAATTTATTGCTCATATTTGCGAGTAATCTAATGAGATTAGCATGCAGCTCTCATTAGTCTCCCAAATGTTCAAAGGCAACATCTGCAAGTAGTTCTGTGAGTCAAGTTGGAGTTTAAATAGTTTTCTCAGTTCTCCAAAAAAGTAAGCTTTTAGGGAATGGAACAAAATAAATGGATTTAGATGAAAAATAACTAATAGGGCCAACTAGGGGAACATATTCTCTCAGCCAACGTGTCTCATTATTTTTTCTTATCATTAAAAATATATCTGTGGTTTGAAGACTATAAGAAGCAAATAAATATAAAATAATAAAGACCTTTTTGGACTACTTATAATTCCACCAGCATATGATATTGAGTGATATATTGTTAAAATAAACATGTTCACGTGTTTTCAACCATGACAGAGCCAGTGTTTCCATCCAGGCATGATATCCATTCTCCCTTTCTGCTTTAAGAGCAAACAATCCAATATTATTTGGAGCAGGGATATGCATGACAAAGATATTTTATTTCCCACTCTTCCTTAGAGCTAAAGGTATCAGTGATGTAGGAAATGTTTGGTGTTCAGAGCCCATGGCCAAGAAAGAAATCTTGAGACATCTTTGGTGAAAAGAAGTTGTTTTATTAAAGCACAGGGACAGGACCTGTGGGCAGAAAGAGCTTGCACTGAGGCCATGAGAAGTGGCGGATTATATACTTTCAAGTTGGAAGGAGGTTAGAAATAGCATAAGTCTCCAAGGGATTTTGGAAGCAAAGTTTCAAGACCTTTTAGATGAATATTGGTCAGCCATATGCTTGGGGGATAGCTGCTGACATATATCTTGGCAGGTAGAGATAAAGGAAATCTCCAAAGGAAGTTTTATATGTTAAAATAGATCTCTAAGATCCTGGAGAGTTGGGATAATGTTAAGCTAAGATGCCTTTTGCCCTTAGCAAAGTATTAACATTGAGGCAGCTGAGCTCCCAGAGGAAGGTCACTCGACCTGTGTCTTGTCAATGGGCTGTAAGTAGTAAGGAATTTTAATTTTTTTCTTTTGCCTTTGTTTACCACACCATCAACATGACTACATTCTAATGAGTCAGAAGTTTGGGGAAGTATGGTTGGTTCCTTAAGGGGTAATATTTCCCTTTTGCTTTCTTCTCTTCTCCCTTCTTACTGTCTGGTAATGGATGTGAAGGCTGGTGCCACAACAGCTCTTCTGAACAGTGAATTACCTTGAGGGTGGAATTTAACCAGTACTGGGCTAAATTCAGTTTTATCTTGTGTTAACGAAAAATAATGTGATCTTTAAAATCTTATTAAATATTTTTATATGCAGACAGCCTAATCTTTTTGTTTTGTTTTAAAGGTGTTATTTATTTATTTATTCATGAGAGACACAGAGAAAGAGGCAGAGACACAGGCAGAGGGAGAAACAGGCTCCATGCAGGGAGCCCGATGCGGGACTTGATCCTGGGACTCCAGGCTCACACCCTGGGCAGAAGGCAGGCACTAAACCACTGAGCCACCCAGGGATCCCCAGACAACCTAATCTTAACTGATGTACAACAGCTACAATATAAGTTCCTTGAAAGCAGAGGCTTTTTTCATTTTGTTCAGAGCCCAGTACACAGGCAAGCCCACAGAGTTTCAAAACTATTGGTTACCTGAATGCCTCCTATTGACTCTTTCCCTTTTATATTGTACTCAAATACTCCTTTCTACCTCTTTTCTTTTCTACTTTTCCTACCATAATTTCCTAAATTATTTCCTCATTGCCTCTGTGCTTACTCTTCCAGTAACCTTTGTTGCTCATAATGCCATTGTCTTATTCCTTCTTATATAAATGAAAGTCTGTCCCAATGAAAAATTAGCAAATTATAAATCCAAAAGACATGACCATTTTTCTTTCAAATTTGATTTAAATAGAAACCAGGATGATGGACTATTGTATAACTCTTTAAGAGTATTCCCACTAAAGGGGACCCTGGGTGGCACAGTCATGTAAGTGCCTGATTCCTGGTTTCAGGTCAGGTCATGATATCAAGCTTCATGTCAGGCTCCACATTCAGTGCAGACACTGCTTGGGATTCTCTCTCCCTCCCCCTCTGTCTTTCCTACTTATGCTCTTTCTCTTTCTCTCTCCATCTCAAATAATTAAATTAATCATAAAAAGAGTATTCCTATATTATTTTTTAAAGATTTTATTTATTAATTCATGGAAGACACACACAGAGAGAGAGAGAGAGAGAGAGAGGGGCAGAGACACAGGCAGAGGGAGAAGCAGCCTCCATGCAGGGAGCCCAACGTGGGACTCCATCCCGGGTCTCCAGGATCATGCTCTGGGCTTAAGGCAGTGCTAAACCGCTGGGCCACTGGGGCTGCCCCAGAATATTCCTATTTTTAAAATATAGTTTTATCTTTCTAAATATAAAATAATTCTGTCCTACATCCTTTTATGAATTTTGGAATAGTATTATGGGATATATATTTCATAATGGTATTATGACCTAAAACAAAGACTCAAGCTTCATGGTTACTGTGAATTTAAGAACTTCAAAGTTTGGGGATCCCTGGGTGGCGCAGTGGTTTGGCGCCTGCCTTTGGCCCAGGGCGCGATCCTGGGGACCCGGGATCGAATCCCACATCGGGCTCCCGGTGCATGGAGCCTGCTTCTCCCTCTGCCTGTGTCTCTGCCTCTCTCTCTCTCACTGTGTGCCTATCATAAATAAATTAAAAAAAAAATTAAAAAAAAATTATATTAAGAACTTCAAAGTTTGTATATTGAGTGAGTCGATGAGGATATATTTGCAACAAAAAGTCATGAGACAATGACAAATTAAGTTGAAGAATTGGTCTCAAAGTTTAACATTCCTAATCAATTAAGAAACAAAAGTTACCTTCTAATTTTCAAAGTAAAATTACAAATGGGAGAATTCATTCTAGAAAAGGAGAAATGATTAAGTGTCCTTAACCTGATATTTTAAAAATGTGATTGGTCATTCAAATTGCCCAGCCATATGCATGTATTTTTATATTTTTTACAAGTTCGAGGGTAAGAGACTGTAGGATGAACTAAGAGAAGTATATCACTCTAAGGATGAAAGAAAATGAAAGAATAAGAGTCCTTTACTGCTATTCTTAAAAGTCACATAATGTGAGTTTTTTTATCTTTACTCTTTCTAACATTTTTTCTTCCTTTTATTTTTTTCATCAGTTTTACTAAAGTGTGCCTAGATGTGATATTTTTGGTATTTACAGTATTGGAGAGCAGTAGTTCTTTGTAAAACTCTAGCTTGGTATCTTTACACAGCTCTGGAAAATGTTTTGCCTATATCTCTTGAACTGCTGCGTCAGTCTCATGTTCCCTCTTCTCTTTTTCTCTTTTACACATACACCATTTCCAATATCACTTATGTCTTCTAATTTTGTTTCTTTATCTTTCAATCTTCTTTTCTCTTTGTTTTCATCCTGGTTATTTTTTACTGACCTACATTTTTTGTTTTTTTATATCTAATCTGCTGGTAATTTACTCACTGAGTACTGAATTTCAGTTATTATATTCTTCAGTTCTGGAACTACTATTTGATTATTTTATATATATTCCCATATTTTCTGAAACTCTTTATCTTGTCATCAATTTTATTGCATATATTAATTACAATTATTTTTAAGTTTCTGTTTATCACTTCACTGCCTAGATCATCTGTCGGTCTATTTCTAGCATATATTCCTTCTCTTGTTTTTTGGTCATTTGGTACTCTTTTGTAGATTTTTTAAAAATTCTAACCATTGTATACAAAAGACTACTGAGATAAGGAACTCTATATGACATTATCTTCCTCAAAGAATATTTAATTATTCCAGTGATTAGTTAGTATAAGGGCAGATTTCATCAGTCTAAGCAAGGACTGATAAAGTTTAAGAATAGGTTTCAAGCTTTGTTAAGAGCTGTAATATTTTTACTTTATTCGTATTCTTGAAAATTTTGTGTGTTACCATTGGCTCTCTTTCTCAGCAGATTCTTATTTCCAATTTGTGTTCTTCTGGTGTTGTGAGACTACGAAAATTTTTCTTTGCCTTTTTGCCTGCTTTCTTCTGTTTTTCAGTCTCTTACACTTTGGAAGATTAATGCTTGACAAATGTTTCAAGGAAAAGAATGTTGCCATCACTTCTTTATAAACTCATCTTTTCTAGATCTTGTTATTTTGAGTCTGACCTACCTTAGTAGCTATATTTTTACTTTCTCATCCCAAGTTTCACAAGCATTTTACACAGACACTTTCTGCTTAAACCTGAGCCTCACACTATGAAATGGAAAATAATAGCACATGTTTCACTGTGAAAAAGCAGCTAAAGTATAGCTCCTTTCAGTGTCTTTCTCTTCTCTTTCTGATCTGTACCTCCAATCCTGGCTACTTTAATTGCTCTCCAATGCCTACATAGGCAAAACAAAAACAAAAACAAACAAACAAACAAAAAAAACAAACCCTAAACTGAGATTTTATAGTAGCTTTTTACTGGAGAACTTGTGTAATACCAGCTATCCAGCAGATTTGGAAGATTTTTAGAACTAATTTTTTGACCTTTTGTTTTCCCTCTAGGCCTTACTTTTTGTTATGTGGATTATGTTGTACCAAGTTGGAATTTTTCTTAATATACTAGTGAAAATTTTCTTATGTAACATTTTAGAAATACTGGCAAATTTATATGAAAACTATGCTACTTAGTTGTTTTGTCCCAAATCAGAGAAAAAAGAAGTTGGGGAGGGGCCATGGTTTATCCCTATAAGATAAATTGTTTTCATTATTTATGTGTCCAAGAGAGAGATAAAGAAGAGAATTGGTTCGAGTTAAGCATTTTTGTTTTGTTTTCCTAAAATAGCGTTCCTAGTGGGATTAAATTATATTTTGGCCAGCTTATTACATTTATTTGCCAATGAATGAGTCCAAATATGAAGGAATTTTGTTTCTATTTGGATTGATATAATTAGCCTGTCTATAAATAGATTATTTATATCTGTATATTTTAGCTGATGACTTGTCTTATAGAAGATAAATCCTTATTTTAAAATGTTCAGAGTGTAGAAGAGAAGACCCAAAGGAAGAAATAGTTGTCCCTGCTGATGTCGTGTGCATACTATAGTAGAAGAAATAGTGGGGCAGTGGAATAGGGAATGCATATACATATAGTGGAATCTCAAAAATGACATGCATTACAAAATAAGTAATTATGAAACACAGATTATAAGAAAAACTATTCAAAGACACAAAAGAACTATCAGTGAAGAATATAAAACAAGATAAATTTTTTGCTAGAATTTTAGGATTACAAGTTATGGATCTCCTTGCATGATTTTAACTTAGATATGAGAATATAGTTACATAATGTTACCTAGTGTGTTTAATGCTTTACTTCTATGTAATCTAAGTGAAATGACATATCTGGTATTATGTGACTTATTTTAAGAACAAAATTCCCATTGTAATTCCTGTTGTAGAGATCTTAAATATTTCATGTTGTGCTGACAATGCTTAGATTCTTATCTCAAAGAACTGTATTTTGATGTGGTTATTGACTTTTCTCTTCAATAATTCTAAATGGAGAAATACAGAAATGAAATTTCTTTGTTCTTTGTTCTCATGTGGTAACTGTTAAGGTGAGTCTCAAAAAGAGTATTGAAAACATATGATTTTAGTGACACATGAAAAAAATAAAGCTCATCTTTATGGTAATAAGTTCCAATTAAACATAGCTTAATTAAACAGTGTTACTGGGCAGCCTGGGTGGCTCAGTGGTTTAGGGCCGCCTTCAGCCCAGGTGTGATCCTAGAGACCCAGGATCAAGTCCCACATCGAGCTCCTTGCAGGGAGCCTGCTTCTCCCTCTGCCTATGCCTCTGCTTTTCTCTGTGTGTGTGTGTCTTCCATGAATAAATAAATAGAATCTTTAAAAAATAATAAAAATGAAAAATAAAGTGTCACTAACTATGTAATAGTTTGAAATAAGGCATTATTATGTCTAGCTTGCATATCAATTTTATGTTCTTTTGATTTAAAAAAACATTTGGAGAGATTATTGCTTTTAAGCTTCAGAAAATTTAAGAGGCTTATTGTTTCCCAATAACACCTGAGAATAGCTGAGAGATGAATTTTTCATGGTCACCTACAAAGTCAGGAATGTGACTCAATTTTTAATTTATAATCCACTATGGTTTTAAATTCTATTGTTTATTAACAACTGAAAATAATCAAATAAAACATTTTATTTTCAGTTTGACTACAAGTTTAGTCAAACTTGCTTTGAAGTGGAAAAATTAAT
This sequence comes from Canis aureus, assembly GCF_053574225.1. Lineage (NCBI taxonomy): Eukaryota > Metazoa > Chordata > Mammalia > Carnivora > Canidae > Canis > Canis aureus. The sequence continues at coordinate 5,991,447 of NC_135632.1, read as the reverse complement.
AAAAATTATATGATTTCACCTTCACTCATCTTCTACAGATGAATTATTAGTGTAATTCTTGATCAATAAGACTATTTGTTTTCTTTTTTGCTTTTGTGAACTCTTAAGAGAAATAGTGAAGCAGAGTGGCCAATTATCTACTGTAATAGCACCATTCAATCTCTACAATAATGTATATATATTCTTCAAAGATTGTCACAGGATATATACATCTAGGTGGATAAGGGACTGATTATTAAAAGAGAGAATATTAGAAAACATAAAATGCAAAATGAAGAGATATATGACTGAAGTGGATGTGAAAAAACACACAGAATTTTCTATTTCATTTTCAACCAATAGGGAAAACTATGCAGAACAGGTGGCATTGCATACAGAAGAAAAATAGGTACTTTGATCATCTGGTAAAGAAAAGGCATTTTAAAAGCAATTTTGATTCACTTGTAAATTTATTCCAATTTTAGATTCTCTTTGTATTTTTTTCATTTGCTGCTAAAGTATAATTAGAATCTAATGTAAATTTTCTCCTGTGCTTTAAGAATCTTGACATTTAACACCTCATTTTAACAATACCTTTCATACAGTGTAGTTTCCTTTTATAGTCATTACACTTTAAAAAAAAATTCTGCTTTCATGGAAAAAAAAAGATAAAAACAGTATTAGAATAACTGACAATTCAAAGGCAACAAAGGGGCCCCAAGTCACAGATAGCTAAATAAACACAAAGGAAAAGTTATATATTGCTCCTAAGTAGAATTAAATTATAGCTGTAAAAATACAAATGGCTCAATCTGTATTATCTTTTGTTGGTACAGCAGCTTATTGCTAAAAATACTGACAATTATAAATATAGTCCTTTTCCTTCTGCCATTGGAGCTATCATATCTTCCTATGAAAGTCACAAGTGAGAGATGAATTTGACATCTTGGGTAGGAAATTGAATAGAAGCAAGAAATCAAGTAGAAATTCAAATCTCTGTCCTCTCATAGGAACATATGAAAGTGACTTCCATAATGGCAAAATTTTCTGAGAACATTAAATTAGAATTTTAAGGACCTTGTTTATTCCAAATCAATATGACTCAAGAGATTGAAAAAAAATCATGCCTTTTGAGAATAACGCATACTGTCATTCTGAATAGGCAAGACATATTTGTGAAATGTCCTAAAAAACAAAGACTAGAACAGGGAGAAATATTAAATTTACTTTTACCACAAAATCTTCCCAGAATTTAATTTAAAATTAAAATAATTTCATCTTCATTATTTTTATAATCATTGCCAAATGTTTATTGGGTCCCTACCAAGTACAGAACAGAGAATTAAGTGTTGCCATCCCTGAAGAAATGATAGTCCCTATTTACAGGGGCACACTATCTGGTTAGAAAAGAGAAAGTAAGTTTCTATTGACATATGTTCCCACTACTTATATGACTATATTGCCGTGTTTGGAACCATACAATTCTAATAATTCTTTGGACTTTCAATTAATACGTTTTTTTTTTTTTTCTTGAAGTTGAGACAGTGGAAGTTGTAGGAAAATCTACCTCAAATCTCAGATCATCAAACCCTACTGTGTCTTCAGCAGGGACTTAAGGTATCAGTAACTCCCTACTGAAATCAGAGTTTAATGGGCAGTGTGTTTTAAGTTTGTCCTATAATATTAGAAGTCTTCAACTTAACATCATTAGAAATGAAAAATACTTTAAAGAAAACCTAACTTTTTTTTACAGTGATATCAGTTGCAGAATATGAATCACACTGTGTAGTCACCTAGCAACTATTTATTTGATATGAGATTTTAGCCTAAAACAGACATTTTTCCCACGACTAAATTCTATTTCAAGTCCATCACATCTATTTTCACATGGATGTCCTGATAGAAACCATAATAACTTAAACTAGAATAGGCAAGTGACAGATCTGCTCATAGTGAAAGCTGCCATGGGACTAAAGCATAGATGCTGGTGGTACTCACTGACTCTGGACATATTCAGGGTGTTATTTCATGAACTATGTTCAGTATGAGAGGACAACCAATGGGAAAGTTACTGGATTAAATACCACAAAAAGAAGAAAACTTGATGTATCTGTCTTTGTTCTTTCCTTTTCCGGGCTTCTCTGTGATACAACACTCTTCACATTTTATCATAATGATCTCTTTGTGTTACTTTTTATCCAGCCAAACTATAGGCTCTTTGAGTAGAGCCTGTCTTACTTACCAAGAGGTAGGAAAAGTGCTTACATCACTGTAAATTAAAAAAAAAAATGTGTAAATGGATGAATAAGGGTCTAAAATGCTGTGTTATCTGTCAGAGAAATAAGGAACAAGTTGTAATAATGTCATAGGGTCTTGAGGTCCATGATTTTATACAACCCAGCAGAATTATAGAACAAGAAGTTGAGAGGCTTCGTATTCATTACTAGCTCTGATATTATAATTTGTTGAATAAATACTGTGCAAATGCTGAAAGACAGGATGAACAATTCCCAAGCAGCCCTGGAATCATAATTTGGAGTTATTTGAAGTTTTGCTCGGCCACAAATTTGAATCTCATGTATTCTGCATGAGCTGGTGAGTCACTCAGCTGGTAATGGAGCCTAGCCTTGAACATCCCAGGTTATGTTTTGTCACAACTGAGAGCTCTGAGAGTTTGGCGCTCTCAACTCTGAGGCTGTAGAGTTCTGTATGTCCTAAGACCTGAAAAAAAGGGAGAAAGCACAAATTTAGTCAAACGTTCACTATGCACTTCTCAGGGCAACTTTGATTTTTTTTTTTTTTCTGCTTTCCATCACATACATGGTAACCCTCACAAGAGATTTAAAAAGTCCTTTCAGCATGAACATTGCATTGCATAAAAATTTTTTCATGTAAGTTAAAAAAGTGAGATGCTGGGGGTATAGCTCAGGGGTAGAGCATTTGACTGCAAAAAGGTGAGATGAGGGGCACCTGAGCAGCCCAGCTGGTTAAGTGTCTGACTCTAGGTTTCAGCTCAGCTCAGGTCCTTCCAGCTGTGAAATCAGTCACACATCAGGCTCTGTGCTCAGTGCCAAGTCTGCTTCAGATTCTCTCTCCCTCTTCTCTCTCTCTCTCTCTCTCTCTCTCAAATAAAAATAAATAAATAAATAAATAAATTCTTATAAAAAAGGTGTGATGATAAAAAAAAAAAAAAAGGAACCATATTGGCATTTAGGTGAGAGCCAGGAGCCTGTGCAAACATTGCGGTATAGATAAATTTGAAGTTTCAAGGCAATTTTGAGATTTATCATTCATGAATTTCACCAGTTTACTGTGCATGAAAGAATAAAGGAAAAGTTTGAGAAATGGAAAAAATGTATTTATTGTACACTCACATTAAGGTCTCCTGTGAAGCACTTATCTTACAAAAAAAGTGGTAATTCAGTGAAACATAAAATATCTGATTATTTTCAAAAACTACGACATGGATGGAACTGGATGGTATTAGGTTGAGTGAAATAAGTCAATCGGAAAAGGACAAACATTACATGGTCTCATTCATTTGGGGAATGTAAAAATTAGTGAAAGGGAATATAGGGAAAGGAGAGAAAATGAGTGAAAATATCAGTGAGGGTGACAAAACATGAGAGACACCTAACTCTGGGAAATGAACAAGGGGTAGTGGAAGGGGAGGTGGGCGGGGGGGGTTGGGGTGACTGGGTTACGGGCACTGAAGGGGGCACCTGGCAGGATGAGGACTGGGTGTTACGCTAAATGTTGGCAAATTGAACTCCAATAAAAACAATTTTTAAAAATCAAATAAATAAATAAATAAATAAATAAATAAATAATAAAGTACAATAATCAATTAAACAGAGGTCAATTTTTGTTGAGATGAAATTAGTCAAAGAAAAGATAAACATTAAAAAAAAGAAAAGATAACATTGAGGACAGCTGGGTGGCTCAGTCAGTTAAGTGTCTACCTCTGGTTCAGATCATATTCTCAGGATTCTGGGATTGAGCCCCTGCTTCTCCCTCTGCCCACTCCCTGCTCGCTCTCTCTCCTTGTCTCTCAAATAAGTAAAATCATTTAAAAAAAAAAAAAAGAAAAGATAAACATTGAATAAACTGACACCATGGCTTCTAAAAATAGAAAAGTAATAAAAGGTAAAGATTAAATCAACTCACAAGAGGAAGAAGACACAAATTCAGAGACAAAACCAAAAGCAATGAAAGTATAAATGGGAAACAGTGCCGTACTCATTAAAATTGTCTATTAGAATTGTCCAATGCAATTTATATCAGAAATTATCATTGGAATTGGAGACATAGAGATCCAATCAAGTAATAGAATTATATGCATTTTCTTCATGAATATGAACATTATCCTTATACTGATCATCAATATCTACAGCTCTCCTTCTATACATTTGTTATAATCGTGGCTCTATTATTTGGATGTTTATTGGTATAATGGCAATTTTCTCAATAGACAGAAATCTCTAAGAGGTAAAGGCCAAGCCTGAATTGCTCACCCCTAAATTCCCAGTGCCTAACACAGAGTGTGACACACAGTAGGCGCTTAAATACCCTGTTGAACTTGTAAGTGAACAATGATCTGCATTGGTTCTTCAAGGATTCAACTGTGAACAGTGCTATCTTTGACTATCACTAAACATTTTAAACTTGAAAAGTAGACAGAGTTGTGGCTCCTACACCTCCAAAAACAGGTTTGCTGTGAGCTGAATATATCCAGGAAACAGGAAAGGAGAGATGAGGATCTGGCAGGGGTATGCCCACCGGGATGCTCAGATGCTAGCTTGCTCTCTGCTACCTGGATATATTTAAATCCAAACCTAAATGAATAATTAAATTCAACTGCATGAAGGGCTGCTTTTTCTTTTGGTCTATGGAATTTATTTTGGTGGTTCTTAAAGTGTGGTCACTCAAGCAACAGCATCAACATCATCTGTAAATTTGGTAGAGATGTAAATTTTTTGGCCCCATACCAGACCTACTCAGTCAGAAACTGGGAATGGGGCCCAGCAATCTGTGTTTAACAAGCCTGCAAGTGATTCTAAGGCAAGGTAAAGTGTGAGAAACTCCAAATACTGAGTGAAGTGAAAATTACAGTAAATAGACTATTTAACGAATTGTCATCCCACATCCTTTGTTGTTAGGGAGTCCCCAATAAGCGATATTGTAATCCCGACTCTGGTGGTCCCATCAGTATCTGGACTCCAAGCCATTCAGGGTCCACATGAGCAGCAGTTGCGGTTGTCCTTCTTTGATTTTTGGAAGAAGTAAGACAGAACTGTAAATTATTTATATTGCACTTACATATAACCCTACATCTAATAATCAATGCTATTTTCAAATAAGTTTAAGAATACAGGAAATGCATTAGAGAAAAAAAGAAAATATGACTTATTAGTTCTTATCAGTTCTACTTATAATTCCCTGTGAGACTTTTTTCTCCAGGTTCTTTTTTTTTAACAACATACAATATACTGCACATATTTAAAAGCATACAATTTGATTCATTTTCACATATGTAATATGATGAACCATCAACATAAGACAATGAGTATATCAATAATCTTCAAAGGGTCCTTGCAGTCATTCCCACTCAACTTTCTCTGTCCCTCTTCCATCTCCAGGCAACCACTGTTATATTTTCTGTCACTATAGATTAGTTTTTATATTCTAGAATTTTGTATAGCTGGAATCATAAACCTTGTATGTTTTCTTGTCTCAATTCTACTGCTTAGCATAATGATGTTGAGATTCATCCATTTTGTAGCATTTATCAATAGTCCAATCCTTTTTATTGTGGACAAGTATCCATTATACAGACAAATCACAGTCTGCTAATCCATTCACCTGTTGACAGACCTTTTGGTCATTTCTAGCTTGAGATATTATAAATGAGGTTGTTAATGTGAGCTTATATACAATTCTTTGTAGGGACATAAGCTTTCATTTTCCTTAAAATGCTAAGGAGTGGACTGACCAAATTATATTATAGGTGTATGTTAAACTGATTCCGAAACTGTCAAACTCTCAAAGTAATTATATGATTTTACATTACCACAAACAGTTTATAAGATTTCCAGTCTCTCTACTTCATTGCCAACCTTTGGGATGCTCAATCTTTTTAATTTTAGCCATTCTAAAATATTTCCTTTTTAATATTTCCTAACTTAATTTCATGCACAGTATTTTTCAATCTCACACATCAAAGTTTTTATATTTAAGAGTTCAAATTGGTGGTTTTGTATCTTTCCATGTCTCTCTTTAATTCTTTGAACATATGTAATATAGTTGTAATAGCAGTCTCAATGTCCTTGTTTGCTGCTTTTAACATTCCATCAATTTTAGACCCCTTTTAATATATTGGTTTTTTTCTCCTCAACATGGCTCATGTTTTCTTATTGCTTTGCAAGTCTATAATGTTTTTGATTCTATTTTTAGCCATTTGTGAGTTTTACTCTGAATTCTGGACAGTTTTGCTTGTATACAAATATTCCTGAGGTTTGTTCTAGGATGCATTTAAGTTATTTGCAAACAGTTTGTTCTTTTGGGGGTCTTAATTTTATATTTGTTAGAATCAGAGTAGTGTTACTCAAGACTAACTTGAGTTAGTCACTCAACTAGTGACTACTAGTCACTCTTCAGGCAACTTTTTTGTTTTCTCTACCCAGTGCCATTTGAGGTTTTCCAATTCCAATGGTGGTAACAGGCATTACTCCAGATCCCAATTGAGCGCTAAGCACTGTTACTTCTAATACTATCAGGTGGTCCTTTCCTTAGCCTGGCGTAGTCTCCTTGCGTGTGTGTTAGTACCCAGCTGCATATTCAAGGGGTGTCTTTGCCAGGTTTCTGAATCTCTCTCTCTCTCTCTCTCTCTGTTGCTCTCTTCTTCCTTATACTCTACTGCAGTGTCTAGCTACCTCAGTCTACTTACATTTCCATCTCCTCCATATACTGGGCTCCTACTGAATCTCTCTTTCTTGGCCTAGAAACTCTTAAGGAAATAAGTTTCAGCATTTGCTAGGCTCACCTTTTGGTTTCCTATTTCTCAGGTCTCACTCTCCTTCATCATCTGACATCTATCATCTTAAATCTGTTGTTTTAAATGCTTTGCCTTTTGGGAGGGGAATTATTTCAAATCGGAAGACAAATCCAATCTTTGTTACTCCATTTTAACTGACAATAGAAATATCTTCTCATATTTTTAAAGTCACCATTGGAATAAATGATCTACAAAGACCAACTCAGCTATAAAAATTAGCAATTCTTTCACAGGTCAGAACATTCACATCTGTGTTGCATAATCAGACCCAGTTATGTACTACCCAATAGGCTCCTTTGACATGTCCTTTGCAGACCTCAACTTCCTGACTTTGTTCTTGGTCTGAGCAGCCCTTGCTTTGACTCACACAGTTTTGAGGATGATAAATTCTAACTACTGCCATGATCAGGTCTAGAAACCTCCAGCTAGTAGAGACCACTGTCTCCAAATCCTGGCAGGTCAAAGCTGTGAAGGCTGTGGCTTCTCTGACGGCTCTGTGGAAGAGCTAGGTCATACAGCCCAGGAGTGTGAGGACTTCATAGCTCCTGGAGTGGATTTGACCAGTGAGAACAGTAGAGCTGTCAGATGAATTACTCTTCTACTAGAACCTCATGCCCACCTAAGAGATAGCTCCCAGATGTAGTAATTTCGTGAAGCTTGTCTAGAGATATCCTCCTATGTGACTAAATAACTGAGTGCATTTTCTTGTGAAATCATAGATAGGTGGATTCATTTCTGGCCCTTGTTCCTGCCTCATTTCCTTTTTCCTTCACTCTTACTGCCCTTGCACATAGTATTTCACTCCTACAAAAGAACATTAGTGTGTACAACTTGGTTCTGACTATTTTCTAGAGTACTTAGGCTAATGGAGGAAAAAAAGAGAATATAAGAAAGACAATAATCATTCCCTTATATAACATTTACTTGTTCCATTTTTATACTCCAGTAGTCAAATTTTCTGTTTATTTTATTTTTATTTTTTTTTTAATTTTTTTTTCAATTTTTATTTATTTATGGTAGTCACAGAGAGAGAGAGAGGCAGAGACACAGGCAGAGGGAGAAGCAGGCTCCATGCACCGGGAGCCTGATGTGGGATTCGATCCCAGGTCTCCAGGATCGCGCCCTGGGCCAAAGGCAGGCGCCAAACCGCTGCGCCACCCAGGGATCCCAAATTTTCTGTTTAAATCAAGAAACAAAATATTTTAATTTAACATGTTGAAATTTTAACCCAAATTTACAGAGCTGTGAGAAATATTATCAGAAACTATTGATCTTGTGGAAGGGAAAATAACAAAACATGAATGTTCATTTCTAAAACAGCTGCCAAATCAGGGCAGGCAGAAAATTCCATATGCAGGTGGAATGTCACTGTGAATGCTGGAATTTTAGAGCTCTTATCTAGAACATGATTTGGAAGATTTGTAGGAGAATGATGATCTAAACACTTGAGGCAACGTGTAGTTTGCCTGCATTTGTAAATACCAGGATGACTTTAAATAGAAGAAGCTAAAAATGTTTTTCACTCGGTGCTCTGTCCTGTGTCACAGCTTTGTGATTTGTTTAAACAGATTTCTTCAGCCCAGTGGAGTGATATTAAGCATGTAACTCCTAACCCAAAGTTACAGAGTATGCATTAGTTGGAGAAAAGATCATTTGGTAAATTATGAATTTGAAAGTGAATAAATAAGTTTTAAAAGTTGTGTAGAAAGCATATTTTTAATCAAAAACCCGTTATAATGTGAGATTTATTCATGAAATACTAGATTAGTACAGTGGGAGTCCTAACCAAATTATGATTTTTTTAACCTTCCTTTAATAAACTATTCTTGTTTATTCATAGAAACCAATAAAGTGACATAAAGAGAACTAAAGCTCTTTCCATTTTTTTTAATGCAATTTATTTAAAGAATCTTAAATCCTAGTATTGTGGGTTGGATTGTATTCCCCAATAAGAAATATCCTACTCTAATACTATGTGCCTATGACCTTATTTGGAAATAGGGTCTTTGCAGATTAATTAAGTTAAAATGAACTAATGCTGAATTCGGGTAGACCCTAAATCCAGTGACTGGTGTCCCTATAAGATGAGGGAAATTTGGATTCTGACACATAGAACATGTGATGAAAAAGGCACAGACAGGCGCACCTAAAGTCAAGGATCACCAGCAAGCCCTAGCAGCCAAGAAGAGGCAAAGAAAGACGCTTCCCTAGAGACTTCAGGGAGAACGTGGACCTGCTGACACCTAGATTTCAGACTTCAAGCCTCCAAAAACATAAAAGAATAAATTTCCCTGTTTTAAGCCCCTTTGTTGTGACAATTTGTTACAGTAGCCCTAGGAAACTAACATACTTAGTTATAATTTTTGAAATACTTTTAAAATTCTTATGTGGTAGGTTTTATAAAAATTCAGTGAAGTTTATGAAGCTTTGTTTTCTGATATTATTACAAATTACACTAAGTTAAAGAATCTTTGAGGCTTATGTTTGAACTCCATATAGAAAATTGTATTGAAAAAAAATCTTATTTTCCATTAAGGAATTTCCTGTAATTCCTATTCAGTCCAATTTACCAGGTTGTTTGTAATATCTATATGTGAGTAGTGCTCTAGGCGATACCAACAATGCCAACACCATGACTTCAGACTTCTGGCCTCCTGCACTGTAAGAGAATAAATTTTTGTTGTTTTAAGTCACCTGGTTTGTTGTTATGGAAGCTCCAGGAAACAAACACAATACTGATAACTTCAAGATCTTATGTAAATGATAAGGGGATTCAAGCCCCACCCTTATGACCTCATTTAACATTAATTACCTCCAGGCACTTGGGTGATCAATTGAGCATCTGACCCCTGGTTTCCCCTCAGGTCTTGATCTTAGGGTCATGTGATCAGCCCCACATCTGGCTCTGCATGGAGTCTGTTTAAAACTCTCTCAATCTCCTTCCAACCCTCCCCTCTTCAATCTCTCTCTCTAAAAAAAAAAAAAAAAAAAAAAAAAAAAAAAGTCTTTAATATTAATTACCCCCATTAAAGGTCCTACCTTCAAATACCATCATTTGGGTGTTGAGGTTTCAACATACAAATTTGAGGGGGCTCACAATTCAGTCTGTACATTGTGATTATTTCTATTTCTTTAAATATTTTTAAAATTTTTTTATCTTCCCCTAATATGACCCCTTATTCCTGTAACCTTTTCCTTTTTAGAACCAAATTTCCCTATAACATTTTGTTCTTATGATTCATTTAGGGGTAACCACAACCTTAGGATGGCACATGCCATAGTTCTAAGGATTCAGAGAACTTTATCTTTTTCTTCAGAAATGAGCATGGAACCCAAAGAAAAACTTTCTTGGGCCTCTACAGAAAGAGAGTGGCCACTATAGATCATGTTCCCCCAGGGTCACCAGAATTAATCTTTACACAATGTGAGTGAGCCTGCCAGAAAATAAAAACACTCAGAAGAAAGTAAGGCCAGAAAGAAGAAAGACACTGCTAATATCCAAACACTCAATGCAGTCCATCAGACTGGACCCATATATAGGCTTTTAATTTACCTGGGTCAATAAATTTCATATTTTTGTTTAAGCTAGATTAAGTTGGCTTTCTGTTATTGGTATTAGAGTCCTGATTACAACAACTCTGGAGTTTTAGAACACTGAGAAGTATAAATCATAATCACATAGCAGAGGAGATGGGATCTCACTTCTCAGATTAAATGAAAAGATTGCATTTTTGGTCTTTGGTGCTTTGTCTTACTCTCTCTGGATCACTTACCCTGGATGGAGCCAGTGACATGACATGAGGCCCACCTGGTGAGGGACCACCTGAGTGAGACAAAGCAAATCTTCTCCTCATTCCTCAAACCAATTAGGGCCTTTAAATAAGACCACAGCCTCAAGCTGACAGCTTGACGCAGTGTCATGAAAGACTTTGAGCCAGAGGCAGCCAGCTTCACCATGTGTGGATTTCTGATGTGCTGACATTATGAGAGTATAAATGTTTATTGTTTTAAGCTGCTATTTTTTAGAATAACTTGTTATATGGCAATAGATAACTAATAAAACCACTTAAAATGATATATCTTTGAAGCTATTGGAAAGCAGTATTACATAACATAATTTACTATAATATATTGTCTACAAACAGAGATAAATCTATTGACCATTTATGAGTTGTTTTCTAGATAAGACACTGATTTACATTAACACAGAGGATCTCAACCCATATAATCTCGGTAACAGGAAGGAAGCATCAAAGTATAAAAAGCACAATTTGTGTTTTACACCCTTGAATTTGAGTGCTGAGTCAACCCAAATGTACTAAATGACCCTGGGCAAATCATTTAAATCTATGTGCTTCTGTTTCCTCTTCTGTATAATAGAAATATGAAAATCCACTTAGAGAGTTTTCTGGGGATTATAAATAATACATGTAGAACATTAAAACTATGAATGGGTCCATAAGACTGGAGCTCAATAATACATGGTTATAATTTCTTTGACTAGTAGCATTCACTTCAAGATGTAAGAGCAGATTAACAATAGAAATACATACCTCTGATATGGGCATGATGCTTGGGTGTGGACCCAAGTTGTGACTAACTTGCTTGTTGGCATTGTTTTTTTTTTTTTTTTTTTTTGTATTTTTTTTAACTATTTAAAATATATTTTAATGAGAACACTTTCTCACTACCTTTAAATTATTTACATTTTTTAATATGAAATTGCTCTGCAACTAGGACTTAACAGCTTTCTGATCTACAGGGTTTAGATGCCACGGCACTACTAATTCCAGTGCTCTTGAGGCAAGTCTTCCTCTGTTGGGAGTCCCTGTGGCAGCTTCAGGGCCTTGATCCTTATCAAATGCTTAACCGCTTTCAGTTTTGCATTCACTGAAGGGATGTTCTTGTGAACTTGAGGAGGATGTGCTTTCTCTAATCCAAGCATATTTATTATATCTTTTTCCCAATATGGATGTCTCTTTGTACTTTTTATTCTGGTAACAATATGCAGTTTATGAGGGTGCTGTGGATCCCCACCATATTTTTCATGATCTGCAGGTGAAGGTTGAAACACTTTATCCGGAATTCTTGACTTCGTTAATTTTTGACGAATACAGTCTGTACAAATAAGAGGCTCCACAACTTTTGTCATCAGTTTGAAGTTGGTCTGGGGGCTTCTGAACAATTTGAGTGCAAAATCCCTGCCATGATTGTGCTGACCTTTCTCTTCAGGCGAGGGAAAGGAGAACAGAGGAAGGACCACCTGGGCTTGGCATTGGGTTTTAACTGATTGGCTGACCCTACACAGTTCAGGTTTTCATATATAAGTCTGCTTGTGGTCCTTCTTTGAAACTCACTGGGAAATTACACCATGCTGAGTAGAAGATACATATATTCAATGTGTGAGTTAAGTCAGTTTTTCCCCAAATGGGACTTTCTATTGTCAATATTTAACCAACTGTCCCCAAGCCTCTCTTTAATATATCCCTTTCTGTAAGAGTGTTAAAGAGTTTCATAGATTTATTTACTTGTTTATGCCATAGTTGAGCCTAATATTTTCTATTAGTCTAAATCATACCAATCTTCATCATATCCCCTGAGGCCATTTAGGTAGGATTACATATCATCAGTTTGCAATTGGGAAAATCAGTACGTTGAGAAGTTAAATCCATTTGTAGTGTGGAAAGAATCAAAGCTTTTTACTGATTCTGGAGAATTCTATCTTTTCTATAGTTTAGGAAGTTGCAAAATAAGAATTACATGTCAACAGAATCACTGATGTAGTAAACATGAAATTGTCTCTCAGTATATTCAAGTCTGATTAGATCCTTATTAGGGAATAATATCCAGTCTGGCAATCCATAAATAAAGCAGATATCTCAGATAGTATGAAATAATAAAAGAAAAATTAATAGTTAAGTGTTAATATGAAGCATAGCCACAGAATTGCCATGAAGGTGATACCCAAGTACATTAGATAGGATATAATAGATTTTGTCGTTTATAAACCCAGTGTTTGATGTTTAGTTTAACAGACCAATAGATAGTAACATAAAAATTATAACCATTTTTTCAGATTCCATCAATATGTTCTCATTATAGAAAAAAAAAAAAAAAAAAAGAGAGAGGGATCCCTGGGTGGCTCAGTGGTTTAGCACCTGCCTTTGGCCCAGGGTGTGATCCTGGAAAGCTGGGATTGAGTCTCCCATCAGGCTTCCTTCATGGAGCCTGCTTCTCCCTCTGCCTGTGTCTCTGCCTCTCTCTCTCTCTCTCTCTCTCTCTGTGTATCTCTCATGAATAAATAAATAAAATCTTTAAAAAAAAGAGAGTGAAAAAGAGAATGCCAAAGATTGTTTTAAATCATTCATAATTCCAACATCCAGAGATAATTTATTATAATTTGACATATATATCTATAATCTATCTAAATGAATACTATAATATATGTGTATATAGAAATATATATATATATATGTAATTTAAATCTATAAATCGCATATTTGGGATTTTACCGAAGACATAGTTTTGTGTGAATGGTACTTTTTCAATTTAACAGTAACATAATGTCAAATCTGGCTTAATGTTTAATATGTCATGAATTGTGTAGAGCAGTATAGGCTGGACACTGCATAAATCTAAGGGATATCATCATTTACCTAGACTATGACACACATCCTGGTGTTGTATAATGTGACAGCCTATGTTAAGCATTCTAAAAAACATTTGAAATGGCCACATAGTTGCTCATTACATAACAATGCCATTCTTTATTAATGATTAGTCTACTGTTGGATGTTTAACTTGTTTCCATTCTTTATATTATAATTAATGCTATATGAAATCATCTGTACAAAAATATTTGTATTCTCTGTGCATTCAAGTATAATATATATAAGTCAAAAGATAATTTTATTTATTTTTCAAAACAATTTTTCTTTTTTTTTAAGATTTTATTTACTTCTTCATGTGAGAGGCAGAGAACAAAGGCAGAGGGAGAAACAGTCTCCCTGCAGGGAGCCCGATGTGGAACTCGATTCCAGAACCCCGGGATCCCAACCTAAGCCAAAGGCAGACACTCAACCACTGAGCTGCCAGGTGCCCCCAAAGATAAACAATTTTAAAGATTCTTTATATATGCTGAAATATGTAACAAATGCTTTAGACTAATTACTTTGGATTCCTGTTTTTCATTTCAGCCTGTAATTAAGCCATCACAGTTCCCTTGGTTTCAAGCAAATAAATTTATTTCAACAAGAAGAAATATCTATATGCATATGTATTTATCTATTTGAAACATAGAAGAAAATATCACACAGAATCCTAGGCACTCAGGGCTATAAAGAAATGGAATCAGGAACTCAAAAGCCTTTAGCAAATTAATTAGTACTAAAATTTCACCTGTCTCTGAATTTACATGCTATTCTCCTCTCTCCCCACCTCTTTCCTTTTCCTCTCTCCTCTCCTTCTCTGTCTCTCTCCCTCTCTTCTGTTCTCCTTCTTCCATCCTCCTCCTCTCCAGCTTTTGGGATTTCCCATGGTCTAAAATATCCACAACACACCTTATTTCATATTTGCACTCAATTTGACCAGTCCACATCAAAATAACATATTTGAAACAAGTAACACGTTCCTAGGAGTTAAACCTTATTGACCTTTCTCAGGCCAGTTGTTTATTCTCACTTAATTGATAAGAACAAACATTGAAGATCCATGTAGTACAAATATGATTATTATGGCCCATCACAGGAAGGAATTTCTAAAAGAAAGGCAAGCACTATGATATAGACACTGTAAAATATGACGACACAGTGCCATAATCAATAATCTGATTGATAGAATTGTGGATTCTGAACTGATAGAACACTGAAGATAATCCAGTGACTTCAAATTCTCTTTAGTTTAACTCTTAGGGAATCATGAAAGAACCATAGAAACCAATATAGTAAGAGAACAAATAGATACTGGATAAATTGACTCTGGGACCCCAGAGTTTCACTACAGCTGTCCACTTGTATATGTTTCATATATTGTCCTTTCCTATAAGTTTCAGAGGAAGAGAGATGAAGAAAGAGAGAATGTGGGATAAGGGAAGGGGGAAGAGAAGAAAGGAGAGAAGAATTCTGTGACCAAAAATCATCTGAAATAACTTACGTACTTTATCCTCTTTGTTTTATCTAAGCAGGATCTTTTCCCTAAAAATAGCAGTGAATCTAGAATATGGGTGTATGGATTCAGTATCACACTTGTTTCATTATAAAATACTACCTCTCCTAGATTCCTAAATTCTCACTGATCTTACATTAAGATTTTTCTATAATGGGTTTCTTTAGGGAACATCCTTTTTGGATACTTTCCCTTAAGACTACAATAGTTTATGGAACACCCAAGAATAATTCTAAAACTACCTAGGAACTCTAAAACAGCAATTATCTTGCTGTGCAGCCAATGGAGGAATTAATCTGCTGCTCCAGGAACTATCACAGTTCCCTGTTTCAGTAACCTCCCCTCTGATGGCCCTATGCTCTCTCTTCCTCTCTCCCGAGGCAACAACCTTGTGACCAATCACCATCAATTCCTTCTGATGTTTTGCACATTTCACAGCACAAGGATTAAATAGCACTGGCTTATCTCCTCTATCAAGGAGAGGGTGGGACTCTGTCTCATAGTCTAATTTTGTTTTTTTCCTCAGAAAATGATGAATTGTCACTGGTTGCCTAGATGAATGAGACTAGAAAGACAGTGGGATTTTCCATTCTGTGCTCTATTAATATTCTCTTAAAATATCTAAAATCAAATACAAAATTCCCTTTGAACACATCCTTTCCTGACAGAAATTGATATTTTCCATTATCATAATGTTGATTATTTCACGTAAAACTAATACCTAAGCTTATGATGTTACAGTCTATTTACCCATCGTTTGCAAGCTCTGTTACTTAAGAAGGTATCTTCCATTTACTGACAATGAAAACTATTCTCAAATAAATTATTTCTCACTAATCTGGGTGACTAAAAATTGTTTTACTTCCTCATCTGGGGATAATTAATATGTTTAATATAGGGAGAAAAGGCACTTAAAATGAATCAGCATTAAATTGGCATGACAATTTCATTTGTAAAAATAGAGGAAAAGATTTTGATTGGAACTTTATCTTGAAAAATAAAACCAAAACTATAAAACTGTGATAAAATGCAATCTAACATTTAAATTCAATTTATTTACAATGGCAAACATGGCTCAGTTTTTAGAAAAGATAAAGAACATTGTTTTCTTCTTGATGTAATTTACTATCGGATGATACCATATCTGCACAAAACGTGTTTTTTTTTCAGCACGATAATGAGGATTATTTTTGCAAATATACATGTGCTTAATCAAGTTTTGTAAATATCTGTCTTAAGTCTTTGATTTTTAAAAATTGTTCTCTTTTGAAACCTCTGTTCTGTCCTCACTAGTGTTATTTTTTTCTCTTCCATTGCTTACTGCCTACTTGCCAATGGCTTCAAATGAGATCTAAGTATTTCTCTAATATCCTTTTTGTGGTCTCCATGGAATTCTGTTCTCTTTCGCACAGCTTAAAATTTCATTTGGCAATAAATTTGCAATCTATTGGCCTTCTAAATATCCAAGAATAGAAGCAGGCTAAGCTGCAAAGAGAAGGGAAGCTGCAGAAGAGGACTAAATAGATTCTACTGTTACAATAAGATGGAGGTAGGGAGAGCTCAATCTGTTGAGCATCCAATTCTTGATTTGGGCTCAGTTCATGATCTCAGAGTCCTGGGATGGAGCCCATTGTTGGGCTCTCTGCTTGAGATTTTCTTTCCCTCTGCCCTTCCTGCTCACTCCCTCTTTCTCTCTTTTTCTCTCTCAAATAAATAATTTTTAAAAAAATAAAATAAATTAAGATGGAGATTAAAGGATATTTGAGGAAAAACCAAATTTCCATGTTGTTTGTTCACTCATGATTTAGTTTTTATTCTCTATGTCATCTCATAACCTCTTGGAAAGCAAATACACAGATAAAAAGGGACCCCATATATAAGAAAAATGAGTCAATTAGCCTTTAAGATCTCTTAGAGAATTAAGAATACAAAACTAGCTCTACATTTATTAATTTAATCTATTTTTGCAAATCTTGATTTGTGTAGGTCATGCAGTCAAAACTCCTATGAAATCATTTGTCAAAGTGATAGTTCAAACAGTTGAATATGTCTGTATTGTCCTCTAGGTAGTATTAGGGCTACTACCAAGCAAAGCTGCAATGTAAAATGAGAAGATATTGGTATTTACCCTCCACCTATTTCTATTAGGTAATTTTCTTAGATGCTTTGCCGCTTGCTCTCTTTCTTTTCTATCCTTCCAATCCCACTTTTTTGATTATCTATGGTTGTATGAGAAACCACACCACAACTTAGTGGCTTCAAACAGTAATGTATTATTGTTTCTAATAATTCTCTGGATTTATTGGGCCACCTGGGTGGTTCTTACATGCAGCCTTATATTTAGTTTTAGGCAGATGTCAGCTGGGCCAGTAATCATCTGGTGTCTGTATTAGCTAGACATCCAGATTGGGTGTGGCAGTGGCAGTACTGGGAGATTGGATACATAAGGGTAATTGACCGAATAAAATATATTCAAAATAATAAGACCCTAATTTCCCAATGTCAGGCTAAGGAGTTATAAATATGGAAAGGGCAAAAACCAGAAGATGAACTCTGTGGTGTTGTATTTGAAGTGGAGATATTAATGTGAACTCTTCATATTCTAGATATATAAACTACAGATGGAAATAAGTATAAATCTATATGTAACTATATATCTCTACCTACCTACTTAAATAAATATATATGAATAAAAATTATATATTATATAATATATTTCCTCTCTACTGAGAAACTTGGAATCAGCAATCTCCCAATAGTAATAAGAACACCTAAAGCCCAAATGTTGGGTTTTAAATACTACTGTCCATTTAAAAGAAGCAAAATTTCTTGGAAAAATAACTCAATCTATGATTGGGTAGAGATATGATGAGGTGAGCCTGGACAATCTTGTTGTGTTAGAAAGAAAGAAACTCTCAAAAAATAATGGAGAAAAGTCAAAAGGACAAAAAAGGTGCCTTCAAAGAGAACCCAATGACTACATCTGGGGTAATTTTAACATTAAAATAAATAATGAGGATATTGGGCTGAAACTTATTTAATAAAACAAGAATGTACCATACTGAATAAATAAGTGAATAAATGGAAATTGCAATGAGAAGTGAGATAATTACCTAGCCTCAAAGTACTTTCCCCACAAGCTACTTCTTAATTATAAAGGGGAAAAAGTAACTTTATGATAAGAAGCTATCAGATACCACCTAAAACAAGTGATCAAAGTTAACATCACCAGTAATGGAAAAAGTCAAACCTGCCCGTCACCTAATAGGATGAAAGGAGGAAAATAAAGCAGAGTCACTTTTGTGTTATGCCTGCTCGAGTTGAAAAGCCTATATTTAATCATGGAGAAATGTGAAAAAACCCAGCTGAGGTACTTCTACCAAATAATAGCTATAATCTTCAAAATTGTCAGAGTTGTGAAAGTCTCAGAAAGACCAAAGAACTGTTCCAGATTGAAGATGTTTAAAGGAATATGACAACTTAATATTATGCATGATTGTAGACTGGATCTTTTTCTTATAAAGGACCTTACTGAGACTATCTGAAAAACTCCAATGGAATCCCAGGATTAGATGGTAGTAATGTATCAATATCAATTTCCTGGGTGGTTGCATTGAGGTTATATAAGAAAATGTTTTTGTTCTATACTAAAGTGTTCAAGGGTGATGGAGCATCAAGTTAGTCTCTCACGCTCAAATGGCCCAAGAATATGTTATTTGGACTATTCTTGAAATTTTTATAAGTTTGAGACTGCATCAAAATAAAAACATTTTTAAAAATTAAGTGACAACTGAAGAATCATTCAACAACACCCAAAGAAAACAAGATAAGAATAATAATTATGAATAGAAATTAGAGCTATGCAGCATAAAAAAAGCTATCTCAGCACAAACCACAGAAGTGTCATAAAAAGAATATCAGGGACTTAGAACTGGAAAGCTCACTCTGATTGAATCATTCTGTTATCAATACTGGTAGACATGGTCCCAAGCCAAGCTTTTTATCCTCAGTATGAAGGATTTGGAACTTCATATCAGATCCCACCATATAGATTTTGGAGTTTATTGTGAATTTTGTGGTCTCCTAAAATATGTCATGCGGTGATTCTAAACCATATTATTGCCTAAAAAATCCCAATCCTTCCATGAAACCTCTAGGTGAACATATTACCAGATTACATGGAAATATATATTTCAGTATAAATTCCTGGACCACAGGGTCATACATGTCCCAAGTGGACAAAATCAGGAAAAGTGGTTCCCCACACAGAACTCTGTTTTATACATTAACTCTTTCTAAGTTTGCTCTCTATGATATTATACTGAAAAATACTTGGCTAAATTGAATGGCCTGTACATATTTACATAATAGAATTCCCAAATGAAGTCTACAAAATTTAATTATAAATGAAGATCTAATGTAAACATTCTTTGGATTTTAGTACAGGAGTAATGCTTTGCTGCATACTTAAGAATAAGAGGAAAGTAATTAGTAATAAATCACTCCACCCTCAAGAGTCACAAATCTAGTTGCACTCTAAAATCCCCATTCTTCTGAACTACATCTTAATGTTACTTTAGAAAGTGATGAAATTTACACAGAGGCAAAGGATTAAGTTTTCTTGACTCATTTTGCTTTCCTGGAGAACGGGAGCTACCACTTTTAATTGAAGGACAGACTAATTAAGGGATTAATTTCTATTTGTTTAGTCCTTTGAAGATTAACTATTTTCCAAATACAATATTATTAAGATTTATTTACCACTCTTAAAAGACAAGCCTATCACAAACTTAAACTCCCCTTAATCAACCTTTCATTTACAAATGAGACTAGTTTATCTCATTTACAAATGAGACTAGTTTATCTAACAAAAACTGAAATAAAATGTAAGATCTCAATAATCCCTCCAAAGTTGCAGCAGTTAAAATCAATGATTATGGCAAATCTATATAATGCTACAACACTTAGTAAATTGTCTTACCTAGAGTTATTACAGCATTATAGAATATACCAAAAACTATATGACTTGCTCATCCTTATTTTACAGATATATAATATCATGCTGTTTTTCTTAACTATTCCATAAATATAGATTGATGTATACTCTGAACACAACTTCTTGAATCTTCCAAAGCTTATATCAATTAATGGAAACTTTCTTCCAAATTGAATTTTTGATTTTATTTAATTTTTCTAAATTTATTTGGAGACTTTTGGGGAAATTATATACATATATGCTGGAACTTCCAAAAATAATCTCTAAGTTTTACCTTTGGATAGCATTTTTCTTGGTTTACCATGACAATGAATAAAATTTCAAATTGAATCATGGATCATGATGTCCTTTTGCAATAAGACCAGACGAATTTATCAAAGAAACAAGCCAACATTATTTAAAGCACCATGTAATACCTCTTATTTTATTTTAAATATTCATGGGACTGTGTAAACTAAATGACAATTTATTTTATCTAAGACCAAAGTGAATTCTTGGCTCCTTTCAGTGGAATTTCATATGGTATCTGAATATATCTGCTGTCTAACAAACCAGTTATATGAATGTTTATTGAACGTCTTTCATAATTTCAACTTACTGATAAATGTTGGGCAGGATAGAGAAGTTTAAGCACACCACTACATTCCAAGAAGGATTCAAAATGCCTTCTCACAGATTAAAAGAGAGAGAGAGAGAGAGAGTTTGAGTTAAAAATGAATTTAAAAACTATTAAAAAGGATAGGACAGAGGGACTTAAGATGTTATATAACCAAGTACAAAAATGTAAACTTCCTCCCCAACATCATTCCACACATTCATTCTCTAATTCACTCACTCCAGTCACACCAGCCTCATTTCAGATTTGTCATCTTGCCAAGGTCTTGGAACTTGCTCTTCTCTCTGTTATGTTCCTCTCACTTGGAATGTTGACCCTCTCAACTACAACAGTCCTCTAACATTTACTCTATTTATTCTCCTCCTCTATTGCCTTCAAAGCACTTATCACTTTGGGAAATTATTATTAATTTGATAGTTTGTGTGTTTCTTGTCTCTTGAACCCATTAGATTGTTAGCTCCATAATGACAGGGACTCCCTTTTATATTACTGTATGCCCAGTACTTAGCACAATGTCTTGCACATCTTAGGTGCTTAGTAAATATGTGTTGAATAAATGCACTAGATATAGAAAACTGTTATCTTGTCACTCCCCTAGTCAACAGCTATTTATATAAACATAAAGTTCAAATCTCTTTAAAATTGCCACCAATAATGCTTCCATGACCATAAGTTCCATTCCACCTTCTGTATTTACATGTTGGCCTACCTCTCTTAGCCACCATCTGTCATGTTTAATTAAGTACTCTTTTAGCAGGAATTTCTACGTATACCTTATATTTTTCTACAATATGACCTTTGCTCCTATTGTTTCCTCTTTCTATATCCACTTACTAATATCACATTCATTCTTCCAGGCAGGGTGACAATGTGACTTTTGTTAGCCCAAGTTAACTTTGTTTTCAGGGGCCCTTTCTTCCATCCAAATATTAAAAATTGTTGTATTTTTACAAATACATGTATTTTTACATTTACATGTCTATTTACATGTATAATCCTGTTGAGTTTGTTATTATATATCCATTACTGTACATTACATTTTTATGATATGAAAATAGGTTAAAATTAAGGCATTTTATCTGTGGGCCCCTAAAAGTATCATGGGTCCTAGGCAGTATGTTTATTGCACCTTTGGGTTAGTTGGTTCTTCTTCCAAGCACAATGTAAATATCAACTCGTCCTGGAAACTTTTTTTGAGCAAACTCCCCCCAAAACACATACATATGCACACATACACGCATACACACAAACGTGCCTTACTTTTTCTCTATTTTTTCGTAGCACATTCTATTTTGTAATAGATTAAAGTCAAGACTGTAACTAATTCATCTTTCTGTCCCTTAAAGTTTCTTTCATAGATCTTAACATTTTCTAAGCAAAAATGGCTGCCTTTTGATTTGAGATATAATTCAGGTACTAATAATATGGATTCTAATAGTTAAGGAAGTTTTCAGTAAAGAAGACTTTATTGAGATGGCCCTAGAACCATTGATAAGCAACAGATCTTAAATTGCAAACTACTGAATATGTATGATAGAAAGATTTTATGAATCACATCCGCCAGAATAATAGGTTATGAAGCAATAAATGCATTTTTACATTTGAAATCCAATCAGTTAATAAACATGCAATTTTTGAACAATGCAGGTAACTTCTTTTGGCTAAGCCATAGCAGATTCAAACTGAAAAATATAATAAAAGTAACTATGTGCCAATTTTCAATAAAAGAATTCTCAGTTACCTTATTTTATTAATTATATCAATTATTTCTCACTATTACGTTAACCCCATTTTATAGGACAGGAAACTGATAAGTTATGGTACTAAAAGGGAATCTAGGGCATCTGACACAGAGCCATTGATCTCCTCAAAGAAGGCAAAGCATATACATGATGTAGTTATATCAAAAAGTAAGGGAGTTGATGGCACAAAGTCCAAATTTCCTTGCCAAGAAATAAGACCTCATGGAAAAATTGACATTGTAGATGAGCTTTGAAATTGTAGCTTGTTCAGAGAACATTTTAATATAGAAAACAGCATGAATGCAAATGTGGAGGAAAGAATCATCTTGTCATATGGCTGGAAAAGTGTGTAAATGGCAGTATCAGAGAAAAGCTGTGTTGAGCAGTACAGTGAATTGAATTGGATCAGTAAGATATGGTAAGATAGGAAAATGAAACATCAAGAAGGCCTCCAGGATATATAATAAGAAACCCAAGTATCTGTTCAAACCATCCACCAGGAATAGGAATATGGAAAGAACAATGCGAGGGAAAGAGACCTGATTAGGGAAAGGGTAATGAATTTAGTGTTGAATATGCAATATTCACCTGTAGTTCTTCTTCATGGAGTTGTCCAGTAGGCAACTGGTGATGGCAAAACATGGCAAAATGGGGAGACAAGATGCCCCAGAGTAATCCATTGCCAAAGGGAATGCAGGTATTTATCAGAGAAGGCTGGGAAAAGATAGTCACATCTTCAAAAAAGGGACATTTAGAGAAATAAATGAGATTTATTAAAGGCATGTATATTAAGTATAGAAGGTCAAGAAAAGGAGCTGGCTAAAACAACTGTTTCGATTTGTAAAGGTGTGATGTTTGGGTTTTCTTCTCCGTCCATCTTGCATAGTAGAAACAAAAAGGCAAGATTTTCAATATTGCTCTCAGTAGTATTTACACTAGTCGTCAATACTACCCATGGCACAGGAAGCCCTTTATATGCATGGGGCCAGTGGTGATGGGCCAAGCCTACAATATGCCAGGGGTAGAAACAGGTGTTTGCCATGACTATTGAATTTAATCCTCTCAAAAACTTATGAGGTGGTTATAATTACCTTCAAGTTGGTGAGGCAGGAATTCAGTCCATACTGCTCATCCACTGGATGGGAGAGCCAGTGTTCAACTTCAGAATTGCCTGACTCTAGAACATGCACCCTTACCTACTATTTTGTCAACTTCACTAAAATTAATGGGCTATAGAGGAGCCTTAATGCTGGAGCACAAAACAGCAATTGAATGTGTTCCAAATTATAGTTCACGTTTCACTACAATGCCAGAAAGGTGAGCTCCTCACCAACTGTAATTGTCATTGCTCAATAGCAAGGAATTAAAGATTTTTAGCATATATTACAGTAATTAAATGAACCTACCCTAATCCCATTCCCCTTTTTCTTTCTAAACCTTTTAAATTGTCTACAGCGTGCCAGACTGTATGTCTCATCTTCAGTTCTTTTCATTTCCAAGCGGAAGTGAGATGTAAATTGCAAACAAATGAATAAAAAATAAGAGAGCTTCTTTTTCTCTGGTTTTCCTCAGCCTCTGGATAAATCTCATTTAAATATATTGCGATACAGCCATTCCTTTCCTAGCTTTCAGATGGTGAGCTTTTTAGTCATCGTTTTACAAGGCCAACATGTTTGTTGACTGGAACAGTCCTAGAGAGGCCAAGAGCAATAATTCTTATCATTTTATTTTGAGGGAGTGAATCTATTTTATACCATCTTTGGATACTATGTAAATCTCGGAATCAGAAGCCAGTCTGTGTTCAAATGAATTAACCTCAGACTGAAGTAACCATGATACTTTGGGCCATAAATTAGGCTGATTTAAAAGAATTCAGCAGAACATTCCAAAAGTGGTTACAGAGCCAGAGAGACTGAGATCTTTTACTTTTAAAGGAAGTTATTCTTCATAGCATTAGCTAATATAGGTCATAGTTTTCATTACTGGTGTAACATTATTGGTATAGTGTACTTTAGAGCCCCAGCAAGGAAAGAAAGCAAGATGACCAACATTAGCACACTGTAGTTATCCTCTTCACTAAGAGCACATTAAATGCTCTTTCCCCTCAAAGTTTTTGTCAGAAGAGCTGAGCATATTTTCTCCTGAAATAATGAAATATAGGGAAAGGATACTTTTACATTAGAAAAAAACTAGAATAATAACTCACATATTTTAATTTTAGGTGTTTTATCAAAGAACTTTCTCTTATGATTGGGATTGCATTATTCAGCTCTATTAATAAAAATGTTTTTTTTGTTTTGTTTTTTTTACCTCTCGCATGACATGAGAGGTATAGGTAATGATATGCATTCGTGGACCTCTTCCTATCTGCCTTATCTTTTCCTATGTGCTTTACACATATTAGCACATTTTCTTAATATGGACCCTAGGGAATAGATATTACTGTTACTCTTACTTGATAAAGAAACTGAAATTTAGAGATGTCATCACTTACCCCGGGTGGATCAGCTTGTAAGGAGCCCAGCAGGTATTCAAGCACAGGTAAGCACACTTCCTTAACTGCTTAGCAAAATGACTATGCTCACTATATATTTTTTTAAATTAACTTGATTGAAGTATAATTTACATATAATGAGCTATACACAGTTTAAGTGTACAATTCAATGAGTTTTGACAAATGGATACACCATTATGGGAAGGATACAGAACATTTCCACCATCCCCAGGAATCTCATTTGGTGCCAGTGTCCTACCCCTTCTTCTTTGACAACCACTGATATGTTTTCTATCACTAGATATACTTTTTTTGTTTTATTACATGCGTGTTCTGTTTAACAACACAACATTACACAAAATGCCAAATGCACATTTCTTCATTTTTTACAGAAACTTGAAATAATATGGTACTTTTGTTAATATCAGTTACTATCACCAAGTTTAACTCCTTACCAGCTAATATGACAATGAGTTTAGGGACTAAAGGATCAATGGATATAAGGAGGGAAGGAAAAAAGCATATAAATTTATTTTGTAAAATTGAATAAATGAAAAATTAATCCCAGAAAAAGTACATAAATTTAATGTGGTCTTTTGTGCGCCAAAGTGATACTACCTGACCTGGAGGGGTGATCATAGGTCCAGTTAGTATAGACTGCAAAGTCATGGAATCCCAAGTCCTCTGTCTGCCACACATGATACTTTCAGCCTCCTCTCCTGTCCTCCCTGCCTATCAGCTTCTCTGCACCTCCCTCATGGTGGACTAAGACTCTCCAGACACCTTTCATCTTGGGTTTTGAGCCACGTGTTTTGACCTGTGATTCAGCCACCAAGTGACAGAACCAAATATAAATTGTGACAAACCAGTATGAAATCTTTTTGGTTCTTTATTATATGATTGTTGTGGTTTAATTAAAAGAAATAACAATTTACAAATAGGTGAAACACTTTGAGTAGTAAATAGAAAAATTACAACAACATTCAGATACTTAAAGCAAATGGAGTTTTATTTTCTATGACTGATCTGATTTGCCTTTGAGACCTGCCTCTCTTTGAGTGGTGGGTGGGAAAACAAAACACTGCTTTAAATTCCTGAACTATATCTTATTTCTTCCCCATTAAACTGTTTCTTCTGGTTGATTCTGTCCTTCTCAGGTAAGTCTTCCAGATGCCCTCTCGTCCTCCGTGCTTTTTGGATACGTGCTGTGTGAGCATAAATGAACTTTCTTAGGTAGGCAGAGGTAACAGAGAAGGATATTCAAGGGCACAATGCCTTCAGGAAAATATCTCTCTGCCATAGATGTTCTTTTCTTTTCTGTTTTGTCACCTCTTTCCACAATCTGATGCAGCATCTAGGTTGGGCTCTCTACTTCCTTTTCTTTTCTTCATCATATCTTGCTTCTTCTCGAGGGACTTAGACTCAAAACGTAGTCCATCCCACACACCAGGGAAGGAGCAGTAAGATCTAGTCAGATGTCTGGCTCCAGATCCCTTAGTGGAAGCTATAGAAATTTGGAAATTCCCTTTATATTGCAGCAGTACTAAAATTTAAAGGCTATTGTTGTGCTAAGAACAAAAAAATACAATTTTGCAATTCAAAACTTAGTACTGCTGTTCTCTCACTCTTTTGTTGTTTTATTCTTTGATGTAGCAATGCTAATCTTCCTTGAGGCAGAGTAAAGCAATATGAAGGATTATATATTAAAAAGAGAAAATCATATGAATAGACATATTGAAATGTATTACCATTATTTCATTTATAAATGCCATGGAGAAAGGTAAAAAAAAAAATACATCTTTGCTTAATATTGTTCTATAGTGTCCCTTTCTAAGAGAGTCAAAACTTGACAAGCAGGCATTTGAATTTTCCACAAAATTATTCATCTCATCTTGAACTATTCTTTAGACACATGTTAAACACATGTTCAAAACCCAAGAGATTAATCATTATTTCTCTAAACAGTGTTTGCTTTTCTGTTTCCATATCTTTGCTCAAGCCTTTCTCACTGCCTAGAAGGTTTTTCTTTTTTCATTCATTTGGGCCAGCTCAAATCTCATCTTTGCCATGAAGTCAGACAATATTGATAACTATCTTGTACCCTTAGATATCTCTATCATATATTGCATCTCCGTTATAACAGTTTCTTTTTCTGATATGAACAAGAGACACTTCTTAATGAGTCCGTCTTCCACACTAAAGTGAGTGGCTACAGGGCAGGAACTGTGAACAATTCACCCTGGTCTCACCCACAATACCCAGCCTTATACATAATACATGATATGTGGCATGCAATCACACATATCTGTGATGTTGGTTGAATGCAAATTAAAGAGAGAAAATGTCTTCTAATTAGTTATTTCTTGTAAAATTCAAAAGAAATATGCCTGGCCTTTTGGAACTAAAAAGAATCTAATGCAGCAGAAGTGTCACTCAGTCCGTATAACACAGGGGACTTCACAAAAGACAGAGAATTTCTTCAAAAAGAAAAAGACTTTTCCAGCAGCTAACATATTGAGAGTCTATTCAGAAATTTTGCTTTAAAATCTCTACAGTTTTTGCAAAGACTAATGCATTTTTATGCCACTTGGAAAATTACATGAAATGAGGCATTCAGATCTCAATATCCAAATATCAAAACAATATAGGTTACTTGTAATTTCAGAAGAGCAACTACAATAGGTAAAGTGTCAAGGATAGTAATTCAAGGGAAATTAAAAGCAAAACATAAACACAGACTAATTTGTGTCTAAAGAATATAGCTTAAAGTATATTACCATATTTAAAGAATGAGAAGGCAAAGGTGCCTGGGTGGCTCAGTCAATTGAGCATCCGATGCTTGATTTCAACCCAGGCCATGATTTCAGGGTTGTCTGTGGAATCAGCCTCATGTTGGGGTCCCCACTCAGTGGGCTATTTTCATAGAGATGAAACAAGATTACAAATGAATTGCTAACATCTGACATTTGGTGATGTGCATATGGGGGGTTTAGTACATTATCCTCTCCATTTGGATGTCTGTTTGCTATTTTTCAGAATAGAAGTTCTTTTTTAAAAAAATACTATTATATACATATGCAATACTATATATATAATAGATTTATACTTTATACATCAGCACTTAAAGATGCACAATTACTTTTATTAGGATCAGTTGAAATGTTGGCATGCGTATAGGAATCTTGTCACTGAAAAATATCTATATTTGACCAGAATCATCCTATGTAAAATGAGATGCTTACACTCAGAAAGGTATGAGGGAACTGAGATGATTAAGGGACTCCAATCTCATGCTCACTTCAACAACATATGCCTTTATTTGCTCTGGTTGGCAGATGTACCCAGAGTACTTACATTGCTTGTCTCTCTTTCTCAGTGAGCATAAACTATTGAATTCATGTAATATGAACCTATGTGTGATATGACACCAGCATATATGGCTTTAGATAGCAGAACTGTATTGTTTCCTTGTTATATTTGCAGCTGCTCTAAACTTTATATGTTGTGGATCCTTAAACAATTAATGGAGAGTTCATGTTCATTTTATAGTAACTAAAGAGTGATTTTTCCATTTACAATAAATACAGGCACAGCACGACATAAAGGAAAAATAATTCCTGTGGGTATCAACAGACTTTTTTTTAAAGATTTTATTTATTTATTCTTGAGAGAGAGAGAGAGAGGCAGAGACACAGGCAGAGGGAGTAGCAGGCTCCGTACAGGGAGCCCAACATTGGACTCAATCCCAGGACCCCAGGATCACGCCCTGGGCAGAAGGCAGGTGCTAAACCACTGAGCCACCCAGGCTGCCCAGGAGACTGGGGTTTTAAACTTGCTTTTAAATTCTCCTGCTTGTCTGGTCATAAGTATATCACTTAAATTCTCAGAGCCTTAGTTTCTTCCTTTGTCAATTGGATGCTCTAGAATTTCTTTTGTGTTGTTTGAAAGAGTAAATGAAAGGGAATAAGAAAAATTAATTTTTTGTGCATTGACCATGTGCTCCATGCAGTCTGTGCTAAGTTCTTTAACATAAAAAAAAAATCCTTTAATGATATATCTTTTTTTTCTTTTTTAATTGGGGTTCAAGGAGAGTGAGCAATGAAATAATATGGGTAAAAGGGCTTAGCCGGTAGTGTATAATAGGTGCCTACTAAAAATTTGCCCCAGTTCTTTGTTTATAATACATATTCAAAACTGCTTTGGAATGAATGACTTTTTAACTTAAATTCAATTAGCCAAAATAGAGTATATCATTAGTTTCAGATGTCCAATAACTTATCAGTTGCATATAACATCCAGTGTTCTCACATCACATGCCTTCAATGCCCATCACCCAATTATCCCGTCCTCCCACCCACCTCCCCTCCATCAACCCTCAATTTGTTTCCCATAATTGAGTCTCTTGTGATTTTTCTCCCTAATCGATGACTTCCCACACAGTTTTTCCTCCCTTCCCCTATAATCCTCTGCACTTTTTCTGATATTCCACATGAGTGAAGCCATATAATTGTCTTTCTCTGATTGACTTAATTCACTCATCATAATACCCTGGAGGGTATTGTGGGTTCCATCCACATCGATGTAAATGGTAAGTATTTATCCTTTCTGATGGGTGAGTAATATTCCAGCATATCTATATACCACTTTTTTTTTTTTTTATCCATTTATCTGTTGATGGATATCTTAGCTCTTTCCACAGTTTGGCTATTGTGGACATTGCTGCTATGAACATTGGGGTACAGTGATCTGTCCCTTCAGATCACTACATGTGGAGCATTTTTTCATGTGTTTGTTGGCCATTTGTATGTTTTCTTTGGAGAAATGTCTGTTCTTGTCTTTTGCCCATTTTTAAATTGGATTATTTATTTTTTGAGTGTTGGGTTTGGTAAGTTCTTTATCAAAGATCTTGGATACTAGCCCTTTATCTGATGTCATTTCCAAATATCTTCTCCCATTTCATAGGTTGTCTTTTAGTTTTGTTGACTGCTTCCTTTGCTGTGCAGAAGATTTTTTATCTTGTTGAAGTCCCAATAGTTCATTTTTGCTTTTGTTTCTCTTTCCTTTGGAGACGTGTCTGGCAAGAAGTTGCTGTGACTGAGGAAGAGGTTGCTGCCTGTGTTCTCCTTTAGGATTTTGAATCTTTCCTGTCTCACATTTAGATTTTTCATCCATGTTGAGTCTATTTCTTTGTATGGTGTAAGAGAATGGTCCAGTTTCATTCTTCTGACATGGCTATCCAATTTTCCCAACACCATTTGTTGAAGAGACTGTCTTTTTTTCCAGAAGATAGTCTTTCTTGTTTTGTCGAAGATGAGTTGACCATAGAGTTGAGGAATCATTTCTGGATTCTGGATTCTGTTCCATTGATCTAGGTGTCTGTAGGTGCCAGTACCATACTATCTTGATGATCATAGCTTTGTAATAGAGCTTGAAGTCTGGCATTGTGGTGTCACCAGGTTTGATTTTCTTTTTTAACATTGAATGAATGACTTTTAATAGTCAAACCTAAAGAATTTGATGAAAGTTCTTTTATCAGATTTAAAATCACATGATAGTCTTCTGATGCTTTTAGTTCCTTGTAGATGTTCTTTCTGTGGTTTTTAATATTACAGTGTGACAAATCCATGAATTGGTTACATTAACTTCTCAGAGGACAGATTAAAATAGATTTATAATTAATTATAATTAAAATGGGTATCTGAGAACTTAAGATAAATGTGAGAATTAATATACTTGATCTATATGTTATTTGTAAAATAAATAAATGAATAAATATACAGAATCTATGATGCTTCTGATTTTTAACTATAGACACCTTTTTTATTACAAATAAACATTTTTTTTCCTGAGTCAAAGTTATTTTTAAAGAAAAATTTTATGCTCCGTGTAGTCTGCCTTTGAGAAACTTACATCTTTGTGCTTGGGAGTTTTAGTTGAAATGGGACATGAAATTTTTTGAATATCGAAGTGCCCACTGGAATGTGACAATTCCCATTTAATGTCTCTCTTTATTTACACTTGATGCCTCAATTTACATACAGAGTGGTATTCAGTGGGTATTCTGTAGGTTTTGGCTTTAAGAATTTATTACTTTTGGGGCACCTGGGTGGCTCAGTGGTTGAGCATCTGTCTGCCTTTGGCTCAGATTGTGATCCTGGGGTCATGGAATCAAGACCCACATCAGGTTCTATGCAGGAAGCCTGCTTCTCCCTCTGCCTATGTCTCTGCCTCTCTTTGAGTCTCTCAGAATAAATAAAATCTTTATAAAAAATAGAATTTACTTTTTTAAAAAACTGAGATTCATATTTTGGAAGCCAAAATAAGTGAAATTACTCCCTAGGACTTCTATAATTTGTTAAAAAATAATTTAATGATGCTTTTCATTGTGTTTATGAAGCCATGAATATTAAAATAATAAAAGTAAAAATCTTACATCATTTAAATTTTTCAAAAAAAATTTTCTGCTTTGGTTTGCTCAGTCTGGAGCTTAGAATCTTTTTTACATATATATGCCACAATAATGAAAAAAATTTATTCTCATAGAGCCTTGTGTTAACATTAACCTCCATAGCTCATTTCTGACTGCAGGTATTTTCTCCTACTGACTCTGTATATGGATTCATCTGTACACAAGTTCCTGCTACTTGTTGTTATCAGTCCCCTCCCACTAGTCTGTCCTCTCTAACTACTAAACTTCTTTATGTCCCTTGACCAAGCCTTGAAGCAAGTCATCTTATTTATTGAGCAAATCCTTTAAAAAGGCTGAATTTTCTTAAAGATTCAAGAAAAAAACAAAAACTTAAAATTGGATGTTAGATATCACTTCTAAATTTCCTCAACCATTACTTTTGTGCTGGAGTTTCAAAAATAAAACACAATAATGAAAGCACTGTCTTTCCCTAGCAGGAGAGGGGAGAGGATATGTGAAATGACAGCTGTAGCAGCCTTGACTTCCATAAAGCTCAGTATAGCTTAAAGATACAATGTAAGTAAGAGTACCAATTATCAATATGTTATTTACATGTAATTTATATATCTCTGAGGCCTCTCATGTCTTAAGATACTCTTTCCTGTAATATCAATTACAGGATATCAATAGCAGAGTTGTACTATCACTCACTTAACGACAAAATGCAATTACTTTTTTATTTTTAGTTTTTAAAAATTTGTTTAAAAGCTTTTATTCATGAGAGAAGCAGAGAGAGAGACAGAGACATAGGCAGAGAGAGATTCAGGCTCCTCATGGGGAGCCCAAAAAGAGACTCAATCCCAGGACCCCGGGATCACACCCTGAGCTGAAGGGAGACGCTCAGCCACTGAGCCACCCAGGTACCCCTGTAATTACTTTTTAAAAATATATATATTTTATTTATTCACCTAGAGAGAGCAAGCATTAGGAGGCACAGAGGAAGAGGGAGAGGGAGAATCCCAAGCCCTCTCTGCACTGAGCTGAGATGGGCCTGACATGGGGCTCCATCCTCTGACCCTGAGGTCATGACGTGAACTAAATCAAGAGTTGAACACTTACCTGACTGAGCCACCCAGGCATCCCAAAATGTTACTTTTTATCAATCTCACTATTCTTTTTCTTCTTCCTCCTCTTCTCTCTTTCTTTTCTTTCCAAAACAGTTCAATCAGAAAACTATTCAATGTAGCTGATTTAGGTAAATATCTGCACAGATTTCAGGAGTGAGGAAGAAGGAGAGTCCCCAAATAAGGAGAGTTCTGGTTTGAGGTACCTGAGTTTAAGCAGGAGAAGGAGGGCATCCTTCTGTGACAAGAGTCAAGCATAAGATAATCATAACCCAAGAATGAAACAGGGTTTCACACAGGGAAGAGTCCAACTTGAGAGGCCTAAGAAGGTAAAGAGGATATTTATGCAGAAGAAGACTGGCAGTGATGGTGGCAAGTGATCCCATAAAGGGAGGTTGATTTAATAAGTAATATATTTAAGATGGTAAGGAGCCAGCTTTCTCATTGTCACAGAAGGCAATTCAAATATAGAAAGAAAAACATGGAATTAACCTCGTTTTGGAATTGGTAGTATCAGTGTGAAATAGTGGTCTATGATAGGTCAATAAAGACAGAGAATTATAGATGTAAATGTATGTACTGTGTGTCTATGTGTCTATTTTGTATTTTCATATACATACATATACTCTAGCTTGTCCACTGAGTCGTATGAGAGTAGTGATTCTCTATTAGTCACAACTGCTCATGACTAGCACTCAGATCTTCGCTTCCAAATACCATTCTTCACTGATAAGAAATAGGGTTTGTTGGAGAAGAGACTGATTTTAGGTCTTAAAGCAATGCAATATGAACATAGACTATGCCTCTGTGCTAGAAACTAAAGAATTGCTCAAAGAGGATGGCAGCATAAAAGAGCACAGTAGTAACTTAAAGGATATTTATTAACCCAACTAAGGAAAAGTTGTGCTTTTGACATAAAAATGGATGTACGGGTCAACAGAACAAATAAAGAGCCAAGAAATAGATACGCACATACATGGTTGATTGTTTTTCAATAATGATGTGAGATAATTCAGTATGTAAGCATAACTTCTTCAATCAAGATGTTAAAGCAGTTTTGCTACATGGGAGAAAAAAAGCTCAACTCTTATTTTACATCATATTTTTAAAAATCGGTGCAAAATGGCCCATATACTTAAATGTAGGAGCAAAACCTATCAAACTCCTAGAAGAAAACATAGGGTAAAAGTCTTAGTGAATTTTGTTTTAGTGAAGATTTTTTTAAAGCATAGCAGAGTAATCATTTAAAATTTTTGAAAATTTTGGACTATTTATAAGCAATTTTCTTTAAGATTTTGAAGAGAATTGGTATCTAGCATATATAGTGCATTCTTACAACTTAAGAAGAAGAAGACAACCCAAATGGAAAGAAAATGTGAACACACACTTGACCAATGAAGATATATGGATTGTAAATGAGTACATGCAAAAATGCTCAACATGGGCAGCCCGGGTGGCTCAGTGGTTTAGCACTGCCTTTGGCCCAGGGCATGATCCTGGAGTCCCGGGATTGAGTCCAATGTCGGACTCCCTGCATGGAGCCTGCTTCTCTCTCTGCCTCTCTCTCTCTCTCTCTTTCTCTCATGAATAAATAAATAAAATCTTTAAAAAATTGCTCAACATGATTAGTCATTAAAGAGATGTGAATCAAAATCACAAAAGGATAACACTACACATTTTAGAATGACTAAAACTTTAAATACTGACCATACTCAAGTATCAGTGAGGATGTAGAGCAATCAGAACTCTTACACACTTCTGGTGGGAATGCAGAATCGCACACAGACTCTGGAAATGAGTTTAGCACATTTTTAAAAGTTAATAGAGCCGATCCATTTCACTCCTAGGTATTTACCCAAGAAAAATGAAAGCATATGTCCATACAAAGCTATGTACGCAAATTTTCACATCAATTTATTTGTAATAGCCTAAAACTGGAAGCAACCCAAGTATTCTCCAGCAGGTGAATAGATAAACAAATTGTGGTATAACCATATAATGGAGTACAGCTCAACAATAAAGAGAATGAATCACCAAAACATCTACTTAAGTTCCTTGATTTGTACCACGTCGTCAAACAAAGTAATTTAGTCACCCCCCCAAAAAAAATGAATTACAGAAATGGCTAAATCTCAAAAATGTTATGGTGAGTGAAAGAAAACAGGCAAAAAAAAAATAAAAGAATACATAATGTATTATTCTATTCATATAAAATTCTAGAAAATGCAAACTAATATCAAAGTATTTATTTATATCTATTCTATAAAATAATGGCCTGTAATCTACAAAAGTGCCATGAAAGGCAAAGAAAAACCAAGGAACTGTTCCAGGAATCTGAAGAAACATAGCAACTAAATGTGAAGAAAGATACTGAACTAGTTATGTTTGCTAAAAAGGTGTCATTGGGGCAACTGGGAAGTTTTAGGGTGGTGTCAGGATTAGGTTAGACTCAAGAATCATTTTGGAACTGCTGAAAATATTTAATGGAATCTGATTAGATGTAGTAATGTGTCAATATCCACAATTTCCTGGTTTTGCTTATGTTGAAAATGTCCGAGTTTATAGGAAACGCTAAAATAGTAGGGGTGATGGGGGCACCAGTTTGGCCACTTACTCTCAAGTGCTTCAGGAAAAGTGAAATTGTTCTTTGCACCATACTTTCAATTTTTCTATAAATTTCATTAAATAGATGGCTTGATAAACATAGATAGATATAGATAAAAGGATTAAGATGATCAGAATGGGCTAAAATAATAAACAAGGAACATTTTCATATATATCAATCTATTGAAACTTATAGAAAAACTACAATACTTTTTTTTTTTTTCAGTAACTACATCTTTTTCCTTAAAATCTCTCAATCAAACTCAAGGCTCTTGAGTCTTACTTTCCCTAACAAAATATCTCATTAAGATTTCCACCCATCACCATCATATGTATACACATTTCTCCATGGAAGAACTCCACAAATTTCCTCCAGCAAAGGTCTACAACCAGGTGACCCAAGGATTTAATCAGACACAAACACATATTTTGCAGAATCTGTGTTTGTGGGTTTCCCCCTGTGCCTGTTCATCATTGTATTTTAGAACCAGACAGTTTACTTTCTAGTTTTATAGGTCCAGAAATGGAAGAGAAATTTTGCTCTAGGCTGGGTAATACCCAAAGTCTTACTCATATCGGACCTAGATGATGATATTTGGTTTAGGGGGTTGATGAGAGTTTGATGAGATTTTGGACTGGTATTGATGCTGTAATACATTGAGACTTTGGGGGATGTTAGGGTGGAGTCAGTATATTTTCTACATGGGATGGATGAGAGTCCTTGGGGCCATGGAAGGTACTATGGCAGGCTGAGACATGCACCACCACCGCCACCCCATCCCCCAGTTCAAAAAGAAAGAATATACAGAAAAACTCTGGAAGTTATGAATGTCACCTTTTTCAGAAAAAGGGCCTTTTCGGCTGTGATTCAATTAAGAAGATTTTGAGATCTATTGTCCCGAGATAATCATGAGTTATCTGGGTGGGCCCAAATCCAATGACATGACAAGTTTCTCATAAGGAGAAAGGCAGAGGGATATTCGAGGCAGATATAAAAGGAGAAGATATAGACACAAAGAAAGTGTGTGATGTGAAGATAGAGTTGGAGACTGGTCACAAGCCCAGGATGCTAGGTGAGCCACCAGAAGCTGGAAGACAAGAAACAAGTTGTCCCCTTGATCCTCCAGAGGGAGTATGGCCCTAGTGATTTCACACTTCTGGTACCATTCTAGGCCCTGGTTTATAGTGGTGAGCAAAACTAACAGTCTTCACCGCAAGGCATTTACATATTAGTGGGTTAAACAGATATCTGTCATCAAATAGTGACATGTGAATTGATGGGGAATAAGGCAGGAGGAAGAATATAGATACTATTTGGGGGATATCCTTGATATCCATTTTCCAGGGCAGCCCCGGTGGCTCAGCAGTTTAGCACTGCCTTCAGCCCAGGGCCTGATCCTGGAGTCCCGGGATCAAGTCCCACGTTGGGCTCCCGGCATGGAGCCTGCTTCTTCCTCTGCCTGTGTCTCTGCCTCTCTCTCTCTCTCTGTCTGTCTCTCTGTGTTCTCATGAATAAATAAATAAAACCTTTAAAAAATATATCCATTTTCCAGAATGATAGAAGGAAACATGGCTCCCTGAGTAGAAATTGCATTTCTCAGGATCCTTTGTAGCTAGGCCATCTGACAATGTTTTGGCCAATAGAATATGAAGAGAAAGGATGTGTGTCAATTCTAAGACACATTTAATAAAGGATACCTTTCTTTCTTTTTCCCTCTTGGCAGGAATGTGAAGCAGCTTGAACATGGACTCTAGGGAATGGAAGAGCCTCCAAATAGAAGGGATCTATATTCCTGAAAGATGTTCAGACAAGGAGGTGCCTCCCAGTCTACCTATTTCTGGAATGTTATACAAGAGATAAGTACAATTCATTTTTTTTTAAATCTCAATATTAGGTCTCTTTGTTTTCTGGCAGCTAAGCCTGTAACCTAACAAATAAATATTTTAATTTACATGGGCAAGGAAGGCCTTTCTGAGCAAAGACCAAATGGACTAAGGAAGCAAAGATTGCAGAGAGGCAGCATGGCCTGTTGGGTTTTATATGCTCTAATTTGGATTACTTCAAAAGCAAATGTTGGGGTAAAGATTTGGGGGCATGTACTTGTTCTGAGAGGTGATTGCAGGAAGCACAGATGAAGGAGTAGGGAAAGAAAAGAGGAAAAAGACGTAGAAGCATGTCAGCGAGCAGGTTACCCTTGAGAGCAGCAGGAGCTCCATCCCATTCAAGATCCTCCAAGGAACTTTATGGAACATGTCTCAGAACAGTCCTCCCCTCCTCTAAGAGATGAGAGACAAAGTGATCACCCCCCATATCTACCTCCTACAGAGTCTTCCCTGGAGGCATTAAAGACCTGGCACCATTAAGCTTTCCCCTGCAAGCCCCCAACCAATAATCAGAGAAAGTTCTCAGGCTGACAAGTACAGATACCAGGTGCCTGGGGTGGGAAGCTCCAAGCATGTGGCAACGCATGACTTGCCCTGCAGACGAAATCAGAAATAGGCCAAGGGACTATGTGGCATGACATTAACAGTGTCTGATAAGCAAGTTTTGAATACTGGGTCCTCCACATACCAGCTGTGTCACCTGGAGCATGTTGCTTAGCTTCTCTGTGTCTCCAAGTCCTCATCTATAAAATGGAGATGATTGTAGTATCTTCCTACTCCATAGGCTTATTATATGCATGATATCGCATATAATAATTAGAATACTGCTTTTCATATGGTAAAAAATCATTTATTAGTTTATTGTTATCTGAGATAACAAATTTATTAATCTAAGCCATAATCTGCTTCTTGTGGAAGCTTCAGTGCTTGCCGTTGAACCGGACACTAGTAGTAGGTGCCATATACGTGTTTCTTTAATGAGTATACCAAATAAAGGTTTTAAGGCTGTTGCTAGACTTCTTGGATGTATTCAGGTGTGTATCACGGGGAGAAGCAGACTAGTCCCTTCTTACCCAGAAGACTTGAATAACATCACCCTAAGATGGAGTTTACTGTGGGGCCAGTGATGAAGCCTGCTTCATGAAGGATCTGAAGTATAATTTATAAACAGAGTTTCACAAGCCTATTTTCTTGGGTAATTTCCACATTCTCTTGGGTAATTTGCGCATTTCATAGGAGGCTCAGTTATAAATAAAATTAATGAAGTTTCTTGGCAAAATAGGGGAAAATCAAAAACCCTAAGTGACAGGAGATTGTGCCAGTGGTTAATAATGGTGCCATTTGAAAGCAAGCGAAACTTGAAGATCTCCAGAACATCCCCCAAGGAACAGAAAGCTAAAGAAAGGCCAGGGAACTTTTGTTACGCCTATGGAACAGGGAGAACACAGACTCATGGGAGTAAGTCCCGAGGCGAGAAGAACAGTGGGTATTCCACACAGCAGGCCATGAGAGCCAGTGATGGACCATTGTGGAGGATACACTGGAGGAGATGAGGAAGAGAGGGAATGCTCACTGAATGTCTCCTGTGGGCCTCAACACCTCGTGTTTAAGTTATAGGAGCACTTTCATTTAATCCTCCCAATACTGTTGTGAATAATATTATCCATTAAGTCCTGCTAATCTCTCCCCCTCCCAAATCCACGTTCTTTGCAGCCAATTTAAAAGGAGAGAGGCTGTCATGCAATCCCTAAGCATGAGCTATGAACTACACCCAGATGTTATGGATAAACTGCTGAAGATTTTGCAAAAGTGCATGAGGATGAGACCGGCTTCCTAACTCAATGGCTACTAGGCCTCAGTCATTTCATTTATTTGAGAGCCAGAAAAGATACATCACTTGCCTTCATCCAACTTATCCAAAGTAACTTCACGGGGGTACCTGGGTGGCCCAGTGGTTGAGCAACTGCCGTCAGCTCAGGTCGTGATCCCAGGGTCCTGGGAACGAGTCCCTACATCGGGCTCCTCGCAGGGAGCCTGCGTCTCCCTCTGCCTGTGTCTCTGCCTCTCTCTGTGTCTCTCATGAATCAATAAATTCTTTAAAAAAAATAAAATAAATAAAAAATAAAAGTATCTTCACGAGTAGGATAAAACTTCATAGCCTTCCACAAAACAGAGAAAACAATAATAATGTGCCACCAGTATATCCAAGTCAATTTCAGATTCCAGAAACACTGCATGAAAGGGTCTATGAAGTGGCATCAGTACTCAGGTTCTCAAGAAAGGTGAGGAGGTAAAAGCTTTGAAGGCCAGCAGCAATTTCAAAGGAAATAACGATCATGAAGATAGACTCCACTTTGGTTGGGTTCGACTTGGCATTGAAACGACGACGTCACTGAAGAATCTGATATGAACCAGGAGAGAAACAAGGTTTGAAGGTAGGCAGACCGAAGGCATGATGTAGATAAACATCTCAGTTGTGTTTTGTTTTGCTTTTGCTTTTCAGTCTAAGGGTTTGCCTTTGTTTGTTTGTTCTGTTGTTGCTGTAGTTAGAGGGGGTGGTTTGTTTGTTTTCACTCTTTTCCATCACTGGAAATGCAAATAGGTTAAGTGAGTGGGATCCAGATTTATAGATCCTCTGTTAAAAATCTTAAAATTTCTTGTGATATGCCGGAGAGGAGAGAAGCACCAGTGTTTTGAGTGTGCAGCTATATCCAATAACAATATTTCAATTGTCTCTGCAAGCACAAAGGAGCAAGGGGAAGTGGTTTCCTTTCAGATATTTTGTAAAATTTCTTTGGAGGGGTGGGGAGTTCTTTGGATTTTAATTTGGCAATAAATTTTCTGTTGACATAAACCTTGTCATCTTGTTTCACTTTGTAGAAATCCCAGGCCAGCTTCATCTATTGTTGAATTTAGGAAAAAAAAAATGATTATTTGGATTTCTATTAACCAAAAAAAAAAAAAAAAAAAGTTTTTATGACTTCAACTATATAAATTTACTGACATTGAACTATTTTTTCTTTCAAAATTATAACTTCATAGGATTTGGCCTAACATATTCCTGATACTTCTACTGAGAATTAGTGATTCCCTCCCTAATATTTCTACAGCTTAGTAAGATTCTGGAGTATATTCTTGATTATAAAAGATAAAATGTGATTATGGCATGAGAGATTATCATCTACATTTTGGGAAGTGGTGCTATTTGTAAAGCATGGCATCCTACTCCCCACATACTTTATTAATTTCTGTTATTTGTTCAACAATTATTATTGACCATCCACCGTAAAGTGGCATTTTAAAATATAGGGCCTAAAATCAAAATTCATAGATTCCAATCCTGATTTCCCCACATTTTAGAGTTTAACACTCTCTCTCTATATATATTAATTTGTCTTCATGTCAAATGTTCTTTTTCTGTAAAGAGAGGCATCTGACTCACAGAAGACCAAAAATTGAGTAAAATGATGACTGTGCCTTACAATACTTGGCTCATAGCAATTGCTCAGCAAATGTGGGGACACGGGCAATCCTGTTGTCGTGGAGCTTGCAGTCTAATAAAGGAGACATACATAAATTATCACAACGGTCACAAATTTTGTAAAGGAGAAGTCTGTGTTCTTCTACAGGCATAAGAATATTCTGTGGCAAAAAAAAAAAAAAAAAGAATATTCTGTGGCAAGCAGGAGAAGCTTCCTTTGGAAAATGGGAATTAAGCTGAGGTCTGAAGGATAAACAGTAATAAATCAGATGAAGGTGTGATGGAAAGTATTCAGGGCAGAAGAAAATCCGTGCCCTATATTTTGAGTGACCATGACATTTTAGGGAGCTCCTATAAGGCCTGCGAGGCAGCAGTGCCAAACCTCTGCAGGTGAGGCGGAAATGGGGCCCAGCCACAGGGGTCTTTCAAACCATGTAAATTCCTTTAAATAGAGGGGTGAAGTCATTGCCTAACTATGCTGCAGAACAGAAACCTTATTCTTTTTAAGGTACCTAGTGTGACTTAGTTGTTTTGTGGCATTTATTAAACATAATTTGACGTGCCTTGGCTTCCCACAATAGTCACAGTTATTTCTAAATGAAGTATATGTGGACGGGGTATTTTCTCTGGTCCGGTCTCTCCACTTTCTTCTCCACGTACAATTTCCAAAGTTAGCAAAGATGTGAGGCTTGAGGGCACTGTCCTCTGAACTTCTAAGTGTTCCTAGGACTTCTGACCCCAACTACTAGTGTGAAGGGTTTCCTAAAATCACTGTCGGTTTTGATAATTCACTAGAAGGACTCACTGAGAGGTAATGTACACACAGTTATGGTTTATTATAGGGAAGGAATAAGTTAAAATCAGCCAACAACACATAGAACAGAATCTGGGAAAATGCCAAATGTGAGGTCTTGGTCGTCTTCAGAATGCATTACGCCTCCAGCACTGATGTGTGTGACATATGCCCTCACTAGTGCCAACCAGGAAGAAGCTTTGGTGTCCACAGCTTTACGGGGACTTCATTAAGTAAACATGATTGGATTGTTGCCCATGTGGGCGCACTCAGTTCCTAGTCCCCTACTTCCCAGAAGTTGGGTTGATACCACATGGCCCAAGAAGCCCACCATGATTCACCTCAATAGCATAAAGTGTCAGGTGTGATCCAGAAGAATAGACATTCCTATCATCGAAGAAATTCAAAGTGTTTAGAAATTACCTTCCAGCAGCTGGGGAAAAAGGCCAGCTCTTTCCTTTGGCCAAATTGAATAATTTACCATAAAGGCTATACCCTTTTGCCTTTGGCCAAGTCTGTCTTAGAGCAAAACAATCCTATTGGTCTAGGCAACTACACTTAGAATAGATTTATATAGTAGTCGCAGCGATGGTATCCCATGAATGTGCCTCACATTTGGAGGAGCCACTATGGGGAAAGGGATAGGCTTAACAAAAAAAAAAAATCTATCCTATAAAGTCATCACATAGATTATATTTCTATTTTTGCTCTTTGATTTATCATTATGTGTACCTTACAATAAGCTCATGAAATGATATTTAGCATAGAAATTAGTTGATGAGGGACACCTGAGTGGCTCAGTCGGTTAAGCATCTGCCTTTGGCTCTGATCACGATCCCAGGATTCTGGGATTGAGTCCCGAGTCAGGCCCCTTGCTCAGCGGGGAGCCTGCTTCTCCCTCTGTCTTGCACTTCCCCTGCTTGTCCTCCACCCCCCGACAAATAACTAAAATCTTTTAAAAAATTTAGTTGATGATTAGCTAAATTCAGCTCTTCCTTAGGCTAGTCCTTTTCTATCAGTATTACACTTTGAGGAGGCTTTAACTCATTTTCCCAATTTGACTGCAATATCAGCATTATAACCTCAACAAGGCCAGTATTATACCCTATGACACCATGGCACCAAATGTGACTTAAAATATAAGAATGAAAGCATACTGGCACACTACCAGAGTCCTACGCAGTCGTTCACAGTACGATCCATCCTCATATCACAACCAAAGTGTCTCTCAGAGCAATGCCGCGCAGGTTTGCAGGTTTCCCTTGAACCTTGTCAGGTTGCAAAAGTGGAAGTGGTCTTCACCCTTTCAAGCACTGGTGGACAAGTGAGCTCTAAGATGATCTTATCTCTTGTTCTGAGCCTTTCTCAAAGTAGTAATGTAATATTTCATTTCTCCCCATTGTATAACCCATTTATTCTTTCCCATAGTCAGCTACTGTTTTCCTCGGCAACATGAACTATCTAGTAGTACCCAAATATTTTCTCCTTTGGAAATGTTCATAAGGTTGGGCTGCTGAGCAAGTTCAGGTTGCCAGTAGTTTTTTTTTAATATTTTATTTATTTATTCATTAGACACACACACACACACAGAGGCAGAGACATAGGCAGAGGGATAAGCAGGCTCCCTGCAAGGAGCTCGATGTGGGACTCGATCCTAGGACCCTGGGATCACACCCTGGATCAAAGGCAGACGCTCTTCCACTGAGCCACCCAGGCGTCCCTCAGATTGCCAGTAGGTACTAGTCCAGCAAGCCTTTCCCTTCAGCATATTCCCATTACACAGGGGAGGATTATGTGGTACGTAGTTAGTGGGCTCTCCAACACTGAGCAACTCATGTGCTACATTTCCCACCAATATCTATGATGCCAGATGACATGAAGGCACAATCCAACTTACCAGGCCCTTAGGAGTTCTGACATAAAGGTTAATATAGGCACTTTTTTTGTTGTTGTTTAGGGATCATCCCTGTTTTTCTGACACCAAGTGTCATAGGCCTGGTCCTAGGACCAAGTGCATTAGGTAAGAAAGAAAGTCGAGGTGATAGGAAAAAAGAAAACAGAGTAGTCATACCAGCATCCATCCCTGTGGGAAGAATTATATAGTGACACCAGAATACTTCTCTCCTTCCTTCTTCAATTTTTCAGAAAAATAGTGGGGGATTCTGTCTAGTGGAGACCCTCCCCTTAGCCTCTCTTATGTTGAATGTGAGAACACACTTAGGAAGCTGTATAAGCTAACCCTTCTTGCTTTTATCTACCCTATTTTAAGCAACAAATGTTCTAACTGCCCATTCTAATTTTCTATCAAACCCTGCTCTGTGAATACTGGCTCTCTGCCCATTGTTAGACACATCTACTATAAAGTGCGTTCCTTGGCCCGACAGGATGTGACTTGACAGTCCAAACTGACATTTCCCAAGGCCACCCTCAGTTTCCATATTTGATGAAAGGACTCATAGAAGTCCTTAGGAGCCATTACACACACGATTAAGGTTTATTAGAGGGAAGTGATACATTAAAACCAGTCAAGGGAAAACACAGAGCAGAATCTTGGGAAGGTCTCAAACACAAGGCTTTCTTGGTCCTTAGGACACATTTTCCTCCCGGCCTCGACGTATGACAGTATGTGTAGAGTATGGACATCTCAGGAAGCTCATGTGACCTTCTGTGCCCAGACTTTTTACTGAGGTTTCTCTACTTAGGCCTGACTGGTTGAGTGCCCACATGGCTGCACTCGGTCTCCAGCCCTGACTCCCACGGCTTAGGCTAATGACATAGGGTCTAGAGGTCCACCATGAGTCATCATGAATAGCATAAACTCTCAGGTGTGGTCAGGGGGCTCCACCACTCATCATAAACTGGCAGCTGTTGTACACAGAGCCTACCGTGAAAAGCAAAGACACTCCTATCACTAGGGATATTCCCATGAGTCTAGAGATTACTTCCCTGGAGTCAAGGATAAGGCTAGACCACTGTCTGCCAGGCAAAATGCTTTACAACAAAACATATCATTTTGAAATAATTAAAGCATAAAATTTTATTTTTAAAGTACTTCTACAAAATTTGCAATTTTCTATAGCCCTCTGTGGAACATAGGGGCGGTTTTCAAGTGGGTATGTGACCTGCTGTAAGCTGACCCTTCATCCTTATTAACAGATAAGGAAGTGGTGAAAATAAAATAGGAAACAAAGACACAAAAAAGAATCAATGGAGCTAAAATAAATTACAATTTCTTTGAGAAAACTCTGGCAAGGTTGAAGAAAGAGATGAAGACAGAGTGGGTAAAAAAGAGATGCGAGAGCTCAAAGAATTGCCATTAGAAATAGATGGAGGAGGGGATCCCTGGGTGGCTC
Source organism: Canis aureus (assembly GCF_053574225.1). Taxonomy (NCBI): domain Eukaryota; kingdom Metazoa; phylum Chordata; class Mammalia; order Carnivora; family Canidae; genus Canis; species Canis aureus. Next base: position 5,946,755 of record NC_135632.1, on the reverse strand, counting down.
AGTGGTTTGGCGTCTGCCTTTGTCCCAGGGCATGACCCTGGAGTCCCGGGATCGAGTCCCACATCCAGGCTCCCTGCATGGAGCCTGCTTCTCCCTCTGCCTGTGTCTCTGCCTCTCTCTCTATGTCTATCATGAATAAATAAATAAAATCTTTAAAAAATTAAAAAGAAAAAGAAATAGACGGAGGACATAACAGATGTAAACATTTAAAAAGAAAATTAGGGATTATTATATACAACTGTATGCCAATAAAGTTGAATATTTACATAATTGGTCAAATTCCTGGAAACCAAAACAAAAAGAGAAGCATCATAGTCTTGATATTTTTAAAGTGTTTGAGCTGTTAGTGAAAAAACTTCTCACAAAACAAAACAAAACAAAACAAAAAAAGAAAATAAGAGTAAAAGAAGTCCAGATGTGGCTTCTCCAGCAAGCCCTATCGCTCAAAAAAAAACCAAAAAACAAAAACAAAAAAACAAAAAATGATGACAACACAAAATACCTCAATCTTATGCCCACTGCTCCAAAGTACATGTAAAAAAAGAGGAAACATGTCAATAAAATCAGCCCAGATTCAAGGGGATGGGGATTAGACTCCACTTTATGTGGAAGGAATAGCAACGAATTTGTAGCTCATCTTGAATCTGCTGCAAAGTGGTTTTCTAAAATATTGTGAAGAGGAGGACTGTGTGAAAAACAACAAAGTAGAAGTGTGCTTACATACATTAGTAGTAATTTAAATCTATAGTAGAACTTATTTCTATTCGTGTTTGACTAGTGTTTTAAGACAGTGTATTCAAACAAATGAAATGGCTAATGCTCTACGGATCCTGCATGTATGATGGAGGGAATTAATTCCTTCATAATACATGTTTTAACTTGTATTCACATAAATTGATTCTTTCTGGGCTTGCAACCTGTGCTGTTGCTGCATTTATGGAACATAGCAATTTCTTTTTGTGAAAAATGTCCGTATCTCCACTTAAGTATCCTTTCCATATATGTCTTCAATAGAGCGGTGCAGATTTTTAGCTTGCTATAAGCCCTGTCTTGCATACAGTAGGCATTCTGTATTTGTTAGCTGAAATTCATGAAAGAAAAGATGACCATGAAAACAGGTCTGAGAAGACGATGAACTGCTCTGTAATTTGTAGGAAACAATTATGTCGAGCAGTTATAATGTTGAGGAATGGCAATACCTGAGCTCACCCAAGACCTCATAAAGGTTCTCGGCCAGTTTCCTTTGCCATTTTCATAGCACTTGATCTCAGGGAATCATTCCACAGCCTCTATCTAATACGCCAGTTTCATCTGCTATATCTAAATCAACATTGTAAAAAATGAGAACCTTTTCGCCTCAAATTTAGTTTTTAGTTCCTACTATGGTGTATAAATGTGATTTTTGTTACCTCTGCTATATGGAGACTCAGCGGGTCAAAGCTCAGAGGGACGGAGTTCTAGTATGACATTTTTATCAATAACTATAAAAGTCTTTTATTTAGGAGTTTGATGAATTGTTCCTCATCTTTAAAATATGACTTCAAAATAATTTTTTTTGGTGGGGGGACGATTACAAGTACATATCTCAATCTTTATGGTACTTTTTTTACCCCCTTCCTACAACATTCATTAACCCATTCAAGAAATTTTAATGAAAATCTTACAATATTCCTAACACTATGGTAAGCATTGAAGGTCCAATTGTAACTAGATAATCTTGCCAGATGAAACACAGGATTTCCAGTTACATTTGAATTTAGATCAATAAGATATTTATAGTAAAAATTACTGTATATCAAGTTTAAATAAAACTGGGTGTCCTGTAACCTTCATTTTCTTTTATGTTATTTATTTTACATGCATGTTAAATATGACAGCACTAGGAAAAATAAATATCATTCCTGATCAGCGATGCCTGGGTGGCTCAGTGTGAGCATCTGCCTTCAACTCAGGGTGTGACCCCAGGGTCCTGGGATCGAGTCTCGCATCAAACTCCCCCACAGGGAGCCTGCATCTCCCTCTGCCTGTGTTTCTGCCTCTCTTTCAGTGTCTCTCATGAATAAATAAATAAGAAATCTTAAATATATATATTTATATAACTACTTATATATATAAACTATATATATCAAATATATTTGTATTTATATAAATATTTATATATATATATTTATATATATATATATATATATATACTATACATATCATTTGAACTTCAGTGGGCAAGTCACATCCCAATCAAATAACCTGGTAGAGGAATGAAATAAATATAATTGTGATAAGTATTAAACCAAGGACAAGTACAGAGCTATAGAAGGAGAAAACAGGCAGAGAAACCTGGCCTGGAAGGGGACATCCGGGAAGACTTGCAGGTAAAACTTGACAAGTGGAACTAAAAGTGACGAGGGGCCTGAGGAATCAGAGATGCCCCCCCTAGTGTTACTTTCAAACGTGACTTTACCCCACAGGGGGACGTGTCTAACCTTAATGGTTCAAGCACTAGAAACCCCGACTGCTCGCCACGCTGCAGAACACTCGGGAAGCAGGTGACCCCACATATCTGTCTTTTCTGTTTGGCCACTGACTGATCCTGACTGACCATGAACCAGAGGCTACACTTTGTAGCCTGGATGCTGCAGGAGATTCCACTTCAGTATCCGATCCCAAACGCTGTGAGCCTTTTCTGGGACCATGGAAGGAAAGGTGCCTTGTTCCTCCAGGCCTCTGGCCTTTGCTGCTGCCAGAAGTGAGAGGGGACACACCTGGTGGGAAAGACTCCAACCCATGATGCACTCACGGGGCAGGTGCCAGGCTGGAGTGTCGCAAGGGAACACACCCTTCAGGGCCTCCGGCAGGGCTCAGGCTCCCAGACTTTCCCAACTGCCCCCCTTGTGATTCCTCCCTCCTTTCCAAGTTTCCCTGTGCATGCAGGGCAACCAATGGCCTTGTGGAGTTTGCATTCATCATTCAGGTTTGAATATAATCTTTGTTCACCATCACTGTCATAGCGAGAATAATCCTGCCTCAGGTTCAGACATTTATTCCCATATGTTCAGGCTCCTTTCATTATCTTCTTTATCTTTATGATGTCTGCTAAATAAAAGGGGGAGTGACTTATTCCGATTTTTATGGATGCAAGAACCTGAGTGTGTGTGTGTGTGTACACACACACACACACACACACATATATATATGTCAGAAATGCCACCTGTTAAATTATAAAATTATAAAATGATTCGATTCCATGATTTATGATGGCAAATAGCATTATTATTGACTATAGCAGTTTAGATACCCAAAGTAGCAGATGCTCTAAATTTCACTAATAAATTATGTATATTAGAAATCTGCAAATGTGGGGATATCTAAGCTTTTCTCTAAAATTATGAAGTACTTTTTAATTATAATAGAGTAGTATATCCCTTCATAAAATCCTGTGCCCGTAGGGGAAAATTGAAGAAATCAGTGCTTTTAAGATCTCTACCTCTTTGTGTAGCACTTTGTTTTCTGAACAACAGTATTTTTCATAATTTATAGTAATTTAATGTACATTGGACTCAAAGTGGATATAAACATCAAATGTATAAAAGATGTGTGGGCTTTATAGTCATATAAAGTCATATAAAGCAAAGGCTTTACTTTCTAGGAAAATTTTAGGAACCAGAATACATATGGTTTTTTGAAAAAGCAGCTTTTGTTTATTCAACTAAAAGCTAGAGAATTCCTTACCTTTTTTCTTTCAGAATTCCTTACTTATAACCAGAAAGTCAACTATTGAGATCCTGCCTTCATATATAGGTTTCTATCTTATTTTTGTGAATAAATGGACAGGCAAATTTCAAAAATGATTTTACCTTTTTGGTGTTTTGTTTTCTTTTTTTTTTTCAAGTTGCTTGTGTTCTTTGGTGCTTTAGAACAGAAGGGGCTCCATATCCTCCTTAGTCTCTCTCCACGGTGGAAGCCAACCCACTTTTATCTGTACCAGGGAAGTTTTCAGACAAAAAATGTTCCCCTAAAAGGAGTGACATAAATGTCACTGTAGGGCACATTGTATCACACCTCCTGTAAGGCTTTTAGAATCTACTTATGAAATATGCCCACCAGATCTTGAAATTAATTACCGCAACCTTGAGGAGACTTTTTATAGTGAACATATCTGTGACTCATAAGAACGTAGGGTTATAGGTGCGCGTGGGTGGCTCAGTCGGTTAAGCTTCCAGCTCTTGATTTCAGCTCAGGTCATGATCTCAGGGTTGTAGGATCGAGCCCCGAGGCAGGCTCTCCACTGGGTGTGGAGCCTGCTTGGGATTGTCTCTCTCCCTCTCCCTCTGCCCCTCACCACCTCCCTTCATGCACACTCTCCTGCTCTTACACTCTCTCTAAAATAAATAAATAAACAAATAAATGAATAAGTAGTGTTATATTTCAGATGGACTAGGATTATAAAAAGAAAGAAAGAAAAATATATTGGAATTACTGCACACCATCTCTGCGGATTGTACCAAATGCCTTCTTTCATAGTGTGATGTGGACGGTGAAGTGTATCTGAGCCCAAACTTTGTGCCAAACTCCTGGATGCCAGCAACTATAGAAGCAATTCCATGGACTCCTTCCCACAATCCCACAATGTTGCTATATTGGCTCCATTTTACTGATGGAAATTCTAAAACTCAGATACTTACAGAAAGGGATCTTCCAGCTAGGCCCAAAAGAAGGCTTTGTGGTGCTTTCCTATTGCTCATAGGGCCTATCAGGCAGAAATATGGAGGGGTATGCAGTTGCAAGAGCAGCAAAACGTCTTTGGAAGTACAAGCTAACCTGATAACAGTCTTCTGAACTGAGGCCTCTAGGATAGATACTCAGATAATGGGGTGGTTAAGAAAGGTGCTCAAAGGGGCGCCTGGGTGGCTCCATCAGTTACTTGCCTTTGGTGCAGGTCATGATCCCGGGGTCCTGGGATTGAGCCCTGTGTCAGGCCTACTGCTCAGTGGGGAGTCTGCTTCTCCCTCTCCCTCTGCGCCTCTCTCCATCTCATGCTCTCTCTCTAGCTCTCTCTTTAGCTCTCTCTTTCTCAAAGAAATAAAAATCCTTTTTAAAAATTAAAAAAAAAAAAAGATGCCCAAAGCAGAACATTTTAAAGGAATATGAGAAAACACAACCTACTCTCCTTCTCCCTTTATCCAATCCAATCTTACCACATGTTGCAACTATTTTTGGATTAAAAAAAATAATTGGGTAGTGGAAAAACCAAAATCCACCTACTTGCCGATTTTAGGTAGAGCTGGTGCTGTCGGTATTATGGAACCCTGATTTATGCGGACTTCATCATTGCTGGATTTCCCAAATCCTGCTAACTTTGTTGTTTTCATATGCTTTCAACCCCGAAGCGTCTAAGAACTCGAAAAAGTCCTCTTGTGGTTTGTCCTGTTGCTATCTGCTTTCTCGTTGTTGTAGCTTCATTTGAATATTTCTCAAGGAATCTTAGCAAAATTAATTGTTTTTATCACACTCCTTTTTGTTTTACGAAGAAGGAAAGATACCTAAATCACATTTTAGTGCAGACTCACTGTTGAGTCTTTATAATAATTACATTCTCAGCAATCAGCAGTAGTATCACATTTCAGTCGCCTTGGAATTATTTCTCTTCTCATGATTTGGATGCATTTCTCAGACTCTTATCTAAAATTAAACCACGTCCATGACGTTATAGTCTTGAAATCTGTCATAGCTAGCTCTACCTTTTCTCATTCTATCATTTAAACTTACTGCAAAGAACTTACAGAGAGAATGACTAGATTCTGAATAATAAGTTCTTTATAAGATTTACTGTCATCTGGGAAGAATAATATTTTAGATGTTCTTACTAATCCACAAGATGTTTTTTCTAAATGGATTACTGGAGTCATAATGCGTACTGAGTTCCAATTTTGTTTTACCTGAAGGGAGTAAATTGTTCTTGCAATTTCTAAGTCATCCATGACTGGTTTCTCAGATTTTCCTAAAGGTTATCATTATTAGCAATTACATTCAGAGGACCTCGGGGAAAAAATGGCTCTTAACAGAACATCACCTGAAATTCAATAAGGATATTTTGAAATATTAATTCCTACAATGGGCAAGAACCTATTGCAGTCCTATGCACTAGTGCCTAGAATAATTCTTTCCACCAGCCCTAGGTCACCAACAGTAGAGGCCGTCTCACACACAAATATCTGCTCTACTAGCTTGGTCTTGTTCTCCTTTCTTCAACTCAGGTGGATTTTGTAAGAATTTGCTGTGTTACACATCACCTCTTAAATTGGATGTACCAGAGAAACTATGAGAACATATGAAATAGACTCTATCAAGAAAGGTACTTAATGATTATGAAGTATTATGATATGTTGTCTGCTATAAATATTTGAATATAGTCTAAGGTTCTACAGCGTGCATTTTTTCTCTGTGTACAGTACTACCATTCACACTATAACAATAATCCTGTAAATGTTAATACTTTATTCTATCATACTGACTATTACCTTCATCACAAGTGTCTTTTCGGTCTGAGGAAAAAAATCTAACAAACTAGATATTATATTTCACATAAAATCATGATCTTAAAGTGAATCAACTATAGAATGTTATTATTTATAAACCATCTGATATGTTTAGATAGATGGATCCCAAATGATAAAACTGGTCATGAAAATAACACTCAATGAATAATCTGTGGCTCAACAAGAATTAGCTTGAGGGTTTAAAGAATTAAAATAAAATTTTATTTAAAATCAGAAGCAATTCTTGTGTTTTCTTAGTTTAGTGACTCAGAGAAAGAAGGAGATGAAAGTGCTAAGGGATGAGGACAGCATTTTTGAGAAAGTTTGAAATCCAATGGATAGAAGCCTAATGGTTTTTGAAAATCATGCTCAAGGCCATTTTTTTTTTTCATCATGAAGAAAGGAAATAACTTCAGTCAAGTTTTGTATAGTGGTCAAAATATTTCCATGATGTAGTTGATTTGGAGGAATTTTTTTTGTTTTATTTTAATTTTTCATACCTGATATGTTTATTTGTTTGTTTGTACCTAGAGATTCATTGCTGAACCTCAGCAATCATAGATAAACCATGAGATTTGGAGAGTCATGTCAAGAGCAATCTGGTTCAGCTTATTTGCCTGCTTGCTAATAGACTACCTAGATACTAAAGTTTAACCTAGTTCCAAATATGCAAATAGAAAGCATTCTTAGCGTAAAAATTCCATCTTGAAATCCTAATGGAATCCTCAGTCCAGTGTTCAATCCATGTTATCTCTCCTAGCCCATCTGTCTAGCAGATAGACATTATGTCTAGGATTATAGTTGCTTGCTCCTCACTGCCTTTTCCTGCTCTTATCTGCTGTGACTTAGAATGTTCAGCTTCTCTGTTTACATCCAAATTCCAAAATGTTAAGGCTCAAGTGCTGTTAAACTTTTCTGAAACCTTCTCCAGAAATTTACCCTCAAGTATCTTTCCTGTACTGTCAGCATTTCGAGAACATTTTATGAAATGCACAACATCTATATATCTGTTTTCTATTAGCTTCCTGTATGTAAGTTAAATTAGGGATGGATTGATTCTTATATTTCTTTTCTTTCCCCACAAATAAGTTGTTTTTTTTTTTTTTTTAACTGCAGGTCATGACTCACTTGGTTTATAAAACCAATTTAGTTCACTGACAAGCCTCTTTAAAAAATGAAATAGATTAGAATAGAAAATATCAGAGAGTAGTGCCCAAAGTAAGGAGGAGTATTGATTTACAACTCTTGTTTCAGATAGATAGGCAGAGATATAACAATATAGACATTTGTATTTTGCATCACAATGTGAAATGTATTTTTTACTTTGGATCATAGTCATACAATTTTCTAAAAATTTACCAAACTCATGTTTATACTCATTCATATGTAGAGTTATTCATTTATTCAGTATTTTGAGTACACCAAAGTATTAAAAAAATAACAAAATCATCTCTCTCTTTGAGGACCTAGCATTCTCTTAAGAGAAATTGATATGTACACAATTTTAGTATGATGTACATGATTTCTAGATGCAGAGTACAGATAATTCCCTGGAAACATAGAGGAGGAGGTAATAACACTTCCTTAAGAGTCTCTTGTTAACTCACATTCTGCATTCTTCCGGCGAGGAATCAGCATGCTAAGTTTTCATTAAAATATTTGTAAGATGTAGTCCATTTTCTTTTATTTTAATGTTATATGGTTATTGGCAAGTAATGGAGTTATACTATAAAATTCTGTGTGGTGAGGTTGTAAAAATAATACATTTCTCTTCAACAGTCTTGAACTATTTTCAAAAATTGATACTTGGGTTCATACTCCAGAAAAGCTATTATCTATTTAGAGGAAGAAATTGCCGGAAAAGCTTGACCTCCATAAAGTTCCCCTTTGTATTAAAGGAGATCATTTGCTCACAGCAAATCACCTGTCTTAATCTTTTCTCACATTCTTAAAATAATATGTGAACATATTACAACATAATATAAAAATGTTAACAGTGGTATATAAATAAAATTTCATATTGATAAATACTTATTCCTAAAAATATATTAAGGAGTCAGAAATATTTGGTAAATATAGAAGATTTAAAATAATAGATCCTGGCACTATCAATTTCTTGTGTTGATGTTTTTTGGGTTGATTGGATGCACAGTTGACCCTTGAATAATGTGGGGATGTTAGGCATCAACCATCCACACTGTTGAAAATCTGAGTATAACTTTTGACTCTTCAAACATTTTACTCAAAATCTATTGTTAACTGAGAGCCTTACCAACAACATAAAAAGTTGATTAACACATACTTGTATGTTATATGCATTGTATACTATCTTCTTACAATAAAGTAGGTTAGAGGGGGAAATATTATTAAGAAAAATCATCAGGAGGGAGCACCTGGGTAGCTCAGTGTTTGAGCCTTTGGTTCAAGGCGTGATCCCAGGTCTGGGGATCGAGTCCTACATTGGGTTCCCTGCGTGGAGCCTGCTTCTCCCTCTGCCTGTGTCTCTGCTTCTCTCTCTGTGTCTCTCATGAATAAATAAATAAAATATTTTAAAAAATAAAATCATAAGAAAAATACATTGGTAGTGGCACTCTTTATCAAAAAAAAAAAAACCCCACAGGGGCACCTGGGTGGCTCAGTTCCTTAAGCGTCTGCCTTTGACTCAGGTAATGACCCCAGGGTCCCAGCATTGAGCTCGGAGTCTGTCCAGCTCCATGCTCATTGGAAAATTTGTTTCTATGCATTCTTTCTCTTTCTCTCTCTCAAATAAATAAGTAAAATCTTTTAAAAAACGATAAAAAACACAAAAATCTATGTATAAGTGGACCTATATTGTTCAAACCCCTGCTATTCAAGGGTCAACTGTACCTTTAGAATCAAATGAAGAAATATTTTTATAAAAGAATTTAAAAAACACTTTGAGTCTCTTTGATATAGCAAAAATTACGCTTCCAGTTGGATTAAAAAAGAAAATAGCCATTACATTCTGCAAATGTAACCAAAACATACTACCAATTTTTACCAATTTTTAGAGTACTTTCTTGAAACCTCATTAAACAAACTCTGAACATGTGACCTATCTGTTCCCTTGGATTCTTAGTACATGCTTTTTGAGTAAGTGGTATTCTTTCTCCAGCTCTAATTAATTTTTATCATTATTTTTCATTTGGGGTCCATTAGAAGTTTTTAAATGTTCTGATTCCAATTCATAATTTCAAAGTAAAGGAGCTTCTCTGGATAGTTAAATGTATATGCACACTCTCCTTCCTTCTATTATTGTATTAACTAGAGCTTATTTAGTATGCTGTACTACTTGAAGCTTTTTGTGCAACACATTTCCTATGACCAAATCATAATATCAAGTCATTGGGAATTCTTTGCTTTGTTTTGAGGAATCAAGGTCCAGAGTCCAAACCTCTGAAATTTATTTCTATATTAGGAAGTTGATTGAATAATTTTATAAAAAGAATTATATATTTACTTTCTGAAACAGCTTAAAATGTTATCAAATTTTTAACAAATTACTTTGTTTTAATAATAAGTATAAAATCTAGTAATGAAATCCCCAGGTCATGAATTTTTCTAGTGAATCAGTTTAGTTTTATTTGCTAAGAAGTCCTGAGTTTTTCATAATGAATATTATGTTTTTTTGTGTATGTGTGTGTGCTACAAAAATCTATGAGAATTTTTTATATGATCTACATAAATTGGTTTTATATATTGGAAATATCTACTTATTTCCTTGAGAATTTTCCTTTGGAGTTTATGTAGCATTTTAAATATAATCAATTTGTCTTAATTTTTACACCTCCTCTGGTATACATTATATGTAGATAATATAGATATTGATGTATAAATAGGGTTTTATACTTTCAAAGCCTTATCTCCTACAGCAATACATCTGATTCTCCTAATAATCAGATAAATGAACTCAACATAGTGTGAATAATTTTTGTTGCCAGTTTACAGATGGGAAAACTGAGGTCTAAATAGTTGAAGATATTTCTTAAGAACTAGGTAGTAAGAGGTAGAGGTAGGACATGAATTCATGTCTTCTTCCTCCAAATTTCATGTTTTGAATATAATCTGAATATATAAAACAGCAAAAATTCAGTTGGATTAGTCAGAAGTCTCCAGAAAAACAGAACCAATGGGAGATACATAGATCTATACAAAAGGATATTTATTATAGATATTGGTTCACATGGTTATGAAAGCCTAGGAGTTCCATGATCTGCCATTTGCAAGCTGGAAAACCAGGAAAACCAGCGGTATACTTCAGGTCTTGTCTGTAGGCCTGAGAATAGAGGAGGCCGATGGTGTAAGATCCAGTGGGAGACAGAAGACCCAAGAACCAGAAACACCAATGTTCAAGGGCAGAAGATGGATGTTTCTGCTCAGAAAGAGAAAATTTACCCTTCATCAATCTTTTTGTTCTATTCAGGCCCTGAAAGATTGGATGACACCCACCCACATTAGTAAGAGTGATCTTCTTTCCTCAGTCTACTGATTCAAATGCTAATCTTTTCATGAGACACCCTCCCCAACACACCCAGAAATAATGTTTACCAGCTATATGGCCATCCCTTAGCCCATCAAGTTCATGCATAAAATTAACCATCACACCAGTATTCTTAGAATTGTTCATGATTGCTAACAATACGGTGAAATTCATTTTTTGAAAACTCGGCAAAGCCCCGTTTCTGCCCAGATACCTAAATCCTCCCTACTCTACCTACCTAGGCTGTGTTTCTGTTTCCTGAGCCCAACTTCAGTAGATTTTGAGAACGTAGTGTTCCTTACCCTGAATCATATTTCAGTGGAGTTTTCCCAAACTCACAGTATCAAAAACTCTACAAAACTCAGTGTTAAGGTAAAACTAAGGAGTAATATCTGGTCAGGGGATGGATTTGGTAGGATTGAAGGGCCCTCTGTTACTAGGTACTATGCCTGGTGCTTTCTATATGGTAAATCTCCTATTACATACAACAATCTATGACTTGGGCATTTGCAATTGCCCTGCAGGAGGAACAAACCAAGATATGGAAAAGTTAAATCCTTTGCTGCCAAAATTCCCTTACTATGCAGGTAAGAGCCTGGGATTAACCCTAACCTCTATGTAGCCTGAGGTTTAGGATGTTTCCACTATGCCATTCCCTAGAAAAATGCTTGTGAGAGTGCCCTTTCTGAGACATGGGTTTTCTGAAGTTGTTGCATTACTAAGTTGCTGCTTTGTTGACCTTCATTCAACTGTATAGGAACATCTAGTGTTTTTTAAGCAAGGAGTTTATAATAGCTATTATCTTCATTTCCCTAAGTAGAAGACCAACATATACATTGAGCTTAGAACTTCCTTACTCAGATCATAGGAAAGGATTTGCTCCGAGAAGCTGTGCAGACTGTGGTTATCAGAGAGGACTGCATTGAAACCAAAAGCAATTTTTATGACAACTGTCAAAGAAAATCAAGGTAAAGCTACATTACATGATGTTGGCTTATAGATTAGCTATACTCCATAGACACCATATTTAATTCATGACAGCTTCTGCAACCCCAGCAATAAGGAGAGAGCTTGCAAAGTATGAACTGCTGGATAAAGACAATCAGAGAAATCAAAAGGCAGAGCGGGAAATGCTTGTTAAAAATTTAAATAAGCATCTGTCCCTTGAAAGAAATTATTCAGAATTTCATACAAATTCACTTAAATAATATAATCTCGAATGCACACACTAATAGTTCATAATTCTTCTTTTTAAAAATGTGATGACTGGGGCACCTGGGTAGCTCTGTCAGTTTTGCGTCTGCCTTTGGTTCAGGTCATGATCTCAGGGTCCTGCAATCTAGCCCCAAGTCAGGCTACCCACTCAGAAGGGGATCTGCTTCTCCCTCTCCTTTTCCTCCCTCCTCCTCCCTCCCCCTCATGCTCTTTCTATCTCCATCTCTCTTGAATAAATAAAATCTTCTTAAAAATAAATAGTGTGATTACTTCATCAGTGTAGTAACACTATTTGACTCATACTTTGTTTTTAGCACACTATATTTCAGTCAGATACCTTGACTCTAAAACAATGCAGATTCTTTAGAAATAAACTAGTGTGAAGTCAGAGAGACAGGATGGTCTGTAACCAGTAGTGCTAACAGAATAAATCAATTTTCCCAAGTTTAAAGAAAAACAAAAAACAAGAGTAAATCTCATCTTAAGAAAATCAAATATATACACGTTCAACTTAAAAAATAGACAAATTGTCCTTTATTTTCACTGTACAAGCATCTATTGCATTCCATCTAATATAGCTAGAACAGATTTCAGATTATCAAGAAAGCAGGAACATTTATAGTCAAATATCCCAGGTCTTAGTGAGTGTTAAATTTGAAGAACATTTATACTAGACTGTCCATTTTATTTTTCAAATTGCCTTAAGAGAATTCCCCTTAATCCCCCTATTCCAAAAAGTCATTCTCCTGCCTAAATTTCTAAGTAAACTTGAAAGATATTTGTATATGCAGCATTAAAATATATACTGATTCTTCCAACTTAAAATATCAGAGAAAATGTTTTCTTCCACAGAGCGACTGGCTCAAAAAATAGGCTAGAAAAACAAACAAACAAACAAAAAAAATAGAAGAAAAAGAAGAAGAGAAAAAGAAAACAAGCTAGATTGAGTACCAATTATCAGAATGCTTGGAACTTTTACGGGACCCTAGAGAAATTTCTCTGAGTCGGGCTGCTCCTCTCTTTCAGTTAATTCCCTGAAAATTACGAACCTTCTTTTTTCTGTAATGTGAATATATTAACCCTTCCAATGGTATACTTTCAAGTGATAAAACTATACTGACTCTCTGTGTTTTGTGATTAACCTTCATTTTTCAAACGACTAAAGGGATTGAATAAATCTTTGAGATAAAGTACTTTCCATCAAACATATTAATCTGCTGACAGATGGGAACTAAATATAACTCTGGCATAAAGTTTCAGTAGAAAAGCCAAATAAAGAGTTACATTCACTAACCACTTGAGAATCCCCCAAAAGGCAGTACACATCTCATAAAGGAATACAATCATAATGTTAAAACTACTGGTGAAAAAGAATTTTTCCATAAACTGAAGAAAGAGTACAAATCTTTTAGTGTTAAAACTACCAAAACATGTTTCTCACCTTCAGGTTTACGAGCAAATGAAATATGATTATGATGTTTTGGTGCAAAAGATCAAAAGGAGTGTGCTGTGTGGACAAAAAAAATCTTCATATTTTTGTAAAAAAATATGAGATTAACAATTTCAAAAATAAAATTAGTACAATAAGCCAAAAGTTTGTAAAAAAAAAAATTCTGCCTCACACAGTGATTATAAAAAAATCCCAAGTAGATAAAAGAGCTAAATGTTAAACTCAATTAAAAACCACAAACTAACAACTATAAAAGTAAAATGAACTATACATATATATGTATATATATATAGCATATATATACTATAACTACTACTGGAAAAGATCTTCCTAAAAAAAAATAAATGTCAGAATTCATCATAAAAATATTCAATATTTGTTTTGAAAAAGATTCCTTAAACACAGTTAAGACTAATTATAAGTTGAGCAGCAACATATAAAGCAAATATAAGAAGGATTAATACCCAGAATATATAAAGAGCCCTTACAAATAAAAAAAACAAATAAATATGAAAGGGTAACAAATAGAAAAATGAATAAAACAACAAAAAATACAAATGGCCAATAATTCTTTGAAAAGATGTTTTACCTCCATGATAATAAAGGAGATTTTTAAAAAGTATATGTACTAGGAGTTTAAAGAACTTAGAACTCAGAAGCAGAGAATATCCATTATTTACTAGGCTCGCTTCCCTTAGTATCAGGATCTTGTTTTGGATAGGGGCAGCAATGTACTCAATTAAAAACAATCTTATTTCTCAGGCTTCTTTGCATCTGAGGATAGCCAGGTGACACACTTCTAGTTAATGTGATGAAAACAAATATATACGTGTGTGTGTGTGTGTGTAATATATATATAATATATATATTATATATATATTATATATATATATATAATCCTAGGGTGCCATACAAAATATTACAGAGTTGGTGGCTTAACAGATATTTATTTTTCCACATTCATGGAGACTAGAAGTCTGAGACCAAAGTGTCTGCAGAGTTAGTTTCTTCCAAAACCCCTTTCATTGGCTTATAGATGACTACCTTCTCCTGTATCTTCACATGGTCTTCCCTCTGTGTCTGTCTGTCCTAGTCTTCTCTTCATATAAGGACATGAGTCATATAAAAATAAATAAAATGACCTCATTTTAACTTAACTACCTTTTTAAGACCCTATCTCCAAATACAGTCACATTCTGAAATACTGGGAGTTAGGAATTCAAAATATGAACTTGTATGAGGGAAGCACAGCCAATCACAGCAGGATTTTCAGGAAAGCACCTTACTGGGGCACAGGCCCTAATTGTATGTTGTATCTCTTCCTTGTTCTGCTTGGGAGGCAGATGAGAGGTCTGAAGCTGGATGGTCTTTCTGTGACGAAGGAAAAACTAAGAGATCTCAGAATCTTTGACCCTGACATATTCAACTGCAAGAGTATTGTCAACTAATCCTACCTCTGAGCATCTTGGTAAGTGTATACTGGAGGTAAAGCAGGGGGAGGGATTTAGAACTTAACTTGTTTGAAGTTTCTGTTACATATAGCTGTACCCAGATACACACTGAGGTGAATTCTAATTCCCAATAATTATAAGTAAAAGATTTTTTAAAGAAACCTAAATGTTCATCAATAGAGAGTGTTTTTTAAAAAATAAGGTAATCACAAACTGGTGTAGCCATTATGGAAAACAGATGGTCAAAAAGTTAAAACCAGAACTATCCTACAACCCAACGATTGCACTACTAGGTATTTACCCAAAGGACACAAAAATAAGATTCAAAGGGGTACATGCACCTCAATATTCATAAAAGCATTATCAACATTAGCCAAATTATGGAAAGAGCCCCAATGTCCATCGACTGATGAATGGATAAAGAAGATGTGGTATATATTCATATACATATGAATATTATTCAACCATTAAAAAGTCTTGCCATTTGCAACGATGTGAATGTAACCAATGGGTATTATGCTAAGCAAAATAAGTCAGTCAGAGAAAGACAAATACTGCATGATTTCACTCATATGTGGAATTTAAGAAACAAAACAGATGAACATAGGGGAAGGGAAAAGAGAGAAAGAGAGCATGAGTGGCAGAGGGAGAAGTAGACTCCCTGCTCTGTGGGGAACCTGATGTCGAACTCAGTCCTAGGACCCTGAGCCAAAGGCAGATGCTTAACTGACTGAGCCATCCAGGTGCCCAAACACTGGGTGTTATATGTAAGTGATGAATCACTAAATTCTACTACTAAAACCAATGTTATGCTACATGTTAACAAGAATTTAAACAAAAATTGAAAAAATAAAAATAAAATAATCCACATTATGAAATAGTTTAGAGTCATTAAAGAAAAATGTGAGGAAGATCCATATTAAATAATGAAGTCTATTATGAAGTGAAAAAGTAAAGTTGCAGAAAAAAGACATTTATTTTTAAATAGAGTAAATATATATAATTGCATGAAAGTTCTGTAGGGATACAGGACTGTGTTGTTTAAACCTTTAAAAATAAATACATATTAACGCATTATAGATATAAACAGAAAATATATTTTACAAAATTGAATTACTACTTTTCTTTGTAATTCTGTATTTGTACAAAGTGCTTTGATTAAAATTAAATTTTAATTTTAATTAAAAATTAAAATTTTTGAATTACAAATATCAAACCATATCTTAAATCACAGATTTTACTATAAGCACCTAAAGCTTCGATTTTGTTGGAGAAGATGCCATAGATCAATTTATAATTATTTTAGGGGCTATGTATATCATTCTTTTAAGAACAAATTCATAACTTAAATTGGTTTTCTGTGAATGGACCAATCTGCTTTCTAGAGTGCTTAATGAATTATGAATGTTGTGTTAAAAATTATATTTGAAGAGAATTCCACTTGCAGCACGACAGTGTGAGGGTCATTATGGGCCCATTCTCCAGCAAAATTAGGGGGAATATATTTTAAAAGAAACAACCATTTAATGTCTGTGAAAATCATCCTAAGGGCATACAGCAAATGAAGAAACAGTTATTCAAGAAAATCTACTAAAACTCACTATGAACAGCAGGAATCTGAGGTCTATGAACCATGATGGGTTCCCTCATCCCTCCCCCAGATCAGTGAAACAGAAATGCCACTCCAGACTGGTGTATCTGAGAATACAGTCATCCTTCTTTCTCCCCAGCTTCCTGTTGGAGTGCCCTCTAACTAACAGGAGCAGGATGTCAGCATTTTACATACTATTTCAAAACCCCATTAATGTTTGTTTTTGTTTTTGTTTTGTTTTTTTCAAAATGGGCAAGCTGGTGCTAATATTCATACGGAATGTCAAGAGACCCAGGATTGTAATTACATTTTTGAAAAAGAACAAATTTGAAGGACTCACACTTCCCGATTTCAAATTTTACTACTAAGGCTACAGTTACCAAAACTGTGGCTTTGGCATAAGAATATATAAATAGTCCAATAGAATAGAATTAAAAACAGAAATAAACTCAATGGTCTATCAATCTATGGTCAGTGGATTTTTGACAAGAATGAAAAGACCATTCAATGGGGGCAAGAACAGTCTGTTGAACAAATTGTTCTGGAAAACTGTATATCAACATGCAAAAGAATGAAATTGGACCTTTATCATCCACTATATACAAAAATTAACTGGAAATGAATCAAAGACCTGAATTTAAAATCTGCAACTATAGAACCCTTCAAAGAACATATAGAAGCACATATGCATGAGCTTGGATTTGGCAATGGGATTCTTAAATATGACGCCCAAAACATAGGCAACAAAAGAAAAAAACGACTTGATTAAAATTTAAAACTTTGGTCAATGAAGAGTACTATCGAGAGAATCAAAAGATAGTCCATTCAACAAATGATGCAAAACCAGCCGGCATCAACATTAAAAAAAAAAATCTATATACACACTTACACTCTTCATGAAAATTAACTTAAAAATAACACGGATCTAAAAATAAAACGCAGGGCACCTGGGTGGTTCAGTCAGCAACAGGTATCCTGTTTCTCCCTCTCCGTCTGCCGTTCCCCCTGCTTGTGCTCCCTCTCTCCCCCTCTCTGTCAAATAAATAAATCTATCTTTAAAAAACATACATATATAATGGAAAATCATAAAATTCCTAAAAGACAACATAGAAGAAAATCTAGATAACCTTGGGTATGGCAATGACATTTTAGATGTAATGCCAAAGTATGATCCATGAGAGAGATCATTGACAAGCTGGACTTCATTAAAATGAAAAACTTCTGCTCTGTGATTGACAAGGTCAAGCGAATGTGAAGACAAGCCACAGACTGGGAGAGAATATTTGCAACAGATACATGTGATAGAGGACTCTTATCCAAAATACACAAATAAAAATTTTAAACTCGACCAAAAGAAAGCAAATAACCCAATTTAAAAATAGATTTTAAAAAATCTGAATACACGTGACTAAAGAAGATAAACAGATGGAAATAAGCACATGAACATATCCTCAGCATTATTTATCATTAGGGTATTATGAATTAAAACACCAAGGAGACATCATTACAAACTTACTAGAATGGCAAAGACTCAAAACACTGACAACAACAGTTTGTGAGGATGTGGAGCAACAAGAATTCTCATTCACTGCTGGTGAGAATGCAAAATGGTACAGTGACTTCAGAAAAGACTTTGGCAGTGTCTGGAGAAGCTAAACAGAGGCCTGCGTAAGATCCAGCAAGTGCACTCCTACGTATTTACCTGAATGAACTGAAAACCTACATCCACACAAAAACATGGATACATGTGTTTAGAGGGTCTTTATTTATAATCATTGAAAACTGAGCACAACCATGATCCCCCCTTCAACAGATGACAGGATGAACGAACTTGGTAAACGATTAAATGGAATAGTATTCAGCAGCAAAAAGAAATGAGCTGCCAAGCCATGAAAAGACATGAGGGAACCTTAAATGCACATTGCAAAAATAGACCACTCTGAAAAGGCGACTTCTCGTGTGCCTCCACAGGTGTGTGTATGACAGTTTGGAAAAGCCAAAAGCCATAGCGTTGGTGACTAGTTCAGCTGTTACCAGGGATTCAATGGGGTGGCAAAGGAGGGCTGGTTGATAGGTAATACACAGGGGGGATTTTTAGGGCGGTAAAGCTACTTTGTAGGGTACAGTAGTGGTGAGTACATCAATCATTTGTCAAAATCCGCTGACTTTTGTAGCACAAAGAATAACCATTAATGTATGCAATTGTTAAGAAATCATTTCAGAGTTTGGAGGATTCCAGAATGGAATGCAGAAAGTGGCAAAAGAATTGAAGTGTATTACAAATGCCAACTGGGAGACGTTGTATAAAATATCTGACCAATAATCTGAGAAACTGTCAAGGTCGTCTGAAACAAGAGAAGTCTGAGAAACTGTTGAAGCCCAGAGCTACCTAAGGAGACATGACTATTCAATTTAATGTGGTATCCTGGACGGGATCCTAGAACAGAAAAAGGAAATTAGGACACAGTTACGAAAAAGAAAAGACTAACCACAAACTGGGAGAAAATATTTACAAAACACGTATCTGTAAAAGAGCTTGTATCTAGGGGTGCCTGGCTGGCTCGGTCAGTGAAGCATACGAGTCCTGATCTCAGGGTTGTGAGTTCAAGCCCCACACTGGAAATAGAAATTACTTATTAAAAAAAAAAAAAAAAGAACTTGTATCTAAAATGTACAAATAACTCTTAAAACTTAACAATAATAACAAACTAAAGCCAAATATAAAAACTGAGTGTGGAGAATAGCAAAACCCTCTATACTATCTTTGAAATAATTCTAAAAATAAAAGTTTATTTTTTAAAAAAATCCGTAATAGTGTCATATCCACTTAAAAACAATCCAAATATAAGATTTCACCTCATCTTAGTATGGACAAGTTGGGACAAAGCAGTGAAGTTCATTTAGGCTGCAATATTCCTGAAGAATGAGTGATAGGTTCTCGCTTGTTTTATTTTTCCCTAAAGCCAAGGTGTGTGTGTGTGTGTGTGTGTGTGTGTGTGTGTGTGTGTGGAGGGGACAGTGGAGGTGATAATATGAAACATTTCTTGCATTTTATGATGTTCTTTTTTCACTTTTTTTCAATTTCTGAAGCCAGGATGTGGTCCACACTTGATGGGAACATTTAATACGGTAGTGTTTTGTTTAGTTTGCTTGAGTTTCTTTCCTGTATGGCTATTATTAAATCAGTTGTGCATCCTACAATCTATGGTATTTTATAATTGGAGAAAGATGGTGTATGGAGTCCATACGAGTGTAGAGAACAATAATGTCCTTCCCGAAAGAATCTTTCAGTTCCCGTTTCAGTTCATGTGACAGGCTAAGTCTTCCCCGAGGAGGAAGTTTCATTTGTTTATTTTTATATTCACAATGGTACTTTGTGAGTTCATAGGTCAAGCTTTACTGAACAGTAAAGGAAAACAGTAAAAAAACTGAAATACTATTTTACATGCATACACTCAAGGCCTTCTAACTGTCACCAGCAAAGTTAAAAAATACCCCAAGCTGGTGGTAGCTGAATGCTGCATGCTTTTCTGTTTCGTATCAAACCTCTAGAGGCTAGAGTGGGATATTCGGGTAATAGCAGTACTGAAATCTGTCCCAAACCTCAGCAAAAGTGCAAAATAGATTAAATTTGCATTTGTTACTAGGCACACTCTCTTGTAGATGGATGTTATCACCCATCCTCTCCTCTATAGAGCCCTCAGCTGTCCATAGCGGCTCCTTGAAGTGGGGAGCCATCTACTCTCCTCACAGAGAGATTATAATCTTCAAATTCTTTTTTTTTTAAAGATTTTATTTACTCATGAGAGACACAGAGAGAGAGGCAGAGGGAGAAGCAGGCTCCCTGCAGGGAGCCCGATGCAGGACTCGATCCCAGGACCCTGGATCGCACCCTGAACCAAAGGCAGACGCTCAACCACTGGGCCACCCAGGCGCCCCATAATCTTCAAATTCTTATCCTGACTTTCCCCGTGTAGAGTTCTCATTTTTTTTAGAGACTCCTCTGAACTTTCAGATGTTATAGATATGATCATTGACAATATATTAATACCAACGTATTAATACAGGGGTCATCAAACTCCTCTGCCTTGGCCAAATAAACCCCTGCCTATTTTTGCAAATAAAGTTTCAATGGGCCACACCCATTCGTTTAGTATTTAGTATGGTCTTTGGCTGCTTTTGCCCTACAATGACAGAGTTGAGTATTTGTGACAGAAACCGTGTCGTCCACGAGGTCTAAAATATTGACTGCCTTTTGCATAAAAAGTTTTCTGGCTTTTGTTTTGATCTATCATTTGTGTTGAGATGTAGGCACCATTCAGGTGGTAAATGATCTGAAAGGGTCCCACTGCATAACAGGAGGTGACCCCTATATTCCTCCTCACTTTTATTTTGCAAAGGCATCATAGAAACAACCCATGAAGAAAAAGTTGTGATGATAATTTTGAGGTGAAACTTATAAAGTGGAGAATGCTGAGAGCACAGGTATTTCAGCAAGATATCTGACAAATAGATCATGTTATACCATTAATTGAGATCGAGAAATATTGGCTAAAGTATAGCAAGATTAGGTGAATTCCATAATGTTATTTTCTCCTTTTTTTTAAAGATTGTATTTATTTGTTCATGAAAGACACACACACACACACAGAGAGAGAGAGAGAGAGGCATAGACACAGGCAGAGGGAGAAGCAGGCTCCCTACAAGGAACCTGATGTGGGACTCGATCCCAGGACCCCGGGGTCATGACCTGAGCCAAAGATGCTCAACCGCTGAGCCACCCAGGTGTCCCTATATATATAATTTTCTAAATGGTTCATGTGAACCCAGCTAATGATCGGGTGGTGTACTTTAGTGCCCCACCTTATTAAATAGTTTTACTAAAGACTACTGTAAAGACTTTATCATACACTGATCAAAACTGTAGGTGAAAAAAAATGGAAAGCAATAGAAAATACGCTGACAGAAAGAACAGAGGTCTTAAGAGCTTGAAACAAGGAGCTTACTCTGCCTAGATGTCATCTAACAGGAATTGAGTGACAACCCCTAACTGTGGAATACAAAACCATTGTACAGCTATGAAATAGCCGTTTCACAGCTTAGTAGCCTGGGTAAGAAATGCTTTAGGATTTAGCAGACAGTAAACCCAGTATGACTCTCCTTTGCACCGCAATTGCCAAGAAAATGTAGTGAAATTATTATGTGTTAATCAGAAAACGTGTCTAGAAGGTGGGTGGATATAGGCTTACAATCTCCACATAGTGTGTTGTGTTAAATACTGAACTTGCAGAGAAACTTTCACAAATTGGAGCATGTTGAAAGGAGACAAACCAGGGGAGCCGCCTGAAATTAAGTCACGGGGGTAAAAGCAATAAGGAAGGGACCACAGATAGTCCCTGACTTAAGGTGGTTAGACTTAACATTTTTTTTTTTTCTGTATGATGGGGCTAAAGCAATGCACATTTGTTAGAAACTATACTCTCATTTTGGAATCTGGATCTTTGCCTGGGCTAGTGATGTGCAGTGGGATGCTCTCCGGTGATCCCGGGCTCCCAGTCAGCCCCACCATCAGGAGGGTAATAACTTACAACCCTTCTGTACCCACATACAACCCCTCTGTTTTTCACTTTCAGTGCGCTGTTCAATAAATCACACGAGACATCCAACACTTAATTATAAGATAGGCTTTGTGTCGGGTGATTTTTGCCCAACTGTAGGGTATGTACGCATTCTGAGCTCATTTAGGCTTGACGAGGCTAAGCTATGATATTCGGCAGGTACGGTGTATTGAGTGCATTTTTGACTTAGGATATTTTCCATTTATGATGGGTTTATCAGACACAACCCCATCATAAATTGAGGAAGAATCTGTATTAAATCTGATGTATTCAAATATTTAAAGGGATGACCTGAAGTTTTAACCTTGCTTCTAGCCCTAATCTTTGGTTCAACATTAGATAAACACACACACACACACACACACACAGAGAGAGAGAGAGAGAGAGAGAAAGAGAGAGAGAGAAGGATAAAGAAACAAACCATTAGAATTGTCTCAAAAGAGAATTAAGTGAATCAGGTGTACGTTCATCATCACTGAGATGATAAAAGCACACAAGGAAGGGTCATTCAGGATTTGGAAGTCAAACTAAATATTTCCTAAGTCCCTTTCCTTAGAGAATCCTAAGATTCATAATTCTTTGGATTGCAGATGCCATGTTGTTGAGGCTTGAAGGAAATGCCTCACTGGAAAGGACCTTGCCGGGGCATTCTCCATCCCGGATTCTGGGCTCCTACTCACATACCCACCTTTGTCTTCCAGGAGGCCGGGTTTGTGTCTTACAAAACTGGGGATACTTGATCATTTCTTACCCACAAAACCAATTTCCTACTGCCCTATCTACTAATATAAGTGTTCTCCAAGCATGCCTTAAATCTTCCAACCTCTAGGCATATGTGGTTCCCTTCTCCAACATGAGGTAATCCTCCAGGACACTCTTCCCCCACCTCTGCTTATCTAAAGACTACCTTTCTTTTAAGGTTCTACTCATCAGTGAAGCCTTCTTTAATGATTCCAACAATCTGATTAGATGTAATATCTAATCTGTGTATCTTTAAGATTTCTCACCCCCAGGACAAATGATATTGCTTTATATGGTTATTTGCCTTTTCCTTTATCAGCCCTGATTCTTAAGAGGGTCATAACCCTGCTAACTTCTAGTTGCCATGTGCCTCCCCACAGGTGAAGGGGTGCAGCAGATAGCTTCTGATAAGGCCAAAAAGTCCAGAAGTGACCAACCACTCTGCCTCTGAATAGAACTAATCCTGAATGAAATGATATAATGAGATAATTCCTCACAGATTCTCTGACCCATGACTCACTACAAAATGTGATTATTATACAGTTCTCATACTCTGCAGTTACCAGAGACAAAGCTGAGCTTTGGTAGGTACATGCATATTAGGAAGGCTTTTGGCAGTGCTGTTTCCAGGATCGTTTGTGCAGAAATATGAATTAAGCAGTTTTGCCGAGGCAGATCTAATATTCTTTTCTGCACAATGAAATAAATCTTCAATTTCTACATTCACTTCCTTTTTCATCTTTTTCTTTCCCTGGAATTTGTTTTGCAAGAACATTTTAATGCATTTATCTCTTTCCCTCAGCTTGTGAAATTACTCATCCCTGTGATGCATAATTGAGAGGTGTCCTATTACACCCATGGGATTAGAGGCTTTATGAATCACTCCAACATGAGAAAAATGTTTGTACAAGAAGCACTAGATTTGTATGAAAAAGGTACAAAGACTTTTTAATAACCCTGGCTCTTGGTTTGGGCAGGCCTACCAGGGAAAATTTCTATACATGCAGGCTGCAAATTACGTATCATTGGCAACATTTAAATGTGAAAATGTCCTCATGCAAGCAGGTGCTTTTTAAGTGGGAATTCGCAGTGTACATTTTCATTGGTTTCTCCTCTCAGAAACCTAAGACTTTGGAAGGGAATGTCTTTAAACCTGCCACCAGGGCAGGGCAGACCTTTAAAATTGGAATTGCAATTTCCCTAAGCATAGAGACATATGTGGTGTGGGAAAGGAATAATTATCTTTAAAGAAATGCTACAAAAAATAAATAAAATAAATTAAAAAATAAAAAACGTTAAAAAAAGAAATGCTACTAGGATGAGTTGCCTGAGAGTGAATATGAAATGATCTGCACCTCTTTCAGAATATCACAGCAACTTTTTAAAACTTGATGGTTAGCTGTATTTTTGTTTTATTAACTAGACATTCTCGAGTTCTGGATTCATTGTGATCATTGTGTGTGTGTGTGTGTGTTTATGTGTATGTGTGTGTGTGCAGGTGTGTTCATTATAATTTACATTCACTAAAATTAGTTTTAGGCTATCAAGAAGAATTTTTGAGAACACTAAGTGGCTCTTTGTTAGTTGGCGTCATTGGAATTTCACTAACTGACATTCATTTTAGGAAGGTCCTTCTTTAAAAAAAAAATATTTTATTTATTTATTAATGAGAGACACCGAGAGAGAGGCAGAGACATAGGCAGAGGGAGAAGCAGGCCTCATGCAGGGAGCTGGATGCAGGACTCAATCCCAGGACCCTGGGATCACGCCCTGGGCGGAAGGCAGATGCTCAACCAATGAGCCACCCAGGTGTCCCTAGTAAGGTCCTTTTAAGTGAAATAACTAGTACTGGTGATAATGTTGAGCCACAGAGCAAGCATGGATTGTGGTTGGAAACCCGAAGACTTCTAGTTCTCTAAATGGTGCTCCTTTCCTCTGCAACTTCCTTTTGAAGTGTCTGAACATACTTACTTTTTAGAAACTGTTTTCAGGAAAATACCTGAAGCTCTTTAGCATAAATGGAAGTGAATCTCAATGTAACGCAGCCGAGTTGCACTGGGGACTTGAACCCCAACTAATCCAACTCCTTTATCGTTCCAAAGCAACGAAACATAGTCTGAAGAAGTGTGCAGCCAAATTATTGAAAAGCTAGATTCATGGAAATTGGGTCCATTCCTCCTCACTGTGGCCTTTGAAGTCTGTTATAACGAATATTCTCCCCTGCTCTGGGATGTAATCTTAGGCTGAAAGGATTGCTTTTCCAGCCACGATTAGATATTAATGAATAGTGCAACTGACGAGTCTAATTTTTCAGGCATTGTAAAGCTTAATATCTATTAGTCAAGTTGTGCTGCAAAACAGATTGGGTGGCTTAACCAACAGAAATTGTTTTCTTACACTTCCAGAGGCTAGGAAGTCTGAGATCAGGTACGTAGGTCAATTTTGTTCATGATTAGGGCTCTCTTCTTGGTTTGCAGATGGTCGCCTTCTTAAAGTGTCCTCCTATGGCAAAGAGAGAGATATCTTCTCTCTCTTCCTCTTCTTACTTTTTTTAAATAAATTTATTTTTTTATTGGTGTTCAATTTACCAACATACAGAATATAGAATCATCAGTCCTGCCAGATTAGGGCCCCAACCTTAGGACCCTCTTTAGCTTTAATTACCTCCTAAAAGGCCTCTCTTCAACTACAATCACATTGGAGGGAGGGCGGGTTGTGCTTCTGCGTACAAATTTGAGGGCAGTGGAACACAATTCAGTCCGTAGCAATATCAGAGATTCACTCTCTTACCTACTTCGGAGCTAAAGTTTTTGGAAAGGATCAGCTTTGTTTGGGTTTATTTTATATTCTTCCTGGCTTTTGCATTCTTCCCCCATTCACAAAGCTTCTGCTTTTGTCTGTGGAGTGGAGGAAGGATGGGAAAAAAAAGTGGTACCGTGTAGTTCTCTCAGCCGTCCATACCTATGGGCAGTTCTTTAAAAGTTAGTAACTTTAGGGTATCTTCGAGATTCTTTGAAGATACCTACTATCATCAGAGGTCCTGCTGAAGACTCCATACTACATGATGTCTTCTCCAGTTGGCTGTGTATGACATTTCCCTCCGTCCCTGCTTCTGAAAGTCCCACGGAGACTCTCTGTTGTGTCACCTCTAATGACTTTTTTTTTTTTTTGGCTCCCTTTCTAGATAACTCAAATTCAGCTTCCTTCTGTGGGGCCCCAGAAATATCTACCTCAGCCTGTGAGAAAGAAGTAATAATCAAAGCTAACACTTAACTATGTGCCAAATCCTCTTCCTAGCACCTAACATATTTCAATTCATCTCATTCTCACAATACTCCTTTGAATGATTCCCACAAAGCCACAGAAAAATTAGTTGCACAACCACAAGTACTCAGTTAATACCTGGTGGAGGTGAGATTTGAACTAAAGCAGGAGCATGCGCTTAACCACTACAGCACATTGAGGGAACAGCCCAGGATGCTTCCTTTCCTCTCGGTCTTTCTCCTCACCCTTCAGTTGAGGCAGCTCTAGTCCTTTGCAAGCATAAATCAGGAAACCCAACCAAGGAGTACATGCTAGGCTTTGGACAGACCTCATGGGGGCCTGCCTCACCCATGTGTGGAAGTGGAAAGTACCACTTGTTCTCCCCCATGAGGAGGAGGAGGAGAATAACCAGGACCCAAATGCCTCTAAAGAAATTCTCATTGATAAACTCATAGAGTCCACATGGTTTGTTGGGCTAAAGATCAAAGAACCAATGTTGGGATCCCCTCATTTGTAACTCCTATTCAGATGGCCTAGAACCCCCAATTAGAACATAGGGATCCTTGGTACCTGGTACTTTCAGCTTGGAGGTCTCACCTGAAAACTGCCAAGAGATGAAATATCCCACCTTAACATCCTAGTTAGTGAATTTTTCAGTATCACAAAAATAGCTAGCTGCAAAGCCAGAAAGAAAATTGTCACCTGACTGGAAATAAGTTAATAAATCTCCAAAGAAACTTACATTTTTTCAGAGTTCAAAGATAAAAGGTAAAACGGCAATAGATATGGATATATTTCTGTGTTGTGTATGAGTGTGTAATCCATTTCTCCTTCTAATAACAACAACCTGATTTTCTTCTCAGAACCTACTCTGTCCATACCTCATGCTATATTATGCAGGCAAGTTTTTAACCAGTTCCCATAGTTCTAGGAATGGTTACATGAACTCAGTCCAGCCAATCATTAAATCCCATTTCTCTACCGATACATAATAATTGGTAGAGAGGTGTACAAGGGATGTGCTTTAGTATAGTGAGTGCCTCCTTAGACGTATTCTGGAACTTTTGGAAAATAAATGATTTATCTATTCTGGGCTTGCTAGCCAGATTGAATCTAACTGGTAGGCCATTTTACTGCCAAAGGAGATAACCTACCTAAGTATGAAGCCAACACACAGGAAAATAGTCCAAAAAAGGAGAACAAATCATGATAACATTACCAGAAAGCCTGAATACAGTCATGTCTGAAACCAAAGACTTGAAATTTTCTATTATATTGAACTAATAAATTCACTTGTATATCAATTTATCAATCAGTTTGCAACTAAAAGATCATAATTGAGTGTTGTTTTCAACATTAGGGGAAGATAAAGAGTTGTCATGGGCTCTCACTCAATGTTGATTGATTTTCCTGATATTCCTGAAGCTATATTTCATATGTGGTTGACTTCCCTGTGCCTATGCCCTAGACACTGTCAATGGCCTATCTACACTTGGTACTAACATTTGTGTAGAGCCACTGGCTTCCATATTCAAGCACCTGAGATTCTTTGAGAGCTTTAGGCTGTTGAAGACTACTCTGCTCATGTGCAGACCAGAAAATCTGGGCACTTTATGATCCTTGGTAGCTGCTCTCAATTAGTGATTGTCAGAAGTAGATAAATAAATACCCCTAGTCCCTCATACCTTCTTAGAGAGGACACACAGCTCACTAGAGGTCCTTAGCAAGATTGAGCTACTATATCTACAAAGGTAGCTTGCTCAATAATAAACATGTATTGGCTTGCTTTCCTGTCCTACCCACCATTTTCCACTTCTCTATTCACTTCTTGAGATCAACCTCCCAAATAACCTACTTGTACTCAGGGTCTGTTGTTAAGACAGACAAAGTTAAGCCACTTTGCATTGGCTGTATTCCCTTCAACATACTTATACATACAGTGGTGATTATTCACACTATGTACATGGACAGACCCCACTACTCCTGGGTTTTCAAAACCACCTAAAGTATCATTTGCCCCTGTTCCATCTTGCTGGGAACAACTTCCTTAGCTGTATTCTTTTTCACAGCTCTCAGCCAGTCAGTACATGGGAGGACAGTGTCCTAAGACAACACTTTGTCGTATCTCCCACAACCTTGCTAACCTATGTTGAGATGCCAGAGCAGAGGAGAGAGGGGCACCTGGGTGGCTCAGTCGGTTGAGCACCTGCCTTTGGATCAGGTAATGATCACAGAGTCCTGGGATGGAGCCTCTCATGGAGCCCCACATCAGGCTCTTTGCTGAGCAGGGAGGAGCCTGCTTCTCGCTTCTCCCTCTGCCTCCCCACTGCTCATGCTTGTGCTCTTTCTCTTTCAAATAAATGAATAAAATCTTAATAATAAAAAAAAAGAACAGAGGAGTGTGAGACAGGTAGCTCTCTTAGAGAAAGAAATCACAGATACTTTGTATCTCTGAATGTTAGAGGCTTTTCCCCTCTTATCTAAAGGAGGGAAAATGGGACAAGAATAGACTTTCCATAAGATTTATCATATATTCTGGGACAATTTTGAAAATAAGATTTCTCCATTTAAAAAAGGTAAAATAATAACTTCAAAACAACTGGTATAAATTGGAACTGCCACATGCAACCTGGAAAATATAGTTACCCTAGGTATGATCCAAGGTAAAAACAAAGAAATAGATATCTTCTTTAATACAAAGATTAGATGTTGGCCTAAGTAGGACTTTAATGCTTGTTAAGTGACCTGCTTATTGTTGCCAGGTCTTATATTCTTAAAATTATCTTTCCATTCACCAACATGCTTCCCTTTTTACCACCTATTTTCTATTTCCTCAAACAAGATTTATGTTCCCTAAGAATATAGCCACTTTAGCTTCCCTTCCAGGAACATTTTTATTTTAAAAGAGAAGTTTGTGCAATTACAGAATGTACCAATTAAAATAAATGGAGATAATGGGGCAGGTAAATTTTTCAGATAACATGGAATAAATAATTTGAGACAGGAAAACTTTCATATATTCTGCTAAAAAAAAAGAAATTGGGCTTTGAGCTTTAGACTTCAGTTATAGAAGTTTTCAGTGGGGTCTCAAAATAGCTCCCTGCCAGCTGTAGCTCTCTTATTCCATTCCCTGCTTTGTAAAGGGGTGCCCTGTGGAGCTTCACAGGATAAGGCCCTGTCTTGGGGCCTTGTTGTCAGGATTTAGAGGGTAGATATGGATAGGATCTATCTGCGTAGACAGTTTATGTGCTAGGATTTGGGTATCCACTCCTCCTTAAACAGTGTCTGATATTCTACTATGGTCAGGTTTCAGAGTCATAAAGTACCTCTCTTTTTCCTTTGATGAGGATGCCCCTGCCTAAACATTTTTTATAAAATACCTGCAGTAATTTCATCTGTGAACTCATAATATTGCCATAATCTTCCCCAGTTGTTGCTATTTGTTTTCCACTTCATTGAACCAAGAAAACAGGAGCACCTATCTGTGTGCACACACACCTTATCTCTATGCCCTTTAGGCACATAAAGGTTTTCAAAACAAACGAACAAATAATGACAATTAATTTTGACTATCAGTCCTACACATTGACTGTTCAGGTGATGTTTTAAAATTTTCAAATGTGTTCTTTTATATCTCAGAAAAAGTAATAATAACCTTTGCCCTAAGTATATAACATATGTGTAGGGTAAAATGATAAATTCTTACTAGAACTTCAAAGAGAAAAAAAAAAAGTTAATTGCTTCAGTTAGGAATTGTTTGACAGTCAGGAACAAAGAACTGACTCTAGTGACTTAAATTTGGAGGTTTTTATTCTTTCACTAAAGGAAGTCTCGAAGAGGACCCTGCAGGATAAGTATATGGTTCCATGGAAATTATCAGGAGCCCAGGCTTCCTTCTATATTTTTGGCTCCACCATCTTTAATGTAAAGCTTCAATTTTCAAGGTCAAAAGATGGCTCATGGAAGAAGTAAAAAGCGAGGCCCTTTCTGGTTTGGGGGTTCCTATGATAAGCAGAGTATGACATAACAAGTAAATGGCCAATCTGTCTTAGACCTTTGTCTAATGTGGCCATTTGCTTAACAATCACTTTTGTTAATGCTCAATTTTCTCTTGGGGAAAAACTGCTCAGTTTCTTCTACATTTGATTTCTCCCTCTGCTTCTATCTCTAAGATGATATGCAATCTGGTAGAAAAAGTATGTGACTGGGGTGAGTTGATGTCTCTGGCATGGGAGTAAAATCCCATAACTTCATTATGGGTCTTTGCTGACATCCACAGGTCTCCCCTGCCCAGTCCCTGACATCCTGCTACCTAGACATCTTTCTGGATCGCAGGGCCAAAGCTTATAGCTATTGAACTCATAGCACATTTTTTGGCTACCGTGAATCGTGCTATATCTCTTAACTTCTTGATTAGGTTGCCTCTGAACTCCTACTAGATATAGACCAGTGGACCAACTCCTTATCCCAAATATAGCCTCCTAGCTGGCAACCCCCACCAATTGACTCTGCTCTAACTCAATGTCCACACCGCATGGGAAATGAAAGAGGCTGTGGAGTGACCCTCGAAATTGTGTCTGATCATGACTCTCTGCTTCCTTAAATGGACCAGGCTGCCCCCATTGTAGTATGAGATATCCTACACCGCAATCTTCTCCTCAGGTGCCAAGAGGAGAAGCAGGGTAATACCTTGGTATTACCAAATCATTTATCATTTATCAAACATACTGCTTCTCTCTGGGTCAAAGCTGAGAGAGAGAAGTCTGGATATAGCATCTGACCTCTTGGAAACATTAATGTATTTTCCACTTTTGCCTTTCTAAATACGTGAACTCATAAGCTTGGCACTAATAGACCTAAAGTATCCATCTGCTGAAGGAAGATTAGAATTTATTACGAAAGGAAACCATTTATTACAGTGAAAATAAAAAAAGGAAGGAGATATTCTGCTTCTGATATGCAAATAGAATAACGCAGTAGAAAAGTGCCTTGCAAGCCAGGCTACAGTCTTGAAAAATGATCTCCTAAACTTCTTTCATCTGTTTTCCTTATCCTTTTGCATTTCAATAGCCAGGCCTAGAGCATCAGTTTTCACCCAGTATCAAGAATATACCCCTGTATTATTAAGGTTTGAGCAGAGGTCAAAGTCATAGGAGAGGGTGCATTTAGGAGGGAAAGCTCACAGGAGAGGAAGGAAGACGGATAGGTGAGAGATAACAGAAAAGGAGAGAAAAGAGATATGGACTGACTTGAGAGCAAGACTAGCAGACATGTTTCCAAGCCCTGAGCCTTGATTATTCATACCTACTGGAATCTTGGCACACAACGGGAGGTCCTGAGAAGGAGATTTCCTCATCACCTTTGGTTTCTAATAACATAAAAAGGACATTGACATGGTTGAGAATCTGGTGTGGAGCTTGGCAAATGGGATGGCTTTAGCAGGACAGATGACTCTAGAGAAAGAAGTACAGAACAAACCACCATATGGAGTCTAATTAAGCATCACAGCATGACATTAGAGGTGTTTATGGCACCATTAGAGACTGCGGTAGGGCTGGGTCACCCCATTTCTTTATACCATCCACTACACTCTTACTAAACTGTCGGGAAGACTAGAGTGTGCACCACCTCACACCAGCCTCAGATTGGTACAGAGTGCTAAGTGGATAAGCAACAACAGGTAGAAAGAGGACATTGCCCAGAGATTGGGGGTGAGGGAAGTCGGGGCGGTATAAACTGTGCCCAAGGATAGCAATGCCTTCCTGTCTCATCCCTCACCTTAGATACTTAGTCATCACTTAAGAAGAAAAGCAAAGGAAAAAGGGGTGACTCAACTGAGTTATTCCTTTTTTCAGAGTCCCTGAATATTAATTACCTAAAGGAATTATATAAATCTAACTGGGTTAAATTTTAAATTAGGGATCCCTGGGTGGCTCAGCGGTTTAGCGCTTCGGCCCAGGGCCTGATCCTGGAGTCCCGGGATCGAGTCCCGCATTGGGCTCCCTGCATGGAGCCTGCTTCTCCCTCTGCCTGTGTCTCTGCCTCTCTCTCTCTGTCTCTCATGAATAAATAAATAAAATCTTAAAAAAATAAATAAATAAAAAATAAATTTTAAATTAGATTGGGTATTTAGTAATTTCTTTTCCCAAATCCTGGTGGGTAAGGCTTATCTTTGCCCATCTGAGTTATAGTAGGAATTGGGTTTTGACTCCCATTATATTAGGATTCTCTCTCATATATTAGATTCAAAATCCCATCCAATCACTTGCTCCTCCATTTAAACATCCTGGAAAAAGAAATAAAACCACATATTTTACAATAAAACTACTTTGGACTAATTTATAGGAATAACCAAATCTGCCTCCAAATCCTCATGAGCCGTATGGATGAACTGAACCAAACAATGAAGAGATTTTTCGCAGCTCTATTTAAACATTTAGCTTAAGGCCCGCTAGGCCAAGGCTTTCTTCCTTTTTTTTTGTCCTTACAGCCTCCTCTCCCCTTGCCTGTTGGTATCTCCTAAGAGATTGACTGTACAAGCCTGTATAAGACACTTATGGAACAACCCAAACTCTGTGTTAGAGGAAAGAAAAGAAAGGTACTCATATAGGTCTAACTAGATTGTATTTATTCCCCCTATTAAGGACTCAATCTGATTATTTTGGCCCTAAATTCTTAAAAAGGCCTTAGGGCATCATCTTGTAGTATAGATAGCAGTGATCCCCCTTCCTTCCTCTATTTTCACTTTGGTTTTGAGACATAACCAGGAGCCCTCCCTGAAGATTTTGGTTGTTAGAGCAGTGGCAACATGGGCCTTTGCTCTCTACCTAAGAATATTTGCAGGAAAATTGTGTAAGAGGTGAGTCCAGCATATGCTTTTACCTCAGATTCGTAAAAGATTTTCAAGTAAACATTTTCCCTACTTTTTTCCATGCTTCTCCGTTGGGATGTGATATGAGTTTTTACATATGTGGGAGTGGGCCAACAGGTATGAAAAATCACCCACTAACGTTTTCCCCCAAAAAATCAATTATACTTGAAAAGACTTGACTAAAAATCATTATTAAATTCAGATGAGGGGATCCCTGGGTGGCTCAGCAGTTTGGCGCTTGCCTTTGGCCCAGGGCATGATCCTGGAGTCCCGGGATCAAGTCCCACATCGGGCTCCCTGCATGGAGCCTGCTTCTTCTCTGTCTGTGTCTCTGCCTCTCTCTTTCTCTTTCTCTCTGTGTCTCTCATGAGTAAGTAAATAAAATATTAAAAAAATAAATTCAAATGAATTTATGCTGAAACAGGACTTCAAAGTAATTTTATACATGAAGCAGTCAACTTCAAGCTATAGCCCCACACCACTCCACACTCTCCACCTCACCACTACATTCAAGGCAATATGACCTGCAGATTCATGATTCAAATTCTCAGTTCTTGAATATTTAGATATGAATTATCCACATTTAATGAGTAAAGCAGTGCCAATTAGTTTTTGAAAGAAGAGTAAGAAATAGTACTCATATGAATTAATGTTATTATTTCGGCCCAACTCTGTGTGTGTGTGTGTGTGTGTGTGTGTGTGTGTGTGTTTGCACACGCATGCGCACATGCACACACCCATTTTCTACTCCAGGGTAAAGTTTGTTTTGCGAGCTACCAGCTTGGTTAAAAAGCTTTGAAAACATGAGAGCAGTTCCAGTCATAACATTTGGACCTTCATTTCAATCCCATAATAGTTAGCTTAAGTAATGTCTAAATATTTCTTTAAGCCACAATATCCTATTTTCAGCAACAGACTCTAAATCATAATACACTGTATCTGCTTCTTTCTGACTTGGAACAAGTCTCTGTGTGGAATGGTTGTGAGCTCCTTCGAGATTTGTCAACTGCATCAAGGTATAAAGTGAGACTGGCAAAAGGAAATATGTTTGAATCCCTTCTCTGATGGAATAATTTAGAAAAATATCATCTATATATTCTGAACCTGATCTTGACATTTGCTTCACATAAAGCAGAAGCACCTCTGTGACTATTAAAAGGCCAAGAGCTGCCTTTGAAATTACCATCGTGTGTGATTAAGGGGAAGCTGTTTCAGTTATCAATATACAATAACTCAACTGGACATAGTTAAGAAAGTACATAAATTCCAAAGACATGCAAAACATCTGGCTTTGGACGCTTCTCCCTTTCCATAATTGATGTGTTAACTGTTCATGGGTGAGAGTACATGCAGCACATTTTAGTGACATCTGTTTCAAGTTAGGGTTAATTGATTTCCATTTGTGTGTGTCTCTCCTGCTTTTCTTTTTTTTTTTTTTTATTTTTGGCCCAAAACACATTAGAAAATACAGATCAGGAGGTGAAGGGAAATGCAATTTGCAGATAAGAATTTGTTAAGAGAGAAATAAACAATTAATATGAACCTTTGTGGAATTTTTTGCTATACAATGAGTCAGTTGTGATAATTGTCCCTAAAAGCATAAATAAGACCTACTGAGTAATTAGTATATCCTAGTCATTATGTTAAGTAATTACATTCATTATCTTTATTAATCACAACAACAACCATATAGGGCCAGCCTTTTCAGTGACACAGTTCTCGAGGTAAAAGTTACATGCCCAAGGACACAACTGTAGCAAAAGTAATAGCCAGGATTCTTACTTAAGTGGTTTGACACCAAAGCCAACATTGTATAATTGCACTAACGGATTATAAAATGCCATTGCAACCAAGCCATCATGTGGGATTGACAGCACTGTGTGTAGAGCCTCAGGTGAGCTACTTTCAAAATTAGAAAAAACTGACAAAATTGGCCACCTTACAGTCCAGAGGCCACCTCACAACATTTGACAAGTAATTGGGATTGGATTTTTATCCTGATAATCCATATGACTTTTCACAAGTCTCTATATCTTTCTGAATCTGGGTTTCCGAAGGTAAATCAGTTATACCTAGCTGACAAATCCAGTGGGATTGTTATGAGGGTCCAGGGAATTAATCTGTATTGAAATGTTTTACATACTCTAAAGAAGGATTTTTCAGAGTGTTAAATCACAAATCTACTTCCCAGAAATGGTAACAGATGTTCTGAGTGGAAAGTTTCCGGGCAAATTAGTTTGGGAAACTCTGCATACTGCCGTAAATATCCCCTGTGTAGAGGACATGTGTTGTCTTATTCAGACTCTCTGCCATCCTTTTCTGGTAATGGGATCCACGCTGTTGGGGCATTATTCCTCCTCCTACTCCACATGCAGCTGGTAAAGCTGCTATTTACCCAGGGGTGATAGCAGGACGCACTACCTTCTGCTCTGGAACATTTTAGTCACTGTAAGATTTGTGGCTTAGCAAGGTCTAAGGATGTGAACACAGACCTGCTGATGGCCATGGTCTGCCTCATAGTAGAATCAACCTGAAGTAGAGACAGCACAATTAAATTCCTTTATAGACTGCTTCAATTTGGAGTTCTGTTTAATATACTCTTCATAAAGATTTGTTATGAAAAATACGAGAAAATACTAGCTGATTTCAATGAAGCATGTCTTGAAAATTCAACATACAAAGTTAATTTTTCTGTTTTTATTAATTTAAGCTATAGGCATCAAGAAACCATGCAAAAAAATGTCACTTACATACCAATAAATTGTGATACTCAGTAGGAGAATTACTGGGCTAGAATTATTAATAATGACATTGAAGACAGAAATTAAGCATTAACAAAGAAATTGAGGGAAGCCTGGGTGGCTCAGTTAGTCAAACATCCCACTCTTGATATTGGCTCAGGTCATGATCTTAGAGTTGTGAGATTGAGCCCCACATCAGACTCCATGCTCAGCAAGGAGTCTGCTTGAAATTCTTTTCCTCTTGCCCTGCCCCTTCGTCTCTCTCTCTCTCTCTCTCTCTCTCAAATAAAAATAAATCTTTTTAAAAAGAAATTGACAAAGTAGTTTATAATATTTTTTAAAATTTTGATATTCTGAGAATTTTTTCCCCAGATGTTCTAGCCAAAGTTTCCTTTGTTGATTCTCATGACAATATTCTCAACAGATCATTGATATGTGACTATCAATTGCATTTTCTGTAGAAGCTGGGCCTGACAAAATGTTCAGGATTGTGTGAAGTCCCCCCAAAACCTATGTCTTGCTCAATTTGTCAATTTGTCAGCCATCACACCATGATGACTTTGTGATTTCAATATGATAATGGATTGAAAATTTCAGATTCACTTTATAATAATCTACTGAGGTAAAAAGAAAGAGAGACAGAGAAAGGGAGTTTTCCAAATGTAAATGATGTTCTAAAGGCAAGACTGTAGCAGCTTAACCCTGTGACTATGTATTTTAAACACTAAAATATTTTCAGAAATCTAGATATTTGGAATGGTGGAGTTTCAACCTCAGCCTAACATGACCTTTATCTTAACTGGCTGATTCTGCACATTGAAAACAAAACACGGAATTTAATAGCACCTTCTGCTCCTAACTGGCAGCCCCACTCCCAGCAGAAGCCATGAGCCTCCCAAGATGGTGATGTATCTGTTACCATGCTTTCAACGAAAGTAACAGAGGATGCACTGAAAGTGGCTTAAAACATAAGAGGACTTAGTGACTCACAAAGATTTTATCATTGACCCAGGATCTGTCCATCTTTTCTTTCTAATTCTTCAGCTTTGTCCTCAGGCTTATCTCTTCCACCTAACTGCAAATTGGCTACATCAGCCATAAATATCACCTCCCCACCCAGAAAAGGACTACAAAAGGCCATATCCTTTCCTGTGCCTTTTATTCATGGTAATAACAATTTTCCCAGGCTGGCTAGAATCGCATCATGTGACCATCTCCTTTTCTGTTACTGGAAAGATGAATAGATGTCTTAAATTAACCAGTATTTTCCTTCCTTTGGTGGACAGAGTAACCTCCTGATATTTCAATAAAACCATGCTTCTGTGTGGACACGGAAGGAGTGGGAATAGGGAATAGCAGTGTTTACCACAAGTCCCTTGCAAATAAAATTTTCTGGTACACAATTACTAAAAGAATAGAACAATTTAAAATAAATTTAAAATAATCTGAGGAAAATTAAAATAGAAAGTACTTTAAAGATTGTCAATAAATAAATAATACTGCATTTTATGTTTCCAGAAATCACATTGAAAGAAAATGTATATAACTAAAAATCAAAAACAAATACTTGCTTGAAAAAAATAGCTTTCTGCAGCTAGATTAGGGGAAAAGAGAGTTATATAAATTATTACAATTCGGTTAACATTCTTCTATCCTGCCTTTTGAAATTGGCCTCCAATTGGCATCTAGACAATATACTTAATTAGATTCACAGATTAAAATTTGCTACAGTTAATTTGGCTACTTTATGAGTAGATTATAGATAGATAATATAATCTATATTTATAATTATATATAGATTATAAAATTATATATTAAATCTATAATATAATCTATATTATCTGTTATATATAATATATAACATACACATATACATAATGCCTCTGTATATAAAAACTTTTTTTAAGAACTGATACTCCTTAAAGAATCAAAAGAGAAGCAGAGCCCAATCTAGATTGATCTTGTTTATAAAAAACATTCTTTACAAGATGCCTTTTATACACACCTGTGAAATATTTATCTCTCTGTAAATGAATGTGTTGGCACTCTGCCCTCACAGAATGTAGGAAATTTAAAAGGTAAGTGTGGAAATGAATCCTTCCTAATCCCTTTCATTAAATCAGATGTTTCTATCATCTGACAAAGAAATGTTTGATAGGGGCTCTAATTGGGCTCCCCATACCCCCTCCAGGCCCAGTGTTATGGGGGCAGAAGTTAAAAATGAGGGCCTCCTTTCAGATGTTAAAGCACAAGCTAGGCACTTCAGAGAGCAACTCACCCCAACGAGGAGGATGTGGTTCACAGTGAGCAGAGGCATCAAAGCAGGCCCTGTGCTGTGTGCTCTCCTGAAACTCTGCCTCCCCCTGCCACTTGAGTGGATAATCTTGCCTCCAGGACAGAAATCACTCTGCTTTTCCGAGCTCTGTCCTCCATCACACATGGGCATGTTCTCATATGCCTTTACAACTTCTAGGATTGGTATAAATTTCCCACTGTTCAGACTCCCTTTCTTTCTTTTTTTAAAAATATTTTATTTATTTATTCATGAGAGACGTGAGAGAGAGAGAGAGGCAGAGACACAGGCAGAGGGAGAAGCAGGCTCCATGCAGGGAGCCCAATGTGAGACTCAATCCCAGGACTCCGGGGTCATGCCCTGAGCCAAAGGCAGATACTCAACTGCTGAACCACCCAGGCATTCCTCAGACTGCCTTTCATAGGCTTGCTAGTTAGGTGTCAGGGTTAAGGAGATACAGAGAACCATAGTGTCACTGAAAAAAAAGAATGATCCATACATTCTTTCATTTTTCACTTATAAACATTTATTATCTACCAGGAGCTATGGATAAAAATATCAACAATATGTCTACACTGGCAGAGTGGTCCCTGCACTTGAGGATTTTCACCTAGAGAGCAAGAGATAAAATGGTAAAAAGATGTAAGTACAGGAAGATTAAGAGGTGCCATGAGAGATCTATGATGTATGAATAGTATACCAAGAAGGAATTCTCCCCAAGGGGTTCAGAAAATAAAAGGTTGAGGGATGATATTTTGTTCATAAATAATATAGGTTCATTGGGGTGCCTGAGTGGCTCAGTTAAGCATCCAACTCTTGGTTGCAGCTCAGGTCGTGGTCTCAGAGTCCATGGGGCCAAACCCTATGTCTGTCTTTCTTTCTCTCTCTCTCTCTCTCATAAATAAATAAATAAATAAACAAATAAATAAATAAATAAATAAATAAACAAATAAAAATATTTTAAAAATAATAATAATATAGGTTCCCTACATTCCGCCATTACAAAGTGAATGTGCTCTCTCAGCAAGTGATCCCTAAATAATCACCCAGTGGAGGTAATATTGGATTTATTCAGTCCTGCTTGGTTGCATAGGTTTAAATTTCACTTTCTCTCAAAACAATATTTTTAGTCATTAATTTTACAGTCTGTTCTTATCCCTTCTAAAAGATGATAAAGTACTGCAATAATTATTAATGAAGAGCTGTTTTACTATTTGCTTAACAGAGAGAGAATCTAAGCCCACACTCAGTGCATGCATGAGACTGTCCACCAAGGTCCTTAAAAGGCTTTCATAAAATAAACTTGGAGTCTGTGCACTCTATCATTGGACAGTGAATTGAAGGGTTTAAGTCCTATTTACTCTGCAGGCACCTTTTTGACTCACTACCATAAGTAACTGTAAAACTCTTGAACTAAGATAGTTTAAGTTGTCATCTGCATGAAAGAGACCATAATCTATGGATCATTGGCCAGACGAATAGTGAGAACTCAACCTGTCCTATGGAATTCAGTGAGCCAGTGGATGAGCTAAAAATCCTTCTGAATTCTCAAAGGGGCTTCTCAGTGGGGAAGAGTAAGTCAGTAAATAGCTCAAGATTTATCCCAGCTTCTCACAAATACTTGCTAACACTGTACTTACCTAGACTAGGAACCAAACTAGTCTTTCAGGTCCCCAAAGTCACAAGGCTTCGGCTCTAGAAGGTCCAGTCACACTCACTCCTGGTCAGTCATTAATCCTGGAAAGCTAAAGATCTTTTGCGGCTCCAGCTCTTTCTGCCAACCTCCATAGGCTCATCAGCAGAGGCCTGAATGACATGTATTTCTCCACATTGATATCTCATTCATACTCGTGATATGCAGCAGGATGCAAAGAATTCACAAAATGCAAAGAGATGAATGGCATGGAAAACAATGCCTTTAAATCTGACTTCCCCATCTCCTAAATATTGGGGATGGAGCTTGAAAAGTGATGACCATGAAAGAATATGCCTCAATGGGGAGGGCTCTAGGAATATCTAAATAAGTCAATATGAAGTTCAGTTAAGTATTTAAGAAATGATACACTAGAGACCAAACTTCTCTTAAAGGAAAACTTTGCCCATTTCTGAGCCATCCATCACATAACTGAGAATCATGCAGTGTTCCTGGAATAAGGTAGACTCTAGAAGAGAAAAATGCCATCTACAGTCCTATTCCAATGAGACTTCTTCAATCCTTGAATCACTCATTCACTCAGGCAGTTTCTATTAATTCAACACTGACTACCTAAGTTGGGGGTTTCAATGAAAAATGAAGTCTGGGCCTTGTCTCCAAAAAGTATTAAGAAATTGAAGATGGTGACAACAAAGCATTAAATCAAGAAAGAGTCTTTTTAAATGCAGGCCCCTGTATGGTTGCACATGTTCCACGCTCGGGAAGCCAGCCTTGTGCTCATTATCTACTGGGCATTGTACCAAATAATACAGAGGACAAAATATGAAAAGGAAGAAGTTCTTGCCTTCAAGGAGCTAAAAATCTGTAAGGGAGCTAAGATATGTCCAAATCCATAAGTCAAGGATATCAAGGACAGCTAATTAAAATGTGTCTGCTGCTAAGATTAGAAGAGGGAATAGAGGAGCATATCCATTTTGTTCCTCAGGAAGGTGTCTCTCTAGGTGCAGTTCCCTCTCTCACGTTATACAGTCGTCACACTTATCTTCAGAAAGGTCTTCAGAGCAGATGAAAGCACTGTTCCTTCTGACTGAACTGATTTCCACCTAATCTTTGCTTGGCTAATCCTGCCTCTTACTTTAGATCTCACAGTATTACTAGTTGAGAAGTCCCCCAATTTAAATTAAGTCTCCCTGTTTTGCTCTCATAGCTTTCTGGATTTTTCCTTCTAAGCATTTGTCACATATTTTTAATTGCATATTTCATTTGGTGAGTTTGCTTTTATTTACTGTAAGTTCTTCTTCAGTTGTTCTCTGGCCTTGCCCTCCTTCCTAGCATGGGCCCAGGGACATGGTCACACTTCATAGGTATTTGTTAAATAAATGCCTGTTAAATATCAATCCTGACAGAAGTAGAAATAGGGGATAATGAGCTGAGAGGGAGAAAATGTAAATAAAGAGGTTGAACAAACCTATGAGTTATAATTGGAAAACAGCAGAGACCACTTTGGCTGGAGAGTGGGCTTGATTGATGGGAGGAAATAGAGGGGTTGAGGCTCTTGGGGAGGTGGGTGGGGCCATATTGTGGAAAAGCTTGAGACCCTAATGGAGGAGTTTGAGTATAAGGATAGGTAATTGGGATTGTTGTTGGATTTTTTTTTAACCCAATAACTTTTTTTTTTTTTTTAGCAGAATTAAGAAAACAAAAAACAGAGTAGTATTTGAAGCATAAGTGCTTCTAAGTAAGTTGTGGGCTTATTGGAGTGGGTTTTTGAAAGAGCTGATTGCCTGAAGAGCAGATTCAAAGACAGTTAAGGCATGTTTTCCAGATAGAGGGAGAAGATTTGGGGAGGACATATGGAAACAAATATGAAGACAAGAAAAACACTTGACATTTTGTTAATAGAGTGAATTTAGTCATCTAACATGTCAATCTTGAGAAACACTTCTTAAAATAAGTACTCTCCTTTTTTCTAATCTCTTGTTGAATTAATAGAGAAACTATTAGCTGTAGTACATTTGCCTAAAATAAGGAACTTAAGTTGAGAAACATTTGTAAGCTCAGTCTACACTAACCACATACAGAGTTTCATTTTTAGTCATTTTAACTTACAGAACTGCAAAGGGAGCCTGAATCTTCCATGCTGTCACTTTTGGGGGGGGCGGGTAACTTTAAATGGATTATAAAAAAATTACCATCTTTGGAATTCATATTACTCAGAAGCATTTACAGTGTTCTGGCATGAAGTTTAAATAGAAAAAAAAAAAATCCCACCTCCCTTTCCCCACAAAAAATTCAGGACCCAATAGTAAATTATAAAAATAAATAATATATCCATTCTTGGAAAAAAAACTTTTTTATTTAAATTAGATATATGAAACAGAAACCAAATAAGCCATTTTAAAAATACATGAAAAATGTTGTGTATTCAATCAGCATCTATCAACCATATTTATTACAGCACTTTCGAGTGTTGATGTAAGGCAAATGCGCAGCTACTACCTCTGCTAAAAGGAAACAAAATGCTAGATTAATGTGGAAGAGGAATTATATCTCTGTACTATCCATGACAGGCTGGCGTTTTCCATCTTGACATACTGCTACTGAACATGGCATGTGAAGTTGGATGATAGTAAAAGGATTGTTGGAATTTAATGATTACAACACATGCTTCAAAACTCAAGGCTTCTATTACCGGGTTTATGACTCAGATGTCATTCCTAATAGGGTTATTTTTTTGTTGCTGTTCAGTTTTTAAACTCCTACTAGTTAATCTATGAAGATGAATCATAGCTTGCTTCAGATCCTTCATCCATTTTGAGACTTCTTTCAAACTACCCAAATTATTAATCAAGGCAATGTATATTAGTGATTATTCATGCACGATTTCAACAAGCATTCATTGTCTATAATGTGACAAGAGCTGTGCCAAGTGCTGATGATACAAAGAATAATAACATAATGTAGCCCCAAAATAATTTTCAGTGCCGTCCTCTACTTTGATAATTATTTGGAAGAATATTAAACATTTGGTTGGTCTCACCTTGTAACAGTAAATGTTTTGCTTCTCACATCAAGCAGAGCTCATAGATTCTATTTCTGAGGGTTGAATAAAGCAAAGTAGGCACCACAAATAATGTAAACAATATTCCTAGATATATTTCATAGCTCTGGAGGGAAAAGACTGAGGAGAGAGATGAGGAATAGATATCCTTCTGCAAATAAACTCTCTAAATGGTGGTAATTGCATTGAGTTCATTTTTTTGCATTTAATTTTTGTTTATTGTGTAAAATTTTTGCAAAATGTTTCTAAATTCCCCTTTGGTTTCTGATAAAAAAAATAAAAAAATAAATAAAACAACAACAACAACGAGGCACAGAAGGTAGAAGGTCTGTTTAACCTGAGAAGTAATATTCGTAGTTAGATAAAGGAGAAAATTTGTTGAAAGGAATTTTATTACGTGGGATGAGTAAACACTCAGAAATTTTAACGAGGGCCAGCATCAAGGATAACACCATCAATCTTTAGGCAAGGTGAAACAATTTGGTTTCTGACTGTTTAGCCCACAGTGTGACTACTGTTTCCCACATCTTAAAGAAGCACATAGGAATTTTGAGCAAGAATGTTAACAGCTTCCCTAACTTGGAAAAAAAAAAAAACAACTGTGGAAGAGAAACAAAACCAGGTGGAACAAAGCAACATTTATCAATATTAATCTAAATGAAACTTAGCCCTCTTCTCCTTTTCTATTGTTTGAGGAGCATATTCATAGTTATTTCACATTGACAAGTCATGTTAGCAGTTGAAGAAGATTGGCGGCGCTTTGTGTTTGTGTTTGTGTTATAAATAGGTACAGAGGAGACAAAGCTTTGCTCTGTAAACCAAAAAGGGATTGACATCAAACATGCCTGTGTGATACAGGCATACCCCTTAGTGGTCTTCAGCATTTACAGACTGCTTCAATTTTCTGTTACTTTAAAGACTTGGTTTTAGGGGGTTCTGTTTGTTTTGATTGTTCCAGTTAGTTTGGGCTTTTGTTTTTGTTTTGCTTTTATTTTTTTTTTTTAATCTTTAAAGCGAGTCCCGGCTTCCTAACAAAGGAGAAGCTTAAATTGTTAGTGTTTAAAAAATGTTATGCACTCTGCTCACCTCCCTGGAAATTTTGAGGGTGTGGTACACGGGGAATGGATTAAAGGGGAGGTCATGACGGCATAAAGACATGCTTTGCCTGTCATTTTTTGAGATTATTGCAAAAATGGACTCTCCCCACATAGGCCAACCTGAAACATTACCAGATTGTTGAAAAGCCCTGAACAAAGCAATGATGTCAAACATCATTGTAAACAAAAGCTGGATCTGCAGGGGCTCGGGAGTTGGGTTGCTGTCAAGAAAGCTGAGTGCTAGCATTGGTTCAGCTCCTGTCTATAATAGATTCTCGAAATGTGGCAAGTATTCCTGAGTGACACATTCAAA
Organism: Canis aureus; assembly: GCF_053574225.1. Taxonomy (NCBI): domain Eukaryota; kingdom Metazoa; phylum Chordata; class Mammalia; order Carnivora; family Canidae; genus Canis; species Canis aureus. Next base: position 5,902,361 of record NC_135632.1, on the reverse strand, counting down.
CATTGAGTGCTGGGCGCCATCTGCAGAGTTTCTGATTCAGTAGGTCTGGGGTGGGGCCCAAGAATTAGTAACAAGTCTTCAAGTGACCCCCCCCTTCCCCATTTCTAATGAGACCGTTGAAACAGGGGTTTGAATGAAATCAGGGCCACAGAAGGAAAGTAAATGCAGGAAGTGGCCACAATAGAAAGTAGAGCCCTCAGAAGAGAGAAATAAGGCCCTGCCTGGAGCCTTCAGGCTGGAGGGAAAATAATGAGTGCTGTTCCAACTAAACTGAAAGGATAGGAGCCTCATCCATTCTGTTTGCTTCTTGAACTCAAAGATCATTCAGGGTCCTTCTGTATCTATTGGATTTCTAAGTACTCTAAACACAGACTTGATGGCAACTTCATTAAATTTGGTCCCTGTATTTTGATAGCAGACAACTGAAGTTCGTGGAGAAAATGAGAAAATGGTTAAGAGGAAACACCACAGTGAGACATCTCAACAAGATGTCTTCTTCTTCTTAAAAATAATTGCATGGACTTAGGTATCTAGGGTATCTAAGCTCTAGAACAACTCCCCGAAGTCCGGGGCAGTGAGTAGCACGTTGTAATGTGCTTAGCCAATGGCCCAGGCCCCAAGGAAAAGGGAATCGACATTTCTCAGGAGGCCTACTGTGTGCTATGTCTCTCCTAGGTACCCTTTGGATGTTTTTCTTATTTATCCTACAACCATTGTAAGACTGTATTATTACACATTTTACCAATGAAGAATCTGAGTCTCAGAAAGGTTAGGAAACATGCCAGATGTCACACACTTAGTAAAGGTGGGATCTGGGAACTGTGGTCTCTTTTCCTCTGATGACCACTTTGTTTTTTATTCCATCACTGCCTTTCGCTGTGCCGGGGAACTGAGAACTCTGGGAGGGCTGTCTCTACATCAAACCCCTCCTCTGTCCTACTTTCCTATCTGAAAATAAATGCCCAAATTCCCTTTTTCTTCTTACAGTCAGGTAACACAGCCACTACCATCCTAGGAGGTAGACTGTGTGTTTAGTTATGGCACAGAAATTACCCTGGAGAAGGTGGGGTGAAATGCAAAGAGCAGACGTTTTGAGGGCCTGCTAACCTCGATGCACATCCTGGTTTCCTTCCCTGCTGTCACTCTCTTTTTCTGGGCGCTATACCCAGGGTGAGGTAAATCACACCTAATTGATCTGAGAAGAATCAGACCAGTGTGACACAGCTGAGAACCAAGAGACAGAAGCCTTCACTCCTGTCATTTTGCAGAGTTTACAGAAACACTAGTTTCTTCTGCTTTTCTCTGGGTAATAGTATGAGCCCAAATACTCAGAAACTGTTTTTACTACTCATTAGCAGCTCTCTTTTGTTTTTCTCAGCAGTCCCTTATCTTGACTCTTTTACTTTTGTTTCCTGTTCTGCTGGTCTCTTCCGCTTTGCAGAGCTTCTAATCTTCCAGTGAGAAAAAAAAAAAAAATGTCTTTTAGAAAATACACACTAGCCAAGATCGCAAGGTTCTCTGGAGAAAAGACACTGTCTGAATGCGAACTGTAAGCAGCCTGGAATGGCACAGGCATAGTCACAGTCCACAGTTTAGTTTTTGTGTGTATAGACTGATGAAATTAGTTTTAATCTTTCCTGATAATAAAAGCAAATATGCTAATTGTAGGAAATACTAAAAATACAGACGTTTATTTTAAAAAGCCCAAATCCTCCAAAATCCTGCAACCCAGGAAAAAGCCTACATTATTAATATTCTCAAATATTGTCTTACGGGTCTGTATTCACCCTGTGTGTGTATGTATGTGTATGGGTTTGTAATTGAGTTCTCGTGGGCTTATTTCACTTGAAATTATGTCAAATTCTTTTCCCCTGGCCATTATGATTTAATAACCTAGTTTTTAATGGTTGCATAATGTTTATCATATGGCTAGCCCTGCTTGCTCTGTTTATTATCCCCTCATGAAAGGAGCTACAACATAAATATCTATTTAAGGTACCGTTGCTTGAAAAATAGGACTAAGGAGAAAAGCCACGGTGGAGTGCAAGTCCAATCTCATCGTTGTTTACTTAATATTTTGGAAAAAAGTGTAAGGTGTGCAGCTATGGATTTGGCAATGGAAGGATTAATTAAAGTACCGAAAATTCAGTATCACTCAGTGATTGGGGAATGGCTTTGTAAATTCATGTTATATTCTGTTATGAAAATGTTCAGTGACATAACATTTTTGTTATTCTTTGGAAGGCAGTCAGCTTCTGTAAATACCTGTTGAGGCAACTGAGAGTTGAAGATGACTTGTGTGTGTTTATATTTCTAAGATATAAAAAATATTTTTCAAGAAGGGAAATACCAGTTCCTAATCTTATGTAAAATAATCCACATGATAGATGCATAAGGGTTTATATACTCACTGAAAGAAGGATATTGCAGATTTTAGATTATAATTCTTTTATAATTTCATATTCCCATTGCTCTATGTATTCTTTAGTCACACCTGCTGTAGGAATCCAGGCAATTTTTCATTCAATGACTCAGTTTTCTGCCCTCAGCAAGGGCAGTTGAACTAGATGATTTCTTAGGCCCATAATAGCCCTAAGATCCTAAATTTCTGTGTTCTGAAAGGTCAATGTATAGGATTCCTAATATCAAAGCATAATAAAATTATATTAGGTGCCGTGGTTTTGAGAATGGAAAAGAATATGTTTTAAAGTTCATTAGACATATTGTTATATGTTAGTTATATTAAAACTTTAGAAATTAAAAAAATACATAAAGTATCACAGTTAACTATAGCCATCGATTATATAGAATGCATCATGGGTTTTTCTAGAATTCGTTTTAATGATCATTATTAAATACCTATTGAGTTTTAACGAAAAGCTCTAGGAAAAGTATAAATTCAACTGGCCAATGACCAAAGTCTAATTACAGAGCTCTAATCTAATATGCAGTCATACAATCAGATATAGGCATTAAAAAAAAAAAAAACTAAAAAAAAAAAGAAAAAAAAAACTTGTTTAGTTAAAAAAAAAAAGAATCCTATTGGCAGAGCACTATTAGCCTTAATAAGACAGCCATTTCGGGAAAGGACAAGTGAATGGAAATACTCCTTTATCTCGAAAGATAAGCAGTTACATAGGAAAGTATGCATTATCCCAGAATTATAATAGTTGAGGAGTGCTTGATAGTGTAGAGTTTTTTGTGTTGGCCCAATCAATAGATTCCATACAAATTTATTTTTGAGGCATACTTGAAGAATTGCAGTCGTATTATAAAGGCAAAGTATAAAGTGCCTACTTGTTCGCAGTGCCTCGCTGGCTTCTTTTTGACTCTTCCACTTAAATCAATCAAAAAATAAATAAGAATAAATCAATTTTCATTTTCTTTGACTACATCTACATAATGCCAGGATAGGAGAGTCAGAGCTTTGATGGCCTTCTCTAGAGGAATGCATCCTTCTGTTGCTTACCTTTATCACGTGAACACAGCAGGGACCTGGAGGCGTGGTCAGAGTCGTGACTGAGATTACCAGACAATTATTTCAAACATGATTGACCAGAATGGCTTCTCCTCTTCACTCCTGTTTTAAAGATTGCCCAGACCTTTTCAAGAAATGTGTAGAAACATATTTGAGATGCAGCATGCTTCTGATTCTGCTGATAAAGAGTCTCTGGCATAAGCCAAACAGGCTTCTTGGAACAGTGACCAATTTTAATAGCAAGCAACCATGTCCTCCAACAAAAACCACCCTTTCACATTTTTTTTTTAAAGGAGTTTGCTGATTTCCATGTTAGTGTTTACTCTTTTTTTTTTTACATAAGACCCTAACATGCCTCGCATTTTGGCAAAGTGAATTAATTTTATCTTTTGGCTCCTAAGTTATTTAAAATAAACAAAAATGTTGACTGCTTGAACTTTCATTTTCACTTGAACTTTCATTTAATTGATATTCCTGATCTTCTTTTCATAAGAACTACTGTTTCTGAAGGTATAAAAAGCCACTTATTTCAGTAAATAAAAAAGCTTGGCCATTTACTATTTCCAACTACAGAAATTTGTGGCAAAGAATCAAAACGTGCATATATCCAACCTACAAAATAGCTGTAGTTAAAATATAAGCTGTTTAACATTAACTTTAATGTTAAGCAACCTCGCAAATGCCTTCTCTACAAGCCAGGGCCTTGCAGAAAGCCATAAAAGGGAAGGAATATAATTTTGTTTGCTGGCACTTACTGAAAAGCTAAAATAGAATAGTAACAGAAATCATATTTGCCAGCTCTAACCGAAGGAGTTGTGAAACATCATCTCAGAAGATTGTAAGTTATTGTAAAAATGTTGTAGTTACTGTGTTATTAACTATGTTTTAGAGGCGTTGAAACTTTTGTTTAGCTGAAGATTATTTGGAGCAAAAGACAACAATTAAGTAGCACAGAAAGATCTAAATATGCTTCTCAAAATGTATTCCACACAGTGATATGGAGCATTTTAAAATTTAGCTTTGAGTTGAAATATGGTAATTCGTTTTTTTTTTTACTCCCTGATGAGAATCAGATTTTTTGCAATGATAGTTTTCAAGTATGATAATATAGTTTTCAAGTAATAGCTCTGAAATAATTCACTTCTATTTCAGGTTGATCGACCAGGAAGGGCAGTAAAACTGTACATTGTTGATTTCATAAATTCTAAATTTTTTAAAACGAATTTTAGCATATGCAAGTTAGCTATTTAGTTAGTTATAGTAGGAGATAACTTGATTCATACGGTGAATTCTTCTTTTTTAAAGTAGCTCATTGACTGTGGCTTGAGTAATATAACCCTTTCAAATACATGTATATGTTTGTACAGATTGCCCATATTTTATAAAATTCATAGCTTTTAGTTACAGATTTGTATTTGGAATTGTAAGGCACATAGGGAAAGTCTGAATAAAATACCACTTTGCTAGAACTCTAAAAAAAAAAAAAATAGTGCCAGCTATAGGTTTTATTTCCTGATGTTGCAATAATACACACTTCAGTTCACCTTAAAAAATGACTCCCAGTTTTGACCTACTAAATTATGTCACTAAATTTTTGTGGGTTTTTCAAGTGTAAATGTGAAAGCTTTATGGAATTGTTTTTCATTCCTTTTCTAATTATAATTTTTCAATCTACGTAATACCCAAGGGAACATAACAGGAATGTAAATCAATTTATATCTCTGTGGGTTTTTTTTAATAAAAAGAAAATGAAAATTTTCTGTCTTTTTCTCTGAGATTGCTTGCTTATACAATCTGAAAAACAAATTTGTCTTAAAATTTAAATTCAAATATAAAACCTTTTGCCAAGATATGCATTTAGCACTTTTTTTTTTCCTTTCAGAGAACTTTGTTCCCTGTAAGAACAATTTCTACTATTGAGGCTCTATGTCCCAAAATAGTTTTAAAGTGGGAAAAGTAGTTTTAAAGAATCTTTCTGTCTTAACTGGATTTACTAATTCATCTCGTCTACACTGCCCTTATTCACATACACTTCAACCAGGCCTCTGGTCAACAAACCCACACACTATTTCCTCCCTAGATCGAGTGCCTTGCAGATGCCTTATGGGTTGCTCACGGCCAAGGCAATATAAATGTTCTGCAAATGAGTTTCTGGGATACATGTTCATAAAAGGTACGGATGCGCTGCTATGACCCAGCTGGCTTCTTTGTCTTCAAGTCCCGGGTTATCACATATTTGTGGGATAGGTTTAGGCAAAGGGTGGATTTACATACAACTCCAAGTTCTGTAGGGAAAGACAATTGCTTCAGAATCAAAACAGCAAAACTTGGCGCTTCTGAACCTAGAAGAGAAAATCTTAACCCTGCCTACTTCCTTATTTTAGTGGTTTGGCTAACCAAAGGCAAACACCCTTTAACTATTTGGGGAAGTAGTTTCTTTTATGGCTTTGAGGACTTCTCTAGACTTCTTTTCTACAAGCTATCTAGCTCTAGGCCATGATGTTTCTTGGTTTTCTTCAAACACCTGAAAAAACAAGACCTCTGTTTTCGGTTCTGTATTAGCTTCTTCTCACACTCAGAGTTCTCTGTCCATCTCAGTTGCTCAAGAACTTTTTTTTCCCCTTGGGCTTTCCACCAATGATATACCTTAACTTACTGCTTTGAATTTCTATGCTAAAGACCATCCATGTCCTGTATATTTCCCTCCTTACACTTCACTGCTTCTATTGATGTATCAATATTCCCTAATATTTTACAATCATAATTTAAAAAATTAATTATGACTCTTAAGGCCTCTTCCCATAGGAAAGACCCATTGCTGCCTACCTTCCCTTCCCTCACCCTTCCCTCCCCTCACCCTTCCTTGACCCTGGAGCAGAATTAGGGCACAGAAACCAAATGAGATGCAAAGGCAGGGACATTTAGTACCTTTTCAAGAATTTGTTCCTCCCCTACTTAGGACCATCTGATTGTTGATCCTGCTTTGTTTTCTGTGTTCTCCTCTGTGTTTTAACAGAAACCACAAAACGTAATTTCTATGTAAATTCTCCCAAATTGTAAATGTGTACTTAATTAGGCAGTGTAAGTGACATACAGCTTTGAGCCGATTCAGCCCAATGGTCATCATTTCACAACTTTTATCCTGGACTTGATAAATATCTTAATGGCACTTGCCATCGGATACTTCTGCTTTCTGTTCTTCTTGAAGGCAAGGGGTCAGTCTAGCTATCTTGTTTCTTAACTTTTCAGGGCCAATGGGCTCCAAGGAGATGTTCACTTAGATGGCCCCCACTTTAACATTTGGTGATTATGACTTACTACCTACCATACCACTTTGTGCTTCTGGATTTTTTTGATACTACAGGATATGCACATAGGCACAACATTAACAAAACAATTGTATCAAATAATAGGCATTGCATGAGTTCTTAATTTAAAAAGTCTAAATGAAGGAGAGTTAAACCATGCTTTATAGGAATGACATTAGTTTTACTATAAAAGTCATAAAAATGGAACACTGACTGACGCAATTCCTAAATGCTCTTATATCTGAGCAGTTAGGCAAATTTCAGTGGCTTCCAGGCTCAGCTTGATCTATACCATGCACCAACATTTCGAAGGAGCCAAACAGTGGTTTATTTGGGGCAGTAGGAATCTGATTTTCTCTGAGTTAGTGCCAGCAATGGGCAAGTCCTCTGGTTATACAGATGACATGAAATAAGGATTTAACCTATCCCGTGTGTTTAGGGACAAAACTACCAAATTAAAGTTTAGGCAAGGAATTCAGAAGAGGGAACTGTTGGCAGAGGTGGTATATACAGCTAAGATATGCTTTTGTGTTAATGGCAAACTGTGTTCTTAGATGCAAATGTAAAATAACAAAGCCCCACCCAGCACAGTGCATCTAGATAGTAGGTTCTCAACAAAGGCTTACTGAAAGGAAAGAAAAGCCTTCTCATACCAAGCAGAACTGGACAAGTGTTTGGCATATTGGCTTATTCTTTGCAGAGTTGCCATAGCACCACTACTATGGGGAGTATATTAGTAAAGGAGAGACACTAGAGGCTGGGGACCCAATATATGATGGCTTCAAAAATCTAGGCAGGAGCTACTAGGTGAGGCTTGACTCTGGATGTGAAAGATGGAAAGAATGGAAAGCAAGATGTAGGAGATGATGCAAAATAGAATGGGTAGGCTTTGGCAGCCAAGAGAGAGAAAGAGAGAGAGAGAGAGAGAGAGATCGGGGCAGGACAGAGTAGACAGAGATGTATACGGTTTAAAGACTAAACGGTTAGGAGGCTAAGGGGTCCCTTAATTAAAATTTTAGTAAATGAAGAGTTAGTTTCAGGGGACCTATATATAATCTGCTCTCTTTTGAACAAATCTCATTATGAAGTTTTACATCTGAAAAGTCTCTTTTGCTCTCTACTACCCAAGGAACAGATTGTAACCTCTTCTACTTGGCCTAAAAAGTCCTTTAATGTAAGAGGTCAGACTGCCTTTCTAGCCTCCGTACAGCACCCTGAAGGTCTGATATTCTACGGCTACTGAAATATCTACATTGTTAGCAGTTTCCAAAGCAGGTGCCTCGGGCATGTCGGTCTTCCTGTCGGTGCCTGCCTTCCTCTTCTCCACCCAGCAAACCCAAACCAGTCCCAACACAGAGGGAAGATGCCACACGGGTGAAGCTGCCCCCAGTTCCCCCCCGGCAGAGCTGATCACTCCCTTTGCTCCCTGTAAAGGAGGGAGCTCATAACTTCGGTAGTATGTCCCAACTCTAGTTTGTAGGCTTCTTAAAGAAAAGGACCGTATGATATTTATCTTTGTGTTGCATGTACTGCATGTAATGGCAGTTTATATAATTGTTAATAAGATGATTTGGACATTTGAAAAGGAGAGTGGTCTGTGGTGTTAGATTAAAGTTAAGAGTAGTTTAGGGAGAGACACCGGATATGGGGATTTGTGTGGATTGTCTGAGGGAAAAGTGCTCTAATACACCAGTGAGGCCAAGTCTAGACTCTCAGTTGCTGGAGAGAGAGAATGCCAGGTCAGGAAGAGAGAACAGAAGGAGCAGACTTCCTTTTAAAGAAGTCAGGCTACGAAGGAAGAGAAGGAGGATGGTTTCTTAAGTTGAATGCAGTATGAGAAAAGTTTATCTAGTTCAGTGACACTTTGGTTGGTCTTCAAGGGCGGGGGAAGAGAAGGATTGATTGAAAAAAGCCAAAGTAAAGAAATTAAAGGATCTAGGAGACAGTGTGCTAGGGAGATGGAAATAATTAGGCTCAAAAATATGGGTGATAAGGTTTAGCAAGGAAAATGGAGAAATCTCTCTTTCTCTATAACAAGAGCAGAAAGAAAAGGTCAGTGGAGCTGAGACCATATGATGTTACAGGAGACAAGTAGAAAGTTCATATTTAATAGTCTAAATCCTCTTCATGAAAGGGGTATAAAGATCACCTGCTGACCGTGAGACAGTCAGAAGTGAGTTTTAGGTATATAACAAGCAAGGGTAAATCAATAGAAAATAAGCCAGCAAAAATCACAAGAATATTACTGAGAAACACTGAAAACCCAGACGAGGTTAGGGAGCATAAATTCATGCTGTGTCCCTGTAAGACACATCGCTATCTGATATCCTTGAGCAATATGCAGCCGTGGGGTAGGAGTAGAGAAAGAGACTGTAGAGTGTGTCCAGGATTGGGGAATAGTGCTAAGGAAAGGAAAGCATATGTGGTTGACCATAGGAATCTTTAACTTGGTAATGAAGCTAAGGAAACAGGGGTTTCTCATACCTAAAGACAGTACAGTAGTTCAGTACATTTAGCAGTTTACTAAATTTTACTAAATATAAACTATATACTGGGTACTGGGCCATGGACTGAAGATGCTGAGAGGGGCCATGAGAGAATAATCCTTTTTTTAGGAATGCTGAGGTTTCACCCTATTTTTAAATTTGTGTAAGCATGCAAATAATATTTGAACATAATCAGAAAATGTTGTGGCATTTAGAAATAGATTATTTTGAACTTCGACCTCATTTTTAATAGGTATACTTAAATGGTTCAAACATAAAATAATATTAAGAGATTATAGCACTATTTTAGAACATTAAGATATAGTAAAACTAGGTTGTCTATGAATTGTTACACATGAAAGTCTTAAATCCAAAGTACTTCATATATTTATGCTCTGAGAAGATCTGGAAAATATGGGTGTGTGTCGGTCATATTTGTAATTATTCCTGTTTTATAAATTAAACAAATATTCAGAAATTAGTTCCTTCGGAAAGCAAGCAGAACGTACTACTTAAAAAAAAAAAGATTGATTGATTTATTTTAGAAAGAGCAGGAGGGGCAGAGGGAGAGGGAGAGAGAATTTCAAGCAGACTCTGGGCTAAGCACAGAGCCCAATGCAGGGCTCAATTTCATGACCCTGAAATCATGAGCTGAGCCAAAACCAAGAGTTGGACACCCAACTGGCTGAGCCACCCAGCTGCCCCAGAGCGTACTTCTAATGTCTTAAGTGAAGCTTCTATAAATTTTTGTGGATTTCATATTATCCAAAAACTTAATGCATTTTCAGCTTCCAGGATATCATAAGTTAAAGAACAAAACCATTGAACCACCAAAGAAAAAAGAGTTTGACATGTTGTCCGTTTGTTGTGCTAAATACAGAAAGCAATCTAGCTCTTACATAATTGTCCTGTTAGTAAAAGCAGGAAAATTGTTTTGTTTTATGATGAAACAATGACCAAACAGCTCATTAACCCTGTTCTGCCTTTCTGAAAAGTCACAGGTATGTGGCTGGCAAATGACAAAGAGCCACAGAGACATACAGGGGCAGTGGCTGAGGGTCGGTGAGGACTGCTAAGAAAGCTCTTTCATTATCATGCTGGCTGCTGGCTTTGCTAACTGGGTCACTGGAAATTGAATCTACCATGTTTACAAATTCTGTTGTACAAAGCAATATTTCTCCACGTAGAGAAAGAACATTGCTAAACAAAAATGCTAATTTTTCATTTTCTATGATTATTTTACCACCGAAGTTCCTCTAGTCCCAGGTATTCATTATTAAATTGGCATAATGACTCTATTCAAATTGGTCTGTACCAAAAATGCTCTTTGTTTTAACTCTTGCCTACACTTTCCCCACTCAGGCAGGTCCTTTGAAAACAACTTGAGGTAGCACCCAGATTTATCCTCATGCAATAAAGTTCCTTTTTCTTCTTTAAGTTGCTAATTGAATTCAAGGAAAATGAAAATTCTCTACCATGTTTACTAGTTGAGTGTGTTTGAACAAGTGGCTAAACCTCTGGGGAAAAAGGGAGAGAAAAAGATTGGGATGTTCAAGTATTAAATGAGGCCATGTTTGTACAGTAGATTCTCAACAAATGTTAGATTCCAATGAACTGATTTATCATTTGGCCAAAAGGAAATTGAGGCCACAAAAGTACAGGGAATTGAAGGGTAGAAGGAAAAAAAGAAAAAAAGGAAATACAGATAGTTGTATCGTACCAATCAAGTTCTTTTCGATGTCTTTTACTCAGAGAGTTAGATGGGCTCTTGCCAGAATATTGAAAATATATATGTGTTAATAAACAAGTGTCAGGAATATATATTTATTTTAAAAATATCACTTCACTGGAAGAAATTTGGATAGCTTATAGATACATTATAATAAGATTTGAGTCTCATGTTCTATTGTTTTGGAAATTATAAGAGCAAGTATCTCAGCTTGTCAAAAATCATACTTAATGTATTTTTGCATAAAGTAAATTTGTTCCTGACAGCAGATGAGGGAAAGAGGGTAATAAACAAATAAGCTTGAGGAAATACCTTCTATTTTTATGCTTCCTAAAAGATTTCTGGAAGGGGAACTACGAAAGAGAGCCATTTTTCCCCGGGTTTTGAGAGACTAGGAGGAAATCAACTTGGCTAGGAAAATGAGCGAGGTACTTCTGATGGCCCAGAAACATGGAAGGGAGGGACAGAGAAAAGGAGATAGGCTGTATCTCCCTTTTTGGGGATTTTGAGCCTGTATTTGCTTCCCACTTGCCTCTTGTCCCGCAGATTAAGTACTCCTGCCGACGTGATCATGTATTGCTAGATGCATGTGGGTTCTCATTTACATCTCTGAAGTTAAACTTGACTAAAACCTGTCCTATTTTATTCTCTTTTCCCCCAAGATACTTTGTGCTCACTTCCTGCCAATGACTGTCCTGCCCTGGAGGTCATCCTCCACCTACTTAAACTTCCCCATCGCAACTCTGTCTGGAGAATTTAAATCACAAACCTTCCCATTTATACCTTCTCCCCTACTGGGAACCCCTCATTCTTTCTGCAAAACTGGATGCTCATCAGAAGGGTACCTTTAGGAGAGATTGCTGATGACTGTGGAAAGTTCAAGACATCCCTCAGCCTCAGGGTAGGAGTTCATTTAAATCCTCTCAAGCAGACCAGCTTGCTCTCTCCCCCCTTGCACCCCACTCTTCTAAAATATAATGCCTACATGTGGTTTGTGATTCAGCTCTCGCACTAAGGTGGGCTTTGTAGTTACAAGATAGAAGGTTTAGTGAACTAAGCCTTGTGCCAAAAGCCTTGGGACGAGGAGGGGCTTTTATTGCTAAATCAGGCCAGGTAAAGTTCTTCAAAGGGTCTATCAGGAGGAGGTATCTTACAGTGGAGGTTGCTAATGAAGGCAGTTACCTGTTCCTGCCCTTCTCTTGACTTTCCACTTCCCAGAAAGGTTCAGAGGGTGTAAAAACAAACAAACAAACACAGGCTTTCACTGTAATCCATGCCAGGACCTCTCTCGACTTGTAGGTAGGAAGCATAGGTCTTTTACTTATTTATTTATTAAGATTTTATTTATTTATTCATGAGAGACAGACGCAGAGACACAGGCAGAGGGAGAAGCAGGCTCCATGCAGGGAACCCGATGTGGGACTCGATCCTGGAACTCCAGGATCACAACCTGAGCCAAAGGCAGATGCTCAACCGCTGAGCCACCCAGGTGCTCCAGCTTAGGTCTTCTAAATGGCCACTTTCTTTCTTCCTGTAGCTACGTCTGTCCATTTACCTTTCTGCTGAATTCATGGCAGCTGTTCAGTCTCCCAGTGCTCCTGCCTAATTAGGTCTCCCATAGCGTTTGATGTGTTCATTATGTCTCCGCATATCAACCCTGTTTCTTTTGCCTTGCTTCCTTAGGCAAAGTCTGAGAGCTCTCATCATTATTCAGTTTTCAAGATCCTCATTGTAGTTATCTGTGTCCCTGTCTGTATCAATTAAGGATTTAGATTGCATATATTAAGGGAGGCTTCGAAAAAAGATCCTTTTTTCCTTTTCTCATGTACCAGGAAATCTGGACATAGTTATCAATACAGGTTCATTGACTCCAAAATGTTAGGACCTAGGTGTCTCTTGATCCTCTTGACATTTGCCATCACAAGATGTCTGCTCTAGCTTCAGTCACCAGGTCCAAATTCCAGGCAAGACAAGGGAGGGCAGGGAAAGGCCACGTGGCCACATCACAGCCAAATCAGCTCCTCTCTTTAAAGAGGTTTTCCCAAACTGTACCCAGTGACCTCTACTTAGATCTCACTGACCAACAATTACTCTAGAGGAGATTAGAAAGTTTGATATTTTAGATGGGTTTATTGGCTTTCACCCCCAAATTTTATGTTTCGTCAGGAGCAAGGAAAGGAGAAAGAATATTTAATAAGCAACAAGCAACACATACTATACTGTCCTTTCTCTCCTATTGGATCCTACAGCTTTATTCATAACAGAAAGAACATAGTTTTTGCATTAAGAGCCCTGAATGTATTGGATACTTTTATGTGTCCAAAGTACATGGCCTTGGGGTGGTGCCTGGTGGGTTGGTTAACCATCTGACTCTTGATTTTGGCTTGAGTTGTGACCATAGAGTCATGAGATTGACCCCTGCATCGGGCTCTGTACTGAGTGTGGGGGCCTCCTTGAGATTCTCTCTCTCTTTCTCTTTCCCCTCTGTTCATGTACCCTCTAAATAAATAAATAAATAAATAAATAAATAAATAAATAAATAAAGCCTTAGCTAGTTTACTAGCTAAGTTTTGGGTCACAGACTTTTGAGTGACTTTGGACAATGTACCTGGGACTCTAGATTAGCTGAAATAAATCAGGGATGTTAAGGTTGTGCTCTAACAATGTTGAATAGATGTGTTTATGGTGGAAGTCAGGGAATCTTAGACCTTCTTATTTCTTTTTTTTTCTTTTTTTTTTTTTCTTTTTTTTTTTAGATTTTATTCATGAGAGATACAGACAGGAGAAGATATAGACAGAGGGGAAAAAAAGGCTCCCTGTGGGGAGCCCCATGTAGGACTTGGTCCCAGGACCCCGGAATCACAACCTGAGCTGAAGGCAGTTGCTCGACCACTGAGCCACCCAGTCATCCCTAGACCTTCTCATTTCTGTACTTCACCTTCACTTCTCTTTAGTTGTATTTTTTAAATTGAGGTTTTCCATTAAATTCCACTTGAAGAAATGGATCTACTGACTCAAGTAGCACACCAAGTAATCTTAAAGTTTCATTCTAGTTCTAACAATTAAGTGTCATAATTAACTGGATTCATCTCAACATGCTGGGATCTCCACCTGCTGGGACCAGCTGGGACTATGGCTAAGGAACTGATTATCCAAGTAGATGAGCTCCCCAAAAGTCTTCAGTGCCCCAAGGAACAGTGCACTGAGACAAATCACAAACCTAGACTAGATCAGCGTAGATAGCAGGATTTCAGTCTAGTGTATAGGGAACAGCAATTAGAGTTCCCAAATAGTGACAGCCAAAGTCACGTGGGTTGTGACCTCATGGGTTAAAGCCATTGTTTAGTTTGGGCTGAGGCTGCGCAAGTAATTCCCTGTCTCTCTGAGGTGGAGGAGGGGATGCTCCTGATCAGACTGCTTCTGGAACAGAGGAGTTAATCTTCATATGCAAGTTCCTGTTATCATGGAGAGCCTGGCTAGAGCACATAGGTCTGACACTGGGCCAGATGACCTTTTAATTGTCTGGCTCACAGGACATAATAAAACGATGTAATATAAATAAATCCCCTGTAACACTGCGGCTCCAAATACGTGCCCAAAGGGCAGTGCAGTGTTTGAATGTGAAAATATCATTTCCATGCTCTTAAGGAGATGTTTTCATTAAAGTTAGGAGATTATCACCAGTCACCCCTCCCCCCCCAAAAAAACACCCAAATTCTCACTTTTCCAGTTGTAAGAACATTTCTGGAGAAAGACTTTAAATTAGCTGGAGAATTGGTGAATGGTATTTAGACCATCTTACCGTGGCTCCAGGAGAACATTTCTACAAGAAGGAAAAAAAAAAGCCATTTTTATCATAATATGTTGAAATATAATGCAGGCAGAGTTTATTGTTGGAACTGATTCTGTTATTGACCCAAACTAATTCTCAGTGAAATTTGACCAGCCTGCTTTTTGCATTTCATTCAGTTTATTCTATAATAGCTTTAGGAGGGTAGTTTTGGCCAAAAGAGTATCAGATATGGCTTAATATTAATAATTGAAAATCTGTGACAGTGTAAGTGGTTAAGAGCTTGCTTGCTTATTTATTTATTTATTTATTTATTTATTTATTTATTTAAGCATCTGGTTTCAAGTCTTGAGTCCAAATAATTACTGTCTGTGTGACCTTGAACAAATGACTTAATCTCTGTAAGTCTCAATGCCCTTACTTGTTAAGTAAGGATAATAATAATAGTACCTATTGCCCAATAGGTACTGATTTTAAAGATTACATAAGGAAGTTCATGAAAAATACTTAGCCAAGTGCCCAGCACATGATGAAAATTCAGTAAGGGCTGGCTACACCTTTTCTATTTTGAAATAAAATGATGGCTTAGTTTCAATAGATGTAAATCACCTTTAATGTCTAAATAGAAGTGAAATCCTGTAAGCAGGTAGTGGTTATCCTATTCACAGGGTTTCTTTTTTTTTTTTTTTTTTTTTGGTGTTCAATTTACTAACATACAGAATAACCCCCAGTGCCCGTCACCCATTCACTCCCACCCCCCGCCCTCCTCCCCTTCCAACACCCCTAGTTCGTTTCCCAGAGTTAGCAGTCTTTACGTTCTGTCTCCCTTTCTGGTATTTCCCACACATTTCTTCCCCCTTCCCTTATATTCCCTTTCACTATTATTTATATTCCCCAAATGAATGAGAACATATAATGTTTGTCCTTCTCCGACTGGCTTACTTCACTCAGCATAATACCCTCCAGTTCCATCCACGTTGAAGCAAATGGTGGGTATTTGTCATTTCTAATAGCTGAGTAATATTCCATTGTATACATAAACCACATCTTCTTTATCCATTCATCTTTCGTTGGACACCGAGGCTCCTTCCACAGTTTGGCTATCGTGGCCATTGCTGCTAGAAACATCGGGGTGCAGGTGTCCCGGCGTTTCACTGCATCTGTATCTTTGGGGTAAATCCCCAGCAGTGCAATTGCTGGGTCGTAGGGCAGGTATATTTTTAACTGTTTGAGGAACCTCCACACAGTTTTCCAGAGTGGCTGCACCAGTTCACATTCCCACCAACAGTGTATGAGGGTTCCCTTTTCTCCACATCCTCTCCAACATTTGTTGTTTCCTGCCTTGTTAATTTTCCCCATTCTCACTGGTGTGAGGTGGTATCTCATTGTGGTTTTGATTTGTATTTCCCTGATGGCAAGTGATGCAGAGCATTTTCTCATGTGCATGTTCAATAAATGGTGCTGGGAAAATTGGACATCCACATGCAGAAGAATGAAACTAGACCACTCTATTTCACCATACACAAAGATAAACTCAAAATGGATGAAAGATCTAAATGTGAGACAGGATTCCATCAAAATCCTAGAGAAGAACACAGGCAACACCCTTTTTGAACTCGGCCATAGTAACTTCTTGCAAGATACATCCACGAAGGCAAAAGAAACAAAAGCAAAAATGAACTATTGGGACTTCATCAAGATAAGAAGCTTTTGCACAGCAAAGGATACAGTCAACAAAACTCAAAGACAACCTACAGAATGGGAGAAGATATTTGCAAATGACATATCAGATAAGGGGCTAGTTTCCAAGATCTATAAAGAACTTATTAAACTCAACACCAAAGAAACAAACAATCCAATCATGAAATGGGCAAAAGACATGAACAGAAATCTCACAGAGGAAGACATAGACATCACAGGGTTTCTTATTTGCAAGTTAAAAACATTTTCTCGATAGCATCATGGTTTCACATGGCCCTGCTCGCTCTGATTTTGGAGAAATGTTCTCATGAAATGAAAAGTCATCAATATAGGATCAGAGAGGAGATGAGGTCAGGGGAATCAGTGTGAAGGGTAAGGTGTGAGAAGGGAGGAATGGGCAGAGTGGAGGGAGGAAAAAGAGACGAAGAGGGGGAGGCTTTGTAAACAGTCTAGGATAACTGGTTTCTAGGTAATTGGAACTGAAACCTCAGCACTGGGGCTGATTAGCAATTGTACCTCTGCTGCTCCCTCCCCAGAGAACATCCTCCACTGGGCATTGCTGTTGTTCGGGCTCTTTCCTTCCTGCTGGTACCCTCAGGGTTGTCTCCAGGTGATAGTCACTAAAGCTACTTTCAAAATACCTGCATCATAGGGACGCCTGGGGAGCTCAGCAGTTGACTGACTGCCTTTGGCCCAGGGCCTAATCCTGGAGTCCTGGGATGAAGTCCCATGTCGGGCTCCCTGCATAGAGCCTGCTTCTCCCTCTGCTTGTGTCTCGGCCTCTCTTTCTGTGTGTCTCTTATGAATAAATAAATAAAATCTTAATATAGATACATATGAAAAAATCTTAGACTCTAGGCATCAAATAGTAACATTCAAATCTCTTTGCATGAAGAATTCATACATATGCCATTGTTATTATTATTTTCTTTATTTCCATTCTGTGTGATGGTACGATGAACTGGAAAGGACATTACTTACTGAGCCACACAGACACTGTTTGAATTCTGACTCTCCCACTTAACTCTCATTGGAACCTCGAGCAAAAGACCTCTTGGAGTATCAGTTTTCTCCTCTATAAAAGTGAGATGTTGCCCATTTTGGAGAACTATTAGAGTGATAGAAAATATACGAAAGCTCTAACACATGATAAGCCTTCAATAAATTATTGTTTTCATTATCCCTGTTACAGCAATCATATTTTACCACGCTGTCAACTTACTCTAAAATATTGGTGATTTTGCACGTGTTCTTTGAAGTTATCATATTTTATATACTTCCCTAATTAAAGAACACCTATCATTGGATAAGACTCTCCAAAAGGTAGTGCTCTTTTAAAAAAAATATTTATTTATTCATGAGGAACAGAGAGAGAGAGAGAGAGAGAGAGAGGCAGAGAATGTACGGAATTTTTATGGTGGTAATGGTGGTGATTTTTACTTTCAGAATCTTGTACCTTAATTCTTTCTTTAAAATTTAATCATTTAATAAATGCAAAATAAGACAATTCCTGCCTTAAAGAAAAATAAACCTGGCATGGAGTATAGATAAAACAGAGGGGAAAAAAAGATGTAATAGGTGTCATCAACATAATACAGAGCAAAGAGAAAGTTGTTGAATAGATGGAAGGATCAGCAAAGGCTCTGATGGCACAGAAAGATTTAATATGGGCACCTGGGGAATGGGATGAAGAGGAAGGAATTCCTGGTAAAGAACCCGCATGGTAATAGATATAGGACCCTGCATATTTGGTAATAAAACTACACTTATTGTGGTGAGCATTTCACAATGTACACAATTGTTGTGTCACTCTGCTGTATATCTGAAACTAATATAATAAGTCAATTATACTTTAAATTAAAAAATTTGCATTTGTAGAGCCACTTCTCCCAAACTCTTTTAATAAATCAAAAGATTTTCAATAAAATGTTACGCATGACCCTAATATGTAAAATTGAAATATTTTTCAAAGTAATAATTAGTTATTCTGTAAATTCAAATTGAGTGCAATTACTCCCATAATGCTTTGGTCTAATGAGTGTAGACATTTGAATCCCAGGATAATGGACAAAAGAGTTGCAGTCTCGACATCCATTGCACTTGGGCCAAAATCTCACGTAACTCCTGAAGCACCTGTTTGCATCGTTAGGATTCCAAAGAATTCACTTGAAAAACTACTGGGATACAGAAATCTGAAGTGCAGCCACTGACAGGTTTGTCTAAACTCAGTTAAAAAATGGGAGCCTTTGAAGATTTCTTAAAGCAAAATGATATAGGACAGCACTGCTCTATGAAGATTAGTCTTGTAAAATGAATCTTATAAAATGATAAACTGGAAAGAAAAAAAAAAGATTAGAGAGAAGGGGATCTTTTAATTAGCAGACTGTTGAAATACTACAAAAGCGGCTGAACCCAAAATTGAGGTGGGGTGCGACAGAGGTATTCATTAACATCCTAGTTTAAATTGGAATTTTATTTTCTAATGAAAAAACCCTATTTTGATTTCACTGTCCTAACGATACTATTGCTATTATGACTCCTACATTAAACACAAAAATTTTGTTGTTTTATTTAATTTCAGTTCTTTGGAAATTAACTGTTATACAAGAAATGGAAACTTCTGTAATTATTCTAGAAGGTAGTTTTTTTTTTTTTTTTTTTTTTTTTTTTAGGATAGTGTTTGGTTGGAAAAGCTGCTCTGAAGATTTTTTTTCTTTTTTCTTTTTTTTTTTTCCTTTGGGGTTTTGATTGTTTAGCTCTTGCTTTATAAAGACTCTTAAGTCACTCTTTCCAGTATAAGATAAATAAGATATACATCACATGTTACTCTTTAAATGTATAAAAGTTTTCATAACTTGGTTTAAATGAGTTCAAATGCCTTAATTTCTAATTCCATTTTCTGTTACATAAACTTAATATAAGATAGGATCTCAATTTTCCTAAAATCTTTCCTAAAGAGTAAGTTTTTCATCTGACATTGGCACCAGAGTTTAAAAGGAAAGCTTATAATAGCTTTGTTGCAAGGCTTTAGAAATCAGAGGCAATATTTTGAAGGCACAAATACTCTGTCTAAAGGTTTTATAGCACCTCATCTATCAATCATCACCAATAAAAGTAATATCTCATAAGTGAAAAATAGTGGAAGCATATCACTTTTGATGTCTTCTTTTTCCATTTCAATCACTTTTCAGGAAGTCTTTTAAAATGCATTCCACATTGTCTTGCTATCAGAACAACAGTATTATTGACAAAATTCTTCTTAAGTCTCTTCTTCAAGATTCAAATTCCATTTGGCTCATACTTGGCCATTTCTAGGTCCAAAGTGTCTCATTTGCTACCACTAGTCAGGCTTTATGAAACAGCAAAAACAAACAAGCAAAAAAAGGTTGTTACAATTGCACATAAAGTCAAAAATAAATGATGATCTTTAGGACCACTTGGCGATGGCTCTGTGGTGATCAGAAGTACTTTATTAGTATTTGTCATGTTGCCCTCAAAGGGGTAAGTCAACGAATGATGATTACTGATAAGTGGACTATTGCTGTAATTCTCTAAGACAGTCATAACTTAAATACCTAAATTTGATTCTAGGTGATTTATGTTTGAAGATATGATAGAAAGGACAAAGGGAAAAATATCCCAATAAGTTAAATAAGTTAACCATGGTTTTGAGAGTCATGGCCACATGGAATGGCATTTGCTCTGTGTTGGAGATTTTACTAGCAGCTAAAAGGAAACATATTTTTCTGAGCAGGTAGCCCTGTGTTCCCATGGTACTCTACACTGCCCTATATCACGGTTCAAGCATTTTGGGGTAAAATTTCTGTTTAGAATCTTTCTACTCCTCTAGGGGAAAAAAAAATCCTAAAGGGAAAGATACACTGATTTCATAGACACAAATATTTATCCAATATGCACTTATTTTCTAGCTGTAACTGAAAAGAATGTTTAAGGTTGGTATAAAACCAGACAGATGCAAGAAACTGAGACAATGAAAAATAATCCATTCTTCCTGGTTTCAGTCCTTGAGGGAATCTGCTAGATGAAAATGAAAACACAACTTCCGCCAAGCCCTACATTTTATCCCTATTCTAACTTTCAATCTCCTTATCCAGCCTCCTCTGGATAAAGATTTAATGATTCTCTGTTCCAGGTATGCCAGTTCTTCATGTTCATCGGTCTACACCATGGAATCTCTGTTACTATCCCTTCTTTGAAATCTTCTGGACTCAGCCCCAGCTCCAACCCACCAACTTTCAAAAATTTGGGTCAGAAAGGGTGTATTGTGTACAAAGCTACACCTCGTGTCCACTTCCTTTAGTGTCCTAAGTTACTGTTAGACCCATTTTAAGGACAGGAAATCAAAGTTCAGAGAAGTTAAGTAATATTCCAAGAGCACAAAAGAGAATCCGTAGGCTCAGTATCAAAGCCAGGTTTATCTCCCATGGTGCTAGACGCAGCACTCTGTGTCTCCTGGCCTCATCTTTTCTTGTGAGGAAGGCTATTTCCAGAAGCAACCTGACATTTTCATGAAAGCTCCTGCTGACAAACTGCCCTCCCTAACTGCCAATGCCTCTTTCCTTCCAGGTTCTACATACCTTGGGGGATTAATCTGTTATAATAAAAACAGCTGCATATGGACACCAGATTGGTGCACAGCAGCCAGGAACTTGCATTTTAGTGAACTTTGAAAAAACTAAATTTCAGTAACATGCTGGGATCTCAAGCACTGTGACCAGATTCTTGGAAGGTATTTGGGGGAAAGGATATTTACTGGAGACCCATCAAAGGCAGAAATCTGTTCCCTGAGGTTTGTATGATCCAATCTTTTCCAGTCACAGAATGACAATTTATAGCAAATATTGGTGGAAGTGGAAACGTTGCTTTTTTTTTTTTTTTTTTTTTTAGCAGGGAAGAAGGATATGGATGGAAATGGTAGATATCTTGTGTTGAACATGCAGATTGAGCAGGAAGGATGAAACATGAGAAGTATAAGGCGGGCAGGAGGAAATGACAATTGAAATGTCAAAAGGAAAACAAACACACCAGATTTTCTTTTCACAGAGTAACAGTTTCCTTACCATGACAAGAGATGGAGGGAAAGTAAGATTTCACGCCTATAGATGACAAGCAATTTTCTCCAATTTACAATATTTCTCCATTTCTCCAAGCTGTTCAATAGAATTGCTGTAATGATGGAAACTGTTTCCATCTCAGCTATCTTGTAAAATATCCAGTACCCACATATGGCTATTGGGAACTTGAATGTAACTAGCACAACGGAGGAACTGATTTTTAAATTTTTTATTAAATTCAAATAGTCTTGGCACCCCTGGGGGGCTCAGTTGGTCAAGTGTCCGCCTTCGGCTCAGGTCATGATCCTGAGGTCCTGGGATTGAGCCCCATGTCGGGCTCCCTGCTCAGTGGGGAGCTTGTTTCTACCTTTCCTCCCTGTTCCTGCTCTCTCTCAAATAAGTAAATAAAATCTTTTCTAAAAAATAAAAATAAATTTGAATAGTCTCATATAGCTAGTGGCTACCCTACTGAATAATTCAGCAGGCAAAATAGAAGTTGGAACCATTCCTCTACCTTTCATTTCTGTCAGATAAGTCTTTGTTCAGTTTTTATTTCTTCTAAGGCTTATGAAGAATTTGAGGTTCTATAGCTAGTAGTACAACTTAGCTTTTATCTGTGCAAAATCTAAAGCAAATGAGATGGAGCAGATTTCCAACCTTCGTTCCATAATCTTAGCTATCACAAATGGTACTATTAAGAGAAAAATAAGGGGCAGCTGGGTGGCTCAGTTGGTTAAGCATCTGCCTCAGCTCAGGTCATGATCTCCAGGTCCTGGGATGGAGCCCTAAGTCAGGCTCCCTGCTCAGTGGGGAGTCGGCTTATCCCTCTCCCTCTGCCCCTCCCCAATGCTTGTTCTCTCTCTCTCTCTCTCAAATAAGTAAATAAAATCTTTTTACAAAATTTTTAAAAAGAAAAGAAAAACAATTCCAAAAGTGTGCATCAAGAATTTCTACTCAAAAACAAAGCGTGTAATTCTTTTATACAAAGAAGCACAGGGTATGAATGAGTTAAAGTAAAAATTACTTAAACCCGTGGTTCCCTCTGTGTCGTAGAAGAATGTGCTATCCAGGAGAACATCAGCCTGTGACATGAACCTCCTTCCTTAGTGGTTACACACTGGGAGAAAAGATAGAATGAATAAAAAGAAAGGTGAGGATAAAATACAAGCTTTGCAAATTCAATGTCTACAAGGCCTAGACAAATGATGTAAATATGTGACTTGAAAAGCCATGCTAAAGGTGAAGCAGAGAGCGCTGCACCCTCCCTCAAGTTATTTTTACTGCTCTGGTTGTGCCCGGAGTCCAGGTACTCAGCCAATCTGCCCCCAACACCACCACTATTCCCCCAACCCATCTGGGGCAGCCACTTGGCCTCGGTCAGATGAGTTTGAAAACCACTGTACTAACTGATTTCTCAAGTTTCCTCTAGTTCCAGCACCTTTTGATTCTGAGAGTATCAGTCCAGATCTTAGGGGAAGGGGCAGATAGTCTTGTTTTAATCAGAATGCTGTATCTTGAAGTTTTGATGCATAAGGATAACTTTATAAGTACTACATGTATTTATGGGATGAGGATTTGGAGATTATTATATGCAAATGTTTTTTCCTATGTAAAGCACTATTTACTATTTATTTGCACACCAGCTCAGAACTTCCAATCTAGGGGACCACCATGGCCTTGACCTAACTAGTAATATGTATGCCTTTTACATTTTATATAACACCATCATCTATCCACCTGCAGACAAGCCCAAGAACACCATAGGTGCTCCATGAATGTTGAATGAAAGAATGATGCTGAGATTCCTATAAATGAGAGAAATCAAACTTTTACCCAATGGAACTAACTACCCAATATCTTCATGCAGAAAACTTCTAAATCTTTTGATTAGGACAGTTTCTGAGATGACAATGCTCATTTCAATTTGTGTTTTTGGTGTAGTTTGTGGTTTATCATGCAGTGGTTTGATGGCTCATTTTGCAATAGGTTTCTTAGGTTCCTATTTGAATACCTTAGAATAAAAATAAAAGGTGGTACTTTTAAAATTGAAAATTTGAAAATCTTCAGGGGCCAGGAAAACACATTCAGTAATTTAAAATTATTCCCCTGTAGTGGTCCACAATTTAAAAATATCACGAGGAATTTATTGGTGTGTTTGAGGGGATGGTAGGCAATACATCTTTTTAAAAGTAAACATTCCTAATGAATCACACTATTCATGAAGTCACTAATAACTTAGAATTATTGACTTTACCGGATACTTTCTTTCAGAAGGAGACAGAAAATGGATAAAATAGGTGGTTCTGTCAATGTAAATTTAGGGAAGAAATCTGAAAAGAAAAAAAAAAATTGCAGGAGCACCTGGGTAGCTCAGTTGGCTGGACGTCTAGACTCTTGATTTTGCCTCGGGTCATGATCTCAGAGTCCTGAGATACAGCCTCACATTGGGCTCTACACTGGACATGGAGCCTGCTTAATACTGTCTCTCTCTCCCTCTCCCTCTGCCCCACCCTCTTACTCATTCTCTCTCTCTCTCTCTCTCTCTATCTCTCTTTATCTCTATCTCTATCTCTCTTTCAAGAAAAGAAAAGAATAGAAAAAGAAAAAAATTTGCAAGAGGGGTGGGAGTTTGGGAAAGGACACAGACAATGCCCTTGACTCTTTTCATTCATTTTTAAATGCCATATTTTGGAAGTTTTGAAACCTGGGTGTTGATTATATGGTTTTCTAGGTTTGTGAAATTAGCTAGAAATTTTTTTTAAGTTCAAAAAAACATCAGAGTTGATGAAGAGCTTAAAAATAGCCCCAATCTCAACTTTTGTAAGTGGAAGAACTAAGCTCAATGGTTTGAAGCTGACATGGTTGGTTGATGGCTAAAACTGATGCAGAGGTCAGTCTACCCAGCATCCCCATGCACGGCTCCTTCCACTCCAGTGGATGCCTCAGCCACAATACTCCAAGAGGTCTCATCAGAATCCAAGATGGTAAGAATCAATACACTCATGTGGATAATGAGACCATGTGTTGGGCACCTGGGAATATATAAATCTCTGAATTCTTTTTCTTCACATCACATGGTCTTTCCAGGCCCCAGTATATGTCCTGTCATAAATGCACTGCCCAGCTCCCAGCTGTCTGTCTCTGGAAAACACTCTACTCCCTGCTAAGAAGTAAGCATCTCACATCAAGTTTGAGCCAGGTGGAAAGGCTACATAAAGATAGCGGAAATGACATATATCAGTCATATTCATTCCACAATGAAGATATTTTCTTAAAACTTTCCTGCATTTCTTTTAGTTTTTTAAAAAAATGTTACCTAAAATCCTTCAGATAGAACTGTTTTCTATAACTGTTCAAACTTACAGTTAATTACAGTTACCTTAAAATAATATTTTATCAAGGATATGCTTAGCCTCTTAAAACTACTAGAATATGGATTATTTCAAGCATTGTTTTATTCATTCAATTAAAATATTTTGAAGGCCAACTATGTAGAAATAGTCAACTTCCTTCTTTTCTTTAAACACAACTGGGTGTTAAGGTCCTGCTGAGTCAGTGGCTAGTGAACTACTTATTACTAGTCTTCTCTCTTGTTGTTGTTAGGGCTTTGTGGCTCCCCTTTAACCCATGTCTTTGCCACTCTTCATCACAATGAACCCCCTACATCTCTCCCACCTTCACATTCAACCCCTAGTTTATCTGTTCCCTGTGATAGGCCATTCTTATCTCAGCTCTCATGGTGTCCTCATGGCCAGCATCCTCTTACCTCAAGGAGAATGCAAGGACTTTGGGATTCATACTTGCTATTTGTCTTTGAGGGAAGCTTGTCAACGGTAACTCAAGATATCTTTGCTTAACTATACTGCAGCTCCACAGTATGAACAGTACCTACATGACTGAGATATTCTTTGGTGGCCCGTAGCCTATAAACTCTGGGGAATTAGGCCACAGCCCTTTATTCTGTGAGATCTTTCCGTCTATACACACACTTTTATCTTTTCATGAAACTCCCATCCTCAACTCTGAGGCCCAGTCAGAGTCTGAATCCTTAGGATCGCCTTTCATTTCTCTCTTTGACTCTCATATGACTCCCAGAAGATCTGTTAGTTGTTCCTCTTGTTGGGTAGAATTTTGTATCCTCCCTTTTCTTTTCTTCAACATTATGCCTTACCCTTAAAAAAGAACAGATGAGGAAAGAGAAAGGTGGAGAGGAAAAACTTACAGGATAAAATATCTAATTGAGAGGACTTCAACAGAAATGTAATTCTAAAAGAGGATAGCATTATTCTGCATATTCAAGAACGACTCTTCTGATGGAGTAGCTAAAAATTACAATAAGTGACACATGGTCAGTAGCTTCCCTCTATCCTATTCTCTGACCTCACCCACACACACCCCCATATGCCTCCAATAAATATTTTTGGCTATGTGTAGTCTATAGGTTTTTATTAGCTATATGTCAATACCCTCAATTTTATTCACTTTTAATGGCAGACTTAAAAAAAATATATGCCAGTGTTAAATATTTATCTCTGCCTGTTGTAAACCAGAGAGTAGCAACAGAATGCAACAGAATGCTTCAATTATCCGGGGCTTTTCTCAGTCATGACTCTAGCTCCATCTCCTTCCTATCTTTAGACCCATCTTCATTCTCAATAGCATTTTTTTAGCAATTTGTTGCTTATGTTACATGTTAGGACAGTTTTCTTTGTGTTTATTTTGTTTAGGGATTATGAGCTTCATGGATCTGAGAATTTATAGTTTTCAACAAGTATGGGAATTCTGTTCATTATTTCTGTCCTCTGCAGTCTCTCATTTCATTCTGGGTCTCTAGTTACCTATAAACTAGACTGCTTGATATTGTCCCTCAGAGCTCTGAAGCTTTGTATTGTTTAGTCTTTGTTTTTTTCTGATTTCATTTTTGGTAACTTCTTTTGCTATGTCTTTACATTTACTGAAATTTTATTCTGAGATGCATATACTACTGTTAATTTTATCCAGTGAGTTTCTAATTTCAGATATTTAATTTTCATCTCTATAGGTTCCATTGGTTTCTTGTTTATGTACTCTCTTTGTGTCCTTGTTATGTTCATTTTTCTTTATTTCCTTGATGATATGGAGCATATTTATTTATATTACATATCTTAAATTTCATGTCACAATTTTGTCATCCCTTTAATTTCTGGGATTACTTCTACTGATTGATTTTTCTTTGGATTATGGGTCCAGTTTTATCCTTCCTCATATATCTAGTAATTTTTTTTTTTAATCAGGTGCTAAACATTGTCAATTTTAGGTTGCCTAGTGCTGGATTTTGTTTTGTTCCTTTAAAGATTATTAGATGTGGTCCACATTTTAGAAATTTAATCTTTTGAATCTTCTTTTTAAGTCATTTTAGGGAAAATCTAGAATAAAACTTACTCTGGGCAACTTTAGCCCCACTTCTAAGATGCCTGGGTCCTTTTATAGAGTCTACTTAATGTTTTGTGTATTCAAGAAGGCATCTCTACTCTAGCTGATGGGAACTCAAATAACTCCCAGCTCTGTGTGAGTTTTGGGAATTGTTCATCTTACAATCTTATAATTTTTCTTTCCTTGGATGACATTGCTAGTCTGGACTCAGGGGGTTTCATATTACTAGTATGTATTTGGTATTCAGCCAAAGACTCATAGACTGGAGCTCCTTCTCTATACAGTTTTTTTTTTTTTTTTTTTTAATCTCAGATGTTTTGTCCTGCAAACTAGCTTCTACAACCTCCTCAAATTGGAATATCTCCCCAAGTCAATGAGATTGCACATTTTCATTTCTCCATTCCTATACTACCACCCAGAAATGACCTTCACACAAGAAGCTCAACTCATTTGTTTTTCTCAGAAATATTAGTTGCACTGCCTATGTTCCAGTTTCTGAAAATAGATGTTTTCTATATTTTGCCCAGTGTCCTAGTTGTTTATGGATTAAGGTTAATTCTAGACTCTGTTACTCCCTCATGGCCAAAAGCAGAAATATCCTTCTTTTCAAGCATGACTTCCTTTTATGCTTATGATTTCACTTCAGTTGCTTTTAACATATAAGATCCTCTCTCACCACTGTGCTTATATGTATACAAAATAAAAGGTTCCAGAATAACTGATTGTTTTCTCTTGAGTTGTTGCTCTTTTCTCAAGAGAGTCTAAGATATCTTTAATCTAAAATTTTGACTGACTATATGAAACCACTTTTGGGTTGAGTCATTTGTACTCTAAATGAAGAATCAGGTGGAGATGCATGGCAGGACAGAATTGGGAGTTGCAGGCTGCCATAACAATGAATCTTAAACATTAGTGAAAATTAAAGGATGATATTACAATAGCCAAAATGGGGGATCCCTGGGTGGCGCAGCGGTTTGGCGCCTGCCTTTGGCCCAGGGCGCGATCCTGGAGACCCGGGATCGAGTCCCACATCGGGCTCCCGGTGCATGGAGCCAGCTTCTCCCTCTGCCTATGTCTCTGCCTCTCTCTCTCTCTCTCTCTCTCTGTGACTATCATAAATAAATAAAAAGAAATTTAAAAAAATTAAAAAAAAAAAAACAATAGCCAAAATGTAGAAAGAACCCAGACATTCATCACACGATGAATGGATAAAGGGGACGTGGTATATATACACAACAGAATATTACTTAGCCATAAAAAGGGATGAAATTTTGCTATTTGCAAAAACATGGATGGAGCTAGTGGGTATTATGCAAAGTATTAAGAAAAATAACTAAGTGAGAGAAAGACAAATACTGTATGATCTCACTCATATGTAGAATTTAAGAAACAAAACATGAACACGGGGAAAAATAGAAAAAGAAGCAAACCAAGAAACAGACCCTTAAATATAGAGAACACATGGAGAATTGCTGGAGGGGAAGTGGGCAAGGGGATAGGTTAAATGGGTGATGGGTGTTAAAGGGCACTTGTGGTGAGCTCTGGGTGTTATGTGTAAGTGATGAATCACTAAGTTCTATTCCTGAAGCCAATATTACACTATATGTTAAATAGGCTTTAAATTAAAACCTGAAATAAACAAAAATACCCAAATGAAAAAAGCATGATATTACATAGATTTTTTATCATAATTAATTTACTATAACAGAAAGGAAATGTCCCCATGGTGGCTGATTTTTCTTTCCTATTCTAGATGTTTATGCACCTCTACATTTTCAATGAAACTCAAGATGATGGGACAGAAAGTTTTGTTATGAAAAATTTTTGAAACCTGGTTTTAAATATAACTATGAGCAACTACTATTCACTCCAAATCAGGAAGAGGAAGTAGCCACAGATCTAGATAGTCAGAAATCATCATAGTTTTTAGCTAGAAGATGAGAAATACAGCACTATTACCAAAATTGATCTTAATATAATCATCATCATGAAGTTTTAGTGAACCCGTGACTTAATAACTTTGTTCCATCTCAATCAGAAAATTCACAGGGTTTGTGGAAGGCAAATGATGCAAGGATTGCATTGTATCAATGTTTTTATATTATTACTTATATCTCCATAATACAATTTAACTGGAAAAAAATGATTTTTAGGTGCAGAATTAAGATATACTATAGGCCCTAGAGGGAGAATAATACTCAAGTGATTTGGGGTATTGACCTAAACCTTTATTCAAGGGGATCCAGAGTTTATATTAATGTTGGGTCATATAAATCTTGTAAGTAAATAGAATCATGTTTTTAAATATGCTCATTTATGAGTAGAAGTCATCCTAAGTAAAATTACTAATTTATTCAGTTAAACAGCAAAGACCTTTTTGCAACATATTTCAGAGTGCAGTAACTCTGTGATTTCTTTTTTTATTATTTTTTATAATAAATTTATTTTTTATTGGTGTTCAATTTGCTAACATACAGAATAACACCCAGTGCTCATCCCGTCAAGTGCCTCACTCTGTGATTTCTTTTAAACTTCAAACATCCAGCAGCAGAAACAGTGGTAAGTTTGTCTTAGACAATTTGGAAAATTGCCTAGAAAGAGTCAGGGTGCTGCAAATTATGTAATCCAACATGAAATCTCGAGATTTCATGAAATCTTGAGATTTCATGAATTGGAGAGCTGTGAAGCCCTGTGCACGAAGGTACCACTACATTCCCATCTCCCCTATAGTTAGTCATAGGAGTTTTTTGTAACAATATCCCTTTCAAAATAACCATTTTCATGGATGGTAGTTCACTGATTCAGTCACATTTCTGGTCTTTTGTAGTGCCATTCAAGATTTTATTGTTTTCTTGACCAAGCTAAAATAAAACAGATGCAAGCAAATCAGACAAAGATGTGAATTTGGCATGTGGGTAATCAGAGAGTAGAATTAATGTTTCTTCCGTGTTTAGTTAACCAATATTAAACATATTCTGTTATGATAAGCAAAGAGTAATCCTTCTGTAGTAAAAATTGCTAAGTTTTGGTAACTCTGACATTTGTAATAAATGAAGCATTAGAAAAAGAGAGAAATATGATACTAAAATCTGGGAAATCTAATAGATGACAGGAAGACCTACTGGTCTCAACTTAAAGTCTTAAGTGCTAATGCTCATATTAAATTTTTTAAAAGCCAAAAAAATAAATAAATAAATAAATAAATTTTTTAAAAGCCACTTTTTACATGAGAACTTTACCCCTTAATCTGAATACCTACTAAGTTACAAGGATAATCCATTCATTGAATCACCCACTTAACAAATATATATTGAATATGTGAGTGTATTTATATACATATATAATCATAACTAATGTTCTAATGTGATGTGAGGCTGCAAATTACATTTGGTCAAAACGTAGGCATTTTAGTATTTGCTGTTGAGATAAGAGTGAGACAATATCAGTACATGACAAGCAGAATTTATTTTTAATTCTCAATAAATTTACATTTGTGTTTTACAAGAATAAAGAATAATTTCAAAATGTACTTATATGACCAATGTTTAAAAATTAATGTATCCATAAGTTTGGATGTTTTCAAATGAGACAAAACAGTTTTAGTCACAAAATAGCCAATTGATGCTCAGGTCCATGGACTGTGATGTTCTTGCTTAGCAAGAAAATCTACATATAATATGAAAGCATACTGGCAAGATCTTGGGATTAGTTATCAAGAATCTATGAGGATTAAATGGGAAGCATATGCCATTTTCATTCTAAGAATGGTATTTCTTTTTATACTCAAGACCAATATTTCAATAATGATACTCTGTCCAGAACTTTACCAGGATATGTCATGTCCTACCCTAGCAATTTTGCTTTATTGCTTTTATGCTTAGCTAGACACTACTTTTTTTTTAAAGATTTTATTTATTCATGAGAGACACAGAGAGACAGAGAGAAAGAGGCAGAGACACAGGCAGAGGGAGAAGCAGGCTCCATGCAGGGGCCTGACGTGGGACTCGATCCTGGGTCTCCAGGATCACGCCCTGGGCCAAAGGCAGGTACTAAACTGCTGTGCCACCTGGGCTTCCCATAGACACTACTTTATATATAGTAAAATAGTGAGTAAAAAATCTGAATTTTAGTTAATTTTCATTTTCTTCCCCTTGAACATAATTTTAAACAAAAAATTATGATAGATTTAGATCATGATTTTTAATAAATTACACAAATATGTATAAATCAATAAAGAAAAGAAGGTTGTCAAAAATTATTGCTGAAGAAATAATTAATATTTACAATATGGACAGGAAATCATTTAAGAAATATCTTTTACTTGTAGAAAATTTTCTTTCTAGCTGAAGAAGAAACTTCATTGTTATATTTCCAAATAATATTCTATGTCACCATGGAACAAGATGATTCATTAACAATTTAGCATGTTTTATTTCAGCTCTGTGTTTTTCAGAATCTTCAAATAAAATAGCTGAAATTCTTGTACTTCCCATATACTTGAAATATTTCTATCCTTCAATCTCGCTACTTAATAATAAATGTAACGTAATAAGATACAATTTTTAATCAATGCTCATAAATTGAGAATTGTCAGTTTTTTCTAATTTATTACATGGTGAGGGAACCAAAGGATTTAATCTGTTTAATAAAAAAATTTAAAAAATTTAAAAAAATAATAATAAAATAAAATAAAATAAAAAATAATTAAAATTTCTTCCTTGAGAAGTAATAGCAGAAAATAATCAGTTTAATGTTTGAATAATATATAAAATACATATTTTCTACAGTTTTAAAAAATTTTCCATAATATTTGATAGGGAATCATTAATGAAGTCCTATTTTTCTCAAAAACTATGCTATAGATATAAAATAAATAAATTTCTTTATATATATCAACCATGTAAATATTATTCTCAAAGTAGAAATAATTTGGGCTCTCTATTATAAGTTTTGAAAGAATTAAAGTGCTTTAGCATAATTCTATCAACAAATCAAAAAGCCAAAACCAATTATGTGCAAGGCAGTGGACTACCTGTAATTTGCAAAATCATTTTAAATTATTGCCCAAGTCATCACAGCACTTTTTTATCATTCTAATCTGTTTTGTTAAATTCTTGAATAATTTAACTGTTTCCTTCTCCTTTGTTCCAATTTACATTAAATCAAATAATAGTCAAGAATTTAGAGATAATTGGGGTGCCTGGGTGGCTCAGTTGGTTAAGTGTCCGCCTTCAGCTCAGGTCACGATCTTGGGGTCCTGGGAGCAAGCCCTATGTTGGGCTCCTTGCTCAGCCCTTTCCCTCTGCCCCTCCCCACTTCTCGTGCTCACACCCTCTCAAATAAGTAAATAAAACCTTTAAAAAAAGAAGAAGAATTTAGAGATGATTTATTCTAAACCCTCTCATTTTACAGATACAGAAACTAAAATCAGAAAAGGTGGCATGATTTTTTTCTTTATATTTGAATGTTTAAACCTATAGAAAAGCTGAAAGAATAGTACAATAAACACAAGATAATTTTCACTAATTGTGGACATTTGTCAAATTTGTTTATTCTTTCTCTTTGCACACATATGTGTGTATATGTATGTATGTATGTATGTATGTTGAACGTCATGTCACTTCATCTCTAACCATTTTAGAACATATCCTGACTAAGATATTCTCCTACAAAAGCACAATACAGTTACAAACCTCAAGATTATTTACAATACTTCAATTACAACATGTACTGTTCAATTTTCTTTCCCTAACATGTCTTTTATAACTTTTTTTTTCTTCAAACCAGGATCCAGTCAAAGTTCATTTATTCTATTTGGTTGAGTCTATTTTAATCAAAACAATCCCTATGCTTCTTAGTTTTTATTTTTAATGATACTGAATTTTGTTTGAGCTCAGGCCAGGTGTCTAGTAAAAAGTTCTACATTTTGGATTGGATGATTATTTCCTTATGATCAGATTCAAGTTAAACATTTTGAGCAAAAATATTATATAAGTGATAGCATGTAACTCACATTGCATTAATCAGGAATCACATAAAGTTACAGTGTGTCACTAACAGTGATCTTAAACTATTAAGATTTTAAATTATTTAAATTAAATTTTTAAGATCTTAAACTATTAGATTGCCCATTTAAAGGTAGGAATTACAAAATCTTTCTTTTTTTTAAGATTTTATTTATTTATTCATGAGAGACATATATATAGAGAGAGAGGCAGAGACACAGGCAGAGGGAGAAGCAGGCTTCCTGCAGGGAGCCCGATGTGGGACTCGATCCTGGGACTCCAGGATCACGTCCTGAGCCGAAGGCAGAAGCTCAACCACTGAGCCACCCAAATGTCCCCACAAAATCTTTCTAATATAAAGATCTGTTTTCCTTTTGTAATTAAAAAAAGACAACCCGTGTGGTGCTACTTTAAAACTATGTGAAAATTCTGTTGTTTTAATAAACTTTCACCAAGTTATATGCATATCTCTTCTATCTTTGTCTAAATTTCATGTTACATTGGGGATTCATAATGGTGATTTGCCAACTCTGTCATTCTTTCTACACTTATTGCTAACACTCCTCTATATGGAATATAGTTCCTCTTTTTCAGGCCTCCTTATTTCCTTACCCCTTCCAACCACTATAAGGGCTCACTTGTTCACAATTGTCCCTTTGACCAGAGATTTCACTCCACATCTTTACCATGACAAATGCTCTAGTCCTTGTCCACACACTAACATCCAGGATTCTGGCTATCCCAGGAATGTCTGGGAATCTACTCAGTCTCAGTTTCCTTTACAGCTCTAAAGGGCTGAGGAAAGACTAAATGAGAGACCCAGAAGAAAGGAAGGATCCAAACTATTAGTGTACAGTCACAAGATAAAAATTTAGTGGAATCAAAGGCTGCGTGTCAGGATTAAGGCTGAGAGATAATGTTATTTATTTATTTATTTATTTGTTTATTTATTTAAAATTTTAGTGGACATTCACAAACATAGCAGAAGCAGAAAGAATAACTTTCTAAATGCCCACCACCCAGTTTCAATAACTCAATGTTTTCCCTATTTTATTGCATCTATTCATTACTCTTTTTTGTTGTTGTTGTTGGATTATTTGAATACATATCCCACACAGCATGTTATTCCATTTCATGTATGTCAGTATGTATCTCTAATTGATAGGGTTTATGGTAGGTAGAATTCTAAAGTGGTCCCTCTGGATTCTTGGGCCCTTACGTATACACATCTTCTCTCAGTTATTCAATCAAATACTAACATAGGCTCTCCTGTAAAGAATTGTGCAAAAGTAACTAAGATCCTAAATCAACTGGCCTTAAAATAGGAAGATTTTTTTCAGGTGGGTCTAGCCTAATCACAAGAATCTAGATCTAGAGGTCAGAGACAGAGGAAGTCAGAAATTCATCCCATGAGAGTAATTGGTCATGCTAGATAGTCTCCATTACTAGCTTAATGATAGGGGAGGCCAGGCAGCAAAGAATGTGGTCTTTAAGGGCAGAGAGCAGCTTCTGATCAACAGCAAGGAAGAAAATGGGGACTTCAGTCCTAATACCCCAGGTAATTGAATTCTGTCCACAACTATGCCTCTGATGAGAAGAACAACACAGAATGTCCCTTAATTTCAGTATTTGAGACTCTGATCAGAGAATCCAGCCATGATGTGTAAGACTCCTCAAAAACTGTGAGATAGTAAATTTGTGTTATTTTAAGCTCCTAGGTTTGTAGTAATTTGTTACATAGCCATAGAAAACTAATCATTTTTTTCTAAATATAATCACCATACTATGATCACATCTAACAATCACTGCATACTATGCATGATGAATGAAGAATCTTAAAAGAGCAGGTAATCTTGGCTGCCATGTTATGTAAGCAGGCTTTTATAAACTCTTTGGGAACGTTAACAACAAAGTATAATCTTAAAACTATGTGGGAATCCAGACAACTAAGAAACAAGTAAACTTTTGGACCATATTCCATTAGGACTCAAAGTCTGTATGTATTTCTGAAATTAGTTAATGACTTGTAATGAAATGACTGTGGAGACCAAATTATTTACAACATGTTAAGTCATGTCATACTTAACCTCCCGTCTTTGAGGAGTCTGCAATTTTAAATAATTCCAATGAGTCATTTTTCTAAAAATTTTTTGAGTGTGTGTCATTTACATTACATAGGAGTTACTTGTCCCGAGGTGCTTTCCCCCCTTTCCAGTCTCTTTTACAACATCCCCAACACTTTGCTCAACTATTCCTTGTGCTTCAAGGCTTGGTTTTTAAAGATATAGGAGCTATATAAAGAGGAAAATACCTGACAAAGAGATACCCATAGATTAGTAGTTTTTATTCTGATAGTGGGTACATAGGTGTTCAACACATTGTTTTCTGAACTAACCTTTGTTTAAAATTTTGTTTCTAAGTTAAAAACAAATCTTTCATTTTCTGAATGGCACTACTGCTGCTTCTGATATAAATTCCTTCATGAATTGAATGTTAACTTCTTGCTTAGCCTCAATACAATACTCACTGGCTATTTCTTTGAGATTCTCACTACACATTTCCATGAAAACTTCATTTGCCCAACTAACTATTATAGCTCCTTCCTTAAAGACTTCCTCCAGATCTTATTTCTTTTTAGAAGTCTTCCCAAGTTTGGGAGAGACAAATTATTGATGTATCTCACTCACCCTTAGCATAAGAACCACCAATACTTAATTCCTGAAGTCATATAATTACATAATCAGACAAGCTGATTCCCAAGCTCTTCTCTTGCAAGTTGAGGCCTATCCTGGTTTATAACAAATATTTCATGTGTGTTTGTTGATAACAGCAGAAGCTCTGACAGATGAAGTTGCTTTGAATATAGAGTAATCAAAAACAGCCACACAAGTGTGGCTTGTTGTTAAAAGACTTCAGTCACAGGTTCTAAACGTGTGAGATATACTTTTTACAAAAGGTCTCCAAATCATATAACCACAGGTATTTTTAGCAGCCTGGATATATATGTTCTGTAAGAACACATGATATTAAAAAAAAAAAAGAACACATGATATTATTGTTCAAATGTACGTAGGTGATGATGTGAATAAGAAGTATTGTTGAATTGATAATACTTTGCCATTATGTATTTTCACAGTCTGTGAATATTAAAAATAGAATTCAGTTATGTAGAATTCTGCTATATTTTTATGTTATCATCCATTTTTGAAAAAAACACATAAGTATATATGAATCTGAAAGGGTGTGTGCAAAAATTAAATAGTAATAATCCCCAGTTGATTGAAACAAAGAGCGATCTGTATTGTCTTCCTTGTAGATTTATGATGATCACATGTTTCTATAACTCCCCATCCACCAAAAATCCATTTATGTATGTAGTATGTAAATACACACATATATTATCTACATGTGTATCCATAGATGTGTGTGTGCATCTAAAAAAAAAATTCCAGGAAACAAAACACTCAGAAAATCTTGCAAACCACCGATGTAGTTGAGAACACAGAATAAGAGATTTGAGCTTTGATATTTTTGTGAATTTTCAGTCACTGTGAAACATAAGTGACTCCATTTGAAGCCTTCTAAAAGCTGTGTAACTGCTGGTAAAATTGGCTTTTAGGAAGAACAGAATGCATTAAGGCTCATGCAAATGTTTTACAACAAAATAGCACATTGTAAAGTTTTCCAATAAGGATTACCAAGTACTCAGTCAGTAGTGGCCAAATGGATATCCATACTTGCCATCAACTGTCAGAACTGGTCTTCAAAAGTCAAAAAGCGTTAGGTCTATTACAAAGACATCTACCTTCAAAAAGCAGAAATTAAATCCCCCCCCCCCCAGGAAATACCTTTTCTCTTCTTGATGCTTACTGTCCCCAAAACCGTGAATCCCCACAACATTCTTGAATATGCATCTCATCATTGCTCCAAATAAAAAGCACATAGATGAAGTGAATTTATAATTTTATGAGAGCTTCCATCATTACATGACACCATTGTCCCCTTGAAATCTTGTTCTGAAAGCAGTCACATCTAACTCACAGGGGCTACGGTTTGCGGTGGCCCTCACCTATGGCTGTTGTATTATATTCTCTAGGTTTAGGTGTGGCCAGTCTGTAACAAGTTTCCCCCAGGGACTTTTTTCCTGACCTAACCCCCATTTGGAAACGTGCTCCTCTGTTGTAGCGGTTGTGTACCGTGGAAAGAGAACATATCCTTTCTTTGTTTCACCACAGAAATAATAAACATAGCCCTCACCCAGTTAGCTGAAACAAAATGTTTCACTAACCATATAAAATGCCTGTGTTCAGGAACTTAAAATAGTCTTACAAGAAAAAAGGGTGTTATAAAAAATTTTTCTGTTAACGTGATTTATTTGCTAGGACATGAAGACTCTTAGAATTGATACAATCATTTGATTAAAATTGCAATGAATGTTTCAGGAATGACAAGTGTTATCTTTAAATCATTTTACGTTTGTAAAAAATAGACAATGGGACGTTGATCAGAAAAATGTAATCAAGAATTTATTCAAATATGTCGATTAAAAATTAAACTTTTTAAAGTGTTTTACTTTATATTTGTTATCCAAAAAAGAATCGAAAGACTATGACTTGTAGTTTATAATTCATTAGTTCCATTAAACAAATACCGTTTTGAAAAACCTACCAGGGGCAAGAAACAGGGAGGAAACGAGAACAAAGTGAAGCATATTTCCCCCCTTTGGAGCTGACAGTATGTTGTCGTGTATTTTCTGGACTCTAAGATTCTCATTGTTTCTTTGTTTGAATAGGTCTCGAATTGAGATTGGTCTTTGAGTTAATGCAAACATTAGAAAGAAAAAGTTTTTAATCGTTTCTGCATCTGACCTTTGATTTCATCATTCCACTGTACCTGACCATCTAGAAGCAAGAGTCAGAAACTGGCACACTACTTAATGCCATGGGAATGTTCCAAATCGCATTAGGGACAGAAGAATGCATAGGCAAGGTCTTGAGAGAATCCTGCTCAACAGCAGATTATTTTTCTGGCTGCTGTCTCAAAATGGATAAGTGTTTCTGTCCCTAGAGAGTCTGACATGTGTCCTTACGACTCTGAGCAAGAGGATTATAGAGAAAGGCATCATTAATTTGACTGGGAAATCAGGAAAGCTTTAAGGATGCTATAACTGCCAGATTATTTTTATTGAAGCGTTGTTTAGCTTACATCATTTCCCTGTTCAAAAATATTAAGTAGTTCCCCATTCCAAGGGCCTAAAATTTGAGCACAGGCTCACTTTCAACTGGACTCCTATCAACTCCTGTACTTTAGGATCTAGTCTAGGGCTGTGCTGTTTGATGCTACTGAATGCTTGAAATGTGGCTAGTGTGGCTGAGGACTGATTTTTTTTTTAATTGTATTTAGTTTTAATTAGTTTAAGTTTAAATTTAAAAATTAAACTGGATACAATTTTCTATATTGATTACACATTGAAATAATAATATTTATATATACTGAGTTAAATAACCTACTTTATTAAAATTCATTTCACCTGTTTCTTTTTAATGTAGTAACTAAAAATTTTGTAATGATATATGTAGCTTGCATTATATTTCTATGGGACAGTGCTGTTCCAGGGACAATGAAAACCTTGCTTTTCTTGATATTGATACTTCTACTTCAAATAAAACATGTCTTGTCCTGCATAATTTTCTTCCTGATGTAAAAGACTTTTGTAGTTGTGAGTGACAGGATTTTTTGGCTCAGCAAATGAAAAGAAGAGAGATAAGAGTTTAGGTGTAGCTGGAGTCAGGGACTAGGATGATGTCATCAGAACTTGGTCTTACAGTTAGCCAATCCCAGCAAAACCAGAATTTAAAATTTCCAGAAATGAGTCTCACTGGATGGCTTGAATCACCTAACCATCTTTGAACCATCACTGTGGCAAAGAAAAAAAATTAAAATTTTTTGCCAGACATTGGTCAGTTGGTCATACCAATTTAGAATGTGAGGAAAATCAGTGCCTCCTGTCACATGGGCTGATATTGAGGATGGGTTTGTGTCTCAGAGAAAAATCACAAAACCTATTACCAAAAGAAAGAGAATCAATAAAGAATAAGAAAAGATACATATACCCCAAAGCCCTGATTGCTTATGCTACAAGGGTTTTTTTGTTTTGTTTTGTTTTGTTTTGTTTTGTTTGTTTGTTTGGTGTTTGTTTTTTGTTTTTTTTTTTTTCATTGTTTTGGTTTTCTGGTTTTGTTTTTTGCTTCTTCAAGAGTCCTATTTCCTGGCTCATTCCTCACCACACCCTTCACCATCTTCTGATGCTCTTTCTGGCTTTTTCTAAGTGTGCCTTCACCACCCCCCTTTTTAGCACCACCCCCACCCACCCAGCTTATGCCTTCCAATGAGCATAGTATAGGCAATTCCATGAATAGGATGCTCTCACTCTCTCTGAATTCTATTCCTTTTCCAGTTCCCTCTTTCTTCCTACCCTTGCCCAGCAGACCCAGCCCTGCTAAATACCCATGAAGTCCTCCTTATTCTTATCCTTCAAGTCTCAGTTCAACTGTCACTTTCCCTGAACTGCAATCCTGGATTCCCGAAGCCTAGTGCATCTTCTATAAGTTTCCACCTTTGTGTTTCCTCTGAAACCATATACCTCCCAGTATATCACTTTCAAGGTGGCATGTGTAGTTTGATTGCATGACAAGACCAATGTAAAATAAGTTCTGCCTGAAAAAGTGCATCTAATGAGAGGATTATTAAGAGGTATCGAAATGATTCAGAGTCAGCCAGGTAGGGTAAAGCACCTGTAGGTTAGCAGTGGTAGGAAGCTGATGTCACTCCTAAGCATGAAAGGCAAGGAAGAACCATGTTGCTAGAACTTGACCAGAGGTATAGCTGAGGAAGAGAAGGAACCAGAAAGGGGCCATAGATGTGGGGAGAGTGATATAGCCGCTTCCCAAACTGTGGCCTGACAGGATGAAGGAGATACAAAAACATACTTCAAATTCTTTTCTTTCTATCTCATGCTTATGCATCCATTGGCTAAAGGTAACCAGAAGGAAGAGGGCAAAGGAGCCTCGTAAATGGTGTGTAGAGACCAGCCTCTAGGGCAGCAAAGGGCAAGACCAACAGAATAATCTGCACAGTCCAATGGTTCTTTGTGTAGGCCCAGTCCCTAGTATATCTTCTTACTTATAACAGATAATAATTATTGAGTGGATGAATGAGTGAATGACTCTCCGCAAATCTCCTATAGTCCTG
Organism: Canis aureus; assembly: GCF_053574225.1. Lineage (NCBI taxonomy): Eukaryota > Metazoa > Chordata > Mammalia > Carnivora > Canidae > Canis > Canis aureus. The sequence continues at coordinate 5,862,126 of NC_135632.1, read as the reverse complement.
GTTCCTTTCGTTTATTTCTCTTAACGCACAATAAATATAAATGTAAAACGAGATGTGCTTTAATTTGTAAACCTTTTGTAGTGTTTTCAAATAAATTCACAAACTAGAAGAAACTTTTTGTCCAGTTGTGTTTTTCAAATTAGATTTGGAATTATCAGCATCATACTTATCAGGAAACTTAATGTGCTTGGCCGTTTACCTATAATAGCCAATTAATCCTCACAACACCCCAGTGAAGTAGATATTCTTATTCTCTTTTACAGATAAGGAACCTGAGGGTCAAAGGTACTTAAGAATGATCAGAGAGTGCTTCCCTCTTCAATTATCTAGCTGTACAAAACAAAACAATTATATGCGCACTTACATATTAAAGTCATTTCTTTAATAAATTAAAAATAAAATCAGTGAATCAGAAGTACTTCTCCCACCATTGAGCTCTGCAGATAGCAATAGAAACGTGCTACTTCAGTAGTTTTAAAGTGGCCGTGAAATAAGTCTTAGGGAAAAAAATGGTGGCTAAAACCATGAATATATATTTTTTTAATTGAAATATTTTTTCAAGGACAAATGCGAAGATTTTTGCTTACTTTTAAGTGGTAAGTGCATAAGAGCAAAAAAAGGAAAGAGAAAACAGATTGAGAATCATAATGATAAAAGCAAATGAGGGGCAGGCTGGGTGGCTCAGCAGTTTAGTGCTGCCTTCAGTCCAGGGTGTGAGCCTGGAGACCCGGGATTGAGTCCCACGTCGGGCTCCGGGCATGGAGCCTGCTTCTCCCTCTGCCTGTGTCTCTGCCTCTCTTTCTCTCTCTCTCTCTCTCTCTCTCTCTCTGTCTGTCTCTCATGAATAAATAAAATCTTTTTAAAAAAAGCAAATGAGAAAAATGAAAAATATGGAAGCTGTGTAATATTTTTCCATTCTACATGACTTTTGAAATTTCTTTGGAAGGGTATTTGGAAAGGTCCAAATGCAAGATATGACAATTACTATGTTATTGCCTTTCTTTATCAAAATATCCTTGCAGAGGAAAACAGTGCCCAATTTTTACTCAAGAGAAAATATTTTCTCATATGAGGTATGTTATTCTTAAATTACTTTAATGCAAAATATGATGTAATGTTAATGCATGCTACAAACTCCTAGCACATGTTTAAATATATATTCCAAATACATATTGCTTTGCATATAGAAATAACTAACATTATATTGACTAACTGCTAATGCTTACAAAACCCAGTTTATTCCTAATGCTAATGATAACCATGTAGCACCACTAATGTCTAAATTCAGTCTCAGAAAACCCTGTCTTACTGAAAGGAAACAAAGCCATTTAGAGAAAGAGCTAAGTTTAGGTCTGGAATAGGAAATTTACAAAATGAGCCTGAGACATCTTGTGCCAAAACACAAGGATATTATAAAACAATATTGAGATCATCTCAAAAAGCTACACTATTCAATGACTGTAGCATTAAAAAAAGAACAGTGATTACAATACATTAAAACCTAAGGTATATTGAACCCTACAAATCGATAAAAAGTTGACCATTGTCCAATGAACAAATGTCTGGAATGAATGAACAGGCAATTTACAAAACAGGAAATACAAAAGGTACAAACATTAAAATATGTTCAATTTCCATAGTAATCAGGGAAATACAAATTAAAAATATGAAGACACCATTCTTTTGCCCATCAGATTGGCAAATCTTTAAAAGTTTGATTATGTCAAGTAGTGACAATAGAGTGGAAAAACAGGAAATGTTGGAAGTTCAAACTGGTAAAGGTTTTTTGACTCGGCAATTTGGTAGTAACAATTAACATTTTAAATGTGTATACCTAAAAAATAAAAATAAAAAATAAATGTGTATACCTTCTGGCCCAGCAATTCTACATCCCTATACTTAAAAACTTCCCCATACTTTTAGGGAGACATCTATAACACTGTTGATTGACTACACTGCTTTTAATTGTGAAGAAATTACATAAATTTTATCGATGGGGGTATTAGATGTGTATGACTCAGTTCCAAAGAATACCTTGAGGATAGCTTTAAGTAAAAAAAGATCTCAGTGAAAAAAAAGATAAAGTTAAAAAAAGATCACAGTGAAAAATACACTGTGATGTTATATATATTTAAACGCCCACAAAATTACTTAATTCCATATATCATATGGATATATGAATCTATCTATCTATCTATCTATCTATCTATCTATCTACATATATTCTCCATATATATATATATATATGGAGAATCATGCTATAGGGAAATAGTATAAATTTTTACCTTACCTACATATATTACTTTTTACTTTATCTACATATATTCTCCATATATATATATATATATATATATGGAGAATCATGCTATAGGGAAATAGTATAAATTTTTACTTTACCTGTATTTTTTATACTATAAATACAACAAAGTATTCTTTATTCTATAATTTTTAAATGTCAAGAAAATGAACTTTCAATAATCCTCCAAAGTGGTTGTTTGTGGCTCCAGATAAGGAAACGGGGCTCAGAAATAATAGCTGACTTGTCCAAGGTTAAACAATGAAAGTTAAAAATTTGGTTGATCTTAGGCCCTCTATGCAGATGCTTTTCTCTAGAGCACAGGTCAAAACCATCTTGTATTTTGTACTGACCAAAATTTTTCAAGGGAGATATCTAGGTTGGAAACAGAGATGAAAGTGCAATTAAGTCTCTGTCCATTGATACCATGGAAGTATGCTGAGGACATTGTGCATAAGAAGAGGAGCAGGCCCAGAACAGAATCCTGAGAAGCAGCAACATTTAATGGATGAACATGGTTAAGGAACCCCGTAAGAAAGTCAAAGAAGAGACTGCTACCCAATCAGAAAGAGAGAGTGAAGAACTCAAGCACAGAGAGCATTTCTACAAGAAGGAAATGGTCAACAGTGGCATATACTGCAAAGGAGTCAAGCAAGAGGGCTTTGAAGTATCATTTGGATTTGGTAACATAGTCATCGGGTGACTTTGGCAAGAGAATCTTAGTGACTAGAAGCCGCAGAAACCAGAATGCAGAGAGATGAAACATGAAGAAGATAGGGGAATTTAATGGTATGGGAGGTCCTCAAAAATTGAAACATAGAATCATGATATGCTCCAGCAATAGAGAATATTTCAATCTAGCAATTTCTATTTATTGGGTATATACCCAAAAGAATATAGAAGAAAGCAGAGACTCAAACAGGTATTTGTAAACCCATGATCTTAGCAGGATTATTCACAATAGCCGATAGGAGGAAGCAAACATAAATGTCCATCGAAGAATACAATAGATAAATAAGATGTGGCACATGCACATAATGGAATATTATTCAGCCTTAAAAAGGGAAGAGGATTCTCACAAATGCTGCAACCTGGAAGCACCTGAGTGAAATAAGCCAGCCACAAGGACAAATTCTCTATGATTCTACTTGTAGGAGGTACCTGGAGAAGTCAACTCATGAAGATAGACAGTAGGATGGTGGCTGCCAAGGACTGCGTAGGGAATGGAAGAGGAATGGGAAGCTATTGTTTAATGAGTATAGCGTTTCAGTTTGGGAGGATGAAAATATCTAGAGGTGGGGGTTGGTGAAGGTTGTACCATAACTTGCATATACCTAACATCTCTAGACTATATGTATAAAATGATAAGCTCATTGATTTTATGTATGTGCTATCACACACACACACACATGCTCACGTGCACATGCACGTATGCACATACACATACCAGCTAGGAGGACTTGCAGGACGTCGGTGATGACAACTTTTTCAAATTGGAAAGTGATAGGACAGGTCAGTCAGAGAACTGTCTAAGAGGGAAGACTCTTGAGCATATTCTCCAGTCTGGAAAGGATCATTACAGAAACAGAGACACACATCCACCCACCAGGTGAAAGGGACACAAATACTGAGCGGGCGCATTAAACCATCCACCGATACCCAGCACTCTGCCTCTGCTGCTGAGCCTGGGTCTTTGGCAGTCAGGTGGACTTAGTGTTTTTATAATAAAAGTCAAATATGCTCATACTTAAAATTTCTCAAAACACACAGAATCTAAGCACTGTTGACCACATTCAATAACTCCCTTCAGGGATTTTCGTAGAAGTATCTCGGGCAAGAATTCCACTCTAGTTTTACATTGATGACACTCTGGTGTTTGGCCGTTGTCGTGGTAGCTTTCTTAGTATTGTTTGTGCCTTTGTTTTTACTTCCTGCAGATTCCCATCGAGTTGGAGTGTAGATGAAATGGAAAAACGTTTCCATTTTTCATTACCCCCTAATTGCTCTTTATTGCCCTTTTGAAAATATGGTTAAGTAAAAAAGCAGAGTGTGATACCCTGGGAACATGATAGTTTCAAAGTCCAGAAAGTGGTTCTTGCAGCGTGTGGAGGTTTGCATAATTACTGTTATTCTTGCAAACCACCCTCCCCCTTCCCTTCCCCAACAGCAAGGCCGGGTGGGAGGGCCTGCCACATGCAAATTGCAGCTGTTCATTTGCTTCTACTATTCAGTAACCTGGGAGAAGTATATATATATATGAGTGTTTCCTTCTATTTGGGGTTGGAGGTAGTGTTGGCTTTGATCAACTGCTTTTCTGTCCCTTTTCTACCATCGTCTCTACTGTCCCATAACTATTTTCCATCAGGGCTCCAACCTGTTAGAAACTTAACCATTTGTGTTCAGCAGTGCAGGACCTGCACCTGTTTTGCATTCTTGTGGCTGAAGTTGAGAGAGCAGAGCTTATGGATAAGCAACAGTTTCAGTTTTGCAATGCTTTATCTATATGTAACAGGCAGCTATTCATGAGAAAGGAAGTTTAAGGCTTGTAGGTAAAAAACCACTACTCAGATTCCAGGAAAATGCCCGTTTACTGAAGTTTTTTTTTTTTTTTCTTTTTACAATATGTCTGTAGTCAGATTAGCATTTAGGTCATACTTCAAAGAGTTTAAATTAATTAACCTTATAAAAGCAAGTTTAGTCCTCACGTATGAGCTTGACGGGTTTTGTCTGCAAAGAGCAGTATTTTGTTTTCCTATGATTATCTTTTGGCCACAGAGGAGATGTTTCCTTATGTAAATGAGCATTACATAATAATGTATAGATTTCAAGAACTTTCTGAAAACTCGCTTACACATATAAATTTGCGTATATGTTAATTAATTGCACATGTATACGCACACAAATTATAGCCTGTCACCATGGTTCCAAAGGTAAGGTTTGTGAAGAATTTTTCATCCTGCATAGAATTTATAAAGCAAAATGACTGGTGTTTCACAACTTCCTCTTTTGGTAGACCGTCCTTTTGCAGAGAAAAAAAAAACTGACTAAAAAAAGCTGAGGGGAGTCAGAGCCCTTTGAGATGCTGGTTAACTCAACTATTTAAGCAGCTTAACAAGCAACTGAAAATAAGACACTGAGGTAAGAAGAAAGTTTTGCTATTTTTCATTTAATTATTTGGATCACTGTTCATGAAACAACGATTTCAGTGTGGGCTGAATTACAAAATAGATTAAAGAAATTTCATAGTTTTAAAGCGAGTACTCAATATTTTAAATGACAACGTTTAGTACGTTTACAGTTTCAACTTCACGTACAACCTTTTAAAAAGCTGGAAAATTTTAAAGTTCTTATTGATCTCCAAATTATTTTAACTGAAAAGGAAAAATATTTCACTTTTTTTTTCAAATTTTGTACACAATTTAATGCTGACAGAACTTTTGTATTAATTTAAATTTTGAGAGTTTTTTCTTCCCCTAGCTCTAGTAAATTCCTAACATCTGTAAGTTATCCTACCTATATTTGTTTGTTAGTTTTGCATATTACTAGTTGGACATTTTCCAGGAAAAAGATATTCTTGAATTTGTTTCTACCCACTGTGAAAATATATAGTATTAAACTGTGACATTTCAGTATTATTTTTCATATCATATGATGATGAAATTTAAATACTTTAGAAAAAGCTATTTGTAGTGTAGATAGTCTTTTAAAATGTAAATAAGGTAAGTAACTCAAGTTTTAGAAATTTATGTTTAAGATTAATTTGCAGTTATGATGCCCCAAAATGGGAGGAGAACTAAAAGACCACTTGGATTCATAATTGGGAATCAAATCAAGCTGAAACTAATTTCATTAGGCAATTCTAAAGTAATCTAAATCCAGCAGATTTTTTTCAATTTTTGCCAAGCTAGAATAATGTATATAAATATTAACTATTTAATATAATTGTAATTCTCATACAGTATTTTTGAATCTTTTTTTAAGCAAATAATATATTTGAATGATTACTTAATTTGGTTTGCTTTAATTAGAATAATCACATGGCTTCCGAAAAAGAAAGTCTGCACTGTTCCATAAATTAATGGATTTAATTTTAATCAATTTGGGTAAACAACGCTATCACATTGGTTCTATTACATTACCTAGAGAATAGGATGTTTTTAAAAAATTATTTTCATGCAATGCACTGTGATAGAAGTTGCTGTCTTTTGATTACAGAGAGAATGAAAACAGATTGTCAGTGTTACAAATTTAGGAAATGAACTGTTGACTCAAGTTTAATATTCTTAACTAGATCAAAATTTTAAAATTAAGTAAAATTAAGTTGACAGTTGTGAGAAATCCATTAAAATTGTATGTTCATCTTTATGTATCACACTGATTAAACACAGCTACTTCACCAGAACTCGATTATGGTTCTTTTCAACACCGCTTATAATGCTTCGCTCTAAAAAAAAAAAAAAAAAAAAGGGACTTTTAAATGTCCAGAATTTTAAGTATGAGATATTTTGATAATATTTTGATATCATAAGCTATCAGGTGTTGTGTGTTTGTCATACAGTGTGGTGTTACACTGAATAACTGGTAACAACTGAGAAAAAAACATAGCCCAAGGAACTTACAATCTAAATTTGATCAACACTGTAATTCCGAGTGGCAAATGAAGGCCGTAGAAGTAGAGAAAACCCTATCTTGCTGGTAAGGTGGTTGTGTTGCTGTTGTTGTGGTCGTCGTTCTTGTGAACCATTAAAATCTGAACGAACAGCCTAGTTCTAGATTGTGGAAAATAAGTTTAGAATTCGTTCTATGACAAAATCATATTTGCAGAAAAAGAATTAGAGCTACCCGGCTGACCTTCCATGAGACATATGGGATGTTAATGGGGACTATCTTACCATTATTGGGACAATAGCAAGATGCATTGCTTGTGGTTTTATGTCGCATAGTGTAATAAGAACAAGCATTTCAGAATCTGCCCCAAATCCCAATTTTTGAAGTGAAATTAGACACAATATTGTAAATAATTTATTGCTGGCATACATAAATTGTTACTTCTCAACTAGAGACGTATATATATATATTTTTTTTACTGTTTCATTAAGACTACATTCATGGGACACACGAAGACATAAATTTTCACTGAATCTAATAGAAGTTGAAACGGATGACTGCTGTATAGCATCGTAAAATTTTATATCTGTCTTAATAAGACACGGTGGCCTGTGTGATGTGTGCGTGGTCTTGCTGGGTAGCCATAGGATTGTTGAATTCCAGGGTTGATCCAACAAATCTCACAGTTTAGTGGGTGTCTTCCCCCTCCTGCAGTGTGAACTCTCTACAGCTGCCCACCTGTGCAGGAGAAAGGCCTGCTGCTTGAGGGCTCTAGTCCACCTTGGCAAATGCATTACTTCTCAAGTAATAAATTCGCCACGAAACCATGATGCTGTTTGCTCTTAACATCAATAACTGGACTTCCCAAAGAACTTTTGGAACATTGGAACACTTGTTTGTTTGGTTTTTCCCTTCTTTCGGCCATTGTCTCATTGGCAAGAGTAGATCAGAGTTCGTGGCTCAAAAGAAAGATTATGATTTGGTGTAGACTAAGAGGAATGGTGTGTTTTGAATTCAGAAACAAAAATCCTCTCAATCTGGATAATGTGCCTCTTCCAACTTTGTAAACGCAAATTTATGTCCACTTACAACCACTGATTTTCCGTTCATTTTCAGTGGACGTGACTTTCAAATAAGTGCCATATGTAACATATTCATATTTATTCTATTAATCAAAATATGTGTTACATGGGAAAATTATTGTGTACACAAAAATATGTGCTTTGGAAGCCTAGGTGCTCCGTAAGAGAGAATATGTGTCTCATTCACATACAAGGAATAATTTCTGCAAATATAAAGAATAAAGGCAAGTTCGTTTACATTTATGAATATTTCCATTTAAAAAGATACATTTTGGGGATCCCTGGGTGGCTCAGCGGTTGGCCTAGGGCATAATAATGGAGTCCCGGGATCAAGTCCCACATCAGGCTCCTGCAATGGAGCCTGCTTCTTCCCCTGTGTCTCTGCCCGCCCCCCCCCCCGTGTCTCTCATGAATAAATAAAAATATTTTTTTTAAAAGATACATTTTATGCAGTGCGATGTACACAACTGGACTCTAGAAAATAAAAACTTTAATTTTTACATCTTTAAAATGTAAATTATTTGGTGTTTGAAAATTAACTTTAATTTTCAAAAACTTTAAAATGTAAATTATTTGGTGTTTGATCGTTTCCAATATTGCTTCCCTAACATCCCGATTTGTTTCATTTTATACAAACTAAAACTAGGCACTTAGATTTGATGTTTTCTAAATACTTTCCAGCTTGGCCTGTTCACCATTTTATACGTGTACAAAAATGGGTCTTAACTTTTCAGTATTACTAAGGAAAATAGCAAATTTGTAGTTTTATGTCCAAATTGAAAGAAAAATGTCCTCAAAGCCATTAATTTGTATTGGAACTATGGAAAACAAATCAGAAATGAAGTGAGCCTACTGGTTTTACTCCATGAACTAATTAAAAATGTCACAGCTCATTATTATTCTACTTTACAGATATTTCATTGTCACTTCCCAGTTTTTTCAATAGTTAGTGGTTATCACGGTCTCAAAAATCTTTTCACTTTGGAAACAAACACAAATATGATTGTGAAAAAAATCACCACAGTTCTGATTCTGAAAAAAGTAAAAGTAAAATTAGCCGCATTTTTTTTCCAAAGCATGCCTCAGTTTGATTTATTTTCACTTTGCATAAGAAAAAAATCGAGGCCGAATGCTTTTATGCTTTTCCTGTGTTGGTGAACAGATCTGAATTAGAGGAGAGGCAGGGACATTCTCTAGGCAATTAGGCTGCCTTTTGAGTAAAAATCATATCTAATGCCATTGGAGTTTCTTAGATGCTCGCTGGAAATGCTTATTATACTTCAGTTACTTAAAATTTTTTATTAAGAAATAATTCAAAGCTCAAAAGAGTTGTAAAAATAAAAATAGCACAGTGAATGTCTATATACCCTTACCCAGATTTGCCTAATCTTAATATTTTACTCCATTTGCTTTATAATTTGCTCTTATTCTTTCTCTCTCTCTCTTTCTGTCTCCATTTTCTCTTCTGAACTCTTGAGGGTAAGTTATAAAAAACCCTTGACTTCAGCTGGTAGTTGCTAAAAATAGAGGTAGTCTCTTATGTAATGATTACAATGATCTACTTCACAAATTTGCATCGATGCAATAGGTTTATCTAATGTTTACCCATATTCCAATTTTGCTATTTATCTAATAATACCTTTTATAATACTTTCCCCTCCAGGAAAGGATCCAGTTCAGAGTCGTGTGTGTTACATTTAGTTGCCATGTCTCTTTAGCCTCCCTTAATCTGGAACATTTTCACATCATTTCTTTGTTATAAAATGGAAAACCTTAAAGTCTATCCACCAACTCTTCTTCTTCTCTTTTTTTTCCACTGAGTGTTCCTCATTTTTATATTTGTCTGACATTTCCTCATGATTAGATTGTGGTTATGCATGTTTTGCTAGAATACTGCATAGGCTAGGTCTCCTCCCATGCTGTCATACCGAGAGCCACAGGACGCTCATCTATGCCCCATGAGCAATGTTACTTTTGGTCGCCACGCCAAAGTGTCGCCTCATTTCTCCATTTTATAATGACAATTCCTCAGGAAAATTTCCCTTTGGGTTTCATACAAATCGATGTTCTCATCTGATGTAGTCTTCATTGTAAGGCATTAGAGTTACACACTCGTGGTTCTCCACTGCCAGTACTCCCTGCACAGTTCAGAGAGTCTCTCGCATCCTCGTAAGCAAGAGAACTCCCTTCTCTCCTGCTTCAATTACTAATATATATCTCTGTTACTGATATTAAGTTGTGAATTTCTGTCTTTCCACTGTTTTAGAATTCCTTACTGCCTTAATTATTATGGTGCTCAGATTGTCCACATTTAACGAAGGAAGCCCCTTTATTCTGGCTTCTATGTCCATATGGCATGCCTCCCTCGTGTTCGGGAACACTCTATGGCATAGAAGATGCTCAAGGCTAAGCTGGTACCTATCCCATCCCAACCCCAGAATCAGTCCATTCTTCTTTCTTCTTTCTTTTTTCTTTTCTTCTTTCTTTCTTTCTTCTTTCTTTCTCTTTCTTTCTTTCTTTCTTTCTTTCTTTCTTTCTTCTTTCTTCTTTCTTTCTTTTCTTCTTTTTTCTTTCTTTTTTCTTCCTCTCTTTCTCTCTTTCTTTGTTTTTGTTTCTTTTTAATTTTTTTAGATTTAGTTATAAATAAATAAACAAATAAATAAATAAATAAATAAAGGGGAGGGGCAGAGGGAGACGTAGAGAATCTCAAGCAGATTCCCTGCTAAGCGCAGAGCCAGATACAGGGATTGATCCCACCACCCCTAAGATCATGACCTGAGCTACAATCAAGAGTCCGCACTTAGCCAACTTAGCCACCCAGGTGCCCCACTTCTCATTTCTTGTAATGGGGAATGGCAGGAGAGGCCAAGATCCGGATGAGGTATACTCACAGCTCCTGGAGTGTTTGGGTTTGTTGACCCTTTTGGCAAGAATATAGTAATGCAAAATACACGTATGCAGACACAAACATATAAGTATGCATATCCCAAATGCATACGCATGCGTTCATAGAAACGCTGATATCCATACAGGTATATTTTGGACATTATGAGTTCATCTGATATCTCCAGTTCTAACCCATTCCCCAGAAGGGTCTTCCTTGCCTTCACCTGTGCAATGTTTGTGTCCTCCTTCTTCCACGGTGGCAGCCTTGGATCTTAACATCAACATGTTTACTCATTTCTATAAAACATCTAAAATGATTTCTGAATTACTTTACCTAAACACTGCAATAAACAAACCTATTGACAAAGAATTCGGGTCTGCATGCACTTCTTCCCCCACACAGCCATAGCCCACCAAATACTGCGTTTGTGGGTTACTAGGATGATTCCTCTCTTCCTTCCCTCCCCCTTCCCTCCATCCCTCCTTCTTCTTTCTTTCCATGTGGGGTTATCATAGTATTCATTTGAAATACAATTAGGTTCATTTGTTTCTATTTGTTTCCAGGTTGGGAATTGTTTTCCCCCTTTGCATTCTTATCGGTTTAATTTAATGTTTTTAATTGACCGGCTTTTCATTGTTTTCCAAGCCATGGAGACTAAGTGGTTTTTAAAAGTTAAATGTGCACGTTATCACCACATTTATAGAAAAATAGGTAAGGAAAGAAGCAATCATGAATTTGTATAGTCCGTAAGCACTGGGCAAATTCTCACCCTTTTCTATAAGTAATTCTAGAAGGTTCCTGCCCCCAGCACTCCTCCATATTCTACTCCAGTACTCATAATGATGAATGCATCCTGGTATTTGTGGTAGGAAGAGAAAGTGGGTCAGCGTCAAGATTCATTTTCAGTTTCCATTCTGTCACTTACTGACTGTGAATCTTGGATGGTTGCTCCTCTTCCCTCTCCAGATATCTAGCCCTATAACTGTAAGTTTAAAAAAAAAAAATTGTACCTCCTTAACTCTTTGCCAACTTTTGGACTCCTATCTCAAAGTGATTACTCAATCTCAGATGTTAACCGGCCTCTTGAAGTTAACATGTCCAGAAGAAAGGCCCTCACTGCCTACCCTTCTCTCTGCTGCATGCCCAGTCTTCTTTGATACTTTTATTCTTAAATCACCTTACACCCAGTGATCTAGGTCAAAAGCATCACTAATTTCTTTCTTTCTCTCACCTATACCCTACGTATCAGCAAGTCTGTCCATTCTGTTTCCAAAATATATCCCAATATTGCCCAAGTTCACCCCTCACGCCATCTTGAGCTCAGTATAAGACTCTATCATCTCTGTTCTGGACATCTCTGTTCCCGTTGCAGCCCTATTAAGAAATCTCTCCTTCTCTACTCTTGCATCCCTGCAAGCAGGACCTTTTAAAATAGAAATCAAATCATGTGACTCCCTGCCCACAATTCTTCAATGGCTTCCTATGTTAATTATGAAAAAATCATGGGGGATCCCTGGGTGGCTCAGTGGTTTAGCACCTGCCTTCAGCCCAGGGCATGGTCCTGGAGTCCTAGATCAAGTCCCACATCAGGCTCCTTGCATGGAGCCTGCTTCTCACTCTGTTTGTGTCTCTGTGTCTCTCTCTCTCTCTCTCTGTGTGTCTCATGTATAAATAAATAAAATCTTTTTAAAAATTTATGAAAAAATCCAAATTCCCCTTCTACTGCTTATATATCTTCTCCTCTACCTAGGTTTCTGCCCTCACATATCCTTCCTCTCATCCCTTCATTCACTATGCTCTGGCTCCGCTCCTTATTTTGCCCTGGGGCATCCTAACTCATTCCTGACTCCAGGACTTTGCAAATGCTCTTCCCTCTCTTTTCCTGGCATGTTCTTCCCACACATTACTGTGGCACAACTCTCCTTTCTTTAGACGTTTGAACGTTCCTCCCAAAGGATGTCTTCCATGGCCAACTACACATTATTATTAGTTTCCCCAACCCAGTCACTCTCTATCCTTTTATCTCATTTTCATTTTCTTGATAACCACTTAAAGCTACATAAAATGTTTATCTTTCTTTAATTATTTATTGTTTGTTCCTCCCACTAACATGTAAGCTCCGTGAAGGCAGGATCTGGTCTGTTTTGTTCGTGTTACATCCTCAGTGTCTAGAAAAATGCAAAGAACATACTAGGTACTCAAATGATGAGTAAGCACAAGGCCTCAACAGTTCTGAGCCTCCTGTACAAATAACACAAACATGACAAAAATAACAGCTATCTCCCAAGGTCTTGTGGAGGAGGCCATGGTTATGGTAATGGCCTAAGCTGCCACACAATTGTCAGGTGGGATACTTCTGTTAACATGAGTGAAAGGAACTGAAACAAAAGAAATGGTCCCTGGAGACAACAAATAGACCGAGAAGTTCTCTTTTTTGTGTGTATTGGCTCTCTTCCACCACTGAGCTAAAAAGGGATGGGTTCACAGTGGGTGCCCCTAATCTCTTAGAATCCTGGGGGCAATTGCTCTGCATTGCTGCCCCACTGCCTTTGCACTTGTCCTGCCTTTGCCCTCACCACCAAGAAAAAACATGTGCCCACCCTTCCTTGCCAGTTAGGGTTCATTGCTTCCCTCAAGCCAGATGGAAGAGCAATCTCCTTCCAGAATTCTTTCCTGATTAACCATCTGCCTGTGCTGGCCTCATGGCTATGCATATAGTTCACATATTGTTTTGTAATTATTTCCTGGTTCTATTTTTCATCTTGAAATAGATTTTAAAGCTATTCCAGGAAAACTGTTTGGAGTTGTTTCATGTTGTATCCAACATACCAAGTTAAAACTATAAATATAGGACTTGGTTCTTGAGATTATTAGGTCTTAAAGGATGGTAATGATGATGGTGATGATGATGATGATCGTGATAATGTTAATAATAATAGATTTACTGTTACATTTTTTAATTATTATTTATTTATTTGGGAGAGACAGTGAGCGAGCAAGCAAGTGAGCAAGAGAACACGAGTGAGGGGGGAGGCAGAGGGAGAAGCTGACTTCTCCTCTGAGCAGGGAGCTCAACCTGGGGCTTGATCCTGGGACTCCAAAACTATGACTTGAGCCAAAAGCAGATACACAATTGAGCCACCCGGGCACCCCTACTATCACATTTTTTAGTACTGGTTTTTAGTACCATTGCATATCATTTTTAGTACCAGGTTTTAGTGCCAGTTTTAAAATACCATTGTATATATTAGGTGCTTCACATAATTAATGAATTAAACACCTTCACTAACTTTGTGAAATAAGTACCATTATTACTATTTTACAGATTTAAGAAAGAAAAAAAAAAGAAAGGTTCAGAGAGAGTTAGTTTGATAATGGTCAAAAAACTAATCCTGGTGTGTCTGGATCTTTATCATTAATATACTTGCCTCTAGTACTTACAATGAGAAGCAAGGTAGGCAAAACTTTGGTGTAGATACTGTTAGACACTTATAGATTATATGGCATGACCCCTTGGAAATCTCACACTCTAGAAGGGAAAATCTCAAAAGACGTGGATTTTCAGCCACTATGAAAAATGTAAGGTATCACCTGAGACATTGAAATACTTGAGAGTTATTTTTCTTTTTTAGAAAATTTTATTTAAATTTGATTTGTAAGTGGATTTTATATTAGCTGATATTGGAGAATTGTCACATTTGTTAAGTGTGATAATATTATCTTAAACATGTAAAAATATTCTCTTTAAAGTAGTGACTATAAATCACTTTTATAAATAGTCCACCTCTTTAAAGAGACTATTTTTTGTTTGTTTGTTTTGGAGTTTTGGGAGGTAGAATTTAATATTTGCAGTAAGTATCTTTTAAAGACTTTCACATCAGAGTAGTAATCAAAGCAAGTTAGGAAAGAAAAGAGGTTTAATAACATAAGTGTCGATCATTAAAATATAGATAACCATAACATAATTCAGTTTCGTAACAATATATGGATCTATAAGCCTGAATTTGTTAAATATTTTATTTAATTTCAATCTGCCAACATATAGTATAACATCTCATCATGTGCCCTCCTTAATGCTGGTCACCCAGTCACCCCATCCCCCCACCTACCTCCCCTTCTGCAACCCTTTGTTATTTTCCAGAGTTAGGAGTCTCTCATGGTTTGTCTTTCTCTCTAATTTTTCCCCATTCAGTTTCCCCCACTCATATGTAGAATATAAGAAATAGTGAAAGGGACCATAAGAGAAGGAGAATTATGCTTCTTGATGCAGTGATGGCACAAGGCTCCCTGGGGGAGGCGGCATTAAGGTTGAATTATCAAAGTTTTCATCAAGTGGAAACACATTGGGATAAAACATTTTCAAAAGATATCAGAACATTTTCAAAGACCTGGAAAAGCCTTTTAATATTACATGAATTTAACATTGAGTCACTTTTTTTCCCCCTTATCCTACGGATCCTATGGTCCTGCCAGTATTTGGTGACTCTGCCTTTGTGACTCTTCGCAGAAAGTGGGTTATGTGAAGAGAGAGGATTTTAATTCTTGTGAGAAACTTCTTTGCAGGTTGAAGTGCATCTACTCGTGTATTCATATATCAAGCAGTGTGCATTAAGCACTCATCTAGGTGCTAGGAAAAGAGTGACCAAGACCAAGTTTCTACCCTGAAGGAGCTTCACTTTAGTCTAGTGGGAAAAAGCAATGAGCAAGCCAATAAACAAGTCAATTTTTAAAAAGAGAATTTCAGATGATGCCAGCAGCAGGAAGACAATTCAGCAAAGAAGAAGGATAGAGAAACAGAGAAGGGCTGCTTCTTTACCTACCTGGCCTCCCGAGGTGGCCTCTCTGAAAGGGAAAGTGTGTGTGTATGTGAGTATGTGTGTGTGTTTAAGTATTTCTTTATTTATTTAGGATTTTATTTTATTTATTCATGAGAGATACAGAGAAAGAGAGAGAGGAGCAGAGACAGGCAGAGGGAGAAGCAGGCTCCATGCAGGGAGCCCAATGCGGGACTCGATCCCAGGACCCCGGGATCACGACCTGAGCCAAAGGCAGATGGCCAACCACTGAGCCACCCAGGTGTCCCTGAATGGGAAAAAAAACATTTGAAGCTGAGACATGAACGATGATGACAAGTTTGAGTGTGCCATGCAGAGGGCCCTGGGAAGAGTGGCGCTGGGGGAGTGATTTGCAAGTGCAGCAGAGGCAGGAATGAATTTGGCATATCTGAGAAGCAGAAAGGAAAAGTGCAGGTCTCAGAGGGTAGTGGGAGCTGAAGCTAAGGGGCTGAGGTTGACAAAGGGCCAAGACAAGGAGTTGTACACTGTGAACAAATATTTGCAAGGACAGGCACATGTATGTACTGTGGGAGTGGGTGCAATGAATGACCCGTGCATTCTGTGTTTAACACAGCCTGGGGAAAAAACTGTTGTTTGAAGAGAAGCAGAAATTACTACATAAGTCAAAAGTTTGCTTAGGTGAAAAATTATTATAGTTTGATGAATTTCAAGTAAACCGAGTTTATCTTCAGAGGTTAACCTTATTTTCTTATCTTTTCATTTTTATTGAAGCTGCAGGCTTGATAAAAATGAAAAGGGCTTAAATATTATTTGATTTAGTCAACTGAAGATTTTTCAGCAAAATTGCTGTGGAATAACTGACTTTATCACAACCATTGAAAATCAGTACCCTGACGTCTGGTAATGGGGTCATCAAGCACATTAGTTTCTGTATGAATATGAAGCAGATAAGACTAGAGAAAAGGCTGTTTCCCAGTCTCTGGAGACAACAGATGCTCTCTTGTTTATTCTTCTCAAGTCCTAGCTCTGGTGATATTAGGGACCCTTACAGCATCAACCTCTTCCTATTATAAGTAACTGTTACTTACACTCCATTTTCAGAATAATTATAAATTTCCTCTGATTTATTTGGATTATCCCAAGAGATCTAAACTATCCAATTATTACCTTTTAAATCCCAGAATTAAATAGATACAACTTTGTTTGGGGCGAGGGGAGTTGGGAGATTGAGTGTGATTTGGGAAGGGAATATAGAGTATCTTATTTTAGGTCTTCTTCTTCTTCTTCTTCTTCTTCTTCTTCTTCTTCTTCTTCTTCTTCTTTTCTTCTTCTTCTTCTTCCTCCTCCTCCTCCTCCTCCTCCTCCTTCTTCTTTCTTCTTTCTTCTTCCTTCTTCCTTCTTCCTTCTTCTTCTTTTCTTCTTCTTCTTCTTCTTCTTCTTCTTCTTCTTCTCCTTCTCCTTCTCCTTCTCCTCCTCCTCCTCCTCCTCCTCCTCCTCCTCCTCCTCCCCCTCCCCCTCCCCCTCCTTCTTCTTCTTCTTCTTCTTCTTCTTCTTCTTCTTCTTCTTCTTCTTCTTATTATTATTATTATTATTACTACTACTACTATTATTATCATTACTATTTAAACAAACCTAATAGCTATTAAGGACAAGAACAAATGGCATCCCATATATTTGAGAAGTTAATGACAACTAGTATGGCTATTTCTATTTCTGATTTGAGTTGAGGGCTGACCATGGAAAATAAATAAATAAACTCTACCAGTTGCTTTGGACTGGGCGTAGCTAGAAGGATGACCATGGGTGGGTGGGGAGGAACACAATCGTAATTTCCCCAAGGCTAGCAGACACAGTACTGTTGTAGGAGCCACAAGATGACTTTTGAGTGTTCCTTACAGCGCCCAAATAGACCATCATTATGTTACTGGTATTTGGGAAGTGTGGAAGGGTAGAGATGACTTATGTGCTATTTAAGTGACAGAGTCCATTGTATCACACAGACATGTGGGTATGATGACTCACTGTATCACTGGATTAGTGCAAAATGTAAGCTGGTGTGTGGTTTCCAAGCGCACGCGTGTGTAAACGCATGGGTATCTTCGATGTGTGAATGTTTAGAGAACGCTCGTGAAACAGGAAGCCACTTCCTGACCTGCTGCTTACTACAGGTGGACAGACTAGCCAAGAAGCAAATATATTAAAGTAGGAGAGCAGCAGGTTTTCTACAGTAAGAATGGCACACATCTGCTGAAGGAACTAGAATCAGGAGGGGAGCATAGAAAGACCACGTAGGCCTGGGGCATGACTCCAGAATCGGACGTTAATGATGCCTCGTCCAGGGCCCGGCGTCCTCTGCTCCTGCCTTATTTGGCTTTGTTCCCCTGGTTGGTGACCCATCACGTTGGAAAAGAATCTCTTTCAAAAGTGTAAATGTTCCTCTTTCTGCGGGTGATGTCACCATTCCTGTGGCCCAAGCCTTTGTTACTAAATAGTACTTAGCAACACATAATCATTATTTTCTCCACTTAGAGCTCTGAGGGTGTTTGTTCTGATGAAATTGAGAGATACATTTTTCAGGGAGGTAGGAGTAAGAGCTGAAAAAAAGGGAAGCTGTGCCTGGAACAATTTCTTGACTTGTGTTACTTAAAAGAAGCAAGTAGACAACTAAATTTTTATCCTGTGGCAACAGCTCTGACTGCAATAAAAAAAAAAAAATCACATATGGCTCCAAAGGATGTGGTTTCTATGCAACTGTGCATTATACATTCATTTTTAAAGTGATAGATGCCTTTTACTGGGCTTGGTTTGTCCTTCCCATGTTTTTTCTTACAAAATGTCGTTGGGGGGCGGGTGGCGGGGAATTGGACGAAAGAAAGCCATGCTCTGGTCAATTAAGACTCATGTTTCTAAAGTGCCTGTTGATCATTCCAGGGAATATCTTGGATTCCCTTTGGATTACATCCTACCTGTCCATTCAAAAAACTAAAAAAAGAAAAGAAAAAAAAAAAGAAAAAAAAAACTGTAGAAAGATCTTTTATCTCATAAAAAGTTGTAACTTTCTTAAAGTTGCAATTTGATTTTAATTCTCATATTTTGAAGAGACCTGGAGTTTAACGTGAGCTTGTTTTTTTTTTAAATATTCTAATTTTTAAACTCACAATTACCATCTACTTAAAATCATTATAATAGCTGTAATTTGTCAAAGGTCTGACCTAGGTCAGGTTAATTCCTGTGGAATCATTCATGAGCACAATTCTATGAGGCAGATTTTTTGCGTTAGCAGGAAACGGAGAGTTGGAGAGATTGTCTAGAAATTTGTGCCTGATTAGGTAACAGACTGCAGACTGTCTTTGTTTGATAGGAGCTGAGGCAGAGGCAGAGCAGCAGCCCCCTTATTTGAAGTAACACCCCCTTATTTTGCAACCTGATTCTTCTAAAAGGTCTGGTGCAGACACAAGCCATCGCACCACTTTGGAGGGGGACAGGTGGCCATGCTGTCTCCAAGAGGCGCCAACGTCATAGGCAGAAGGACAAGGTTGTAGCAGCTCTGACTCTTGCCAGTGGAAGCTGGCCCATGTGTCGCATTTGGCACGTGTATACCTATTGCCAGTGACCCCCAAAGAGATGGTGTTTTTCCCTTGAGTCACCTGGGAATTTGGTCACAAATAAAATAGGTGTGCTTTCAGCAGGCTTCCTCCAACCCAGGAAGGAGAGTACCCAGAGCTGTACCAGGTATCATCCACACACTCCTTTTTCTTCGTAGTTAGTTCTGGTTGTCCCACATACATTAGCTATTTGATGCCAAATATGCCTGTTTCCCCAAATTCAAGTCTAGCCTAAGAAAGGTAACATCCCCCCCCAAGGCCCCACATAGAGTTCTGGGTATTTAGGGACCCTGACAAACTATTTACAGTTTCTTCCAAGGCAGACGTTACCAGAAATGTCGTAAGAATAGACAGGCCTCAAAGCCCTCACGAGAGGAAAAACTGTTCTGGCTAAGTCTATAATTTAGTCGATCTTCAGAGAAGAATGACTTCATGAAAAGACAGACCCAGAGTGGCCAGCCTCTTTTAAACAGTTAGCTTTTTCTTTATTTAATCGTGAAGACTAAATGACAGGTAGGGAAGTGCTTTTGTGGGAACGTGGGAGTCTCGAAGCTATAGAAGGAAGTTACCCTGCGCAGGGGAGTGAGCATGTGGGTAGGAGTTACAGACGACTGCTCTATTGCTCGTCTAGAATAACCGTGCATAAACATCTTTTCAATGGCACCTGAACAGAATTAATGGACTCCTATTATTAAAGGCACTTGATAGATTATTTTTTAAAAGTACATATATCACTTATTATATTCAGGGACAGAAAAAAATAAGATTTTTACATCCAGGAACAAGAAAAGAGCCTCTAACTTTGACAAAACAAAAGATGATCGGATTGGAGTTCCACATGTTGATGTAAAAGACAGTGTTACCCTCTCTGAAAGTACGAGAGAGAAGCTGGCTTCGTCCGGTAGGTGTCATAACCTTAAAACACTAAACCCAGGAAATGAATGAAAGCAAACACCAGCAAGGGGAGTGTGTAGTAGTGATCAGATACAGATTTCCCCAAACCTTGCCCTCGGGGCTGTGTGGTGGACAATCTGCATCTTGACAGAAATAAAGTCGCTGTTTTATGCAACCAGTAATGGAACTCTTGTCTTAAAACTTAAAAGGAATTCCAGCACCGAAGACGTGGAAGCCCTGTGCTGGCTCTCACATGGCTGCAAGTCGGGACATTTGAACAAAAAAAAAAAAAAAAAAAAAAAAAGAGGTCACAAAGACAGTGATAACTGTCTATCTTTGGAGTTTGGGTCCCCTGTCCACACTCTTGTTCTCTGTCACTACACATTGCACATTCCTACTGTTGACTTCATTGATCGTGATTATTTACTATTTCATGTCTATAGCCGGCCGGACTGTATGTGTCAAGATCCTCGAGGTCTAGTTTTGCTCATTCTATAGTCTCAGGTTCTAGGAAAGGCTGGACTTATGCCCGGGGCTCAGTGACTATTTGTGGGACTGGGTGGGAAAGTCGACGGCAAAAAGACAGTGAGAATGTGGCAGTTACTGGTGAGCTGGTGACCTGCAGCCGGGAAAGTTTGAGAAGGGAAAAGAATGTTCAACATTGTCTAAAAATACATTCCGTACTGGGAAGGCTCAATGGGATCAGGTCCTGTCGGCAGTTACTCATTGCTAAGCCTGTGGCAGAAATATGGGGGCTCAGAGCCACCCAGGTGCAGCCACTGGGACCGATGGTGCACTCACGAGGACTGTAAATCAGGACTTCTAACATTACCTGCAAATGAGATTCGAGTCAGAAATGTCCTGTTAATTTATTTGTATTTATGATTTAACCATGCCTCTTTGTTGGATGAATTCATAAAGTGCATAAGAATTTGCAAAAAAAAATAATTTGCAAGACTTCGTTTCTAAGAAAGTTATGGATACGTACACGCGTGCATACACATGTGTGTATACTGGCGCACTTTGATGCAACACGCACACACATCTATTCCATAGTTTGATACGAATAAATCCAAAAGGAAGTGGCCTAGAACACTTTTGATCTCTCAGAGACCCTAATGCCCTCAGGGGGCACTCAGAGTCTCGATTTCTTAGAAAGAGGCAGGAGGATATGGAATTAGAAGCACACCACAGCCTGAGAACCTTACAGAATATGTAGGATTAACCTCTGTGTGCACTTGACTGTGTCTAGTTTGTTTTCAAGCCCACAGACCACTGACGCTTACCTGGTATAAAGCAGAACATATTTAGGTTGCCTACGAAGCGCCATGTCCCACCAGGTGCATGACAAAGGTGCCCTACCACCTTAGCTCCAGACTGGTCCTGATGCCCACATTTCTGTGGGCACCTTAGCTCCAGACTGGTCCAGATGCCCACAACTGGTATGTGACCAGTTTACCCAAACCGAACTCTATTTGAGACAGCATTTGCAGCATAGAATGATGCTTCTTTTGAGGTGAACAGACCTTGCTTGCCAATGGGAGGACGTGGACCAGGTCAGTGGATTGCCGCTGATTCTGGGGAATTTGATTTCCTCAACTCTAGCTCAGTAGGACAACTTGGTTGCACGTTGGAGCCATCTGAGCAACTTTTTTTTTTTAATTTATTTTATTTTATTATTATTTTTTTTTTTTTTTTGAGGAACTTTAAAAAAAAAGAAACACCAATGCTTGTGTTGCCATTCCCAGAAATCCTGATTTGATCGGTCTGGATGGCACCCAAAGGGAAGCCAAAGTCAGGAACAACTGCCCTACTCGGGGTCTCCCCATTCCTAGGCTGGGCTCATAAATACCACCTCACCTGCCCCTTGAAAGAGTGCAAAGAGACAGTCCAGGGTTCACCAGGTTCCCTTCTTCCTTTATCTCTTGGGGAGGAAATAGAAAGGGAAAGACATGCTGGTGGGCTGGGCGGAGAAGGAGGAGGGGCCCTTCCCGGGGCCCTCCATGCTCTGCCAGTTAGCGGTTCATTAGGGTTAACCAGCTATCTTTTGTCAAAGTAATCACTTTGGAAGGATTAAGCCTCAGTCTCACCTTAGTGTGAATGACTTTAAGCAGATAATCTCCTATCACCTAGTGGAGGATTTGGTTGAAGGCCTGGGGGACTCAAGGGAGGGTTGCAAGGCCAGCCAGGGCTTCAATTGAGGGCTTGGCTGGGGGCGAGGTGAGGAAGCCTGCCGTCTGGGAGCTAGGGCACTTGGTAGGCTAATAGCAGCATAAAATACAAGAAAAGCAAACTTTCTCCTCGCATCGCTAGGCCCAGTGATTTGTTAGAAGTGTTCATGTGATCAAGTTGCTTGTCTGTCCCATGGCCCTTTATGACGTTTCTGTCTTTCTTTGTGCCATGAAGCCCTTAACATGTGCCAGGTGATTTTGCCATTTGCCAGCTGCCTGGGAGTCTGTGAGGAGCAAAGCCTGGCGCAGCCCTAGCCTCCCAGCCATCTGCCTGGCACATGGTGAGCGCTCAGGGTTTGTTGAATTGAATTGTTTCATTTGCTACACTTTTTTTCCCCCCAAAAAATGTGAGGTTTTGTTCCACATCTGCCCCCCCAAGCCCCCACCCCACCAGCTAAACTAGACTCTGAGTACCTTGAAGAAATCTTTAAAAATGTCTGTATCCCCAGTGCCAAGCAGAACTCTAATCAGTGCCCAAGAAATATTTGTTAAATGAATTAAGAAGCAATAGGCAGCATACTGATGCCCACGATATCAGGGTTAATTCATGACTGTGTTCTCAGGTTCCACGCTCCCGGACAAGGCAAAGAGGGGAGAGAGGGGACAAGACGTGTGTATGACTCCCCCACCATTTATTAATGTGACAAAAGTTGTTCTTTCTCAAAAGTCCCATAGGACACCTGTTGAAGGTAATTCCAGGAAACAAAGGGGGGTGCCAGGGAATAAGAGGGGCCGGCAAGGTCCAGAGAGAATCGAGAGGGGGACGAGAGAAGAGAGGGACATCGATCGTCACGGCAGCCCAAAGAAAGAACCCCAAAACTGAAATGCTTGGATAGATGAAATAGACATTCAGGAAAGGAAACATCAACCTTGCTATTGGCAGTTTTCAGAAATCCGTTTGCATTGAGGAACAGGGAAGGCAATGGCCATATTTCCAGATGCTTGGACGGACGGAGTTAATAGGTAGCAATGTTTGCATTATGGCACATAAGATAGTTATGCTATAACATTTATGCCATCGACCTATTAGATACTATTTTTAAAAGATTACAGGAGATTCTGGGCTAAGCCACAACACGCAATTTTACGAGATGGTAGAAAGCATTTCACAATATTACATGTAATTATGTACTATAACCGTAATATGTCCACTTTGGCTTCCTGGCTATCTGTATTTATTTTTGTAACTGTTTTTATTTATTAAAAGGCCATCCTTGTATATTTTCTTTTCCTTAGTGACAGTTCTTAGGGAAAAAAAAGCACACACGCCAGGTCGAATTAGTTTAGAAATATGTTGCAAATGAGACGCATTAATTCAGGATCTGGGATACAGGTTGTGAAACACTACACTGTGGGGCAGGAGTCTTGACCCCTCATTAGCTGTGAGGTTTTGGTCAAAGGGTCAATTCTCCGGGTCCCATCACCCCGCGTGATACATGACGGTGAAGATGAATGACATGAGAGATGTCACTGGGTCTATAAAAAATTTGCACGTGTAGTACGGTATCAGCTAAGTCAAAGATGTGTTGAGAAAGGCCTGGAAGGACACAAACTGTAGGATCACCAGCGACTATCTCTGGGAACTGCAAATCACTGCCGAATTGTATAAAAATAGTCCATTTTCGGGAATTTTGAATTCCCTATTCTGTGTTGACTTTAAGAAAGAAGGGAAGCACACACACTCACACACCATACATCTCACTTCCCGCAAGGCTTGGAGGTGGCACCGTATGGATCCTCCTTCAGCTGTCAGATGTAAGATTCTAAGGTTTGCTGTCTCTCACTGCTCAGGGTTTTTCACGGGCCTACAGCCATTTGCTGCCCCCTGACCTCCAGAGGGGGGGCACCTACTGCATTCTCTTCTGGGGTTAGACCACTGGCCTCCCCACTAGCAGTCAAGAGAGTGCTCTCCTGATATCTGTGAAAACCGACTCTGGATCACACACCATCCTCCCCTCCCCGACCCCAGCCCTAATACAACCAAACCCTTGCATGGTGTCCCACTGACCACAAGTCTCATGACCGCAGGTCTACATTTAGAGTGTGATTCATGTGATTAGGATTCATTGTTCTCCTACTTGACTGTGAGCTCCTTGAAGTTAGGTTATCTGGTTCTTTTTTGTTCACCATTGGACTTCTAGCCTTCTAGCCTAGGGAAATTGGGAGGCGAGACCATAGACCTACAGTTCCCACTGCTTGGGATGGTCTTTCCACAAGTGTTTTGCCCATCCTTGAGGACTCTGCTGCTCCGGGACCACCTCAGTCCCTGACAGTGCTGCTAAATACACACCCTCCCCCCCGCCCTCGTCCCATTAACCTGCTTTCTCTTATGCCACAGCGCTTCCCTCCATCTGAAATCACGTCCTAGGTTCACCTGTTTCTTTATATTTATTCTTTCCTTGTGTAGTGCCTGGATCCCCCTAGCAGCCTGTAAATTCCTTGAGGGAAGTGACTGGGCTGTGCTCATTTCTCAAACCAGAGCACCCAGAGCAACACTTGGCCCAGTGGGTGCTCAACAAACATTCGTGAGATACAGGATAGAGGGATTACGTGAAAAGGATTTTCTGATAGAAGGAAGGAAGAATGGAAAAAATGGTAGAAAGAAAAGAAGAAGAAGAAAAACCAGAAAGTACAAATAGAGGAATAAAGAACAATACCGAAAATCTAGTGTGGCCTTCTTTACATTAAACTTGGGGAACTTTTATTGTCTATATTAGAGCTTCTTGTTACCCCCAGGGTTTTTCAGAAAAACAATGGACTTAAACGGCCTGAGAGAGTCAGAAGACACTGATGCCAGTTCTCCTCTGTCACGATGCCAGTTTACTTATACGATGTTCTCTGGTCTAACAAAGGAACAGGGCCAGATGGTCTCTAACGCTCCATTCCCAGCTAAAATTCTGTGGTTCTAAACTTTTAATTCTGAAATGTATGTTTTATATTGCCCTATTGTCAGGTGCCAAAAAAAATTATATTGAAGATTTAGATTCCACTGTTAGGTAAAATAGCTTAATTGAGATATGTTCAAATCAAATTAATATTTGTAACTCAGTTTTAGTCTCTATAAATATTTTAAGACAAATCTGTTGATTTTTATATAATATTTTCACACTTATGTGATTTGTGCATTAAATGGCATACATGTACGTGATAAATACGTGTTGTATTACAGAGCATACTATATATTTACATAATATATAATAGAATATAAATTATTTATATTTAAGTACTGACTATGGTTTAAAAAACTTACAGGGTGTGTGAAATATGTAAGGTCCTTGAAGGTAAACTAAAATCATGTGACTCTATCAGGATATTTATTCAGATACCTATAACAAGTTTGAATCCAGGCTCCCTCCTCCCCTCTGAAATGTAATAGGGACCCATTTAATGTATCTGCTTAAAGTGGATTTTCCATACAAAAACATTTCCCACTCTTCCCTGCCTTCCAGAAGCTTCTTCTCGCAACCATATGTATTTAAATGTGGACTAGAAAGCGAAAGAACTGCATCTGGGTCTCAGTTTTGGCAGTATCTTGCAATGGATTATTTTTGTGCCAGTATAATAAAAACAGCATTGCTGTTTTCAAAGTCATATTTCGACTTTCAAAAAGCATACCTTCTTGGGATATTTGCATTGAAGTTTTTTTTTTTTTTAAAGATTTTATTTATTTATTCATGACAGTCACACAGAGAGAGAGAGAGGAAGAGACATAGGCAGAGGGAGAAGCAGGCTCCATGCAGGGAGCCCGACGTGGGATTCGATCCCGGGTCTCCAGGATCACTCCCTGGGCCAAAGGCAGGCGCCAAACCGCTGCGCCACCCAGGGATCCCTACATTGAAGTTTTTGTTTGTTTGTTTGTTTGTCTTGCCAGGAAAGCCAATTTGCATTTGGGAAGCAGTGACAACGTACTGAGCTATGAATGTGGTTTGTAGGCCAAGGAAGCTACAATTGATACACACACATACACACACACACACACACAGGTGCCTTAAAGACTCCCAGCTGAGTGAAAAAGATGAATGCTACCATTTGCTTTATCTGTATTATTGGTAAACCAGGCAATTGATATTATCTCTAAAAACCATCTTCCTTAACTGCACTTCTAGTGGGATTCATTGGTATAATTAAGGCTTGAGTGGTCTGAAATATTTCAGGAACCTGCAGTGAACATTCTTTCATTTATCTGAAAATGTAGTTTTATTTCATCCGAAATTGTTTTCTATAATTTCCCTCTCCACCCACAAATGACCTTCTTTTTATACTTATGGATCTACTCACTCACGAGCCAGTGAACTATACGTACACTTCACAGAAGCAAAAGAAACCGTATTGCTCATGCTGTCCCCGGCACTGAGGGGATATCGGTGGTGTTCTAAATGGGAAACTATTTACTTTTTATTACTAACGATTTTTAAGTAATTTCCACCATTTAAAGTGGGGCTAGAATGCCACTGGTAGCTGAAAGCTGGCAACATGATTTAATATTTTTAACACATGATCTGGTATTTGTTACGGTGCTTCAATTTCTCACTGTCATTACTCATGTTACAGTATTATCAATAATGGCAAGTTAAGCTAAATCAGTGGCAAGCTAGTTTTATACCACGATTTCTTTTATTTTTGACCCCTAGATTGACCATTATTTTATAGGAGTCTTCTCAACCATCCCCTTTTCTTCTAGCTAATGTAAAATAACATTTTTTTCCTCTTCTTTGTCATTTACGAGGATGTTTATTTTACTGTTTCTAACATTCAAGGGTCTTTCTTGTATTTCTTTGTATTCTGTTCGGTAGAGCAGAAAATCTGTCTCAGTTTCAATTTCTCTTTTGTTCCCAGAACTTCCCCCCTCCTCCAATGCTGAAGTGGAAAAATAATTTCCCCTCTTGCACCACACACAGGTTCAAAATCCTGCTTTACACCATGATGCTTCAAACGGCAATTTTTCTAACCCACAAGAAAAAAAACAAAAACAAAAACAAAACAAAAAAACACCACCCAAGTTCCAACTTGGAAGTCTACAAGGGTCTGAGAACAATTGGAAATAAATTCCTACAACGGGGATTAGCTCGTAGCGCTTCATTGGACATTCTGAGAGGTGCCTGGAAGCCAGCTAGGGCACCAACCTGCCAGCAGACACATAGGTGGCCCAGCTCAGAAGTCAGGGTCCGTTGTCATGGAGAATGAAAGGCAAATTGAAGACATTAAAAGGCAAGTAGCAAACAATCCAGTAGGCTAAGCCAGGGATTTGGGAGCCTCCCAGGGTTCCTCCCTTCCTCATTCCCTGCATGAGTCATTTTTCCAGTCTGTCCACACCCATTCACCCTTCTTCTAGGGGCCGCCACCCCACACTCCCATTCACCCTCAAGCTGCTGCCTCAGGATCTTTCTGAAATACAAGTCCAAACTCTCCCTACTCCCTTGCTGTGTAAACTCTTGCAGTGGAGCATGGTTTTCAGAGCAAAGCTGAGGCTCCTCTGATGAAAGCAAACCTCCTTCGAGCTCGTCTCCTGCCACTCCCCTACACTAGCTTTCCCTCACTTCTAACAGGAAAGCTGGGGGGGTGGGGGGGTGGGACGTGGTATTTGCCATGTTCTTTTCTTCACTTGACCGGACTCGGCTCCCTTTCCATCTCATTATTTGCTCTACCCCTTTTCAGGCACCTGCGGGGTAGCTGGGTGATGGGCACTGAGGAGGGCACTTGATGGGATGAGCACTGGTTGTTAGACTATATGTTGGCAAATGGCACCTCAATTAAAAAACAAAAAACAAAAAACCTCCTCCAAGGAAGCCTTCCCTAACCCTCCTCAGGCCGCCCTCTGGCTGGCCTACAACCATTTTAGCATTTATCCCTCAGGCAGAATTAATTGGTTTGTCTCTTCCCTAGTAGCAGTAGTAGTTGTCCTTGAGGGTAGGGATCATGTTTATCCATCCTTGTATTTCTGACGTGGCAGGCATTTGATGTAGTTGTTGAAATGAATGCTGAAGGCGAAAAAAGGAATTCCTCATAGCTGCTGATTGGCAGATAGAGAGTGCCCATTCCTGTCCTCTGAGAAGGTGTCTGTGTCCTTTTGCTTCAACCGTGTGGCCACTTGGGTACATTTTAATGATTAACACTGAGAAGTAGGACCATTTAATTAACGCATTTGTTGTGGAAGGGAGCAACGCACAATAGGAACTGTTTTGCGGATCTAGCCAAGGGTGAGAGCTCAAGTGTGTTGTTAAAGCCTCTGGACGTATTTCTGAACTTTAGCACCTTCCGTGATGTTTTCCCTTTTCCTCCTAAAGCCGGCCCCACCCTCCTTAACACAACTCAACAGTCGTAGGGCGCGAACGCGGCACCCTATCTACCACTGCATTCCGAGGTGTGCCCAAATCATGGAGCCAGTGTTTTCAATTAGAACCGTCCTTGCACAAGTCATCAGAAGTCTCTTAGGTTCAAAGGAAATTCTGCCCCCAAATCTCCAAAACATGATCACATCACGTTAGTCCAGAATTCTTTCCATTCAAAGTGAAGCCAAGTTGCATGTTTTAACACCCAGTGAATTACGATTTGGGGCCGTGGTTCCTTCTGCTCCAACAATAATAGGACTTATTTGCCTTGGACTATTCCTGTATTTCCAAAAAAAAAAAGGCATTTCTTTTTTCTTTTTTCTCCTTTTCCTTTCCTTTTCTTTTCTTTTCTTTTCTCTTTTCTTTCTTTTCTTCTTCTCTTCTCTTCTCTTCTCTTCTCTTCTCTTCTCTTCTCTTCTCTTCTCTTCTCTTTTCTTTTCTTCTTTTCTTTTCTTTTCTTTTCTTTCTTCCTTACTTTCCGTAGACCGTGACATGCGGAGTTGGGGAAGCAGGGGGATTTTTACAATATTACTGGCAAGCCAGACTGGAAGGCGGGATGGGAGTCTTCATGCCTGTGTGGCAATCCGTCTTGCTAAGGAACCGCAGGACTTGCGGGCACCCTGTGAACTTGACCCGAGAGGACCCCGGGGGGCGGGGGTCCTGCGGGCCAGCCGGGCTCAAAAGCCCTGCGGCGCATCTCCAGGCGGCAGCCCCATCAGAGGCTCGGCGTCTTATTTGCAGATCTGACTCTCACCTTCAACCTAACCTTGCTGGCTTCCCGACAAAAGCCCCATGCACCGGCCTCGTTAAAAAAAAAAAAAAAAAAGACCCCCACCCCTCAAAAAAGGACCAAAAAGGACCTAGCTAGCTAGGTGTGCGCCCGGCTGTTGGGAAGGTGCCCAAGGCGGCAGGGGTGCGCGCCGTCTGCGCTAGGGCCCCACCGTCCACGCTAGAGCCCCCTGGTCCGCACTAGGGCCCCGCCGTCCGCGCTAGAGCCCCTCGGTCTACGCTAGAGCCCCCCCGTTCCGCCCTAGAGCCCCCTGGTCCGCCCTAGAGCCCCTTGGTCCACCCTAAGGTCTCTCGGTCTGTACTAGAGCCCCCCAGTACGCGCTAGGGCCCCGCCGTCCGTGCTAGAGCCCCTCGGTCCGTGCTAGAGCCCCCCCCATCTGTGCTAGGGCCTCTCGGTCTGCGCTAGAGCCCCCCCCCCCGGTCCGCCCTAGAGCCCCTCGGTCTACGCTAGAGCCCCCCCGTTCCACCCTAGAACCCCCTGGTCCGCCCTAGAGCTCCTCAGTCCACCCTAGGGCCTCGGTCTGCGCTAGAGCCCCTCGGTCTGAGCTAGGGCCCCCCTGTCCGCGCCAGGGCCCCGCCGTCCGCCCTAGAGCCCCCCCCCCCGTTCGTGTTAGGGCCCCGCGGTCCGCCCTAGAGCCTCCTCCCCGGTCGGTCCTAGAGTCCCCCATCCCCTGCTAGAGCCCCTCGGTCCGCCCTAGAGCCCCTCGGTCTGCCCTAGAGCCCCTCGGTCCGCCCTAGAGCCTCCCGGTCCGCGCTAGAGCGCCCCTCATCCGTGCTAGAGCCCCTCGGTCCGCCCTAGAGCCCCCTCCCCGGCCCGCCCTAGAGCCCCGCCGTCCGCCCTAGGGCCCCCTCCCCGGTCCGTCCTAGAGCCCCTCGGTCCGCCCTGGGGCCCCTCAGTCTACGCTAGAGCCCCCTGTTCCGCCCTAGAGCCCCCTCCCCGGTCCGTCCTAGAGCCCCCTGTTCCGCCCTAGAGCCCCCTGGTTCGCCCTAGCCCTATAGCCCCTCGGTCCACCCTAGGGTCTCTCGGTCTGCGCTATGGCCCCCCGGGTCCGCGCCAGAACCCCGACGTCCGCCCTAGCCCCTCGGTCCGCGCTAGAGCCCCCCACCCCGGTCCGTTCTAGAGCCCCCCGGTCCGCCCTAGGGCCCCTCGGTCTACGCTAGAGCCCCCTCGTTCCTCCCTAGAGCCCCCTGGTCCGCCCTAGAGCCCCTTGGTCCACCCTAAGGTCTCTCGGTCTGTACTAGAGCCCCCCGGTACGCGCTAGGGCCCCGCCGTCCGTGCTAGAGCCCCTCGGTCCGCCCTAGAGCCCCTCGGTCCGCCCTAGAGCCTCCCGGTCCGCGCTAGAGCGCCCCCCATCCGTGCTAGAGCCCCGCGTTCCACCCTAGAGCCCCCTCCCCGGCCCGCCCTAGAGCCCCGCCGTCCGCCCTAGAGCCCCCTCCCCGGTCCGTCCTAGAGCCCCTCGGTCCGCCCTGGGGCCCCTCGGTCTACGCTAGAGCCCCCTGTTCCGCCCTAGAGCCCCCTCCCCGGTCCGTTCTAGATCCCCCCGGTCCGCCCTAGGGCCCCTCGGTCTACGCTAGAGCCCCCTCCCCGGTCCGTCCTAGAGCCCCCTGGTTCGCCCTAGAGCCCCCTGGTTCGCCCTAGCCCTATAGCCCCTCGGTCCACCCTAGGGTCTCTCGGTCTGCGCTAGGGCCCCCGGGTCCGCGCCAGGGCCCCGACGTCCGCCCTAGCCCCTCGGTCCGCGCTAGAGCCCCGCCCCCGGTCCGTTCTAGAGCCCCCCGGTCCGCCCTAGGGCCCCTCGGTCCGCGCTAGAGCCCCCCCCCCGGCCCGCCCTGGAGCCCCCGGTTCGCGCCAGGCCCCCCCCGTCCCGGTGCAGAACGTGCAGACGGACGATACCACCGGGGGGCCGCGGGGATGCGCCTGTGCATCGGCATCGCCCGCTCGGCGCAGCGACCACCCCCGCGGCCGGTGCTGGGGGAGGGGGAGGGGGAGGGGGAGGGGGACGGGGCGGCGGAGCGGCCGGGGGCCGGGAGGGCGGCGGCTGCTGGAGGAGCGGCGGGCTTTTTTTTCTTTTCTCTCTCTTTTTTTTTTTTTTCCGCCGCCGCCGCCGCCGCGTGCGTCCGGGAGCCTGCGGTCCGCCCCGGGCTTCCTGGTGGGGCTGGGCCGGCGGGGCGGGGGAGGGGCCGCGCAGCAGCGGCGGCGGAAGCCGGGCCCGGCGATAAGAGGCTGCGGGCGACATGCAACAGCCTTTCCACTGCAGCTGAATGAGTCGGGGCGCTCACCATGCTCCCGTGACCTGGGGGCCGACAAGTTCAATTTTAAGCCGCGGGCCTCTCGGAATCAGGACTCCCACAATGCCTTGGGCACCCGCTCGGCAGTCGGGCTGCCTCTGAAAAAAAAAAAAAAATGTGAGAGGTAAGTTTGCCGTTTTGCACAGTTTCCTCGGCGCTGCCGCGCGGCTCGGCATTGTTTGGAGTCTTTCGGGGGCCGGAGGAGGAGGTGGGGGGAGGGGGGGCTCGGAGTCCCCCTCCCCCTCCCCCCCCACGGGGGGCGGGGGGGCAGCTGGCGGCGGCGGCGGCGGCGGCGGCGGCGGCGGCGGCGGCGGCGGCGGGTCCCTAACTCTGGGTCCCTAACTCGGGGCGGGCGGGGGCAGCTGCAGCCGGGCCGGGGCCGCCCTTCCCCGGGCTCCGCGGCCGCTGTCAGCGCGCAGGCAGCTTCCAGTTTGGCAGCAGAGGCAGAAAGAAAAGAAAGAAAGAGAGATGGGCGGCGGGGGGGGGGGGGGTGGGGTGGGGACGGGGGCGGGGGGGGCGTGTGGGGGGGATGGAAGAAACAGGTGCGTGGAAGTGTACTCACAACTTAATGACCTTCGCCAGGGGAGGATGCGAGTCCCTGAGTCGCGAGCCCCGGTGTGCCCCGGCAGACCCCGCATCCCGGTCCCCGGGGGCTGCCATCGGGCCCGGTTCTCATCTGGGCCAAATATGTGCACGCAAAGGTTAATTCTCTGCCTGCTACCCATAAATTACGCATGACATGTTTAGCTGGGCTGCCTTATATGGAGAGGGCTGTATTTCAGTCCAGTTTGCCTTTTGCCAAGTTTACAGGGCGGAAGACGCCCTGCAGGAGAGGGCTCCTCTCTCTCTCTCTCTCTCTTTTTTTTCTTTTCTTTCTTTCTTTTTCTTTTTTTTTTTTTTTCCCATCGTTTGGTAGTGCGTCACTCAAAAACTGTAAGAAAAGTAAGTATAGACGCTCTCGGGGTGGAGCCGCAGCCGCTGGATCGAATCGCTTTCACCGGATGGTTCAAAAGAACCACAAGTAGTTAGGGCTCGGGTTCTGCTCTTTTAGACAAAAGCGGGACAAATATGTAGCCCCCCACCCCCCACCCCCGCACTTTTTTTTTTTTTTTTTAAACGGAGCCGGAATCTGTTATTGGTAGTAATGTGTCATGTGAGAATACTTTGATGCCGGAGCCTGTAACACGAGCAGGTAGACGGCGGAGCTCACGCTTGCCCCTCGCGCAGCGCTTCCCAGCCCCAGGGGTGTTGCAAGCGCAGTAGAAGTGTTCTTAGGTGCCCCCCTCCCCGCCTCCACCCTGCGCACCCACCCCCGCGCAGGGGGGCACCTACGGCTGCGGGGATTTGGCGGTGTGTTTCCGTGGAGTGTGCTTCCCTAGGATTAAGCCGGAGTTAAGAAGCTGCCAGAAAGGTTACTGCACCCCCCCTCCACCCTCCACCCTGCACCCCGCACCCCCCACCCCTGGCTTTCCTTGGTGTGCCCGCGGGCACAGGCCCTCCTAAGCAAAGGGATGGTAAAGTGGGCCGCACTCGGAGGAATTTCTTAAACAAATTAATGCACCGAGACAGAGAAGTCCTGCTAATTAATGCCTTTGGATTTGCAGGCCCTGTGCAAGGCGCTTTGAAATCCAACACCAGCGCGCACACGGTGTTCCTCCCTCCTGGGTCTGAACGCGGTGTCTGTCCCTACACCGAGGGGATTCAGGGCGTAACGCGTCTCTAACCGCGCGAGGGACCCACTCCCTGGGACCTGTGTGGGTCCCCGAGAGCGGTTAGGTGTTTCCCCCCTTGCCTTGCTGTTGAGATGAGCTAGTATCACCCAGGCAGGTGAAAATGAAAGTTCAGCGACTGCGTGAGATTTCATCTTAGGAACGTTTAACTTCCAACCTAGAGAAGTAGACCTAGAGCCAGGGGGCTCTGAATCAAGTTATTTTTGCAGCCCGAGAAGCCACGTTGTTGTCGCTTGTATCTTTGCTTTCTTTAAAGTTGGTGACAACCACAGCTAGCTCCAAACTGTTTTGTTTTTGGGAAAACCCTGCAGGGTTCTGATTTTCCTTTGCATGGGGGTGGGAGGGTGAATTCTTTTTTTTTTTTTTTGGATTACTGTGTTGGTAGGCCATCTTTCAAAATGTATACATGGTTCTTAGTTTTATTTGTTTAATGGGGTGGGGGGAGTCTCCTCAGTGAGGACTACAAAAGTTGCCTTTTGTGTTTTAGGGAACAGGTTGGGTCAGCAGCAGAAAACCTGTTCATCCATCCGTCTATAATTACAGTGTCACTTAAGACATAATAATCAGGCTTTATTATTACTGGGAGACTCAGGGAATCTCACATGTGCCTGGTTTAATTTTTCTTCCCGTGTAACTAAGAACGAATTTGTGTGTCGATGCACATCGAGTGTGGTACTCTGTGCAGCCCTGCCGGTGGAGGATCAATCCCGAGTGTTTTATGGTTTAAAATATTATTGCTTGTGTTTACATTTCCACATTTGAGGCAAACTTAGACTCCAAGTTGAATTCATTAAATTTTGTTTCCAACATTCTGTTCCTTCCTCTGGGCACAGAATTCCTATGAAATGAAACATGGAGTCCTGTTCCAGATCAAGAAACAAATATCCCAAAGTTTCTTCTGGGGGAGGGGGGGAGAGTAAAATCATATTTCTCATTGAATAAGGGTATGTTACTTTATTGTATACAATATCCTATGTTCATCATAGGGAACAACAACAAAAAAAACTGCCCTTGCATTTATCACCGTCGGGGGTCTTTAGGCCTGTGTTTGATAGATCTATTTATGGAGGCTGGGAGAGAATTTTTGTGCTGTACCTTCTGCTTTTCTGCTTGATGATAAAGGATGCTCAGGTTAGAGAACATCCCAGATCTTGCTTAGGAGAAGCTGAAGGGACTATCTGGTCGATGAGATTTCCTATACCCTTTAAGGAAAAGTCATTAGGGTGAGCAGTAGGTAGGAGGGTCAGAGGGGTGGAGGATAGGAAGTGAAATGTATTCACTTAAATGTTTGGCTTGATAGGAGATCCTAGCAGCAGCCCTGGTTATAGAGGATGTTACATAGGAAGATTTTGAAGTGGTGGCCTTCTAGGCTAAGAAGCTTCCTTGGAAATCTAGAATGTGCCATCCAGGGCTGTGGCTACTAGCCACACGGGGCTGCTGAGCATTTGAAAGGTGGCTAGTTGGGATTGAGATGGGCTCTAAGTGTAAAAGACATTCTGGATTTGGAAAACTTGGTATGAAGGGAAGCATGTAAAAAATACCAGATTAATAGCTTTTCTGTGGATTATATGTTGCAGTGATAATATTCTGGATATATTGGTTTCAGTAGAATATACTGTTGGATTAATTTCCCCACGCTTATTTTTACCCTGTACAAATATGACTCCTAGAACACCTAAAATAACAAACGTGGCTTGTGTTACATTTCCATTGGATAGTGCTGTTCTAGAATAAAGCAGGGAAGCAGCATTCTGAGAGAAAGCCAGAAAGAGTTTGCTGGCTAAAATATAATAAAATCAACTTTTATTTTTACAAGCTAAAGAAGTTTATTGTACGTAGGCATACCTTGTCTTTCTTATCCATTGTAACCAAAATTTGAGAAAACACACTACCTAACATCTATTTTTATTTCCTCAAAACTACTATTTAGTTTAGAGATTTAATGGTGAGGTAGTTGAAGGCTTATAATTAGGGGATGAGTCTTAACACCTCTCAAAGGCCAGAATAGAGTATGATTGCTACTTAGGAACATTTTAGAGACACTATAGTTATCATTGTCCTGAAGTTACCAAACATAAACGAGTCACTAAAACTTATTTTAAAATGGAGTTCTCAGTAAATAGCAATTATCCTCAAATGCTTAATATGTATTTTCCTTTCCTATGACTTTCCTTCCTTAGAAAACAAAAAACAAGTAAATCCAAACAAGCTCCCGACCCCACGTTAATCGAAGATTAATAAATTTACACGGACCAGATTTGCACTCGCAGGGTATAAGGCCTTGTTTTGAATGTCACAGAAGGTAAAAATAGGATTCTGTGGTAATAGGGGCTTTGAAAGATTTCTATACACGGAGATATTGTCTTTATAATTTGAACACATTCTTGAGAAAGCATCTGACTAGCAAACAAAGCACAATGGCATAGGTCCTGGAAACATTCCCCTCAGATATTTTCATAACTGAAGTACATTTTGCCTTACACAGTGAGTGTGAAGCTGGAAAAAAAAAAAAAGGCAGTTCTTTTCTACCCTTATAAAGCATGCTTACTTTTATTTCCTTGGAGGTTGCCAGAGATATAGGACAGGGTGGGTATAGTGAGTTCTTTTTTTTGGGGGGGGGGGGCAGATTGTATAGAGAACCTCGCAAGAGTTGCCTCCTGCCGTCTGAGCCTGTCTCCCACTCTATGAGGCATAACTGCCATTAGTGTCAACGCATGTGTGGAGTGTGAGGGGAGCACTGATCCCCATTAACTTTGTGTATCATTTCTGATGAGTCATGGAGCATATTCACTAATGGTTGGAGGATTATTGATTGCAAAGCAGAGAATTCAAGAAGAACTATTGACATATGGCATTAAGTGTCTCTAGACATAGTTTATATTTTTAGATGAGATAGGGGTATTGATTTTTATTTAGTGTTTTTCATATTATGAAAATATGTATTTATGTAAACACTACAGCTATATCCTTGAGAAAACACTTAGCAAATACATGGTTGAAGGTTTTTCTTTTTTTTTTTTTACATATTATTATTAGTTTTTAATGACTCTGTAAGTGCATCTCTTACAGATAATTATTCACATTTTTCGAGAGGCATCTTAACACACGTGTCTGACATCCATAAAAATGAGGAATCTTTAAAGCATTTATGTTACAGTATTAGACGTATGTCTTTGGCACTTTCCCCCTTGTTTTTGAGATCTTACTCAGGTTTCTGTGATTACCCAGTGTTAAAACAGTTCAGGATGTATTAATCTCGGGATGAAATGTAGCCATACTGGATAGGGTGAAGAATTCCCTTTGCACTGAGATCAACTCTTGTAAAAAGGTGAAGATGTTTCTGAAATAACTGTTATGCTTCCAGTAGTGGATATGCTCCAGAGGAAAAACTGTCATCTCTTTGGACATTGTTTTCAGAAATCGAGAGTTATATTTTTTTATATACCCAAAGAGGTGAATTAAGACTTGATAAGATAATACTCTCATGAAATGGGGACACAATTTTTATGTGAGTGTTTGTTGTGAAGGCTGGATGCTCCCAAGACAATGCTAATTTATTCAAATAATCTGGATGTTGAATAACATCAAATTGTTGAAAATAATTGTGCTAAGTGTCATGTAATCTAGAGGCTAATGTCTGTGCAAATATCAACTCCATTCCAGTCCCTCTTAAGCTGATACTTCTACCTGCAAAGGATTTTTAAAAGAGACTTATGTTTAACACTGGGTTTTCTTTACATTTTTCATTTTTAAAACCGTTTGGGAGCTATTAACTTAAGAATGAACTCGTTTAAAAAAAAAAAAAAAGAATGAACTTGTTTTAAAGAGCTAACAAGATCCGGGGATCATGGGAACAAGTTTAATCGTATGAAATAAACATCACATTGCTGATCTGAGATATTTTATTTTGTAATGTTGATTTATAAGTGAATACATATTGGAGCAAAAGTAGCAAGCGAGGCTCAGTGAGATCTACCAAAAGTAATCAATAGATACCTTATCCTCAAAGAAAAGCAGTCTGATAGAGGAAGTAAGAGCTTTAAAATAACCATAAAGTAGAAAGTGATGTCTCATAAACAGTGGCTTGGTAACATGGTTTGAAAGTTCAGATGAGGAAAGATAAGTCTTTTTTTTTTTTTTTTTTTTTTGAGGAAAGATAAGTCTTAATGTAGCTCCAGCCAGTACTGTAATAAAGGAAACAGTCTTAATGCACAAATAATGGGAAACAAGCTATTCTTCATTTTTCAACCATGCAAAAAAGTATTTTGTTAAGCCAGCATTAATTCGATCTCTTCAGTGATATTTCCTTATTTTTCATACATTTATATTTAACATCCAGACACAGGATTTTTGTATGTGTTCTATTTCAATATATAAATTTCCAAATGTGCTGTACTAGACTATCCATAGCTTTTGCATTAATTTTCCTGTTGAATACCATAAAATACCACCTTTGGAAGTCACCAGGTAGTTACAGATGTGTTAGAAGACGGGAGTGGGTAATGAGGTTGAACGGCAGATGTGGAGAATTTGCCAAAGGCTGGATTGAAAGTAAGCTGACAATTACAATGAGGTCGTTCGCTAAAAATCTAGATATTGAAGTTAAGAAGTGGACATAATGCTAAAATACATTTAAAAAGCAGTGATTTCACTTTGGGAAAAGAAATGTATCCTACATAATGAACAGCGATGAGAGAAATAGGTATTAGCCAGGAGATTTTTAATGAGAAACAGCCAGAGTAGCCCAGTTAACATGACAATGAATACAAGGAAAGTGGAGAAATAAAGACAGAAGGTATAGACACCGGTGGAAGTGTCCCAGTTGAGAATACAGTTTTGTGGGTTTTCAAAAATAATAAATTCTTTAAGTACCTCGTTGGTGGAAGACGTAACGTCGTCTATACCTTCTGTGTTTAAGTGTCTAGCCTACTGACATCTGTCTATAGTGACTGTGACTGAGTAAATGCTTCCAGAAAATGCCAAAAAAGTATGGTAACAATAATATATGCAGTGGGAGTGTGAGGAAATATAAACAGTGAGACTTTACAGTTTAATAGTCAAAACACATCATAAGCATGTTAAATAGCAGGGATGCCAAAATAAGGCATTGCACAGTTCGTATTCATATTTAGAACATCATTAAAGACGTTCTCGGAACCTGATTTAGTATTAGAATTTACAGACCATTCAGGGCTCATTGTATCCACAATTTGTAATCATATAGGGAACAGTCTTAATGTATAAATAATGGGAAACAAGCCATTGTTGCTACAAATCTAGCAGTGGGTTTACCAGCACTGTTGGGGATCATAGTGATGACACATTCACATTTTATTTGTTTCTATCTTCTCTGATTGCAAGAAAAGAGTTACCTTCAAGATAACCTTATACCACTCCATGTGGATGGATAGCTCTTATCCTAGCAGAAAGATAGTCCGGGTCAGGGTGGTGGTAGTCAAGTTGGGTGACAGATAGAAAGAAAGGAAGGCAGAGGGCCAGCTGTGGGAGTGTGTGTGTGTTTGGGGGCGGGGCGGGGGAGGGAGTTGGTGGGAAAAGCTCTGAGTCATTGGCTGGACTTGCAATTCAGTATTCCCAAGCCAAAGGCCCTATCATTGATGTTTCTATTTACTAAGTTTTGATTTCAAAGAAACCTTATTATGAAAAGATGCATCCCTTCCTCTAAACAGCCCCTAGGTTTGTTTGGAAAGCCCAAGGTTTGTTGCAGTGCAAGTAGAACAACAAAAACAGACCTCATGGGGTGGGGGTGGGGGTGGGTAGTTTTTGAAAAGTGGAAGGCTTTGCAAATGGGAGAGGTGATAACAATTTTATTATTGCCATGTTAAACTTACTGTGTGTGTAATATATTTATTGCACTTTTGTCTGTGTCTTGAAAGGAAAGACTTTGTTGGGAGGTTAGCACAGACAAGCCTCACAGGGTGTAGACTTGCTTTCATCTTACCAGATCCGACTGGGTATGTGGCCTGGGGACAGCCATTTACTCTTTCCAATCCCTGAGTTCTCTGTGAAATGGTAAACATATACATACATACTTAGTAGTAATGGAAGTTCAAGGGGGCGCCTGGGTGGCACAGTTGGTTAAGCATCTGACTCGTGGTTTCCGGCTCAGGTCGTGATCTCAGGATCTTGGGATCGAGCCCCGTGTGGGGCTCTGCCCTCCACGTGGAGTCTGCTTGAGATTCTCTCCTCCTCTCCCTCTGCTCCTCTTGCTCTTATTCTAACTCAAATAAATAAATCTTAAAAAAATAATAAAAGTTCTACTTGCTATATATTCCTTTATAAAATATCTCACCTAATCTTTTTTTCTTTTACAACTGTAAAATAGGCCTCATGACCTTTATCCTCAAGATTAAGTAGCATGACTAAAAAACTCTCCTTGTCATTTGCAGAATTATGAGGCTCGTTGTGGGCCTTTATTCAAATGTCCATGTTTTTCACCTTTTTTTTTTTGTATGACTTCAGTGATATATAAGGAACAGTAAGGAGGATAAGAACTATGATGATTACTAACATCATAAAACTAATAATAAAAACTAATCTTTTTTAAGATTTTATTTATTTATTCATGAGCGACAGAGAGAGACAGAGACAGAGACACAGGCAGAGGGAGAAGCAGGTTCCCTGCAGGGAGCCTGACGTGGGACTCAATCCCAGGACTCCAGGGTCAGGCCCTGGGCTGAAGGCGGCGCTAAACTGCTGAGCCACCCGGGCTGCCTAATTACTAACACTTTAGACTGCTTTCTGTAGGCCAGGGTAAGGTTTAGGACTTAATTCATGGGTTTCTCAGAAGGACCCTGTGTGGTGCATACGGTTAATTGCTCAGCTTCACAGATGGGGAAACTGAGGCACCGACCAGTCAACTGTCCAAAATTACGTAAGTAATAAGTGGCACAACAAGGAGTTGAACCAGGGTAGTCCAGTTCTAGAGCCCATGCTTATATGCAAAAGAATAAAAGATTAAAAAGAAAATACTTGCATCAGGTGCATATGGGAGATGGAGACCGTAAATATGTGTCATTTTCTAGCAGAGTCACGCTTTGACAGCATTTAGAAAGTAAGAGGATAGAGAGGAAAGGCATGGGGGAGGTGGGCAGCAGGTAAGGTAGGAGGAAGGGAGGAGCCAGGTGGGAGAGGAGATGGGGGGCACTTTGGGGGGCA
This sequence comes from Canis aureus, assembly GCF_053574225.1. Lineage (NCBI taxonomy): Eukaryota > Metazoa > Chordata > Mammalia > Carnivora > Canidae > Canis > Canis aureus. Next base: position 5,821,417 of record NC_135632.1, on the reverse strand, counting down.
TCGAGGAGCAGATGGTCTATGCTAGCATATCCTAGGATACGCAGTGGGCAACAGGAGGTGTTTGGTTAGGCTCCCAACCCTACAGGCACGGGTTTTGGTGACAATTTACAGAGGGAGGAAAGGGCACGTAAAGAGCTATTGTAGGAGAGAGATGAGGGATTAAATGAGGGAAATGCCAGGGAATGCAAAGGAGGACGTGCATGGGGGGAAAAGTGCCAGTGCAGGGTCCATAGGACGTAGCAGGTGACTAGATGTGGACGGACGGGAAAGGCAATGGGAGCTCTTAAAAACGATTCTTAGCATGTAGGAAGATTTTTTTTTTAACTTTTCATCAAAAAGTTCTTCTGTAAGCATTTTCATCTTTCTTGTTAATTCTGTTCCCTACATTGCTACTCGTGTGCTCTCTCAGGATAAAGAACTATATTTTAAACTATCAGTCAGAGAAAATACACACTGTGTCTCATCAGGAACTACTAGAGCTCAACCAAGTGGGAGGCGCATGCTGAATTCTTGAAACATTTCCTTTCTGTGTGCAGCTCTTTTAAGTCAAGCACAGGGTCCGATGAACCGCAGCAGGTCGCCAAATTCTTCATCTCAAATTGGCAGTTGTAAAGTAAGCCTAATTTCTTCTCTAGGGGTCTTTCATTACCGGCTAGGGGATGTTTCAGCGTGGGCCAGGCCGTTCTCGTCCCCTATTAAAGGAACACCGGTGTCACCTATCTTGTGCGATAAACCAGGTGACACCCAGATACACGATAAAACGAGTTTGCAGTGTGTTCTTTGTGACTGACATTTAGGCTTCTCAGACCTTGCTATTTTAGGGAAGGTATCAGTATAACTGTGATACCCTTTTTTCCTGGAAATAAGACTCCTTAACAATCAGACACTCTCGTAAACAGAATGATGTATGCACGGGGCTAGATACGCAGTTCTACTGAGTTACCAGTTTCCTGGGGTTGTGAGGATAGTTCTCCTTTGAAGAGAATAGGAAGCTTGGCAGGGATACCCCTGGGCCTTTTTGCTGAAGGTCCTCACGTGCTTTTTTACAAGTAAACGGCTTAACACGGTTTAAGCAGAAAATGTCACAGCAGTGGCAGATTGTGTTGTGTTTAACATGCATTAAAAAAAAAAAAATTCCCAGGAAATCAAGACAGTTTTGGAGACAATGACTCTATTTATAAATATTTACCACTTATTGTGTATTTCAATGGTCTGTGTCCATGAAAAATAATAAAAATTGTCCCGTCTCTGTCTTTACAGCATGTTTATGTAGAGCTCGAGAAAATAATGTTAACAGGGCTTTATTTCACCTTTCATTTACATTAGTATTATGTCAGAGCCACACTTAGTGCACATCTTTTTTCCATTTTTAGGGTTTTTTAAAAATCATATTAGATTTTTGCCCTGTGCTATAAAGATATGGTGAAAATCTCTTCTGTTGTGTCGTGAAGGTGATGTTCAGAAGATGTTCATTTCTTAAGTAACTAAGATTAAACAGTGTTAAAATTAGAAATCCTTCTTTGCTTTCTCTATTCATTGGGCTTAATTTTAACCACACAAATTTACTCCAAATTGTTTAGAGCCGTATTATTTGAATTTGCTCAGACATTTCAGGGAAAGCTGCATTGTCAACTTAGTGGCATTCGGGTAAGGTATTTGGTTTTAAGTACCACATCCAGAAGACTCTTAAGAGATTTGGGGAGCATAGCAAAAGTGAATGACAGCGAACACAAAGCAAATCTTTGACTCAGGTGCAGAGTCTCTCTGAGGTATTGCATGACCTTTCCAAAAAAGTAATTCGAAATGTCCAGAGCAATTGATATTATTGAAAAAGTATATCCTTCCAACAGAATTCTGCATAATGCTCTCCGGGGGACCACATTTACTGAGAATTGCATCTAGGAGGTAACTCAGAGAAATATATTTTTGGGGACTGGCTTTTAAAAGCGAGCGTCGTTGTGGGAGCAATTAATATAGGAAGAAATGACTGTGTCTGTTTCTCAGCAGCGGATTACAGTTTGCTAAATGCTGAGGTTCTTCTCACTTAAAAAGGTATTTTACTATGTTAACAATGAGGCAACATAGGGAAAGCAAATCATCCTTTGTGTTCTGCTGAATGGCCAATCCACAAACGCGTTTGGAGCACCTAGTAGAGTTCAGGGGTCATAGTCGGTCAGGAGGGGAGGATCCAAAGGAGAATCAGGTAGTTTCTCTTGGTTGGCATGTAACTGAGCTGGGGGGAAAGGCATGTGTAACAGTACAATTGAGGGTTGTTTTTTTTTTTTTTTCTTTTTGAGAGAGTGAGCGAGAGAGCACATGCATGTGCACAGGCTCGGGAGGTGGTGGGAGGGCCCAGCAGGAGGGAGACAGAGAATCTTAAGCGGGCGGCCCTCCCAACGGGGGCTCTGGGCCCCATCTCACGACTCTGAGATCATGACCTGAGCTGAGCTGGAGAGTTGGAGGCTTCATGGACTGAGCCACCCCGGGGTCCTGCAACTGAACACCAAAAGAGGAAATTCGAAGAAAGAAGGGAACCCAAAGAAGGCAAGTGTTTGCGGAACCCAAGAGTCCAGGCCTGCTGGCTGCAGAGAGGGGGAATTGGCCATTCTGTTCAGAACGTGGAGGGAAACCGCATGGACAAGGGACAAGGAGGCACCAGCTACCATGTTGGAGTGTCTCCTTCATGAGACATTGCCGGCTTGCATTGTTTTATTAAAGAACCACCTTGCAGTGGTGTTTGTTAAACAGGAGCCACCCTTCTCCGGGTGGCTGTGAGCACTCAGAGACTCAGAGAAGTTCATGTGCTTGCCTCAAGTCACACAGCTGGTGGGCGGGCAACCTGAACGGAAGCCCAGGCTTTTCTTGAAAACGGCCTTCTTTGCTACCCCAGAATCATAAAGATTCTGCTGGGAATGGGTGTGGCCTAGTTAGGGTGCAGCGATTTTAAAACTTCCCCCGTACCACGCTTGACCCAAGTCAGGAAGGTGTGACTTTAACTTGAGAAAAGGCTGGCAAATGTAAAATTTGCTTCTTTTGCTCTCACGTTGGCACATAGTTTGATAAATGCTTATAATCTTTATTTCTTCAGTTTAGAAACCGAACAAAACACACTAGGCCTCCTGTGTCCGGCGGACGGGGTAAGGGCTTGCAGTAGTGTGGCCTGTTACAACATTGCGTTTGGGAGGCCCTCAGAGGAAGCTTTGCAAAAGTTCCAGAAGATAATGTGCTTTCACACCAATCATGTGATGCCATAAAATTTTCACCAAGAAATGATGGGGGTAACCCCAGGGGGCATGCTGCATTCCTTTTTCTTCCTCCTGCGGTTATTTCATGCTCTCATGTTCTAGCCTATTCACGCACCGGTCTGTGTCCTCAGCCACTATGTGGCATAGCTGATGATTTTAAGAGATAGACTTTTCACCGAAGATGTGTTCTGTCGGGAGCATGTCACTTTGCTAACACATTCCTCTCTCCGCCGAGCTATTTAGAACACCTACCAAATAAAATTATATAATGTCTAGAGAAGGAGAATGGAAGAAACGTATGCCATTGCTGTTGGCCCCCAAGGAAAACCCTCTTATTTAGCAAATACTGACCGGCTGCAGCGTCCATGTGCCACCTCTCCTGCTTTATCCCATCAGAGGATAAAGAGGTGAGTAAGATATACGCCCTGCTCTCCAAGTGGTTTCCAGCGTAGTGATAGAACTATTCACAAGTAATGTTCGGGCAAAATAAAGTGGGCTCGGGAGCCAAGAATAGGCTGCTTGTGGGCAGAGTGTGGAATTTGCCTAAAACCATCCAGTAGCCGCATTAACTCTTTGCGTGCTCTGCATATTGGAGAGAAGACAAAAATCAGCCCATAATTGAATCTGATGATACGGCTTAATATTTAAACCATTTATTTTTCGGTTTCAGTACCTGATAAAGCAAGCATGACCCAAATGTAGTGTCATCCTAGAACTAGACAGAAAAGATCACTTTTTTTTTTTTTTCTCCTGATGTTGGCACTTTGGGAGAAAAGTGAGGGCGTATATAATTCACCCAGAGCTGCTTCATGCTGACCCCTTGATGAGGAGATTAAATCACTCCGTGTTGACAGCTGAGTTTCGAGGCCTGCAACTTTTAAAATGTTAACAGAAAAGGAAGACCTGTAAGAGAGAGGTGTGTTGGGTTGGACTTTAACGACAAAGGGTTTTCGATATGCGCACGATGCTCTTTGTTTTCCTCCAGCTTTTTCTGGGTGTGCAGGAAATAAAGCTGTATTTTGTGGGCCCGCTTCCAAACTTTCGGATGGTAGATGCACAACCGTGCGTATTCGGTAAGACCCCGTTCAGCTGTGAAGTGTTCGCCCCTCGTTTCCAGGACTTAAGCTGCGGGATCAATGAGAGGACTCAGAATTATTATTATTTTTGATCGCTTACCACTATTCACTTTTAATCGTGAACACTTACTTCATGCCCACTGCGTAAAAACGTCCCGATAAGGTTGTGGCGTGAAATTTTCAAGCGAAATTAAGGATGTAGCTTCTGAAAAAAAAAAAAAAAAGTGTAGCTTCTATCTTTCTGAAGCCGGTAGCCTAAAGAAGAAGGTCCATTTTTAGTGAAATAGTGAAGACAACCAAAGAACCAGATGGTTAGCAATCGTAATAATGGTAAAACTAGTGACTTTTTTGGTAGGCACGTATCCTCTTTACATAGGTGACCGTGTGTAGTTCTTGGACAGGGCTTCGAGATTTATGTGTCGCCGGCCCTCTCCAGTTCACAGGTGAGGAGAGGAGGCGTGGCTAGGTGAAGGTCAGGTAATTTGCCCCCGGGGTCCTGTAGCACCCTACCGGGAGTGCTGGGATCCTAACCTGCCCCCTCTTGCTGTTTGTCTGCTTGTTCTTTTCCATCAGTGGGGTACGGGTTAAGGACACCAGTACTGACAGCAGCTTAGGTTCAAGACCTAATCCAAGTTCAATGAATCCAAATGAAGAAGGGACGATGTGAAGGATGGGTTTTGAAGCATTGTGGTCCCAAACCAGGAGAGACGATGAAGTGAGCTTTGAAGTTTCACTGGCTTGGAAGGAAGAGCTTTCAAATGGTCAAATATGCCTGTGTGGTCTGCATAGTAGTGGTTCTACTCACACCTGATACCCGCTGCCCCAGCACTCACCGAGATCAGCAAAATCTACTTTTAGACTCAAAATCATTACCACCTGTGAAGTTTCTGATGTCACTTCTGAATGACCTAGCACTCTGCCAATTGCTCAGTTGGATGGCTTCACAGTGGCACATTTTCAGAAGCGTCTGGAGCCCACAAAGAGTATTGCAAATGTTCTTCTAATTTATTCAGCTGCATTATTGGAGGCATTAGAGAATTCAATTCATTTCTCTCATAACCAAAATATAGAAATCTGCTGCCAACATTAAAATAATAAAAAAATGTCATTGAGAATTTACATCCATGCGGAGATTTCTGATTAAACTTTCTCACTTTCCCTCAAATCCCTAGCAGGGTAGTTAGAGCATGTGCAGGTGTGTGTCCTGTGTGCCTATATGTGGATTGATCCATCCGTCCCGGTGTAGTCCATAAAGGATTATGAAGTAGTACGTAGGTTATAGTTTAAAATAGAATAGGATGACCGTGACGCTAAGCGGTTCATTCGCCAACTAATGTTAGTTTAGGAATTTGCTCTGAAATACTTAATATTATTTTGCGGTTCTCTGTACTGATGACAAGTAGGACTTGTGAAAATATAGACCCTGTGTGGAAATAAAACGACAGATCCTCTGGTAGACGTATGCCAGTTTGAATACACTATCACTCCAGTAGTTCTTAAGGCTTGGGATCCAACAGTTGATAGAGACTGTTATTAAGAATCTTCTGTGTCTTAAAAAAAAAAAAAAAAAAAAAAAAAAAAGAATCTTCTGTATCTTAATGAATTGCTCTCCATAGCTCTTTTCTTCCCCTGGAGTTCAACTCTAACCAATTCATACCAGCAATACTTTTCTGTTTATAAATGACCTGATGGTCATGGATTCAGAAAATATTTTCCCTCTGTGGTCCAAGAATTCTTGGGCATATTTTTTAAGAGGAATGTTCCATGCTAATATACTAATTTTTTTGGCAAGAAAATTAAGCGCCTACATTTCAGTCCAAGAGTTCTATGATAAATGAAATATAATTAAATATGCAGATTCTGCAACATTCACTTAAATATTAATTCGGGTTCTTTTATATTCTGGGCACTGTGCTAGGCATTGAATACATAACGGTCGACATAAGCAGATGTAATTATAAAGGTGCAATTATAAAATTTAGACATCTCTCCAATTTCACGTTGGCCCTTGCAGAAGTAGTGACATATTATTATAGCTCTTACTGCCACAAAATTTAAATACTCCTTTCAGTCGTTAAAAAATATTATTCACGGATGTCAATAAATATTTATTTTAAATCAACGGTAGGTTTACTGTGTATAAAAGGGAAGCAGTTTATTCTCATGTAAAGGAAAGAACCACTGAATGCTCAGAGTACCCCTTCACGATTATGCAAGAGAAAGGGCATCGCAAAGTAACGCAGAGAGAGAAAACTCAATTTTGAGTGGCAGCACAATATTGTGAGTTTAAAAGGTCAGGCTGGTACAGGAGGCTCCGGTTTTGCCACTCAATATCATGCAGAATGCTGTGACAGCCAGGGCTGATACAGCTGAAAATATCTGTAGCCTTGGAAGCCTGGTAAGTTTTAGAAGGTCATTTTGGCATCTGGTAGGAACACTGATTCACATGGAAGGTCAAACTGGACAGCCAGGCCAAAAAAAAAAAAAAAGTAGGCCGCTGAACCCAGCAGTTGTAGATTTTAGGGCAATTGTCAGCTGCGGGGACCAGGTATCCTAATCCAGTGTGACCACCTTTCCTATGTTGAGAGGACTGCGCTTTCCTTGAAGGTGAATTCTAACCTCTCTTTCCTCTTCTGAAACTTTTAAGTGGCGCATCTCCCACCTTACCTGGTGCCGGGACCAGACGTTACTTTGCTCCTGGGTAGGTCTGACGTATGCTCCGTCAAAACCGATGGGAGTCGGCTTACACCAGTGAAGTGCACGTGAAATAGGACAGTGGAAAAAGAGACATAACAGATCAATTAGGGGGAAAAGAGTTGAAACAAGGCCTTGAGATGAGATCGAGCCCTCAATTTCTCTCTGAGCTTTCTGGCAACCAAAGCAGAAGCTTTCCGAAGTAGAAAAAAAATTCCTGACTTTATTGACAAGGGTCTCTTCCTCTCCCAGGTACAGGCTTATTCTTAGCCCTTAGGGTATTTAGTTAAATATTCTGGCTCTGTCCTTGGGGAAAAAAGCCTTGGGATGGGTGAATTCCAATTAATTAAGAAGTGAGGGCCAAATTCTGCAGCCTGGCCTTCAAGGCGCTTACTGATTTGTTCCAGTCTCCCAGGGCAGCCTTCTTTCCTGCCAGTCCCCCAGGGCTCACATTCTGTGCCCCCCAATATCCCCATCTTATCTATCAGGAAACCACCCCTGACCTATCTCCCCTTTAACTCACCAGGCTTTATTGTTATCTCTACTGTGTACTTCTCACTTCCTTTTTCAATGTTCGGTTATTTTGTGTGTTTGCTTTATGTTCCCCGTTAAAGCAGTAAGATTCCCACAGCGGGATCCACGTATTCCTTCTCTGTCTAGGTTAGGTATAAAGGGTCATCAGTGAACGGTTTTACACAATCAAGGCATAGATAATAATTTTATCTGTGTACTGTTTATTTTTCACGACTGTATTTACCCATTTAATCAGGTTATTGTATGTGTTGGGTGTCTTTGGATTTCTTTTAGGAAAACATTTCTTTTTCCAGGATAGCAGAGAAGGAGAAAAAGAGAACTAAATAGATAAATGAATAAAAGTATAAATAAGCAATGTTTTAATTGTTTTGACTTTGGGCCTTCAGGTTAGAAAGCAACTTAATATTTACCATTTCTCGGTGCCATAAAGAAACTAATATAGTACAGAACTACAGAACAGGTCTGTTACATGTAAAAGGAAAAGAAAAGCCATTTATGCCACTTCACACCCTCAGTGCTTTCTCTCTAGTATACTTTTCTATGGTTTTAGCGGCTGTCAAAAGAGCTGTCTGACTCTACATGGCTTAGAAGTGTTTTAGAGTTATTCTATCTCCTTCACTGCTTTTCAAACACTGTTTTAGTGGTTGATACAGATCAGCCTTCCTACATGCAGACTTGCTTAGCACATACTCAGTTTTATACTTTTAGAGAAGCATGTCCTTCTACTTACAGGGAAGGTTTCTGCTGATACATTTTAAGCGCCTGTAATGAAAGCTCTGAAGAAAATGTAGGCTCTTCTTGCTCAGAGGGCAGACAAATAAAAATAAGTTCAAAGACCTCTTCCTCAACAGTCAATCTTTAAATCAGTTACTGAGCATTGACAGCCCTGTCATGTATTAGTTACTAGATGAAAATTGATCAATGGTCATAAGAAGAAGCTGATAGGCGCGTGTGTAATTTTCACACCCCTAAGTGTACATTATTAGTGTCTAGTGCCTGCCCTGTGGACATAGGACAATAGCAACCTGATTTGGGGGCCTGATCCTTCCAATTAATTAGCTTAGGGGGGACTTTGGTGAGTCAAACTGTACTAGCCTCAATTTATTTGTTCACAAATGGGCAAGATAGGGACGCCTGAGTGGCTCAGCAGTTGAGCCTCTGCTTCGGCTCGGGGCATGATCCTGGGGTCCTGGGATCGAGTCCCGTGTCGGGCTCCCTGCAGGGAGCCTGCTTCTCTCTTTGTCTATGTTTCTGCCTCTGTGTGTGTGTGTCTCATGAATAAATGAATTTAAAAAATCTTTTTAAAAATGGGCAAGATAATATAACCATCTCTCAGTTGTGAGGATCAAATGGCAAGAATCAGATGAAAATAAATTATCTGCCAAAATATAAAATATTATTTGCTGTACTGTACTATCATAGAATGGATGAGTTCTGGGGGGGGGCAGTTAATTTTTCTACTTGGGTCTTCCAGTAGAAACTTGCTATTAAAGACTCAGATGAACACCTGCAGGTTTTATATATAAATAAAAAAGAAATGTGGCGTAAGCCAACTTCTCAAAAGTTCGTCTCTTTAAGGCTATACTGCTTAATAAAGGAGCATAGCTTGTAGTTTTATCAAATAAAGTGGCTCTTACTGCAAGAAGATTAAGTAATTTCTCTTTCCCTCTATTAACTTTAACACAAAGTTTTTACCTCAATTTAAGTGAAGACCTAGGAAATAAGTCAATCATAAAGACAACATGATTTCACTTAAACATGGAATTTAGTCAACAACACAGAGGAGCATAGGGGAAGGGAGGGAAAAATGAGACGAAATCAGAGAGGGAGACGAACCATAAGAGACTCTTCGTCATAGAGAACATACTGAGGGTCGCTGGAGGCGAGAGGCTGGGGGACGGGGTAACGGGGTGACGGGCATTAAGGAGGGCACGTGGTGTGAAGAGCACTGGGTGTTACATACAACTGATGAATCACTGACCTCTTCCTCTGAAACTAATAATACACTATGTTAATTAATTGATTTAACTAAATGAAGAGCTAGTTGTTATATACAAAGAACATGATTTGACTAATTCCCTCATAAAAGTTTTTGCTTTTTTCTTATTCTTGGGAGATACACGCATGTACACACAAGCATGTCTACACATGCATTCATAATTAATCCTTATTTCTTACTAATCCTTATTAATTCTTATGTCTACACATGCATTCATAAATTAATCCTTATTTCACATTTATCATTACTACTAACAGTTGATCTTATGTTGCTGCGATTGACAGGTGCTTGTTTTTTCATCTTTTTACAGAACAGCTGTACTATTAGAAATTATTCTATTAGAAATAAGGAATCCAAATAGCATTCTTTAGAGAATTTAGTGTGTGTATGTGTGTTTATACGATGGCTTATTTGACATTTAAATGATAGAACTATATGAAGTTTTAAGATTGCTACATGATTGCTCTTTAAGTTTATCCAATGTATTCCTTCAGATATACAAGGGAGATATATTTTTTATAAGCTAAGTAGCTTTTGCATGCTAACTTGGAGTAACTATTGTAAAGGATTAAAATACAAGTGGTTTGAGACATGATGAGTAGTAGGATATGGTGAGGAGTATCTTAGAGTGATGTGAAGGAACATGTATGGATGCCTAAATAGCTTAGGCATTTAAAATTTAAAAAATATTTAAAATGTAAGTATTAGGGGGGCACTTGATGGGATGAGCACTGGGTATTATGCTATATGTTGGCAAATTGAACTCCAATAAAAAAATTTTAAAAATAAAATTTAAGTATTATTTTAAATAATAAAATAATGTTTAAAATAATATTTTGAAAAATGAACATAACGGAATTTTGTATAATATTTTGCAGGTGGGTCAACTTTCTAAAGTAGTTGATGGAATATAACCAAAAAGCTTGTTACCAAATCTCAAACAATCCCATCTTTTCAGGACAGATACTCTGAGTTTTAGGAAACTATTGGGTAGGTATATAGTAAACATCTTTGGTGGAAGTAGTAGTTTAGCTTCAGTTGATTGTAATTGTCAAGGTTTAATGAGATTAAGAATAACCTGGAGGAGTTTAGTTAAAGTGTAGATTCTTGGGGTGCCTGGGTGGCTCAGTTGGTTGAGCGTCTACCTTTAGCTGGGGTCATGATCCCAGTTGCCCATCGGGCTCCCTGCTCAGTGGAGAGCCTGCTTCTTCCTCTCCCCTGTGCTCATTGTTCTCTCTCTCAAATAAATAAATCTTTAAAAAATATGTAGATTCCTGGTCTTTATCCTCAGTTGGTTGACGGTAGGTCTCAGGAATGTATATTTTTAACAGTCATCCCCAGGTGACTGATTCAGAGAGTCCAAGCCTCCTCCTGGAGCATCAGATCCCAGAACACAAAGGGTTGCTGTTAAGAAACTGTTGGCAGTTGTTTCGGTTTATTAGCAGCTATCACTGCATTGTGATTTGCCATGGAAAGCTGGTCATTGCTTTTTAAGTGCATATGATGCTGATGGAAACACGTAGAACTTTAATCACTGTCTCATTAGAAGGGAGTGTGTAGTTGGCTCTTTGGATTTCCACATGCTTTTGGAATGCACAGAACCTTATGGGCAATTAAAATTAAGAAAGGGATTTGCTTTTTCTGTTTAGCAAAGGAACCAAACCTCAGTGGCTGTATTAGTTTGTTCAGTACATAAACTCTTTTGGAAAGTACTGAATCCTGAGAATAAAATCTTTGATCTCATGTGAGAAGCAAGACGTTATTTACACTTGACAACACGGTAAAAATCACATTGTGAAAAAAGAAAAAAAAAACATTGAAAATGCCCACATTTTGCCAGTGTAGCATCTTATATTGGTATTTCTTTATTCCGTGAGCTGTTATTTAATAGTGGAGGATGAGTTTGAGGAGGGCAAAGTGAGGGGAGAATGTTTTCTTTAAAAAAAAAAAAAATTTTTAATCAAGATTTGATTTATTCATTTGAGACACACAGAGAAGAGAGAGAGAGAGAGATCAAGTGAGTGAGCACAAGCAGCGGGAGTGGCAGGGTCCCCACTGTGCAGGGTGCCTGATGCGAGGCTTGAACCCAGGAACCTGGGATCATGACCTGAGCCCGAAGGCAGATGCTTAACCATCTTGAGCTACCCAGGCACTCCAGGATGTTTTATTTTCTAATGGGACATATGTCTATTGGCAAAATCCTACAAGAATACATACCCTGGTTGTTTTAATTGGTTGGGTATGGTGCTTCAGGGGAGCACTCTACTCCAGGGTCGGAAATGACTACATGGGGAGTCCCAACCTTGGGGGAAATGGCCACATGAGAAAATGTATGTAGGGCTACATGAGTTCACAGAGTTCTGTTGTGTCTTAGCTAGTTTGATAATGCCTTGCATTATTTATAGCAGTTGTCAGAAACCATTTCCTTTAGTCAATTCTAGTCTAAAAACGGGGGGAGGAGGGGAGCAGGATATTTTCTGACATTTGTAGAAATAATGTGTAAAAAAAGCATTCCCTTAATCATGTGACATGGTGCTGTCAGTGATTTTCCAAATATAACATGCCCTGCAGACTCTGTTAACTACTCATCTTGTTTTTATTAATAAGAAAAGAATAGTAAGCTGTATATTGTCCATTTTGATCCTCTGTCAACCCAAACATTCATTCAGACTCCCAGTCCTTGGTCTTTAGCAAATAATTACAAAATATAAACATTCTAATTTTTTTTTTTTACAGTGAGATGGTTTATTCTGAAACAATGGGAGTTGAAAAAACTGATTCTACAAATGTTTCCATTGATTAGCTGCCATCGGAGGGCTAATGGTAGAAAATATTTTGCAAAATACAAAGACAAGACTTTAAGGTCTGCTTGTGGGAGGATAGACCTTATCATGCCTTTGGCCTAGTCCCACAATAGAAATTTACAGCTTTTTTTTTTTTTTTTTTTTTTTTAGATATTTGCAATCTAGATATAGAGATTGTTTACCTTAAAGGACTAGAATAGATTTAGCAATGTAGAAAAGCAATGTTCATTGTTGGTCGAAGTATATATTGGTAAATGTTTTCTGGCAGGAAGTTTGTTTTTCACAGTTAATATATGCATTATGTTCTAAGTATGTTATTAAAATCACTCAAAATAGGGGCACCTGGGTGGCTCAGGGGTTGAGCATCTGCCTTTGGCTCAGGTCATGATCCCGGGGTCCTGGGATCGAGTCTCACATCAGGCTCTCCACAGGGAGTCTGCTCCTCTCCCTGCCTCTCCCTCTGCCTTTCTGTGTTTCTCATGAATAAGTAAATAAAATCTTAAAACAAAAGACAAACAAAACACTCAAAATGTGAGAGTAGTTTTATACATTGCAGCATTGCTTGTGAAAAATTAGCATTAACCTAGGTGACTGCTCTTAAAGAAACGGACATAGAATGGAATAATACATAGTTGTTGGAAAGTACGTTGACCTATGTATACTGACAAAGAAAGGTTATTATCAAATATTGTAGAAATCAAGCCTTAGAACAATATGCTTATAGTATGTTTACATCATTTCTGTAAGAATGATAAACTATGTGAATTTGTATGTGTAGATGTGTGTATGTGAATCATAGATAAAGGACTAGATATACCATACTAATAATAGCCGGGGGTACTTTGAGATGATTGGGGGTCTGATTTGGCGGTGGAGTGGTATGGATGGGGTGGAGGATTCAGTTGAACTTTGTTAAAACCCTTCTGTATGGTTTAAATCTATTGCAAGTGAAAATGCACTCATTTAGCAATGTCTAAAAGTGATGAAAGGAAGAAAAGATGTCGAACTGATGTATGTGATTCACGTAGATTACTTGCTAGAGATTTTTGTTCACCATTTTAACTTATACTTTACTATGCCTTCCATTATTTAGGAGTCTCTATATAGAGACTAGCCTTATAATTGATACCATACTTCTCAGCACACCAAAGAAAGCAGAACCATAATTAAGAGTGCAAGTCGTTAACTGACTTTGAAATAATTGTTGTAGTCACTGGAAGTGTGGAAGTCTATGTATTGGAGGAAGAAAAGAGGCTTAACATTTAAATAAACAATATTTGGTTCGAATTTTAATGTGCTCCCGGGCCTTTACAATTCCGAGAATCCTTTATTTTCATAATCCTAATTACTCCACTCGATAGGTTTTTATTTAATTTGACATCTCTTTCTAAATGTGAGTTCCATGAAGACATGACATTTTCACATATGTCTGCAGAAAAGTTCCTGTGAACCAGTGACTCGGAGATTCTAGATCTGCATTGTTGTTTGGTGCATTTATAATGAGATTTCGGTTCTTAAATATGTTAGAAATTCAAGGACGCAGAGGGACATAGAGTGTAGTAAACAGTGTACATGTAGCTTAAAAAGCAAGTATCATGGAGACAAATGATCTTTCCAGCTACTTATGTTTTCGGACTTGTATATTACAGTGTGTTTCTCTTTTTTAATAAATTTGTAGATTTATACACATGCACACACACGGAGGAATATTTGGCATCCATAAAAATGGTAAGACTTTGCCACTTGCAGCAACATGTATGGACCTAGAGGGAGGCTTTTATGCTAAGTGAGATAAGTCAGACTGAGAATGACAAATACCATATGATTTCACTCATATGTGGAATCTAAAAAAAACAAATGACTAAACAAACAAAAAGCAGAATGAGACCTATAAGCAGAGAACAAACTAATGGTTGCCAGAGGGGTGGGGATCAGAGGATAGGCAACATGGGAAATAGAGGTTTCCAGTTAAGGAATGAATAATTTCATGGGAATGCAAGGCACAGCCTAGGGATATTATAATAGCATCGTATGGTGACAGATGGGAGCTACACTTTGGTGAGCATACATAGCATAGTCTATAAACTTGTGGTTTCACTATGTTGCAAATTTGAGACTAATGTAACATCGTGTGTCAACTAGATTTAAATTAAAAAAAATTATTAAGCCTTATGAGAAATACTGAGATAGGCATGAGCAAAATATGCCTCCCAGTTACCCATCTCTTTTAAAGAACTATGGACCAGCTTTTGAAACTCTAGGCCTCTGCAAAATTCCATCTGTAGGTCTGGGTTGTGATATAGCAGTTACAATAATATGAGAGTAATTTGTTGTTGTGCGCATCTCAGACCTAGTTAAGTATACGAGTTATGTGGAATCTTCTCCAGAGGATACTTACACTACCCTAAAGTGACAATACGCGTTGTCAGTGCATGTCCTTGTTTGGGTGCATATATTCCTTCCTCATTTAAATTAGGTAAAAACAACAGGGTCTTGGTCACTGTTAATTAGGCAAAATATAATTCTTATTTATATGTCAGTGTATGTAAATTTTTTTAAAAGCTCAAGTTAAACAGACTCTGATACTTTATTGTTATCAGGAATGAATTCGTTTAACATTGGTGTATTAGTAAGAGTATGCTTGAGATTATTTGTGAAAAAGGTAATTTTTAAGGTCAAATCTATACATCAGTAGAAATATGCATAGGATGATAATAGTCAACCTTTGTGGCTTGAGTATTTGTAAAGATTGCAGTAAGAGATGCATTTGTAAAATGATGTAAAATGATTTTTGCTGATGAGATGGAACGGAGATGTTTATATACTGTGTTGTGTCATGAGAAGTCCACTAATTCATTAAATTGGATACATTCATGTAATGTCATACTATATTTATAATTGGTTTTAATCATTATATTCTGAAGAATAATTATTTTACATCTCTTTATCTAACCGTAAGCATACATTTAATAATTTCCTCATAATGATTAGTAATCAAGCAACACATGTTTTGGGCAATCTTCAAGAGAAATAAGTCTGAAATTTCTCAGATTGAGGTCACTGTGTCAGATTTTTACATCAGCCCTGTCTGGAAATTCAGGATTCATCTGTTAGGATGAAGCTTTTCTTTTCTTTTCTTTTCTTTTTTTTTTTTTTAAGATTTTATTTATTCACGAGAGACACACAGAGGCAGAGACATAGGCAGAGGGAGAAGCAGACTCCCTGCGGGAACCCGATGTGGGACTCGATCCTGGGACCCTGGGATCACAACCTGAGCCGAAGGCAGACGTGCAACTACTAAGCCACCCAGGTGCCCACGATGAAGCTTTTGTACTCAGCTATACTTGATAGTATTGATGGTTATTGCCACATTAAGATTTCAGCAGTTCTGGAAAGTGTGACAACTATGATTAAATCTGGTTCTGATAGATATACCTTATTTCTGGTGTGCTTTCTCGCTCACATGCACACTCTTCATGTTGTGTGTGTGTGTATACACATCTATAGTATTTGTCATTTCTTCTCAGGTTGATTTTGTAATTTAACTCAATTAATTGAGCCTGCTCACGAACCAGGCACAGGTTAATTGTGAAGAAGGCCTTAATGACGACCAATTGGGAGCGTGATTTCTGCCCTGGGAGCAGAGTTGGGGGCAGTGGCATGAAGAGAACACATGCAGCAGATTTCACTGATGCACAGGGCACCGTGGGAATATCTCCTCGGCTTTCTCATTAATCACCTTCATAGTTCTTTTTGAGTTGGGCAATAACAACATTAGGGAAGCATAGATGAATTTGCTGACATTTCTGATGCAGTGAAGGTTACATTGAAGCATGTTTTGGGCTGAGGTGCCATCAACTTTGTGAGAAGCTAGGTGATGTTATTCAAAAGATAGAAATGTGAAAAATTTAAAACTAAGATCTTGGCCTCCAGTTACTTTGCCAAAAAAAATACAACTGCTTTGAGTGAATGTTAGAATCAAAGTCTATACTTCGGCACTGCATTGGGAATGACAATTCCAGTGTTTTGGCTTCACAGTTTTGTCGTGCTGATTTCACATTGGTAGATTCCAGTTGGGTCAACGTAGAATTTTCTTCCCTGAAAATTTCCAGGATGGTGAGGTTTTTTTTTCTTTTCCCGCCCCCCCTCTACCATTTTAGCTTTTGAGCACATAACATTGCTAACTTGTTGTGGTTTGTGTTCTGATTTCTCAGCTATTGATTATTTTGAAATATTACATGATACGGACCGATCAGAAATGACTCCCTGAGGTTAACAAGATGACTTCTTTGTGTAAAAATCCCTGAAGCACGATGAAGTGGCATTTGTGCCATTATGCCAATTTACTTTTTTGTAGAATAGACGGGAATGTTAAAAGGCTGCCTGTTTGAATATTATCAGGGAAAAAATGCAAATTTCCCCTTCTTTTGCCAGAATTGAAGACTGAATCTGTCAGAACTCCACAGATACTTATTTAGCTGTTTTAAATTTGCAAAGCCACATGTACCTGTTTCAGATTATCCTGTGGGTAAGAACATCTTCCATCAACTTCACAGCTGAGGAGGTATATAAGTATGGTTCTGTGTTAATGTCACTGCCTCATGCCGTCTTTCCAAGGAATTCAATGCTGGTTTTATTCACATATAAAGGTGGCATTGCCCGTGTACCAAACAGGCACTGTAACTTATGGAAAACACTTGTAAGCTAGTATGCAGGTATCCTAAGAAATATTTAGTCATGCCACAAACAGATTGTGGGCTTTCTCTGGATCAGACACTGGGTGCTAGTGGTTTAGTGGAGAACTAGCTTGGTAACTGCTTGCTCTCATGGAGCTTACATATTTAATGGCAAAAGTAGACGATATGCAGATAGTAAGATAGGTACCTGATATTGCACCAAATACAAGTGCTTTGAAGAAAAATAAACCAAGATAAAGGTCTGGCAAGTCTGGGCTGATGTCGGGAGGAGGAACAGAAGATTGGATACCTTTTGAGACTGGCTGGAAGTTACCTTGGCAGTGGGGACCAGATGAAGACCTAATTAGGTACAAAGCTAGTGACCCAGTATACCAAAGTGTACAGCCTGCCACCGCGATATTTATTTTCTAATGATCTGAAGACTTTTAATTTTTTTTTTTAGTTTGCCTGAATACAGGAATCAGTTCAAAATTCACTTTTTAATCATTGCATAGAGGCTTCCTGTTTTATTTTGTCTTAAATATAAATACGGAAGGGACAATAATCATTTTCTGTTGAGCCCAGTTTGGCGAGTTGCTTTTGGAATTCTAATCTTTGGCAGTAGCGGGTCGGCCAGCCAACACTCCTTCGTTATCCTTCTAGTAAGGGACCACTTGATGATTAGGGAATTGAGCCTAAATTGTAAAGGAATGCTTTGACAGACCGTAGATGACTTATTTGAGTTAGTAAATTTTCCTTTTCTTGGCAGCAGATTGTCACCCGAACACAGTGCCGTGTGTCAGCCTGACGGGCCACATTGACAATCGGCATGTGTGGTTGAAAGTTATCTCTTTTTCTCATCAGTGTTCCTAAAAACTTCACTTATTTGCATATCTCTTTCATGATTTTGCCAATATATTTACTTAGTTTTTTTTTTTTTTATAATGTTAGTCTTATTTTTCTAAATTACTTTTAGCAAAGGTTAGCTTTTTTCTTAGGTATGATAGCCATGTGATCACAGGCTTGGTGAGCTACTTTGTGTATTCTATGCATCTATTAAAATTATATTGTTTCCGCATCACTTAAAATTGTCATGGGTGCTACCAGTAGTGTGCTTACCCTTTGCTGAGAAACACTGATCTCAGCTTTTTGTTATATGGAGTAGAATACTGCTGAAGACTGCATTAACCCGTTCAGACCACAGTTTTCCCCATGTAATAACTAACGGCCTTGTTACTCTATTTAGTACCTTAATGAGTAGGGAAATGGCAGTACAGCTCTCAGAAATGCTTAGCTGGTTTGTATACTGAAATCTCTGTTAATATTTGGGGTGAGCTCAGGGCAAAATTGTACTATGAGTTAATTAAATCAAGTAATGCATTGCTGATGGACTTGGCATCAGTGAGCCTGGGGGAAAAGTTACGGTTTGAGGCAAGGGGCTTCTCGTCACCTTTAAACATTCCGTGGTGAAGTTGGCTTTCTTTTCCAGTTAGATTGAAAAAAGCAACCTCATATAATTACTCCATTAACTTCCTCAATACGTAAGCTATTTCAAAATCAAAGGCTTGTGAAAAAAGTCCCCAAAATTCCCAGCTAACTGCTCTGGGATGCAGTAGGACCAACCTGCCTTTATTTGGTTCAGAAGACCTGAAATGATTATGACATTTAGATGACGAAGACACTTAACCTTTGCTTTTAGAGGCCATCCAGTTCTCCAAAACAGAATTTCTGTCTCCTACCTTGTAAGCACCTGTTGATCCTCTATTGCAGTATATACGTTACCCTTAAATAGATATTTATACGAAGCCATCCAGTGTCCGTTTTGATGCTAATGTGTATATCAATTGCCGTGAGACTCCGAATTAGTAATTTCCCATGCTGTTTTGCTTTGGTTTTGATTCTTTGCTTAGCTTCCTTTCTTCCAGCTTTATGTTTTCTTCTTTTCCTTTCGATTTCCTCCTACATATCTTAAGGTAGAAAATATATATGATTTCTGAGATCACTCAAGGGGAAATTGGACCTTGGTTCTTAGGGCGGAACATGGTTATTGGTAGAACATGTCACATGATGTGAGCTCTGTAGGTTAGTGTTTGGAATTTGATCAATAGGTACAAGAGGGCTTGTCGTTACATAAGCTTTAAAAAGTCTGATTCCTACTGCAAAAAACTATTAAGTTCTCCAACTTCTTTTTTTTTTTTTTGTTTTTGGTGAAGGGAATTCTATTATATTGTGTTGAAATACAGGTTAGAAATTTACTTCAGGAGCAACTTAGCGGTCAGTAAATATTTTTATCGTAGAAATAGTCCCTTCGATGATTGCTTATAAACAACACATTTTTAGGGCAACTATGTTTATAAGAATTCTCACGATGTGGACATCACCCACACACTTTTAAGCAACTTCTCTATCTTAATGACAAAAATCTGATATCAGCAATTTAGATATAACCTCAGTTCGTTGCTCCCAGGGGCCTATATCAAGGACCGGAGCACACGTTGCCAGGTGCAGCTACGGGAATAATGTGTTAAGATTGTGTCCATTTTGATTGCTCAGTCCTCTATGCCTAGATAATGAGAAGCATTTTGATTATCATCTCTGCCTATATAATTTACAATTAAGCGGTATACCCATAATTTTTTCAGTGAACAGTTTTTGAAGTGAATAGACTATCTCGGCTACAGAAAAATGAAAATGTCCAAAATGCCTATTTGCAAGCATTTCACTAATTGGAGTATATTTTGTGCTTGAGTGAGATTAAGCCTGGAACATGGCAGAAAGGACGAAGAACCTAGAAATTGATTTTGTGGTTATATTTAGACATAACCACTGACCAATGAAGAGATTTCTAATGGTACCATTATCCTTTCTCCTGTTATGCGACCCCCCCCCCCCATAGATCTTGATGAACTATTTCCCTGCTGTTGGGGATACATTCTTATATATATATGCTTATTCCTGGGAGTTTGAATAAAATCCATTCATTTATCAGACATTTTAAAAACATCTGTTATGTTTTAGGAACTGGGATCAAAAAAATGGCGATAGGCCCTGTTGTCAGGGAGTTTATTACCTCGGAGGCAAGAGTTCCAAGAGCTATAAAGTGCTGAGGATATTCTGAGATGGAATAATGTTTAGCACAGTTGGCCCAGGCCTAGAGAGAAGGTGGTATTTGAATAGCGACTTAAACAAGGAGAAGGGATTTACCAAGCTGAAAGGGTGAGGAAGTGTGTCACACCAGGCAGAGGGGTAGCGTGTCACAAGTCCCAGGAGCCTAGGACAACGCGGTAGATGCCAAGAATCTTCCCCGCTCTGGGCAGCTCCTCTCTATGAGGGAGGGTACCAGAGGAGCAGCTGTGGGAAGAACCAAAAGGTTAGAATGTGTCAGTTGAAGACAAGAGGAAAGGTTCCAGAAAGAAGGAACTGTAACTGCTGTTAGAGGTCAGAGATAAGGATGAGCGTAGTCTTTGGATGTGGCTTGAATTGGAGCGAGGGCCATGGCTGAGGCGTAAAGTGATGAGTGTGGAGGTCACACTGATACAGATCCACAACCGAAGAAGCAGAAAACCAGCCCGAGGTACGGATGACCCTTTAGACATTTGTCTGGGAACGTCAGATTAAGAGACTTAGGGAGAGTTGGACGCATAGCCAGGCAGGGTCCCCTTTCTCCCGCCAGGCCACCCCCTCTAGTTCGGAGCCCCCTCAGTCTTGTTGACGCCTAAGAGCAAGAATGTAGGCAAGGCCGGGCTTTCACAGATAGAGGGAGTGTAAGGGAAAGATGTTTCGAGAAGGAGCGAGTGAAGTTGGAAGCTTAACGCGGTCGGTGTGCAAGGGAAGGCCAAACTGGAAGACCAAAGTGAAAGATGCAGAAAGAGGCTTTAAAGATGGGTGGCTGGAAAGTGAGAGGGAGTTCATGCCTGAGGGCTACTCTCCTGACTGTGGAATATTTGTGACAGGTGAGATCGTCGTGTGCTACTATGAGGGGAAAATAGGGGGGATAGGGGCTCCAGAGTGTTGGAAGCTTTGGAGAGGCGGTTATGTGGAATGTCCGAGGGAGCTGTCCAGGAATCTGGGGTGGGGGGAGGACTCCTGGGCAGCGGGAGGGCCCCTGAGTGACCCTGGAATATGGTGATTTATAGAGGCGATGATGGATGCGTGTGTGCGTTCATGTGTTGCACGTGTGTTTGTGTACTTGCGTGCCCTAGGGGTAATTCCAGGCCAGATGTAGTAATCAATCACTTAATCTACCAGAGTTAGGGAGCTGCATATATTCTCCATCACTGTGCTAGGCACTGGGGGTCTGAGATGAGCGACGTTATTTCTGTTTGGGGGAGCATATAATCGAGCGGGTCACGCGTATAGGTGAGTAATACACCGGGTAGGGGTGCAAAGATAATTCAGAAAAGACAGAGTTAATAAACGGGTGGGTGGAGGTGGGGAAGGAGACGTCTTGGGAGCTTCCTGGAGGAGGTGACCTCTTAGCCGGCTTCCCAAGGAGGTGAATGGTTGCAGGTGAGGCGCCTGAAGATTGTAGGGAGAAAGACGGAAGAAGAGGTTGTTGGCCACGGATGGGTACAGGCTGAAGGCCTGGAGCAGCTGAGAGGTCCTGAATACAAAGCGGGGATTTATGTTAGGAAGGTGAATGACTCTTCGAGTTCATGACCGACTCGACTTTGTCTTTATATAACCGGGAGTTAGGGCCAGAAAGCTTTTTGAAAACAAACAAACAGATGAGTTGGTTCTTTTGAACCTTTCTCAAAAGTCATAGTCTTACTGCAGGGTTTCCCCAACCTGGTAACTGCTAGTTAAAATAATAATAATAATAATAATAATAATAATATTGAGGACGCCAGCATGAACCCTAAAAGAAGTTTGTAGGAACTCTGCTAGACAGCCAGAGATAGGTCTGTTTAGGTTCTGCATCTACGTATTCACATCCTCGGCTATGCTAGCCCGTTTCCCGAGTATGGCTGCACATGTACCCTATGCCAACTGACCATATTTGGCCTCCGGAGAAGTGGGTGGGCTCGAGCACTCTTCTCTTGTGCCGGTGCGAGACCCGGGGAGCCACTGCAGCCCCGCTTCCCTCGCTGCTGACCCTCAGCACGCAAACAGCTAGACCGTGGGCTTTGGCTTCTGCAGCTGCTAAGCCTCTTGCGAGAGTTTTCCCAATCCTGATCCGAAAGAGAAAGTAAGTGGCGGAAAGCAGACATGCGCTGGCATCATCAGGTAGTTGGTGCCGAGGTGAGGGGTGGCGCGGGGACAGGGGACCCCCCTCTCCCCAGGGCCCCCCCCACCCCAGCCTCCGGCCCCCGGGGCGCTGCCCCCATCGCAGTGCTCACTGGATGTTTAAGGTTTCTGCGATGGGATCACTTTCTCCCTGGAGGTCGACTTCAGATTGGCCCGAGCCGCTGACAACACTGCGCTCCTTATTTTCCCCCCATGACCTCAGCTTCTGCTGAAAAAAATGTGCCAATAAAGGATGCTTTTGTTCGCCTCTCGCCTGCCCGTGATATATTGACAAAGTGTCTGCCGGCTGAATGGAATAGTTTTACAGTAGGAGAGCGGCTGGCAGAGGAGGGGCAGGACCTGGGCTCTGGAAGGAAGTGAATTGGATAGGTCAGGAGAACGTACCATTCGTAAACACCCCTTCCTTTTTTTTTCTATTCACGTGTCAGGCCGGCGGGGGCCGGCGGTGGGGTGCCTGGTGCCTGTCCCTGCGCAGAGCCCGAGGCAGAGGCAGCTTGGAAGGCAGCTGCGATCGCCCCCAGGCCTGGCTTTGCAGCGCCCGGGGAAGGACCTGGAAGGCTCGGACCTGCCCTGGAGGCGGTTGGGGAGCTAACATGGTTTAGTCCACTCACTGCATGTTGGGTAAATTCAAAACCCACATGCTCGTCCTCTTGCAGTGGAATAAGTCACATCTGATGGACATTTTCTGTGCTTATGGCATAGTAATGAACGTCTGACAGGCGCGACCTTTCATAAGACAACCCACACTATTGGCTTTCTGCCCAGAATATTGCTGCAACACTATCTGTGATTGGTTATCTCTCTATCATGCATTGCTTCACAAGGGGAAACGGCCCCTTTTTTTAATAAATCTACGATGGCTGGCTGCAATATGCCTCACTGTAAGTATTGTGTGTGTGTGTGTGTGTGTGTGTGTGTGTGTAAGAGAGAGACGGAAAGGGAAGGAGTGAGAGACAGAGACAGAGAGAGAGAAAGCGAGAAGCTGGCTTGAATATTACTTAGGCTGCTAGCACATGGCAAGGTTGTGATACTGTAGGACATCAGTGAAGTGCTACTTAGTAAATCTTAACCTATCTCTTTTTTCTACAGGTTGGTACTAAGAAGTGCCTTTCCTGACGTCTCTGCTGCTTGGACCCGCTTCTAGAGCAGTCTCTGCTTTTGCCTTGCTTGCTGCCAGCTAGACTGTGACGACAGCACATCCACCCTCCACCTCTAGCCCAGACACCCCCATTTCTACTTATAATCAAGACAAAAGCTCTAAGTATCTGGCATTGCCCTAGGCTGCTTTAGTGTTAAAAGAAAAGTTTGCTGAAAAAGTAAGATCTCTTCTGCCAGGAAATCAAGGAGGAAAAAAAAAAAATCATTTTCTCGATTTGCTCTAAACTGCTGCATCTGTCTATGCCAAACTAATCAATACCGATTGCACCACCAAACTCCATTGCAAATTCAGCTGTGAGGAGATTCCCCTTTCAGACAACTTTGCTGAGAGCAGCTTGGAAATTCGGTGTCAAAGGGTCGGCCACGTTTTCATGCTTGCATTTTGGGCTCCCAATTGGCACTGGGAAGGGGTTACTGAGAGCACAAGGCTGATTCGAGGCCCTACTTTTAAACGTTCATCTACTTACGATTCTGGTATTTCTCTAAAAACCAAAACCTCTTTGAATTAACAGTTTCATGCTGTGAATTTCTAGTGGGAGAGCTTTTCCTTGATATTGACAACACAATTTTCCATGTACTTTTAAAGCAGGGAGTGGGGGGAAAAAAAGTATTTTGGAGGGGACATTTTCATCATCATTTTACAGTTTTATCAGTTCAGCTTTTTTTTTTTTTTTTTTGGTTGCTGTTTTTGTTTTTGTTTTTTTTTGTGGGGGGCGTTGGGTTGGTTGGTTTCACTGAAAAATTTAACTACCTGTAAAATCTATAAACATGGCTGTTAGTGTCACACCGATTCGGGACACAAAATGGCTAACACTGGAAGTATGTAGAGAGTTCCAAAGGGGGACTTGCTCACGGCCAGACACGGAATGTAAATTTGCACATCCTTCGAAAAGCTGCCAAGTTGAAAATGGACGAGTAATCGCCTGCTTTGATTCATTGAAAGTGAGTAAATATTATATTGTTTTAAGGATATGCAATGATTGAATGAAGGGGATTGTGACACAGAGTCCGTGGAGTCTGGGGCTCTGGGTTGCTTTGGGAATAGTTTAGTTACACAGTGTATTCTTACTGCTGGTTTTGGGGTGGGGGACTTTATTGAGAAGCAGTAGAAGCAAGTCTGGCCAAACTTGGTTTGTTATGAATAACTTCATCCGTCCTTTGATGCAATGATTTTTTTTTTTTTTCCCTGAAACAGAAAGCGTCAGGCCACTTTTTTACTTAGCGATAGCAGTGTCAGTGTCTATCTATAGGAATAGGAGATGTAGATACCTAGGTGTGTGAGCAAATGCCTAGATTATCCAAGGCCATGGCAATAGCTGAATGAAGATGGTATGTTTTTCCTTGCTTGTAAAGGTGCTGTACAGCTGTCAAAGAAGAGATTTCTAGGCAGCTAAACTTGGATAGACTTTTTTTATATCAACATTTTGACATTGTGGCTTTCCTTTTTATTGTAGAAGCATATGCCTTTAAGGCTGGAAGCAATGCTTTTTGTGGAAAATAGAGAAGTAAGGGTCTCCTGCTGCTCCCGTACCCTGAGTGAGGCATTCAACTTGGCTGAATGTTGAGTTTTAGAAAGAAGTAGGAACTTTTAAGTACTATTATTTGGATTTTTTTTTAGCTTCCAAACTTGTACTGTGAAATAACCTAGTTTATTTTGTTAGATACTGATTATTTTGAAATTTGTAACAGTCTCAGCCAGAAGTGTTAAAAGTTAGCTTTTTGGTTGGGCACTGTGATACCGAAAGATCCACTTTCATCTGTCTTGACATTCAAAAATGTCACTGGTTCGTATTTCAGGTATCAGGTTTGAAAATGCGCCTTTTAAAGGATAGCATATGTGTCTTTACTCTGACATGCGAGGTGAAGGCTAGAAATGTGAAGATTCCCGGGTGCTTTCACTTACACAGTTTAATCGAATTGCCTTTGAATACTAATGTGCCACTCTTTGAACCTGTGAGGGGGGTAGGGTGACTATCATTTTACATCCATAGAGAAGTAAAAGTTTCATAGATCCATCTTGGCTTTTGCAAAACAACAACAACAACAACAACAACAACGTGCTTTTATAATAAAAATGCTTTCTTTAATAACATGGGGTGAATTAGCTGAAATGGTCAACTCCTGCGTTAACTCCTAACTCACCCTGATGTGTTAGGAGTTAACATGTGAGTTGACTGTTTCAGTTAATTGCTTCTTGGCTCAGCTTGGGCTGCCTACTTTGCTAAAGTTTTTGCCAAAGACTCAAGGATATTATCTTTAGAGAAGGGTATCCAGGGAGGTGTTCCCAAAAACAAGGCTGTCTTACAGTGTTAGATTATTCTGAACGTCATAGTCCCAAAGATCAATAAGGCAAAAGTTATAAATTACCATCAGGCCTTTCTCTTGCTCTCCTTTGAAAGGCGTCGATGAAGGGCACGGTGGTTGTACCTTTGTGGATGTGTATTCCTAAATGCCTGCTGGCTGAATTTAGGTGTAATTAGAGATGGGGACCCATAAAATGAGGGGCAAGTGGCTAATTACACTTGTCGGTAACCAGCTGTGTCCATAAGTAACCCTGTTTTGACCCAATTACTGGTAAATCTAATTTTTAATCCTACAGACAGTTGATGGTGCCCTCGTAGCTACAAAATGAAGGACATTAAACTTGGCTGTGACATTGAGTGGTTTCACAGAAGACCTGCCTCCACAGCATTTGGAAACATTGCGAAACGTTAAAATTCAGTTGCTATTTTTCCATCTCAAAATATTTTTTTAGTGGCTGCTCACTTGTGGACGCAGAACAGTCTCCCTTTGAGTAAAACAGCAGCATTGCTTAATGACATGCTGTGTGGTTAACAAGATTGAACTGCCACATCAAGGACTTTTTTTTTTTAAATAACGAGTAATTTCAAGATTTAAATTTACTTATGAAGTGAACTCATTATAGCAGCTAATCAATGCAAACTTTGTCCTTCTTCTTTGTCTTTCTAAGAGAAACTGAAATCTAATTTATGGTGTCTGAAACTTGGTAAAATATTTTGATTGGAATAAGAGGGGGGGAGGAATAACCAAAACAAAACCCAGACACAAGTTTATTTGTGGTGGAGGTTCATACCCAGAACAATAGCTCCTAAAATGTTAGTGAAATAAGTATATTGAGAATTCACGCAACAAACTTAGAATATGTAATTAAGTTCTCATGTCTCAAAAACCACCTTTCCTAGATCCATATTTATAACTAACACGTTGTGTGATTCTTAATACGGCTTTTATAGTTGTCTTCCTGTATTCGGTTTTGTGGCCACAACAGATCAAAAACATATTTTAAAACAGTTAAGGTAACTCTGTGACTCATGCTTGAAGTTCTGAAATTTGGGAGCATTATGAGGTTTCCATGCCAATAACCACCAGATCCTTTGTATTGTTTTGGAGAGTAAACGGAAGGAATCTAGAAAACTTGTAATATCCTGACTTCTTGAATTGAATGTGTTGTATGTATTTCCACAATCCATAGTCCAGCCTTTTGTGAGTTCTTGAGCCGTGAGATGGAGGTGGCCTGTGTAATCTACTATTTTTAGCAAGTTAGGAAAGCAAACCAAATACTCTGTGAGAGGACCCTGTGAAATGGCCGTACCCTTCAGCTGTGCTATTGCAGACTTTGGCCAGGCTCCCAGGTGACTTACGTTCATAGCAGACTTCTACTTCGAAGAGGAGAATTCGTTTCATTAAAAACAGAAGTCGAACAGTTCAAGAAAAGTATCTGCGTAAAAGAAACCAATTGGCCAATGGCTAAAGGTAATAGGAGGAAAATTAGCTGAGAGGTTTTTTTTTTTTTTTTTTTTTGGTTGCAGGTCCGTGATTTCAAAGTCTTTAATAATTAACGGAGATTAAATTTACTATGTGAAAACATAGAATTCATGATAATCAGGAATCTGTGTATATATTAGGTATGTTGGAGATACAGTGATGCCAGGAAGAGAGAGCAGAAGCTGTAATAACCTGTGTTAGTTTATAAATTAAACACGATTTTCAAACACTTTGTTGTTCTCACCTAATTTTTGCTTTTGTACTTGCAGTCTCCATTTATGCCAGTCTGAGGATTTGTTGAAATTGAGAATTAGATCACTTACACACTATAGATTTCAGGGTTTTAGTTACTTCAGAAACTGTGAACATTTGAAAAGGTAGATAATTTTAGGCTTGAGAGGAGTTTTTTTTTTTTTTTTAATGGCTTGTGAAAGAGATACCAAAGAGAGGAAAAAAAAGAAAGTTAACACTGCGAGCTGCCATTAGAATAGTATATTTAAGATATGATTCAAGTAACAGTTAATTGGCAAGTTACCTATTTTCTTCAGTAATAATCGCTCAACTCAAATGTAGAGAGTTAAAGGAAGCCTACCGGATGTATTTTCTTGTGATGTCAAGTTATTTAGGCTATCAGAAAAAGTATACTTTCACCATATGATCAACACAAAAAGCCTACCGCTTACTGAATTTTTCTTTTTTGAGTATCCATTCATTTATCAGGTGCAGGAGGAAGGGAGATAGATGTATAACCTTTATACTTACTATTTTCCAAAAATCTAGCAAAATTCTTTTACTTTGAAAACTTTAGTCGCTTGTTTTCCTAGCAAAGTAGGCAGTTACGTTTAAGATGATTAAGGGGTCATTTCACTATTCCACACGTTTGTGTGTATTTATAGCCCAGCCAATCAGATTTGACATGGACACATCAGAGATCAGATTCCGCCGCAGAGAGGCAGAGGGGATCAAGGACCCTGAGTGCACACATTTAAGGTGCCTCTGAAGACCTAGCAGATTAAATGAACTCAGCTATTAGAAGACCTACAAATATGTAAACATCCGGGCAAATGAACAGCCGGAGAACGTAAAGCCAGTAAGGAAACTCAGGGCCCTACTTTGTCACACAGGGACAGGGTGACATTCTAAAGCGGTCCCGAGGGTCTTCATAGTTAGATTGTCAGAGGCCCTCCGTTGTTAGCAGAGAGTATTTTCAGCGTGGCAGGCGCCTGTGTTGCTGGCATAGTCTTTTCATCCTGTCTTTCCAGCCAGTTTTGCTGGTAACCCTGACAAAGTGGTATTTGCGAATTTTACCCTGAACACCCAGTTTTGAACCTTTGATCTTGTAAACGTTCCCAAGGGTTTTATTGTTACTGTTTATTGTTTTGCTGACGCCCTCTCCCATGTGATGTTAAAACTTGGGCAGATGGGAAGACGTACTTGTGAGTCTACAGGTACACGTTCGGGGTGGCTTTCGGGGACAGGTTGGCACAGGACTATCTTGTTTCCCCCTAATGACTTAGGAGACGAACTAACTAGAAGGCATAACTTGTGAGACAACGTGTATCATCTTGAAGAGTTCACATTCTAGTTCCTGCACAGAACCCTCCTGACTTTTGTAAAGAATCCCCTGTGAGCTGGCCAGGATGCCATCAACTGTGATATGAACCCTTTTTTTCATGAAATTCTCAATGGCTGCAGCTGCTTTTCTAGTACTTATAGGCTTTTTTTTTTTTTTTTTTTTTTTAGGATTTTATTTATTCATGAGAGACAGAGACAGAGAGAGAGGCAGAGACATAGTTGGAAGGAGAAACAGGCTCCATGCAGGGAGCCTGATGCGGGACTCGATCCTGGGACCCCAGGATCATGCCCTGGGCTGAAGGCAGGTGCTCAACCACTGAGGCACCCAGACTTCCCCTGCTTCTTCTTTTTTTTTTTTTTTTTTTTTTTTAAGATTTTATTTATTTATTTGAAAAAGGGAGTAAAGAGCCAGTGTACTGAGCTGGGGGGAGGGTGGAGTGGGGGAGAAGCAGGGAGCCCGTGATACAGCCCAGTCCCATATTATGGGGATCGTGGCCTGAGCCCAAGGCAGATGCCTAACCAGGCGCCCCAGGACCCACAGTTTTTTATTCACTTTCTTTCTATTCTTCAAATTAGAATTGTTTTTAGAAAAATGGTTTTTAAATGAGTTAAGATCTTAAAACTTGGACAGTTTTCAAGTCATGTTTTAAGTCATGCTACCCACGGCTCTAGTTCTAGGGCCGGTTGTTTGGTTTCCTAAGATTTTGGTAGCCTGCCTCCATTTCTCTCGTTACACCGTCCTTCAGTTCCTGGATGTGACAAAGTTCCTGTATGTGACAAACGATGCAAACCTAAAGCAGTGTGGCCCTCGGAGCTCGACCTTTAATTGTGATTCAGACCCCTGAACTCCTGCAGAATCCCGAGCCCACGAATAGCCTCAAAACAGTTCCACGTGGAAGGCTCTTAGATGCGCAGGGTGGGGCACATCTGCTCTCCAGGGCCTGTGTGACACACTCCCAGGTCACGCGAGAGGTGAGAAATGGAATGTTTCTCATTTCCAGCACAGACACCCAGGGACCTGGTTTGGGAAGCTTATGCTGTCATTTTCCTTGCCAAGGATAAGTGGAGGATTTCAGCTATCAGCATCACTAATCTGTTACCTTTCATGCTGAGCAATGTCTCTGCCTTCCCACAGTCTTAGACAAAGCTGCTTATTTTCTTACAAAGAGATACTATTGAGGAAATTCTGAAGTTTTTTGCTTTCTTTTTTTTTTCTTTTTTTTAACTTGAGCAAAAACACATTCCATGCTTCTAGATAAGGGAGCATTTTTCTATGTTAACAGGCCAAAAATTATGACAGTCAGTGGGAAGTGGATTAACTAAATAGATAGTGTTTGATTTAGCACTAATGATAGTTATTAATAAGCAGAAATGTCAGTAAAAGCAACTGGAAAGGCTCGTTGGAATTACTTAGCTGTTTGAAGTATAATCGATTATTAGAACAATGATTTCTTTTTTTTTTCTTTTTTCTTTTTTTTTTTTTTTTTAGAATAGTGATTTCTTTGTGAATTTCACTCGAAACGAGCCATTCTGGTGAGGAGATCTTACATGAATAGTCATTTATGAGACACAACTGCACAGTTTTTATCGAGTACATAGTTCTCATGCAAATAACATCAAATGCACATCATCTACAGCATTATTCGTCATCATTTGGCACATTTTTGAAAGACTTTGACTTTGGGGCAAAGTTTGTTTTGTTGTTAGAGATAAGGCTTTCTTTTATAGACGTGTGCTTTGAAAATCCTGATAGTTATAAGCCCTCATGTATTATAATTTGATTGAAAGGCCGCCTCCTGGATACCTTTGGGCCGTGGCAGTCTCTCACTTTTAATTCATCTTGTGTTATCTCTGAGTTCTTTCCAGCCTACTAACAGTCCGGCTTCAGAGCTGTTGGTTGGGATCCTTCTTTATATTTCTCTCTGAGGCTATGCAGACATTCCTTAGACGTTTTGTCTTTAGGGAATTGTGTCCAGCATTGAGTCATGGAGACACCTTTCCCTCCCCAGCATGTGGCATGAACAGACTAACTGTTTATGTGTTGGCCAGTTGTCCCGGCCTGTACGATAGGATGATGCCACAGTCCCTGGAACGTGGGCGTCCTCACCCTCAGTCCTGAGGCTTCCAACGACTTCCAACCCGAGGATGGTTTCAGGATCGCAGGATGGCCCAGTGCAGCACCAGCCCTTGTGTGCTCATTCCAGGAAGCAGGAGGAGGCATGGGCCAAAGAGGCCACAGCCTTGCCTTCTTGGGCTTCCTTGCCCTGTGGGGTCCACTAAGCTTCACCTGGTGCTTTATCCTGGTCTCTCATTGGCTGATTTTTGCAGCAAACATAGCTGGGAACTATAGTCTTTTTTATTTTTTAATATTATTTTGAGTTTTAATTCCAGTATAGCTCACATACAGAGTTATACTAGTTTCAGGTGTATAATATAGCGGTTCAGCAATCCCATATATTATTCAGTGCTCGTCATGATAAGTATATACTACTTTTTTTCACCTGTTTCACCCCCCAACTCCCCTCTGGTAACCATCAGTCTGTTCTCTATAGTTAAGAGTCTGTTTCCTGATTTGCCCCCCCCATTTCTCTTTTTTTCCCCCTTTGCTTGTTTGCAGGAACTAGAGTCTTTTAAACTGTTGTCCTGGTTAAAATCAGGCCTCTGGGTGGAAAAGGTAGCAGGAGACAATGGATGTTCAGGAGGGCAGCCACGGGGATGAAACAGTTAGAGAATTTTTTTTTCCAGGAAAAAAATCCAGAATCAGGTAACTCTCCCTGAAAAATACCTGGGTATGCAGGGTGCTGAGGGGAGACCAGCCCTGAAGAGAAACTTTTATCTTCTTACCTTGGCAGACATATCATCAGTCTCTTGTTCTGGGTAACCAGACACATTTAAACAACCAAGTCATGATACATTTAGTCAATAAAACCTGGCCTATCAAAATTGCTTCATTTTTAATTTTTCCTTTGCTAGTACATATCTGCATATGGTTATATAATTATGACTGAACTGCAACAGGAATGCACATCATAAGAACAGGTCTCAAGTGATTTTATTCGACAGAAGAATCTGTAGTTGCTCCAATGTCTGTGTCTGCTTCTTCCACAAATACATTTTATTTCATCCGTATTGAGTCTGTATTTGTTGAAATTTATGATACGCTGGTCAGTATTTTCACTGTTTTTAATTTTTTCATAGTATTTAGTCCTCACAAAAACTCTTTGACAGAGTTACTGATATCCCCACCACTTTACAGACGGCCCAGCTAAAGTACAGAGAAGTGACATGCCCAAGGTCACTCGGCCAGCAAAATGTGAACTCCAAGCCCAGTAACCTGATTTCACATCCTTCACTTTTAACCGCTTTCCTATAAAACTTTGCTTCTTAATTTACATACCCACATCCTAAGCCTTCAACAAAGGAGTACTTAAGAGTGAAAAATTTATTTTTTTAATTTTTTTTTAAGAGTGAAAAATTTAATGTTTAAGGCAAACTTACAGCATGCAGCCTAAAACAACAAATACTCAAAGATAATTCTCTGTTAGGTCAACAAATGAATCAGTAAGTGAACACGAGATAGCAGCAAGGTAGCGGATGCCACCGACTTTTCAGGATTGTGTATTCTAAG
Organism: Canis aureus; assembly: GCF_053574225.1. Classification (NCBI taxonomy): domain Eukaryota; kingdom Metazoa; phylum Chordata; class Mammalia; order Carnivora; family Canidae; genus Canis; species Canis aureus. Next base: position 5,788,995 of record NC_135632.1, on the reverse strand, counting down.
TGGTCATATGGGACAATGGTTTTAAATTAAGCACCTTAAATAAGCAGTCATCTCTAATACTATAGCCACCCCCCAATCTATTAAAAAAATAAAAAGCCATATTCCCAGTTTTAGTTGTTTAGAAAGCATCTTCTCCCAGGGGCAATGTGGTTAAGCCATCAGGCCAACCCTGGGAAGTCAAGTACCTCCTACCATGCTGGACCTAAAGTCCAGTACAAATAATACCCGGGAAAACATGGTTATAAATGAAACCCAGGAGGCTGCACAGAAGCATTGTGAGGGCCATCCTATCACCCATCTGAAGTACTGCTCCTGTCCTAGACCTTAACTGCTTTTGTCAAACTGTTTCGATGGCAGTGATAACAGAGCACGTTTCAGTTTAGTGCTCCAGCAACTCACGTGGGCCCTAGCGCAGGAGACGTGGTTTCTCCCAAGGTCCTGGGGCACTTTCTGCAGGGCACGCAAGAGGTTCCCTGGTTTTGTGCTTGGGCTGCTCCTGCTCCCATGCTGCCTTGCAGCAGGACACTGGCTCAGAATCAGCAGGGCCTCAGGATGGTGTGGGATGAGGGGCTGTAGTCCAAAGCTTACTCAGGTTGGGAAGACTTTTTTGCCAGTGTCTTCCAAGTGACCTTTGCCATCTCCCCCAATACTCTCCCCCCCACCCCCCCAAAAAAAATCAAAACCTCAACCTGCTTTCTTTTCACGTGCACAGTTTGTTGATCCTGACTCTGGTCCACTGTGGAACTTCATGTTAGTGATGAGCTTTCTTTCATTTCTGAAATTTTCAAAAGTGTAGCTGTTATTTTGATACGGTTGCTTCTTTAGTTATTAGTAGCACAGATGGATAGTGGAAATATCAAAACTAAAAAAAAAAAATACTATTTTTTTGTTTCCTGGGGTTGTATCACGAGATAGAGTAAACGGATTATCAGTAAAGACCCAGAGATGAGGAGGAAGATGGTACAGCAGGCCTAGGGGAGGGATGGGCCCCAATTCAAGGAGTGTAAACACTTCCCATGTCAGACTGTGGGAAGGTATGGAAAAACAAGTCTTTAAGGGGCTAACTGCTAACAAGGAGACCAGTACGGTGGGGGTGGTGGTGATGGAGTTTGGAAGAGTAACTCCTCCACAGCAATTGGAGGGCCCGTGGAGAGGGAACTTCGGGAAGACAGACAGAAATGCCTCTGGTTGTTTATCTTTCCTTTTGTCCCTCCACTCCCTCTCATTCTCAGACCACAAGTGGGAAGAAAAGACCACTAGAAGGAATCCCCACCGAGAGAGTTCCCATAGGCACGGGCCACCAAAGTAGGGTGGCTTTTCCTGAGTCATCATTGGCCAGTTGGGATCCACCTGTATTTTCCCCCCAGCTCATAGCTTTGGGCCCGGAAGGATTCTTCTGAAGCTGTCTCCATTTATTCATCCGTATTTATATTTTAACTTTCTGTTAATGTTAGGTTGAGACTGACTACTTATTGAGAATCCCACACCGTTTCCTTAAGACCCCATGAGACTCCAGGCCTCTTCAGTTAGCCCTGGTTTCTCTGCGTAAAATTCACCCTCGGTGTGTAAGGCTTCTGGATTTCAGAGTCACTTGTACTTAGGTCCAGGCCATTCTCAAATAAGGCAAGAAGCATCTGCTGTTAATAGTTGACAGTAAATTACACAAAGTAAAACATGGAAAATTAAAGTTAGAAAAGCTGGGGAGCTTTTCTATCATTTTCAATTTTCTGCACAAGCACGGACATAATCAGTGTTTAGGATCTGCTTGTGACGGATAAATTACATCTGTAATTCATTCTTTTCCATGTTACTGCATTCAGACGATAATTTGCTTTCAGATATCTTTGCTCATCTAATATTCTAAAATCGTTCATAGGCTGAAAATAAGTCTAGTTACATCTCCCAGTCCCAGGAAGCTTTTAAAACTAAAGAGTGTTAGCTTACCAAACAGGTCAAATTAAAAAAAAAAAAAAAAAAAAAAGAAGGAGAAGGAGTGTTTTGAGAGAAACATAGCCGAATTTATCATGCCCAGAATAAGATTCCTCTCTGGGAGAGGACCTTACTTTTCATAAAACAATTCTCCTTTAAGGGAGGCAACCAAGAAATGAACCATGGAAAAAGAAATAACTAAAAAATTCATTATTTATATAAAGAATCCTATTAAGAAAGATCTGTGTTCTGAATGAACTATCTTTCTTCACATTATCTCATATCTCTTCACGGTTAAGTGGAAACTGATGAAATCTAAATCTAGCCATGAGAAAAGATTATCATCCTGATTTTATTTATTGAGTTTTTTTTTTTTTTTGCTCTTACGAACTTTTACTGCCAGACATTGCCTTCCATGAATCACAGCAGAGTAATAAATTGAAAACAAATGTCCACATAAGGAAATCCAACATATTAAAAAAACAGAAAGAAAAACTCAAGTTGACTTACACTCAGATGAACTAACGAGTTGTGACCTACACCGAAGAGTCATCTACATTGTACATTTTTGCATAGTGGACTCTATTTAGGGAGTTTTGCTCCTACAAAGCCTTTAAGCTAAAATTAACCAATAGTAGCTTCGCATGTAACAGCCATGAAGTGGATTATATGTACATAGTAAGAAGTGCAGAATTATAATTCTGAAAAACCTCTCCTAGTGAGAAATGCAAAATTACAATTTTAAAAAACCACTCCTAGCTACTCTTGGCTTCTGTGTTTTGCACTGAGGATGAATAATGCCGGAGGAGGGATTTTCACCAGAAACATGTTCTTAACACTGAAAGTTTAGGAATTTAAAGACATTGCAGACTAAAGTTTTTACGACTTCTGCATATCAGCCAGAAGAAGACAATCCATCCTTCTTCCCCACTTTCGTCATTTCTAACCTGCTATGTGCCAGACATTATGATGGGCCATCCTGCTGCAATAGTGAGTGACTCACGGGGGCCCTGCCCTTTTTGGGTGTTGGTAGAACAGTCGTAACCAAAAGCTTTTGAGGTTCTGAGACATACAGTGAAGCTTACAATGATCAGAGAATAATAAGCCATTCTTTGCCCTCTTCTCTAATTTTAAAATTTCCCATTAGAACACTGATTTGCCCATGTAAAAGCAGAAGCAGACACGCAAAACGTCCTCCTGTGGGTCCGTGGAGGTTTGTTATGAAAAACACTGTCAACTGGGACGTGGTGGGTGTAGGAAGAGCAGATGAGTTTCAGCTCTGGTTGTGTGTGTTGTGAGGAAGACCGTGTGTTTGTGTTACTCAGAGTGGTTCACCGCTGATTTATAACCTGGTCAGAGTTTATACCAGGCCCATCATCACGTTGCATCATTTAGCAAGATCAACCCGAGTCTGATTGATTTGGGGGTAGCACACATAGAAATGGTTACTTTTACTTGCCCGATTTGATCATTACTCTATTGATTATATAGCAGATGAGGCCTGAGCACGATGGCATAACCTGTAGAAGGGGGCACGGTCTGCAAACGTATGAACCTGGGGTTCAGCACAGCTCAACACTGATAGGCGTGATCACTGTGCAGATGAAACCCGGGGTCCATTCTCGGGGAGTCCACATGGTCGGATGATGGACATACTTGGGCAGGTATTTGTTGCGTCCCTGTAACTTCCTGCATTTAAGACAGCTCGAGTTTTTAAATCATGATCGCTCTTGCACTTTTTATAATTCAGAAAGCCATGCCTGAGCAATCATGGAGATTCCCCCCCCGCCCCCAGCCAAAATGGGAAATTTATACTAAAGTTTTAGCTAGAAGTCTGATAATGTAGAGAACCTAAGCATTAGATTGGGAAGGATTTTGAAAGTCATGCCAGACTGGAATCAGTTTACCAAATTGGGATAATAGACTGCTGTTTGGGGGGAAAAAATGAGAATTTCAGGATTCCAAGACACAGCTTGAAGGGAAATAAAGCACACCAATAGGGAGGTTTTCCTTCCATAAGTATATATATATATATATATATATATATTTTGCATAAAATAGAATATGCTTTCTTATTCAAAGAAATAGTATAATTTCTATTTTTCTAATGTACCGGACATCACTTTGTGAGAGGCTGAGATTTCATTCTTATTTTATGAGTTTTAACTGGACATTTATGATAATATTGGAAATAAGCCAAAAATTATGCTGAAAAGCCTCTGTCTGTCTTTGTAAGTTAAACCGTATAAAATTAAAATCTAGAGGAAACCATTCACCTGTCTCTTTTGTAATGGTTTATGTCATATGTCTTGATGTTGTATGTCTCACTTATGTATTTATAATAACTTTTAGCATCCTTGTTTAAAAATTAGCTAGGAGTGAAATTTTGGTAGTTCATTTTAGTTCTTCGTATTATTTGTGTAGTACCTATAATATTAATATCGCTGAAATATCTAGATCCAGTGAAAGGAGGTGTTTTCACATGAGTACTTTAATTTTAAAATAACTCCCCCTATTCTTCTTAAGACTTTTGCATTCTGTGTAGGCACAAGCATCACTGATTGCATTCTGTTTGTGATATGGCCCAAAGAGCATGTTTGCTCTCAGAAAAATGTGGACTTAGTAATGTGAAATAGCTGAGCTTCCTGGGCATTAGTAACTATTAACTTTAACTTATAATCCTGGACTGTTAAGAGTTGTATCTCAAATATTAGTGTTCATTATATGATTTAAAATGCCCCGTGGGAAATATATATTCTCACAGAGCAGTTGGTTTGGATGAGTGATAGCGTGGAGAAAAGCGAACAGACAACCTTTAACATCAATAGCAAGTGTTACAAGGATCCTTTCTTTGAATGATTAGAAACTCCAAGCCTTTGGGCCATTTTCTTGACTGTATCAGTTTAATCAAACAGCTAGTTAGAAAGATCTTTGACACAACTGTCTTTGATATGAATTCAAACTTGGCGTAAAAGTCGAATTTACTTCGTGTCTAGGACAAAATTGATCACAGGAAAAGATGAGCAGTAAGTACTTTTTGTTCTTTGACTTTATTTCTCTGGGCATTTTCTTCATGACTTTGCTTTAGTATTGGCTTGATTGATTGATTGTTTTCTGAATGTCTGGAATGGCCTCTGTGTTCTTTTCCTTGGGATGAAGTTCATAATGAATATTACTTTATAGCAAATAAATATGAGTGCCAGGAAGAGTGAGAAAATGGCCAGTGTTTTTTTTTTTTCACTTAGTCTAAAGGCTATATATATATATATTTTTTTTTAAATCAGTGTAGGATCTTTAGAATAATTGCAAAAGCTATACACAAAAATGTTCATGGCAAAGAATAAGAGCTGGTTAAGAGCCCAGAACATGACTTCAATTGGACCTGGATTTGGTTGCATCCGTTACTTCCTGCTGACTTGGTGTCAGTCACTGTGGCCTCTGAAAGGAGGCTAAGTGCACCTGCTATGAAGGTTCACGCGGAGTCCGCGGGATCAGTTATATAATACAGGTCACTTCACACAGTGTCTCACCCATTGTAAATACTCTGTACATGGTAGTTGCTAGTGCTGTTCTTGTCTCAGTGCTGGATTGGGTCTAAGTTATCTTTCCCCCTACAAGAGGAACTTGACCTTACGATGCAGTTTGCATGTTGTCCCAAAGATATCTACCCATTATTTGATTAAATAATTAGAAACACCTTTGATCTGGATGATGCACATAAATGTGCATGATCGCATCCGAGCTTTTTTACTTACCGGTTATCAAGAGAAGATACCCCTTAACCTCGCAACATGTGTACCGCTTGACGTTAAACTCACAGGGGTAGTATTAATGCAATAATTCAGTGTTTATATCGTTGTCTGTGCGTGGAAACCCATCTCGAAGTGCAGTTATCCATGAATGAAAAAGTGGTTGTAGCCATCTGTTCCAAATTTAGTTTCATTTAAAACTAATGCCTCTTTAGCTCTGTGCTGGTCTAAAATAAATAACTCACATTTGATATTTCAAGCACTATATTATTTATATAAATTTCTTCCTAAAAGACTCACCTAAGCCTTTTATTTTTTTTCAAAAATAAAATTGATGTTTATTCAATAAAGTACCTGCATGGCGTAGAAGGTCAAATATTAAAGTCCCATGTTTCCATGATTTGTACTATCCCTACTTCATCCTAAGCCTGTATAAACTTACTTACTTAGTAGAAAGTCAACCACTCACTTCCTCAAAGGCAGCAAGAAGTATCCAAGGCCACAGAATTCTATTTACCACATCCTCGTTCCCCACCCCCACCCCCTTCCACCGTTACTCTGAATGGATAGGGATCTAGTTCTAGCCCAAATGGTTTCTTTTGCTCCAAGGTATGTAAAGGTGCTGCCTAATTTCACAGGCTTGAGACTTTTGACTTTGGTTAGACATAGGAGAGTATATACTTTTTGCAGCAAGGAGGGGAAAAAAAACCCAGCTTCCTGATTCGACTGGTTCTCCAGGAATAGTACGGCCTCGTGGTTTCCCACGGCTAGCTTCAGGTTTTCCTTTGCAGTTGTGTGAATATTTTGCTACGTTCTAATTCAGAATATGAGCTGTGCTTTTACTGTTGGGTTTACTGAGCCATGCCACTGCCACCTTGTTAAGGATATCGATTATTGCCCCCTTCTATTCTGCTGTGCATCGATTCAGTACGTGGCAGTGAGTTGGCTGTATTACTTGTTGAGAAAGGGTCAAATACATGTTCAAAGGAGATGCTTACAGTCTGTTTAATTGAGTTGGCTATTTAGGCTTTTTTTTTTTTTTAATTTATTTTTTTATTGGTGTTCAATTTACTAACATACAGAATAACACCCAGTGCCCGTCACCCATTCACTCCCACCCCCCGCCCTCCTCCCCTTCTACCACCCCTAGTTCGTTTCCCAGAGTTAGCAGTCTTTATGTTCTGTCTCCCTTTCTGATATTTCCCACACATTTCTTCCCCCTTCCCTTATATTCCCTTTCACTATTATTTATATTCCCCAAATGAATGAGAACATATAATGTTTGTCCTTCTCCGACTGGCTTACTTCACTCAGCATAATACCCTCCAGTTCCATCCACGTTGAAGCAAATGGTAGGTATTTGTCATTTCTAATGGCTGAGTAATATTCCATTGTATACATAAACCACATCTTCTTTATCCATTCATCTTTCGTTGGACACCGAGGCTCCTTCCACAGTTTGGCTATCGTGGCCATTGCTGCTAGAAACATCGGGGTGCAGGTGTCCCGGCGTTTCATTGCATTTGTATCTTTGGGGTAAATCCCCAACAGTGCAATTGCTGGGTCGTAGGGCAGGTCTATTTTTAACTGTTTGAGGAACCTCCACACAGTTTTCCAGAGTGGCTGCACCAGTTCACATTCCCACCAACAGTGTAAGAGGGTTCCCTTTTCTCCGCATCCTCTCCAACATTTGTTGTTTCCTGCCTTGTTAATTTTCCCCATTCTCACTGGTGTGAGGTGGGATCTCATTGTGGTTTTCATTTGTATTTCCCTGATGGCAAGTGATGCAGAGCATTTTCTCATATGCATGTTGGCCATGTCTATGTCTTCCTCTGTGAGATTTCTGTTCATGTCTTTTGCCCATTTCATGATTGGATTGTTTGTTTCTTTGGTGTTGAGTTTAATAAGTTCTTTATAGATCTTGGAAACTAGCCCTTTATCTGATATGTCATTTGCAAATATATTCTCCCATTCTGTAGGTTGTCTTTGAGTTTTGTTGACTGTATCCTTTGCTGTGCAAAAGCTTCTTATCTTGATGAAGTCCCAATAGTTCATTTTTGCTTTTGTTTCTTTTGCCTTCGTGGATGTATCTTGCAAGAAGTTACTATGGCCGAGTTCAAAAAGGGTGTTGCCTGTGTTCTTCTCTAGGATTTTGATGGAATCTTGTCTCACATTTAGATCTTTCATCCATTTTGAGTTTATCTTTGTGTATGGTGAAAGAGAGTGGTCTAGTTTCATTCTTCTGCATGTGGATGTCCAATTTTCCCAGCACCATTTATTGAAGAGACTGTCTTTCTTCCAATGGATAAACGATTTTAAAAACATATTATGAACAGCTATACGCCAATAAATTAAGCAATCTATTTAGGCTTTTAACGTGTGAAACAATGGGGAGAAAGTAGAGGAGGACCGCTGAGGGCAGGGGAAGTAAAATTTGCCTTCAGGTTTTCAGAAGATGCCAAAAATTGTGCAAGAAGGGCTTCCTGGAATTAAGTGGTCAGTTGATACTGAGTGAACAGACGTGTAAAACCTGGGATTTTTCTCTTAAAAATCAAGGGAGGTAGCACTTTCAGATGCTCATGTTTTACTGATAAAAATTCACTTCTCTGAGAATGATTTCATGTTGAAACTACATATTACTAGTTGTAAGTAGAAATAATGAGCAGGATGTACATGTGTCTGGGGCACTCACATTTTAGGGGGATTGCAGAGATAAGCAAAATACGTAAAAATCCAATGAGTTCTTCATATTTACTGTTGTTTTGTTCCATGTTATGTAGTTTAAAAAGTTTTTTTTTTCCCCATCTAAATAACAACACGTAAGATAAGGCCAAGATTTAGTTTCTTTAACATAGATTGTTTGACTTTTCTAAACTTTAGACAGTCCACACTTAATGTAAAAAAAAAAAAAAATTAACCCCCAGAATGAGATCATGGTACCATGGTTCTCTGATGAATGTTACCTTTTGTTTTAGCAGCTCCGTTGGCTCTAATCCATGGAAAAGTTTTTATTTCCCATCAGCTCCAAGGTAGGAGCCAAACCAAAGTTAAAGAAACATTTTCCAGCGGACAAGTCTCTACAGATACTATCAACAGTCGAAGAGCATGCACTTGTGCATTCTCTCTCTCTCCCTCTTTTTCTTTTACAGAAATATTAAGTTGGGAAACAATATTGAGATACCGATAATGAAAGTGACTTTATGTTAATAAAGGCAATCCTTATTAATCCTTCCTAGTCATACTATGACCTCAACGTTTAAGTTTGCTTACTTTTTAAAATATATTTGCTTCAGAACGATTGGAGGACCACTGCCTTCCTATGTTAATAATACCTTGCAGGCCTTTTTGATCTACAACCTTTGGTCACCTCTGGTTTATTTGGCTAGTGTACAATTTTTGAAGAATAGGGGAACATAGACAATTATAGCCTGGCTTTTTGAAATGCCTTTTAAAATCCTGGCCTCAAAAGACCTCCCGGTTCAGAATTAACCATAGAAATATGAAAAGCTCAGCATCGAACGTAGAGAGTCTATAAGAGAAGGTGCCAATTGGACCACTTAGGCTGCAAATATCTGCTAGACCCAAACCTTCCCCTTGCCTAGTGATCCTAAGTAGGATGCACTTAATTCCAAGTGAGTCGACAGCTTACATGGCATGCCCACTGTGTGCCAAACGTCATCTCGGCTACTTCTCCAGGCGTCCAGCACATAGTAGAAAAGACTTGGAAAGGTGTATTCCCCCCTGCCCCACTCCTCCCCACCTCCACTTGCCCTACCAGCTAGACTCACTCAGTTGGAATCTCTAAACCAAGAAACACAGCCAGATATATTTTTAAACAGCTATATTGCTCCTGGTTAACAATCGCTCTTTTAACATTGCTGAGAGGTTCAGGGAACATAGTATTTTTGTCATGACTTCTCAATCTATATAGAAGATGTATTTTTCTCCTAAGGATAAAACCATCTGGAAATCTTCATAAGCTCCAGACTCTCACACAGAGCTGGCTTTGCTTTCTGATGAGCACTGTAGATAAGTTTTCAAACATGATTTAGGAAAACAAAATAACCTCCTTACCTACCTAGTAATCTCTTATTCAGAGTTAGAAGGTGACGTCACTTCATTTCAGTAGTGTCTTCGTTGGATTACTGATTCAAAAATAATTTTTCTCTCTAAATGACATTCCCTATGATCTCTGTTACCGTAAAAAAAAAATGCTATTTGATGTGTGTTGATGATAATTAGGTTTCTGTGTGTTGTATGTCTCTCATTTTGCGATCTCTTTTCTATTAATGATCGTAGCCTGTTGGTAAAAGAATAAGTGTGACTTTTCAGTTCTATAATGTGTGTCAACAGATGTGGAGTTCCAGTAATGATCTGTTTGATTTCATAACCTTTTTTTTTTGTACAGAATTCTGTATTTCCTTACCTATCTTATTTCTTAGTATCTCTGAATAACTCCAAATAATCTCCAAATAACTCTAGTACGTCCTCTTTGAATTTCTAATGGATTCTTGCTTGTGCCACCAAAGTTAGCAGTGATGATAGTCTATTAAAACTTAGAGACCTTCTTCGGTTCACTTGACCCCTTACCTTTTAAGTATAATGGATTTAAAGGTGGCAGACTTTTCCTGCCTAAGTGGTCGTCTTCAGACATACCAAACACATAGCCTGTGTGGATATGGTTTTATAAACTATCAACACATGAGAGGGGTTCTAAGACTCCAAATGCTGTTGTTCCTTTAGAACTTCATACATATATCGCATGTGTTGTTCTAGGAAGTGGAAAATGGATGGTGAGCTTTAGCCTGTAGTATATTTTGACAGCATGAATGAGTCAAGCAAGCAATTTTCCAGACTGCTTAATAGTACAAAGGAAAGGGCTTCTAAGGAAGTCATTCTTATGACTAGCTGAAAATATTTTTCTGAGTAACTGTTCTAGAGAAAAACAGGTCACTGTTGGAAGAAAAATGAAATCTCAAGTTACAAGCATTCTGAAAGTGATTTGATCACTAAAATGTGTTTCTCTTATGACAAAGCTCCTTAAAAGGATACTGCTTCATGCGTTTCCAGTTATTTCTTGAATATGGTCTCGAAACCCAACAAGAAATTGTGCAACACCATGATGAGTTTTAACTCTACCATCATGGCAGATTGTTGGCCATCCTGTTTCTTGAACTGTTTTTTTTTTTTAATTCTAGTAGCATAAATAACGCTGCATTATCATAATCTTAAAAGTAAAATGTTTTATGTTCATAAAGTGACCACAAGTCCGTCACGTGGTTGCGAACTGGATTTGAATGAAAATAGGACTTGATCGATGGAAAATCATTTGTGGGTTTACAGATTTTATGCTGGGTGGCTTGAAAAGACACATTGTCCTGCCACAGCTCTTCACCCAGGGACAGTGCTCAGTGTGAGCTTGACGGATTCCAACCGTGGGGCTTCTCATGACTGCATACATAGGTCTTTGAAAGGATAGGCTGCAAATCTTGTTCCTAAACCATGACTAGCTCTTATGTCAATTGAAGAATAGAAATAAAATCAATACACATTAAAAAATAAAAGACACTCAGCAGTCATTCACAGATTGCAGTCAGCTTTTAGATTGTAATATCCTGGCTGGTAAAGTACCCTTGATTCTTATTTTTCAGTATGAGGTTAATATTGAAAATTTGGAATATAACCTACGAGTCTCATTTTTATTTGTACTGTTGGAAGGGTTTCTAGTATTTTTTGAAGTAACTTGAAAGAAAACTGGGATTTTAGCTGTGATTCCGCTTAAGGTTTCTACCAGAGTAACTGTCAAGGCAATCGCTCAGTAGTCAAGATTCCACGACAAGTGAAGCTTTATAAAAATAGTTAAGAATTAAAAACCTCAGGTGCTAGGTTTTTCCATGAAAAAAGTTTTTTTTTTTTTCCTGTATCACTTTTAATATTGAACTCCAGTGATCCATAGATTCTTGGGATTGCAGTTAGAAGAGTCTTGAGAAACAGTGTCCTACAATCCATTTGTTTTACTGCTTAGGAAACCAAGGAGCCGCCGGTGAGGTTAGGGCCCAATTACAGTCCTAAGGATCCTAAGATCATCAGGACTCTTTAAATGTGACTAGTCAATAGGTCCCAGCAAAAACTGGAATATCTTGTCTTCATTTCATGAAAATGGCATTACTGATACACCTGGTTGATGAGAACTGCTATTAAGGTCAAGTCACTGCTGTTCACTGCTATTAAGGTGAATTACTTCCTTGACTCTTTTGATGCCTTGATTACTGGTGGCATTAAGGGTTTATGGTTTAATAGCAGGCTCTCCCCAAAAAAGTATGTGTGCATATACCTGAGTTTGTTATAAGACTAATAAAAGGATATATAGGACACAGTTTAAGATTGTAATAAGATATACAATACCCTATATTTATAGCCTATATTTTAAATTCTCCATACCCAGTTGATTCTTACAGATGCTTTTTGTTTGTTTGCTAAACGCTTACATCTTTAGCCAACCTGCAGTTGCAGGTGACAGATGGATTTAGTTCTCTCTGTGCTCTTATTCATAAAAGGTCCTTATTATACGACTGTCAGATGAGACATACTCTATGAAATGATTACGTTTTCTTATTTTTTTATGATTACGTTTTCTTGTCTACTTCTCCCGAGCATTCTGTCACAGAGTAAATCACATCTTACATTCATTTGTTAATGTTTCTTCCCCCGCCCCCCATTAGCGTTTAAGCTCCCTAAGAATGGGAAGCTTACATTAATCACCTCTGTATGTATGGTGTTTTGAATATCTTTGGCATCTATTAAGTGTTTGTTGAATTGAAAGCCAAGTTTTTTCCTGACCATGACCAATAATCATGTGCTTTTTTTGAAAAAATATTTTGCAGGGGGAGGAGGGGCAGAGGGAGAGAGAGAATCAGAAACTCAAGCAGACCCCCAGCTGAGCGGGCAGCTGGATGTGGGGCTTGAACTCACAGCCCTGAGATGATGAGCTGAGTCAAAGTCAAAGAGTCCCAATGCTGAACCTACGTGCTTTTATGAATTCAGTGTTGGAGAATTTTTTCATGGAATGGGACATTTATTGGCTAGCAACATGTAACTATAAACTATTTCTCGAAGGAGTCCCTCATTTATTGTAGGACTCAAGCAGTTAAATTGCTCTGACACTCTAATGGGTTGTTTATGTTCTCTTGGTGTAAATTTCTAGAACGGGCCTTTTTTTGCACTTAAGCCATGTTCTGCATGTTATCTTGTACATAGGGACCTGGCCAGGCTTCCTGATACATGGGTGTGTATACAGCCCATGGCTCTAATGGGGAATGGTCACTAGTGGGTGCAGTGGCACAAAACAGTTATTTTTGTAACAATATTAGCTCTCTGTTAGTAAAAGTGCTTTGTTAAGAAAGTATCAAGCTTATGTAGAATAATACCCTCCAAAAGTTGCATAGGGAGGAGAAGTGATATTACCAGGATAGCAGCATTATTAGTGTTTTGTTTTTTCTTTCTTTCTTCTTCTCCGCCCCCCCCCTTTTTAATGAACTACTGAGAATATCAAGAAGAACCTTGACCAGTGTTGGTATTTATTATGAGAGGAACATTCTGGGAACCAGACTGCAACTATAGCAACTATAATTATTATTTTATTGTAGAAATAATAGTAGCAAAGGTACGTGCTATTTATAGAGAGGTCCATGTATCTGTGTTGCCCTTAAATTTCTCCGCACTTTACTTTCAGAAGAAAAAATAATAAAGTTTTGTCTTCCAAGCGTGAAAACGTTCCAGTATTGTAAATCTTCAACCTGAAACAGAAAAGAGAATCTAGGCTTCCGAAAAATATAAATGCCTAGGCCCTGCCCCTTGTTAACCTGCTCACTGCTTTTTCCCCTCTAGTAATTATTTTAGGAGCTATTTGATAGAAGCTGTTTTTAAAAAAAAAAGATAAAAAGTTCGAGAGGGTCAAAAATGATCCAGATTATGTGTGGATACCGGTAGTCCTCGCAATTAAGTATTTGAGAAGAGACCTATATTTATCCACTTTGAAGAGGGTCATCAGGAGGGATTAAAAATTTAGCACTTCAGGCTCATTATGGGTTAGAGTGTAGTAATTATGTAGCTGGTAACAAATGCTACAATCACCACTTGAACATTAAGATATATTACTCCTTGAGACTTATGGGCCCCTCTTCAAGGAGCTTCACAATTCGTACATGTCACCTGCTTAGAGAATAAGTTCTGCTGATCCATTATTTTAGATTTGGCATGCTTTTCTGCAAACAGAGTGTGTTTTCCGAAAAAGGTAAGGCCTTGATAATGATCTTAAGGAGATAGGGGCCGTGTGTGGAGTATCTCCCCTTGGCATGAAGCAGTACTTAATTGTTCTGAGCAGTGAGCCTTTGCACACAGTGCTCCAAAGAGAGGAGTTTAGAGAAGAGCTCTCTGTACTACATTTATTTTGTTTGCTGATAATTAGGAGGCTAGCCTAATTTTCTAATCTTGCAGGTTTGGAAAATAACTAAAATGTTCAGGAGAGAGCAAATTGAGCCTGGTGTGCCGTTCTTCATCATGAAATTTTTAAGGAGTTTAGTATCAGTGACTCCACATACCTCTATATCCGGCCACGCTTCCTGTTTGTAGAGCATGCAGGGACATGTGAATGTCAAGAGAATGTGTATTCAGATCCACTTTCAGACTAAAGTGGAAGAGAGAGTAATATTTTCTCTTGAGTTTTTTGTTGTTTTTGTTTTTGTTTTTTAAGTCTGGACAGAACAGTTTTAATGATTCTCTTAATCTCTAACCCCAAAACTATTCACTCTTGTGTTTAGATAGGATTCTAATTAGTTAGGTGATATTGCAATTGTATAGAAACATGAAAACACGTACATTACTTGTAAGGTTATTTTCCTGCATGAAAATGCAGTGTCAATAGACGTGTTAGAACTCTACTCTCGTCCTAGGACAGACCATTGTAGTCAGTTTGAATCTCCATGCTCCCTGTCTGGGAGCTTTTTAAAAGCAGAGACTGGGCCTGGGTCATCTGTGAATCTCTACTGTCTGCCCATAGGGCTGACACATGTAACCTTCCAATAAATACTAGTTTGCTTTACTATTATTAAAATAGGACAAAATGTGGAGTGCCGGTTGAAACCTTAGCTCCAGATCCATGCCATAACCATCCTTACCCCACCTCCACACCTTACCAAAAAAAAAAAAAATTAAAATTAAACTAATTATAGGTGTTTCAGTTATAAATTAGACCATACATTTCATTAAAAGTTGACACAGTCACCTCTTTGAAAGGCCTCCTTCATTCAAGGAAATGAAACCAGCATTGTAGGTAGAACACTAGAATTATTTAAGTTGAATTTTCACTTCTCAACTAATTGTGATATCACAAAGATAAAAATATACACCTATAATTTCACCTCAGTCTGATAACTGGGCTGAAAAAATTGTCAGTTTAGTTAAGTAACAAAATTGGTTCGAGATATTTTATATGCTAGGCAACTGTGTTGTTGATTTTTTTTTCATTTTTAATCATTTATTCTGTGAATTTTTCTCCCCTAAGGCGCTAGACTAAAAAAGTGATATCTTTCTGCTGTTGATAAGCATTATGAGTAAAAATCAATAGTTAAATTGACCCAGTAAAAGATGTCTGGGGCTTACTATTGAGACAAGCACATCAGAAAACATATAGAGACTCTAACAAGGCTCAGAAGCATCTCTTGCATTTGTTTTGCATGTGTGTTAAATAGCATAACGAGGTGCTAATGAATTGCATTTTTTTTCTATGGCATCTCTTTAAGTGAGGATTCTGTTAAATTGCAGATAGGCTGCAGGGTCTTGAGAACCAGATTCAGTCACGGGTCAGCAGCGCGCTGCCCACATGCCCCAAATGCAGACATCTGGTTTGAGGTTGCCAGACCTCTCAGGAAATTTGTATTTAATTTAACCTTTTTTTTTTTTTTTTTTTTTTTTTTTTTTTGCTTTACTAATCATCGGTTGCTTCTCTTCAACATTATATTTGCATTCTATGTGAAAAATAGATTTTATGTATTGTTAAAAAATATCTATTTTTAATAGATGTACTTATCTATTGGACACCATTGTTCAGTGATAAAGGGATTTTGTAAGGAGATAGGATCAATACATATCAGCATTAATAATTTTAACTCCCTTTTGTCCACACTTAAAATTCATCTAACTATGCTTATTCATTCAATACCATTGTTACATGAGTAACCTGAAGGAAGTTTTTAAAGCACTGGTGTAAACACACTAATATTAATCATTTCAACTCTCTCTTGTATACATATATCTGTACATTCTTTAACTATCAATAAGACTCCATGTATATAAATCTAGTTCCATGATTGACTTTTTTCCTCTCTCCTTATGATCAGTATCATTCAACACTTTTTATACGGCGGGAAGCTTGTAAAACACAGGGTATGCAAAAGTAATCTTACTTTTTTTGGTTGCTATGTCTTTTGAAGACCCAAATCAAATAATTGCCTTCGTTTTTCATTTTTAACTTTTTTGTTTTCATTTTTAACTTTTTTGTTTTCATTTTTAACTTTTCTAGTTGGAAATAAATCCTCTTATGTGTTACCTGAGGGAGGGGTGGTTTAGTAGGAAGTCACTTAGTAATCACAGTTCATTAATCACATAGAAAAAAACACTTTAAAAAAAATGTCAGTTCTTCATTCATAGAAAATGTATGTTTCCTTGAGGAATCTCTGTGAATTACTTGTTCATCCTCATTGCCTTTCATACTTTATATTAAACTCCTTAGAAGTTCATTAACTTCAAACATGAATCGGCTGTTACTTGTGTACAGAGCCCTGTAGACAGAGCTGGCCATCGGACCTTTTTGTATGCTTGTAATCCTCTTGATCATATAATCAGCCTGTTAATTTAACTCTTTACTGAATCGGTTGTTGCAGGCCAGTGGTGAGATGGAGCTGGCTCACCTAAGATGATGTCATGTTTGCAGCTTGAACTTGGCCACGGAGGGAGTCGTTACCTCGTGGAAATTTGACAAATGCGCCAACTCAAGGTCCCTCCCTCTTCCAGACAGCCACTTAGACACTTAGCAGCCCTCACTGTTTATAGTGTCATCTCTTCTTTTTTAAATCCATTGACCACGTAGGATACCCAGGTAGAATTTTATTTCCAGGTATTTTCTTTCCACATTGTTTGAAACATTCAAAACATCGCTTAATACACCACTTGCTAACGGACTGACTGAGCAAGTTACGTGGCCCTTCTGTGCCCCGGTGTCCCAATCTGTAAGCCAGGTATGATAAAGGGACCTACCTTGGGCTTGATGTGAGGTTGAATAAGAAATACATTTGTCTCGGGATATTAGCAAAATACCTGGAGCACAGTGAGCACTCAGATAGTACCTCCATTTGTCTCTTCATACCCTAATTAATAGATGTTTATTGATCTCCTCCTAGGTACTTAGCATTTTGTTGGTCCAGTGGGTCACACCGATTGAAGCCCAGTGCCTATAACGTGGGATGTTAGTGATACTGCCCTGTTGCAGAAGAGAAAGCTCTTTTGCTCTTTCAGTCTAATGTTTTCTGTCCTTTTTTTGTGCATAGAACTTTCCTTCCTTCCCTGAAATAATTTTGTAAGCCATTTCATATTTAGATTTACAGTCGATATTACTTCTACTAGGAAGCCTCTCCTCACCCTAGCCCTGGCCATGTTACTGTCCTCTTTGTGTCTGTGATATGCCCCATTCATATCTTTATCATTGTTTTTGACACATGGATCATCATTATGTATATATCTCCCTCCCTCTCTGGATTTGGGTGCATGACTTGTGACTTACCACCTTTGTGTTCTTACTATTTAGTGGAATACTTGATACGTAGTAGACCCATTAGAAATGTATGGTGAACGGTTGTTGGTCGAAAGAATATGACACAGACTTTGCTCATTAAAGACCTTATTACTTGATTGAAGAGGTAACACAGATACATGTGACATGAAGGTGAATAAGAAAGCATTTTAATAATATCTATATTTTTAGATATTTTAAGTTTATAATTTTTCTATATATGTATATGATTTTTTGAAGTAGGTTAAATCTATCATTTTTCTGTCATAGATACAGATATTTATGTTCGGACATAAAAGAATTGAATTAGGTCAGCCAGATCAGAGTATAAGAAGCCAAGTCTAGCTGGTCAACTGGGCTTTGTGACTGTGGGTCAGAAATATAACAAACTTTGATTATTCTTCCAGACAGTAACTCATTCTCTTTTGCTTTCTGTTTGTGGTGTTTTTTTTTAAGCTTTTTACAAATTATTATGGCAATTTTCAAGCATACACAAAATTAGAGAAAATATAACGGTATTTTTGGCATATGTATGAATCAGCATTTTGTATGCCTGTATCCATATTATGCATCAGACAACATTTTACCCATCTTGTTTCGTTCATTACCTCCCATATATACCTTTTATTCCTGATGTATTTTAAAAAGGATGCCAGACATCCTATTAGTATATCTATAAATTCTTTAGTATATATCTATAACAGATTAGAACTTGTTTCAAATATAACCCTATTTCCAAATCTATCAAAATTGACAATAATTGCATTATATTACTTAGTACTCACTTTATGTTCAATTTTTCCCTATTGTCACTGTGAGATCTCTTTAATTGGTGGAGTGACCAGATGAGCATCTAAACAGGATTTACACATTCTATTTGGATGTTACATCTTTTAAGATCCTTTTAGTCTATGATAATTTCTGCTCCTTTTTTTCTCCCCATGCTTTTATTTGTTGAAAAATTCAATCATTGTCATGAAGAAGGTTTGAGGTTCCAAATTTAGCTAGTTGTTTCCCTATAATGTTGTTTACCTTGTTGTTCCATCACCCTCATTTTCTGTAGACTAGAAATTAAAGCTAGAATTGAGTTCAGTTGTAATTAATTTATTATTATTTGGTGAGAATACTTCTCGATGGTGCTGTGTACTTTTCGCTTGCATCACACCAAAGGGGCATAATTTCTGGTGTTCCCATTTTTAATGGTGCTGAAATCTATCAGTGAGTTCAGGTCAGCTTAGGCCGGTTCTTCATCAGGCTTGGACCAGTGGCTTCCCCTCATTTTTGATCAGTTCTTAGATTCATGGTTTTTTAAGAGATTGCCGAATGGTGAGTTTTAATTATATCATACCTGCTGCATTCACTATGTGTAATTTTTCTAACAAAGAACTTTTTCTTAATGACTGGTACCTCCACGATATGGTTTATATTAGAGAAAAATGCAGGAGTTTTATTGTATTTATCAATTTCAGATTCAGACATTAACTTTTTTCTTAATATAAGACCTAAATATAGTTACAGATACATTCAAAGTATTCTAACAAATTTTGATACAAATTTCCCTTGGGGATATTCTTTGAATTATTTCTCCTAATCCTCATTTTGATTAATGCATTTTGAGAATATTATTTCCCACAGTTCCAGGAAGTATCTTGTCTTTCCTTTTTAGTTTACCGTAATATACCCCTATATGGTTGAGTTTATCCACTTAGAAGATATTTATCGAGCGTCATTTTTTTTGGGGGGGGTGGTAAACACTGTGCTAGTCCCTGGGGATGTGGCCATGAGCCCTGCCTTTCTTATAGAATATATAGATTGGATTTGTTTTCTACTTCTGATGTGATGTGATTTTCCAAAATGTGTATGTGAATCCGGTTTTGGTTACTATAATATTTGATGTCCTATATCATAAATATTAACCAAGAATGTTTTAGCTGGCTTTAGAGTCCCTGGCCCTAGAGTCTGAAATAGAGACAGGAAAGAAGTTTGAAAGTGAGGTTGTTTGTGCTGACCCAAAGAAAAGTAGGATGTGTCCATGTAGAGCATTGTATGTGACAAACAAGGAAGTTTAATTTTTGTTATTTGAAAAAGTAAGAAGAGGCAATAATGGGGATTATTAATTAATAATGGGGATTCCCCCCAAGACTAAAAGTAAATGGTAAGATCTTTTGCTATTTTAACTTAAGCAAATATTGGAACTTCATTTGACTTTTATTTTCAGGAAGTGAGAGTGACATTGTAGGGATGTCTTTATCTCCTATAATTCAAGTGTGTTTTGTCAGGATGTTTAAAGGTGTTTTTGGATTTTAGAAAACGTACAATTTCTAAAGCCTTGTGAACATCTTCTTGGATGGCTAGCCAGTGTAAATAGGACCAGAGGGATTCTATGACTATGAGATAATGAATATAATATTGAATTTGCCAAAAAAAAAAAAAATGAACTACGTAAATCTGAGGTTGTGATTAACATTTTGTTAGGCATACAATATTACATTGTAAATTTTAGATATATTTAAATAGTCATCATAATTCTAAATCTCAGATGTTTTCTCTAGGATTGAAACTCTATTCATGGGGAATCCCCGGGTGGCTCATCACTTGAGCACCGCCTTCAGCCCAGGGTGTGATCATGGAGTCCCGGGATCGAGTCCCACGCTGGGCTCCTTGCATGGAGCCTGCTTCTCCCTCTGCCTGTGTCTCTGCCTCTCTCTGTCTCTCTGTGTTCTCATGAATAAATAAATAAAATCTTAAAAAAAAAAAAAAAGGAACTCTACTCATCTTCAGATAGTATAGCTCTATAGCTGTTATTGATGATTTAGGGTTAGGGTAGAGGTCAGATCCTTGGCATATAATTAAAATAATTTTTTTGGAAATGAAAATCAGAAAGGTGAAGACCTTTACATTCTGCCTATTAAGTCTATGCTCACATGTTTTATGATGTCATGGGGAAATGCTGGAAAGCAAGAGAAATTTATTTTTAATTTTTTATTTTAATTTATTTTTTTTTTAGAAATTTATTTTTTAAAGAAGTGGCGTTATGTTGCTTTGCTAGCACTTATTAGGAACTTTGAAAGGAGACAAAAAGCTAAGCCCTTTTAATTGTGGTGTGTGGTAATAGAGGATTAGACTGAATTTAACTTTGAAGACCAACACATGGACATTTGTATTATGTCAGTTGAGAGAATAGTTGCATTTTTGGGCTGAAGAGATAGCTTAATCTGAATAGCACAAAAGTCGACAAAAAAGTTTGCTAATAGATAAATATTGACTGTTTTAATCTGTTGAAAACGGAAGGCTAGCATCAAGGATACAGTAGTAAAATTCTAAAAGGAGTTGTTGAAAAGTAAACGTTACGCAACATGAAAAGAATACCAGGGGAAAAACTGACAGAGTAGAATAACAGGAAGATTAGTCATTTCTGGAAGGGAAAAAAAAGGTGGAGAGAGGGGGAAGAAATATTTTAAACAGGAATGTAGAACTGGAAGTGCTAGTGCTAAGAGACAGATACGAGCTAATTTAGGAGTGAAACCAGGCCTAAAATAGGAATAATACTGGTCGCATGTAATTTTACAATATAAAGTTTGTATTAATGACAAACAAAAATAAAAACGGGGGACTTTTCTGTTCGGCCTTAAGAGAACCCTGTAAAAATAAAAGAATGATGTTTACTCTTTAACCTCGTTGACTTGGCTGAGGTCAGCCAGCAGTGTCAAATGTGCGTGAAGAAAATGTATTTCTTTTAAAACAAACTAACATCCTACTATTTTCAGGCATTCTGGATATTTCAAAATATGTATGCTATTTGGTTTGAAATAATTTTCCCTTCGCATTTTCTTATCTGACAACTGAAGGAGTCACAGTCTCCAAATATTTTAAGAATTATTTCTGTAAGTCCTCAAAAATGTTACTTGTAACTCTCTGTGTATCTTAAATGTATATATCACAATCCCTATAACAGAAAAGAAGAAAGTAAACCTCACAAGTGTGTGTGTGTCCACACGTATATGTATATGTAATCCCATTAGTCCCTAGTTTCTACCCAAGGTTTTAGAGGCATTTGTGGAACAGGTTTTGCTGGAAGCATTTTCCAATCTCTCTGAATGTTCTCCTCTGTCATATGGGAACAGCAATAAGCCTGCCCTCAAAGTTGTGCAATGAGGATGAAGCCATATACCTGACATGGAGGTGGTATTTGTCCTTTTAATTTATAATCTTGTACCCAGACATGAAACAGAGGCTTGTAGGATGCATTTTAACCAACACATGGGAAGATGGATGGTTGCCGTAGAAGCTCTTACTCATACCTTGACAACTTAAACTGTCATTTGATAAGTTACATACGTATCCCCACTTGACAAATACAAAAGGATTACTTCTCTTGGCCATTGCTTAGTAACTCCGGGAAACAATAAATTCCATAAAATGTATTAAAATCAAGTAGATATCTCTAGTGTTATGTAAGCATGATAGCAGGGCAAAGTCTACGTATTCTTCGATCAAGAAGAAAATGACATTATTATTTAAATGCAGAAAATGGCTTATGTATATTGAAATAAGGATAACAAACCAATTTAGAGACCCAAGACTGCTATTATTTTATGCAACTGTATGTAATATATCATTCCGTATCATCCAATTAATAGAGAAATGTAATCTGTATAATCAGGTAAGCATTTCCTGTTGATTTGACTGCCAAATTGTAATTTTTTCATGGTTCATGTGCGCAGACTTGCTGAGATAAATTCTAACTCCAGCACAAAATTTGGTGTTACATGAGCACTAAATAGTACTAAAAAAAAATCTCTTTCTCTTCCTTTCCCTCTCTCTTCTTTCTCTCTTTGTCTCTCCTCTCTATCCTTATCCACACAAACACAGGCACTTTCCACACACACACACACACACACACACACACACACACACACACACAGAGTCCCTGGGCTTAACTGCTTAACTACATAGGAAATGTTTATTTTCCAAACTACAGAAAACAAACGTTATCTCGAACACTGAAAGTCCTTCCTTTTCCTGGTTTGGAAACACTAAGTCATACTGAGTTGCTTGTAGATTTTCTTTAGCTAGCATTCAGGTTTATTTAAAGCAAAAGGTTGCAAGGACAAAATGACTCAGGAATTTGTAATGCACAATTACAGCTTTTCACTTTTAGGTCACCAGTTTATAGTTGACTGACTTAGTATTAGTTAAGGATTGGTAAAAATGCGTTGTTTAGTTTCAGGAGAAGGTGGGTTGCTCACTGCAATGTCACCTGTGTTGATCTAAACATGACCTAGAGTCAGTGCTTATTAATAGGTTTCTTTCCAGATAAAGCCAAGTTCAAGGAATTAAATGAAAGAGAGTATGCCCAGTAGTAAGACTTGATGAATAAGAAGCAGCTCATGTGGTCAGCTACAAATATAACTTCTGTTATTTGATGTCGTTTTGAAAGTAAAGTCTTAAAATGACCCACACTTGTGTGTTTCTAATTGCACTGTTGTTAACATCAGCAAGAAATAATGATTGTAGCTGCAGTAGATAGCTTGAACAGTCAGAAAATATAAATATAAATATATATATTTTGACTTGAATAATTGAGTTCTGACCTCCCTGGTGTATCACTTAGTAGAGCCAAGGTCATAGAAATCATCTGTTATGATCTATCTTATATAAAAGCCTAGGAGATTACTTTGTTTTCCTCACCCAAAAGATGTCAGAATGTGGTGTTTTTTGTTTTTTTTTTAGAACTTCTGAATAACTTTTGTGTTAATTTAGTGTTAGCATTGAAGACAGATAAATTTAAATCTTGCTGTTAGCCAAAGAGTGAATCAAGCTTATGTGGGTACAATGTATAATGCCACCACTCAAGGAATTCTGGAGAGAAGATAATTGTCTAGAGATTGGGTAAAGAATTGTCGTCTTCCTTCTTTGGGAACTTTTGATTTTAAAAATAATCGAGAGTAAATAGACTGGAATGCAGCACCTCAAGCAGTGCCACATGGGCACCTAAATTTCTTCTTGCTAAATGCCACCAAATGGCTACATTTCTTATAGCTTGTGGCTAAATTCTGACAGAGGGTAGATGCCTTCACCATAACTGTATTTTCTCTCTGAAGTTTTCTGGTTTCTTGTGCTAACTTATATTAGGTTAAAGCCAGAAAAGCTGAAGCTAGCCACACTTAGTCTGGAGAGTTAGGCTCGCTGCCCAATTAAAGACAAAGATGGGTTTCAGTATTCTTCATTGGTTTCTTAGTCTCACATTTTTGACTGTAGGTGCTTGACTTGAGCTGTCTGAGCTGACCCAGATGGCTTTGTGTCCTCAAGAGCTAATTCAGAGAAGGTCATTTCAGCTGCTGAATATTCAAGGAGGTGTCTTGGTCCAAGGTTACTTCAGCTCATAACTCAAGGGATGATCCTGAGATTTCTGAAGCTTCCTCTAACCTCACAATTATTGTCTTGGTCCCGCACATAATTAAATGTATAATTAAATGATGGCAGTGAAATAGAAGTACGGCTGCCAGCAGTGGTCATCCCCCCAACAGGATGGCCAGTACTTGAGTGATAATGATGTTATTACCGCCCTGTTAGTGCTTCTGAAGATATGATATACTTGAGAAAAAAAAAAAAAAGGTGAAAACTGAAATTGTGTTTGGCTTCTTTTGAAATCTAAGAACCACACGAAACATTTAATTCCTCAAGTTAGTAAACATCGTTAAGAGAAATGGATGTAGACTTGTGTATCTTGTAAACTGATGTACTTTATGCATATTAAGTTTTTGGAAAGACACAGAAATAGCAGATCCTCTTCCCACCAGAGTTCTGGCCAGGCCTGGCAGTTCCCACTCCCTTTCTTGAAGTGTCAGGCACCATCAGCTTTCAAGAGGCAGAGGAGGATAGGTGGAGGCATAAACCACAACCTGAGGAGCTGCCTTCCCTGGGTTCACAGTTTACATTTGCTCCTTCGTAGCTGTATGACTTTTGGCAACTTCCTTAACACTCTATGCCTCTGAGTGCTCCGATGCACTCCACTAAATGGGAGCATATCTCCCTTGTTGGGGGTGTCATGAGCCTTATAACACATGTCAAGAACATATGGAATTTTCGTGGCCCACGATTTGTACCTTATGCATGTTAACCATTATTAAATTCCTAATCTTATGGAAACACTTTCCAAAATCTATCTTGTGAAAGCTGTACTTGCAAATACACAAAGCAATGAAAACCAAAACCGGTGTGGCAGTTTTAACAAAAGGTTCAAGAGCTGCAGGTCTGAACTGGACAGCCCGGGTCCTCGGCAGGTGTGAGCTCCTTTGAGAGCTGACTTTGAGCGTGTGATGGAACCGGAGTATCCTCATTTGCAAAATGAGGCAGTAATAATAGGGGATCTGTAGTTTCTGTGAAGATTGAATGGGATAATGCATTTAAAGCGCTAGGACCAGTGCCTGGCACCTGGTAAGTGGTGAAAAGTATTAATATACAGAGAATATTGTATCCTAAGATTCTGTGTGTGCAGGGCTTCCATTTTGCTAATGAGATTTGGAATTCTCTACTACGGAGGGAGCAAAGTTTCTGTTTTCTGGTATTAATGACTCTTCACAATTATTCTCTAATAAGTAAATAGCATTTACGTATTAGGAAAAAAGTCATCTGTTTTACACATATCCTTGGTTGAGCTATTTGAATTGTTTCGAGGTATTTAAATTTTTAAAAATCTCATCTGGATAACTTTTTATGTCTGTAAGATTTCAGCTCTGGAGACATCCGTTAGGTAAATGCCTCGTCAATGAAGTTACCTGGCCGACTCTTTTGTGCAGCGATATTCTAGCCCCTGGTTAAGTTGAACGGCACTGAAAGCAAAAGCAATTCATCAATAACATCAAAATGGAAATAGAATATAGTAGCAAAGAAGTCATTGCTCCTTCTGTAAAATAAAGATCATATCGTAAGACCTGATATTTCCCCATCCGTTGGGAGTGTTGTAAAGATTATGAAAACATTAGTGTTTGCAAGAAGCGACTGTGTGCCAGGAAGGCAGATAGAACATTAGGAAAGAAGTGGCCAATATTGCACGAAGGCGTTTATTTTATATGGTAACATCCTTTCTTTCATTAACAGGGACCTTTAGGGCGATCCACTTGCTTGGTAGGAGTGAGGAGGGCGAATGGATTCTTAAAAGGGCTCATCAGGACCTCCTTGTAATAGAGTGAAACCTTTAAGAACATGTTTTCCATAGAATTAGAGACTAAGAATTTCATAGTGACGGTATATTTATCGCCTTGTTTGGGGAGCAGATTTTAAGCATGATCACAGTAAAAACACCTGTTTTGACACTCTGGGAAAAGGTGCAAACATACGGGCA
The DNA here is from genome assembly GCF_053574225.1 of Canis aureus. NCBI lineage: Eukaryota > Metazoa > Chordata > Mammalia > Carnivora > Canidae > Canis > Canis aureus. The sequence continues at coordinate 5,763,125 of NC_135632.1, read as the reverse complement.
AACTCTGTCTAGGTGTAGAGTAAACAAGAGTGCTTTGGCTAGCATCCTGCAAGGAGTTGGGTCTAAACGGTCTGCTCCAGCTTCTGCTGCTGCTGCTGCTGCTAATACTGCTGGGAAGGAAGAGTGGCTGACCTGGCATATCCTTTACTCTTGGTGCTGCAGCAGTCACTCAGGAAGTGTTGTTTAAGGGGAACCTTCTGGATCCTTTTCATGGCACCATGGCAAGAAGAAGCTGTGTCTTATCTATTGAAGATAAAGCATGGAGTTGGCTAATGGATGCTGGTGAGTGAATAAGGCAAATGGGAAGCCAGTTCGCAAAGGTATCTTTTGGGAAGGGCTGATCTCTCAAGGACTGACATGGCACCCGTTGGAAAACGGCCTCTCACAATCTGAACATCAGAATGCTGTTTTGGAGGGAAGTCCTAGTTTTCACACTGGTGACCTGTGATCTTTTATATGTTCCCTAAACGAAGTTCATATCCATTCCCAGCTCTCCTACTTGGAAGATCCTAATCCTGAAGTTGGTTAGATCCCTCAGTACGTAAAACACAATTCGCAATGTGATTTTTACTCTTGTTTTCCACTTGACCCAGAGTGATCTAAAAAAAAAAAAAAAAAAAAAAAAAAGGCTTTTTAGTATATGAAAGCAATTTTTCCTCCTTTCAATTCTCAAGGAGCACCTCCTTTTTTAAACAGCAAAAGATACGGAATTTTCACTTAAGAAGCCATTTAGTATGCATAATGCTTGCCAGGAATATTCTTTTCAATTCAAGATCATTATGTAAGCAAACCAGTACAATATTGGGTCTATTATTCAGATAGTTGCACAGGAGGGGGCTTTGACATCGCTAGTTTATATATGTACCAATCCAAGCTGTAGTTCCCTTGAGCAAGTTTCTCTGTCAGTTAAATGAATAATTTGAATGAGCTTTCTCAATTTTTCTCACTCTAAAATTTTATTTTTCTCATTTTGACAAAGCCTACCACGTGACTTGATTTTTTTTCCAGCTCCTGAAAGCAAAATTGCCTTAGGGGTTGGTCTCTTGTACCTGTTGGATATTTAATATTCAGGGGGCTCCCCCAGATGAGTTCCTGAGGGCTCATGAGTTGTTGAAGAGCTGTGAAGAGTGGCTAACAAGTTAGAAGGGGCTCTCTGGAAAACAGTATCATGAAGCCCAGTTTCAGGAGAGTCCTAGTGAGTGGTTTATCTGATGGTGCATTAACACCTAGTACGTTAGTCACATTTTCCTGTCCTTCCTCCTCTTTTCTTCCCTTTTCTTCTGTGTCTTCCCCTTCTAGTTTCTGAACTCTCTTTGTCCACTGGCTTCTTTGTCTTCATATTCTCTCTTCTCTCTCTGAATTCCTCTGGTCTTCCTAATCTGATCAGAATAGAAAGTGATGTATTTGATAAAGCATCCGTTGCTCTTCTTTAAAAAGCAATTTTCATTACTTCTGAGGTCAAAAACCAGCTCAGTTGAACACTTCTGTCGCATTTTCTCCTCCAGTAATGGACGACGTTGCCTTTTAATTTCTGTTGCCTTGTGGATGAGCCCCCCCCACCCCATGGTTGTAGATATTTTTAAATTCCTTTTTCTTAATGTGAATGTTATAATGACAGGACTTAGGAATTTCGGTCTCGGGTATTAGACTGTTAAGCTCAACTACAGTAGGCATACTGTAATATGTCTTCCTTACTTTTCTTTCTAGAACTAGAGCTCCATATGCCCCTCAACTGTGTTTTTGGCTCTCTTAGGGGATGCTAGAATGGCCTGTCTCCATGTATTCCGTTGCATTTTGCCATTGCTTCTTGTGTTCTGTCGGGGAATTTTGGTGATTCTTTTCAAACGCTACCTTGAGCTCTGTGCTAGTTGTTCCATTCCCCCCACGGTCTCGTGCTGCGTGGTCGTGTCTCCACTTCCTCCGCCCTGTCTGTTGACAGAGCCTGGGTTCCCTGATGGCTGCCTCTGTACCCTTGTGAGGGCGGGAACATTCCTCCCCCTGCTGCTACAATTGAGCCCGTGCTGGGTACCACGTTGCCCTCTACACTTGCTTTCAGTTGTTAAGGCTTCCCAAGCTTTGGCTGTGGCTCAGTGATCCTGCTGTCGAAACCCTGAAGCTTTTCTAGCCTCGACACTCAGTGGTAGCAGCAGGTGTTGGGATTTCTCCAAGCCCCTAAGACCCTGGGAGCAAGAGAATGGCCGTTTGACATAGACCTCAGGACTTTTCAAAGCACCAGGAAACGTCTGCGGAAGATATGTAAAGGTAAGATTCTGATTTCTCTAGGAAGCTGTTCTAGAAGCTAAAAACCTCCAGCCGTGGATTTAATGTAGACTCAGTAGCTAAAGTATGTCCTTGAAGAACTCTGTGCTCGGTGATAAAGCCAACACATGAATCTTAGATTGGGTAACTACTTATTAAAACACCTCTTTTGAGAATTCGGCATGATATTCACATTTCTAATCTGTTTTATTTATATTAAAACTTGGCATTGAATAGATTCTTAAAAATACCTTTTCCATTACTTGAGTTGGAATCTATAAAGCACTTCTTCTCTCCTTCAAAATCTGCATTGTGTATCCAGTAGGAGAAGTCTCGAGAATTAGAACAGTCAGAAGTAAAATAGAAGTTATTTAAGTTCCCAAATGCTTGTATTTCATTTACCTGTTACTGTTCAAAAGCAGAAACATCACCTTATTATATCCTCCAATTCTTTACACTCAAAGTTCTAAAGCCATAATTAATCCGAAAGGAATAGGAAGAGCCGCTCAGCTCGTGGTAGTGCAAGGGTATGTTACTGTCCTTTGTCAAAAATCACTGCTGAGCATTCTAAATGTAGCCGTCTCTTTTCTTGTAGGACTTTATTTTCAGTTTTTTTAAAAAGGAATTATTCCCCACCTCTAATTTTTCTGGGCAAAAAAAGAGATCACTCCATATGGATATATATATAAAACCTGGACGAGCGGTGGGTGTGTTGGTGGAGGGGAGGGTGTAAGAGACAGATCAACAGCATCGTGGAGTGAACAGCACAGATCATCTCGTGAGCATTGTTTGTAACCCTTTATTCTTTACCCTGCCTCCATTCATGAGCATTAGTCTGTGACGTGACGTTAAGGCAGCTCCTCTAGTGTGTGATCCTCAGTGGCCTTACTCTCCATTCAGGTCTCCTTTTTTCTCCTCTGTGTTCTTTCCCATATGGACTCGATCTGTTAATTGATTCCCTGAGGTTGGAATCCAGGCTATTGGCTGTCACACTGATACTCCCTCATTTCAATAACTAAATATGTAACGGAGGTTTCAAAAATGAAAAAGGAAGAATGTTTACTAATAGCCGTACAAAAGGAAGCATCAGACTTCTCTTTGATAGCGCTTGCTTAAGATGCCTATTTTTGAAACTAAAAGATGTGCAACAAAGTATTTTATTTACACTTGAAAATACCCCAATTTTATTTCCTCTAGACCTCAAAAGTACAAGTAAATGGAATGTTTTGAAGTCTTTCTAGTGCGTTAAATTGGGTAATTGATTTCATGTGTAAAAATAGAAAAGGAAAATTGTAATGCTTTAATTCTTAACATTTGTAATGAGTTTACAGTTTTTGAAAATGTAAGGCACGATCTCAAGCCAGGAGTTTGCGTTATTCTCAGGTTGGCTTATGAAGTGCATTTTTCTTTTTCTGTTTGTTTAGAATTCTTACTAGGACAAGAACTGAAACAATAGCTATAATCATCAAATTATATATTATTACTGTTATAGATTGTTTATTATGTTAATCATATACTTAATGTAATTAAATATTAAGATAGAGTGATAGATTGAAATTATTGTAGGTGTTTACAGAATTATTTTAAAGCTTTAAGATTACTTAAAAATATTTTTAATGGAACAGAATGAGTTAGTGGAATTCACTGTGTTTAATGGACCAAGTAACTTCCCACAAACTGGACTCAATACAGTAATATTTAGACTTTAGTGATTTTTTTAGGATGTACAGTAAAGATACATGATATAAAAGATTGGTGCCGTGAAGATCTCAGCCACTACCTGAATAGAAAAATCTATGGAATAAATAGTAGAATGACCCTTTTGCAGATAAGGAAACAGAAGACTGGTAATTCCCAGTTTTGAAGCCCAGAGCCAAGACCAGAATGCAAATCACTGAATTCTAATCCAGCGTACTTGCCTCTCTGCAATGCTATTTACTGAAATTGAGGTATATTTGGGCGGTCATCCTGCCAGTGTCTGCAGGGCAATAAATAGATTCTAGGAATTAAAGTGAGTTTCTGCAATATCAAGGGTGTCTGATTATAGCTGATAAACATGTGGTCACTGCTGCAGGGTAGCCTGATTGAGGCCTTTAGAATTCCCCTTTTATTTCTGTCTTGTTTAATGTGGCTTTCCTTATATCAGGGTCTGGAAAAGTACAGCGGAAGAATCATTACAATATTTTTGTTTGAGGGGAGTATTGAATTTCTGGCTTGCCATTTACTTAGTTATGATCCTGTATATTTAACAAGTTTCTGAAAATTTAAATTCTTAATATGGAGAAGAGTAGACCTATGTGTATATATATGTGGTTGATTTTCTGTTTCTAAGCAAAAAAATTTTAATTGCTTTCCCTTGTTTCCAAAGTTGAAAAATTCCTCAGCTTGCATCTTTAAAGATATCTGTTGATTTGTGGTTATCACGAATGCAGAAAGAGTACACATTCTCGGCACTACAATAATTATATGCACATGAAATTATTTGATATATTTATTAATTAAGTGCTTTCTGGAATTATTTAACATAGAATTATTATCTTTAACATAGAATTATTACTTCAAAATCCAAATTCTCCCTGATTTGACTGGATACCTATTATCATTTAATAGGACCGTGTCCAGGCTCCTTAAATGTGATTTTTTGGGGAGGTAATCCAGTCCCCTTGAGTGCTGCCCAGTGGACTCAAGACCCAATATGGACCTGAGAGAGAAATGTGTGCAAATTGTAATTGCGATCCGGTCCCCTTGAATGGTACCCAAGATGGGCTCAAGTCCCAAAACGGACCTAAGTGAAAAATGTGTGGAAAACTAAGAATGTAAACTCTGAACACTCTTTTTAGAAAGTTCAATTTGCAAAATAGTTGGAGTGCTTTTGGAATAGGAATTTGTGACACTTATTTCAGAAAAAAAAAAGAAGAAGAAGAAGAAGAACAACAACAACAACAACTTGTTCTCCCTGAAAGTCTTAGAAGTCTTAGGCTGGTTCTCAAAATACGGTTCTTAATCCCAGTCATAATGATCCTTGAGTATTTATTTCTACCATCACTCAACTCATAAAAATGGCACATCTCAGTCTCCCCTGTTTACTCTTTTCCATGTACTCCTATCCTTTCTTGGAGAGAATGAGAACTGTCTGGACCGGTGGACAATGAGCAGAGGTCCTAATTAGTGGTAACCCCTGGCTGTGAGTGCTAGATCCCAAATTAAGTACTAACCTTTTCCTGGCATAGTGCCATCAAGATGCTTTTGCCCGAATTTCCTTCCGGCTCAGTCTGGACTGCTGTTCCCTCACCAGCAATTTGACCTTAGAACAAAAAGCTACCTATTCTCTCAATTGTAATCTCACAACACTCTAAAATATGAAGAGTGAGTGTCGTCTCCTTGTCGGGGTTTTTATGAAGATTGAATACATTTTAATGTAATGAGACAGTGTGTGCCAAGCACTTAGCGCAGTGGCTAGCATGTTAGAAAATAGACAGACCTTGTTGACGTTGTTGCACATTTTTCCCAAGGTCACACCACTAGAAAGGGATGGAATCAGAATTCAGGCTCAAGTCTGTATGTCAGGGAATCCAAACAGAACAGGAACACATGCACATTTTCTATAACACGAACCAGGAAGCGAGAACTTAGCCACCTCTGAACTCTGACACGGCTTCTCGTGCCTCCCCATCCCCCTCTATGATGCATAAATCGCGATGTCATGCGTGCTGATTGGGAAAGTAGCAGAGGTCAGTGGTTTGGGGAAAACTCTAGACCCAAAGCTTCCAAGGATTGGAATTTCAAGCCCTGCCCCATGCAAGCTATGTGATTAAATTACATCCCCTTTTACAGTTCTTTGTCTGTATATGAAGCTAACGGTAGCCTCCGTTGCATTGCATTATTGTGGACAGGAAAGATGGAAATTACAAAGCACCTCCAATTAGTGACTTTCATTCATGATTGATAGAGATATGAATATCTATGTAAAAATAAAGCATGTTCACAGAATGAAACGCATGGTTCGTGAAAATCAGAAATCCCTACAGTGTTAGAGATGGATAGGATCTTGGTGATCAGATGGCTTTCCATTCTCCGAGAATCTGCATGCACTCCCCATCAAAGACATTCTAGCTCAGTGGCAGGCCAGTGGAGAAAGGGGGAGAAGGCATCGATGGTCAGAACTGACCCAAATATGGAGTGGTTGTACCTTCCAGAAGGTGGGTGAACTTCTCTCAAGCTGGGTTGGTGTCAAGGACTGGCCTCAGTGTCGTCAGATGATGAGATAGTCCTGGTTAAGCAGGTGGTAGGTTTGTCGTTTTTGTCTTCTTTCTTCTTTGGAAGCAGAACCCAGACCAGCAGCTGGAGCTCCAGTTCTGGAGCGGAGTGAGCTAACGTGGGCTGCGTGGAATGTCAGGGGTTACCCTTGAATGCTAGTCAGACCAGGGATTTCCTTCCTAGGGTCTCAACTTCTTGAAGTCGGAGATGTTTATTTTACTTGTTTGCAGGACCTTGATGGGTGCTTGCTAAGTAAAAGAAGAACTCGTTTGAGGATATCATGGCCATCACAGGGCTTGGAGAGCAGGGCCTCAGGGCAGGAAGCGTAGGACACGTGGGGGCTCCCTCAGGGACAGAGGGAAGGGTTAAGGCAGATCCTGGTGGTGGGCCAGGGAGCTGAACGCACATAGTGTTTCTAATGCCTGGCTTAGGGGCCTGGGAGAAAGGAAGCTGCCAGCGTAGCCTGATTAATGAATGTAGTGAATAAAGTATTCCAGGTTTTTAAAACCTTTCAAGAGTTTAGAGAAAAGAATTTTAAAAATTGAAATCCAGGGGCATCTGGGTGGCTCAGCGGTTGAGCGTCTGCCTTTGGCTTAGGTTGTGATCCCCGGGGTCCTGGGATCGAGACCCGCATCTTCTCCCTCTGTCTGTGTCTCTGCCTCTCTCTCTCTCTCTCTGTGTGTGTCTTATGAACAAATGAACAAAATCTTAAAAAACAAAGATCTATTAGAATCCACTTACACTAGTTTTTCATACAGTTAAAAATAGGATTTCTAGTCTTAAAAACTCGATTTTGGTGCCAGAGACTTGAGGAAAAATGTATCTGTCAATGCATCATCGATATACATGACCTCATATAAAGACGTCCTCAAAAATACAGTTTTAACCATGTAATATTGTGAGGTCGTAATTTGTAATACGTGGACATAAAATGGAAGAGCTTATGCAGACGCTGTGGGAAGTCAGAGTGTTATTCTAAAAGCTGAAATATTTATGGGGGACGATCGGTAAAACGGTGAGGCTTTTTAATCACAGATTCTGTTACTCATACGCTCCCCCGAAATAATAAGATGAAAAAACGTCTTTCAATCAGAGTCTGGATCAGAAACAGACACCAGAAAGAATAAAGAAAATTCCCGGTGCGCAGTGGTAAGCCCAGCCAGGTTTGGCGCTCCTCCCGCGGCCACGGAGGTGCCACGGCCACCCGAGCAGGTGTCCCGTCCCTCGCGGAGCGCACGGCCGACACCTGAGCCCCGCGCTCCGGCCCAGGACATCGTGTGCTGGCACCTGAAGGATGGTTGTTTAGGAAACTTCAACTGAGAGTTAAAATGTCCGTGAACATTTGTGTCTCCTTAATTTGAAAAAGACCATGTTACAGCGGTGCTTCTATAATATTAAGAGAGTGTGGAACCTTCCCCAGGATCTCCAGCGCACACTCTTAAGCCACGTGCTGAGTGGGTTGCACGCTCAGGACCTTTTGCTTTTTTGCCGAAGCCCCAGCCGATGTGAAGGCACGGGGGGGGGGGGGGGGGGGGGGGGAATTGAGTCCAAAGTGGCAGAGTCCTCACTGACCTACATCCCTTACTGTGTAGCAGGTGGGGGCTTCCTGTGTTTTTCTTTTCCGGTGTGACCGTGAACTTGCCTCCTCCCTCTCCTCCGGCTCACTGTGTGTGCACCCAAACGTGTAGACACGGAATCGCACACGCACAGGCTTTTGCTTCTCCCATAAAGGATTTATACCGGAACAGGAATTGCCCGATATTAACTCCCTATAGTCCTTTCTCATCATTTGCTTTTGTGCCCTTGAATTCTGCTGGGCCTACCTGTGTGTGGAGACACCCTAGCGGGGCTTTGCTTTCCTGTTGTTTTCTGATGCCCGAGTTTGGCTTATTTTGGAGATTGATCACGCGAGTTTTAATTAGGTAGTAAGTCAGAGATGATAGTGAAGCGCTGTGGCCTAACTAGCAAGAGTCAAACCCCACCTAGAGAGCCCTATACACGCGAAATAGCTGAGATCACGGAGTACCGGGCTTTCTCCTCCCAGACCTTGCCCTGGATGTGTTCTTGGCACTTTTAATCTGTTGTTTTTTCCCTTAAAACAACAACAACAACAACAACATGAGAGGCAGTGGTACAAATCCAACAGGTGCAGTGTCTCCTCGAGGAAAATTTGGTCATTGGAAATCCAAGGGTCAGCGCAAAGAGGGAAACGTTCTAACTAAAGGGAGCCGTGTTGGGTCATTGTCACCATTCTTGGAAACCTCTCGTGGAACCGGTTGTCACAGTAGTTGTGGTGACACCCGCCTTAGACCCCACACCAAATACCTAAGTGAAATTACTTTAAGGAAATAAGTAAACTATATTGTATTTTCAGAGACCAAGGACTGACGGATTGAGCTTATCCTTTCTTTTATGTAATTTTAATTTTGAAGCTATGTTGATGGATCTGCAAACGCACATTTGATAAACTCCCATATAACAGAGCAGTCCCTAACTGTACCGTATTAGGATGGTTGCATGGAAATAGCCCTTTAAGCAGGACCCCCTCAACTCAGAGGAGAGTTTGATTGTAGGTCCTTTGGAGAACCAGAATTGGTTTTCAGGTGTCTTTGGTGGGTTGAAAAGTAACAGGTGGAAAGTGAATTCCTTAAAAGATGCTAATCGAATGGACACTTGAGTTTTATTAACAGAACCTCAGACTGAGTTAGAACTCTCCTTTAATTACTTTGAAGTCATACTTTCCCATTTGAAAGATATTTTAAAGTTAGATTTCACGTTTAAGGCTTCAGGTGGGCCGTTTCCTACCTGTGAGTCAAATCCACCATTTCTTATGGAATCGGGTCAGTTTCTGCTTAAGATTTGTAATGTTTTGGGCACTTTTGATGGGACTTGGGAGCTTTACGAAAAAAGAGTAGAAGTCATGTAAGAAGGCTGTGGACAAAGCACTGGACTTTGTTTCGGTCCCTGAGTTTTCTGGGACAGGCCCGCATTTAATCACCCTGTTACTTCGGGTCATGTGTCTTGGAAGCCCACCCATCGTTTTGCCTCCCTGAATGGAATGAAATCTAGTGGAGATAACACAAAGAACAGCACCTTTTGTAAAGTCTGCTTCATCTTGTTTGTGAAGTAATTCATTTATCTGAAAAGCGCTGTTAAGTCCACGTTTAAAAGTAAACTGTGAAAAGCAAGCCTTTTCTAGAATCCTGCCCACAGATGACACACCTGTGTATCACTCTCGTGAACACTAACATTGAAAGCATGATGATTGTTTCTATAATAGAATTGGTGGTAGAAATTTTAATCTGTTTGAAAGAATAGTGGTGTTGGGGGTAGGGGAGAGTACAGACTCTTCTCTTCCTTCGAGATAAGCCATAAATTGTAAACGCCAAGGTCCTGTTTAAAATTTATTCTACACTTGGGAAACCGATTTCTGTTGCCCCAAAGAATTTTCCGAGAGGGAAAAATGCATGTAATGGGAATAAAAAGAAAAAGAAAAAAAAAAAAAACAGTATGGAAAACAAGCACCTTCCCCTAAGGAGAAAATGTATTTTTAACACTAGAGAGTATAGAATTTGCTGTATCAACAGAGTGTATTATTTCATCAAACAGCTGGATAAGCCAATGTGTATTTATTGAATAAATGAGTGTGTGTTGGTGAAAATCAAAGAGAGAGTGGGTGAATGAATGGATAAGCTTAGTGGTAACACATTCTTCCTATTTATTATTTTTAGGAAAAAATCGTTATCTAAAAATACTACAAAGAATTCATTGGAAGAAATTGGGTTCAATTCCTCATTTTCTCCTGTAGTAACAGCCAGTTGTTACAGTGGGATGAGAACTTTTCTAGGTTATAAGATACTGTTTTTGTAGGTTGAATTACCCTGCATTTATAGAGCTTCGGGGAATCAGGAGATGAGAAAACACAAACCATAAGCAAAAAGGGCAGTTGGTACTAGTCTAAAAATAAACATTGATCCATATAATCGCATTCTAAATAAAATAAATAGAAATGGATTAGGAAAATTACAGGGGTTTCGAAGAATTTGGTGTGTTTTCCATCCCTATTTTCATTGGGATTTTATGGCAATCGTTATTAAAGGAGCACCACACGCTACATAGTTTTAAACTTTGAGCCACCAGCAGCAACACCCCAAAGTATATTGAAGGTCTTTGCTGTATTTCAAAAAAAAAAAAAAAAAGAAAAAGCACTGGGCTTGCCACTATCATGGTAGGTTTTTGACTGCTGGAGAAAAGGTTTGAGGACACGGGTTAAATATTAACATGGAAATGAGGCTTTTTGGAAGTCTTGGCCGGGACCTCATGGAGAACAACGTAGTACTAAGCCTTACCACAACCTGGGAGCAGAAACAGGGGTTGTAGAAATAAACTGAGGTGGGAATTTGAAGAGAAAGGAAGAGCCTTTGCTGACAGAAAAGCAAGCTCAGATTAGCCCAAGTACTGGCTATCATGCCCTCTCATGGGGCTCATTCCCCTGGAATGTATCCCTTGTGCTAAATAGAGTACTTGTGTAAACACACACTGCAGACATTTGAAAATACTCGAATAACAGTTCTTCAGGGCTTACTATGTAATTATTGCTAGCTGTTGCATTTATTTATCTTGGTACTAATTTATAGAGCTAGTTTTTGACTTATGTTACCTCCAGTGTCTTGTTTCATAGTTTGGAGAAGTCCATAAACAATATTTAAGAAAAATGCAAACATCAGTGGCTTTCTTGAGTGAGCAGAACAACTGGAAACTTGTTTCGCATTATTTTGTAAGTGAATTGCTTAACGTAACAATCTATCTATGGCATGTTAAGAAATGAAAAGATAAAAAAAATTTTTTTTTGAAAAAAATGGAAAAGAATGGAAACTTGCGCTTCTGAATGAACAGCTTATCAAAACACTAGCTTTTGATTTTATCTGAGCTTTCCCTGTAGAAAGTTTTCTTTTTTTTCTTTTTTACTATTGCTAACAAAGCCTAGAGGCAATTTCTGAACTAGAAAAGCTGAATATCATTTCTGACTAACCTATTAGTCATCCTAATAATAGGAAATTATTTAGTTCCTGCTTCATAGTAGCCCATCTTGAACAATAAAATCATGTAGCCCACTCAGAGGTATTTCAGGAAGATTGATGTGATGCACAGTAAATGTTTTGTACTGTGCTACTGTTTTATCTCTCATTTCTCAGCAGGAGAGCTAGGAAAGGGGGTCGAGAATGACCTTGAGGTTTCTAGTTTGGATGATCAAGGATGGGATTGCTCTTTGCCTGTGTAAGAAATACAGGTGTTAGAATTGACGTGTTCTCTTTCTCTGGGGAGAGGATCAGCAGGGGGTAGATAACTGATTTGGTTGGGTTGTTAATTTATAGAAAAAGCACCTGAAGGCCACTCCCTTGGCACTGATAATGTGCTGTGTCACAGGACAGTGCTGTGTTATCTTTGGGGAGACCATGGATGGTGAGAAAAAAAGGATGTGGTGACAAATGGTATATCTCTCTCTAATCAGCAGGTGGGAGAGGAGAAAAGCCAGAGAAAGTGACAGGGAACGGGAGAGGCAAAAGGAAAAAGAAGGAAGTTGTTAATGGTGCAGATGCTGCAGATAGGACAAGAAATGAGGAAAGGGCAGTGACCGGCAGTGAGAAGCACAGAGAGCTTCGAGAAGGCACTCTGAGTAGCATTGGAAGGGAGGAGACAGGAGTGGGGGGGATCCTCAGCACAAACCAGATTCCAAGAAGATGAGTCACTGGTAAGTTGGAAGATGCCTATGAGGACGCTGCAAGTTTAGACAACTCTAAAGAAATTCAGGAACAGAAAGAAGAGAAGAAGTGGGTGTCAGCTGGAGAATTCGGCGGAGGAGAGAAGATAGTTGTGGAAGACTAGAGGTGCTCCTCCAGTGGAAACACACGTTTTCAACTAAAGGAAGGTACAGAAGTCAGTGGAGAAGGGGAAAAAAAAGGAAGATTCCAAGATTCCTTGGAGTAGGAATATCGGAGGGTACCATACATCAGAGACGTTAAGAAGGGGGTCAGAAAAAAATGGGGAGGAGCTGACTTTTGAAGCAAGATGAGCCAAATGATCCCTGAGAGTCAGATTGAAGAAGGTCCTCCCCTGCATCTTTAGTTCCATCTTGTTTGGTGTGTGGGTAGCTTACTGCCTCCTGTCTCCACGTTTTTTTGTACATTGCTTTTTAAACTCATTAGTGTGACTTGACTTCTCAGCCTGGCTGTAGGGTTTGTGAGGGTGGGAACATGTTTTATCCGTGTATACTCATTGCTTACGGTGATCCCTTTCCATGTGATCCCCTAATGTATTTCAGGAACCCCGCAAGCCCGTGCTATCAGGGGACAGGTCTCACAGCCTGGGCTGCCCATCAAAGTACAAGGCTGAAGGCTATAATTAGCTATCTCTGTGAACCTCAAAAACAATTTCTAAAACAAATTCTCCATTTCAAATGGATGGGACAGGTTTTTACATCCAACTTTTTTTTTTTTTTCTTCTTTTCCTGGTTAAGAAAGTGACACCATAACAAAATATAACGTAGAGCTCAAAAGTGGATGCTTCCAAAGCCCGATGAAATTTTTAACCAAACTTTATTGTAGAAAGTGGAAACATTGGACAGAAAGACAATCATGAAAAGACAAAAGTTTGCAGAGCAAATGTTGGCTGAACAGTTGGTTTATACCACTGTTTATGTCAACCAAATCAGATTAGGTTTATGTCTTTAACTTTGGTCTCATCCCTACTCTAGGCATAAATCCTTTAATTAGGCTAGTTGAATTATATTTTTTGCTTCTTTATGAGCAAAAATAATTCTAGGCCGAAGCAAAAAAAAAAAAAAAAAAAAAAAGGAAGATTGTCTCTGCCTCCCATTTAGCAAAAATAGAGTAAATATGTTCCTGTTTGTTTATACTATGTTACTATTTTATGGTTACTACTCATCCACTTTCTTTACCTTTTACATAAATAATAGTGTTCCATTTTTTTTTAAGTAGAGCTCCGTAGACACAAAGATTATGAACTGGTTGCCATTCTCATGGTTTTAGACTCAGTATTACACTGAAACTGAAATATCTATTTAAATTTCTAAATTATGTAAAGCTGTAAAGTTTATAATGTAAAGCCACTTGATCGTAATTCCTCCCCAAAATATTTTATTTCTCCTCAAGATAAATGAAGAAGGAAAAATTGAAGGGTGACACAGTATATCTAAATGAGTAACAGGTGGCTGATGACAGTTTTCACATATTCATCTCTTTGTATTATGATCATTATTACCCAGAATCCTTTAAAGCATTGACTGATCATGACCATCCTCCAGTTGCACAAACATCCTATTGTCTCCTGGAAGCGCCTGGGAAGGCATGAGAAGGTCCTTTAATTAGACTGGAATTTTACTTTATTATTTATAAAGATTTTATTTATTCATGAGAGACGCAGAGAGTGAGAGAGGCAGAGACACAGGCAGAGGGAGAAGCAGGCTCCCTGCAGGGAGCCCGACGTGGGACTCGATCCCAGGATCATGACATGAGCCAAAGGCAGATGCCCAACCGCTGAGCCACCCAGGTGTCCCTAGACTGGAATTTTATTATTTTTTATTGTTTAATTTATTTATTTTTTTAGACTGGAATTTTATTTTATTTTATTTTTATTATTTATTTATTTATTATTATTATTTTTTAGACTGGAATTTTAAATTGCAGCACCATTTGCCCTGGCCCACCTCCCTAGAACTACCCCGAAACACCCTTTAGTTTAGCCTCTCCTCTCCAGCCTCCCTGGAGGTTTTTATTTATTTATTTTTAACACACCTCACTGTCTCACCTTTGTGCTCTCTCATCATTCTATCTTCTCATTAAAAGAAAAAAAAAACAAAACTTTGCCACCTTTCTTTTCTTAATTAAGTACTACCTGTCCTTCTAGACTCTCAATACCAGTGACAGTTCCTTTGGGGAGCCTCCCTTGGTCCTTTTATTCCCATGTGTGGGAGATGTCCCCATAGCATCCCACACTAGAGCCTACTGTCATTGTTTACTGGTGTGAGTCCTCTGGGGTGTCTCAGGACTGTATAGACCTCGGCTCTGTACCTCCAGTGGCTTGCACCATTGTGTGAATGCTCTTTACTGTTGCTTGGACATACGTATCTGTTTTTATTTGGACATTAAGCTACGTTTTATCCTTATTTACTAGGGAGGTGCACGGACATAAACTTTTTGGATTATGTGGTATGTCACTAAATAAACTAGTTTAAGTCGACTTTGTAATGAATAGTTGGTTTTTTTTTTTTAAGATTTTATTTATTTATTCATGGGAGATGTAGAGGGAGAGACAGAGACAGAGGGAGAGGTAGGCTCCCTGCGGGGAGCCCAATGTGGGACTTGATCCCAGGACCTGAGCCCAAGGCAGACACTCAACCACTGAGCCACCCAGGTACCCCCACCCCCCCGTAATGAAGAGTTTATAAAAAGATAGAAGCACTTGGAATAAACAACCCCCCTTTTTAATTGATCCCTAAATAGATTTAAACTAATGTGTCTATTTTTTTAATCTTAATTCTGAGGATATGAGGATAGGCTGGTATTAGGAACAGAGGGCATTTGAGTACAGAATTAAGCTACAGAAATACCAAATATCCTCCCTCCCTCTCCCCCCATTTTGGTGGCTTATTTCAGCAAAGATTTATTTCTTGCTCTTGTAAACTCAGTGGTACACTCTATCCAGTGACTCCGGGATCTGAGTTTGCTCCATCTTCCTCCAACTTGTGACTTCCAAGGTAGCTGAAGCTCTGACAGAGAGGTAGGGAGAAAACGGTGGCTTTTACCCATTTCTTCCCAGAGGTTTTACGCCAGCTCAGGGTCCCTGGGCTAGAATTAGTTATGTGGCACCAACGTTATCGCAACAGAAGCTGGAAAAGGAAGCTTCCGTGGTACTTAACACAGAATAGGGCATGGGAACTGACCAAGCCACTGTGTGTTTTGCTTTGTCTTTTACGTTGCTGTTTTTGGGGAGGCATGATGGGACAGGTGGATAGGTAAGAGATAGACGCCTCTAGGTGAATTCAAGTGGGAAATATTAATATTAATAAATATTAATTCTACAGTCTTTTGTTTATTGAGTCCTTGTCCTATCTCCTGTGTATTCTGGATAAAGAGTCTGTCTGAAGACATTCTCATCTTTTTAGCTAATGGTTCATCTTGAGAATCTGGTCGGACTTATGAAATTCAGTGAGTATGAGCACTTAACCCTGAAACCTGGCAGGACTTTCAGGGGTTTATGAGATCTCTGCAGCCCACCACCCATCCTAGCCCTCTCAGTATTAAGAGTACCCGGCCTATGCCACATAGTTAGGAAGTATTGAAGAAGATGAGAAATCAGTGTGAGCATAAATTTTAGCTGCTGTGGGCTGAACACTGGGAATCTTTCCAAATCAAAACTTAGTCCCCCGATTCGAATGAAAGAAGTAATTTGGTTGCTACCTACAAGCCTAGATGTAGATTCATTTAATGAGAGAGATGTAGACAATAGACAAAATTGTTGATAAAAAAAAAAAGCATAATTGAGAGGCAGCTGACTGAGGAATACACAATAGCTTTTATTCATAGTATCTTTTGCCAGGCTCTACGATGTGAAGCTTTAATGATAAGTGGATTAAATTTTTCATATTTTAAGTGGTTGCATTGCAGTCATTGCTTTGCTATTAGGGCAGGTACTTCAGGTATATATTCAGGTGGAAGATCATAGATTAATGAAAGGACTATATGATATTTCTATAGCTTAATTCTGTACTCAAATGCCCTCTGTTCTTTAGATTATAAAGCAAATCTCCTAAATTGGAGTTTGATAGCCTTAATTACTTCACTGTGATATCACATATTTTACATATGAAAAATAAAATGCCCTGAGCATATTTATTATGGAAAAGAAGTTAGTATCAAGTTGATATGGTTTTAGAATTATTTTCTTCAGAATTAACACCTGTTATTTATGCCTTTTTTCTTTCTTTCTTTCTTTCTTTCTTTCTTTCTTTCTTTCTTTCTTTCTTTCTTTCTTTCTCTTTCTTTCTTTTTACAGTTGAGGGAATTGAGATTCAGAGTTTTTCAATGACTATCCCCAAGCCTTTGCTTCTATAGGAGTTTTTACCTGTCCTTTCAGCAGTTTTGTCAATAGAATTTAATTATTTCATCCAAAGTCCGCTGTCCTCACCAGACTTGGAACATTGTACTGAAAAGCATAACCGGTGTGTTATTCATCATTATTCCTCCAGAGCCTGGCACTTGTTCGGGTGCTCATGTTTAGCAAGTAAAGGAATGAGCAGATAACTAACTGAAAGTACGGACATAAAACAAGACAAAACAAAGAATGACAATCCCTGGCCAAGTGTCTGAGAGACAAAATAGCATCAGGGTTGGTACGAGGGCATCGGAGCCCGGTTTCCTTTGGTTCACTTACTACGTCAAGGAACTGGACAATAGCATTACCTATTTTATAGTGCTGATGTGAGGATTAAATTAGTTTGTATATAGCCACTTTAGTTTTGCTTTGCAGATTTTAAACCCTAAGGATTATGTAACTAGGGCATAAATATTTAAATTTTGATTAAAATAAGAATTACGTAGCGAATATAATTTGACATTGATTGAATAAAAGGAAGCAAAATATTTTAAACTTTGGCTTATTAACATGCATCTGATAATCCTGGAAATTGAGACTAAATTTCCTTTTTAGCTTTAAGCATAAAATATTTGAATGTACATTATTTAAGATATAATGAGGTCTTAAAACACTGAAGTCTTATGAGATGATAGAATTAACTTTTTCTTCCAGATTTTATCTTCTTTCATTGTCCAGTGAGCATCCAGTTAGAAAAATGCAGTCGTTTATTAGTGAGCAGAGGACGTGGTAACTGCTAGGCGAACGGTGTTATTAGATTATTGGCCAAATCAGGCTCATCTGCTGGAAATACGTATTCCCCTATTGTTTTATTACAGAATGTATATTTCAAAACCAACTTAATGTGAAAATTAGCCACTAAATATGACTTTGTTTCCAAGAATTAATCTGTTCCTGGCTGATTGTAATACTCTAGTAAGTCTAATCCAAAGCACAGAGTGGAGAGGCAGCACAAGGCGTCATTATTTTTGCCATGTGTTTTGGCTTGAGTCATCCCAGAATATGAGGGAGTCACCATGGAGCTTGTCCCTTTAGCACAACACTTGTTGCCAAAGTGAATTGATTAGCAGCAATAGTAGGAGAGGCCGTCATCACTGTGTGGCTCACCTAAGCCCTTTTTATTTTTTTCTCCCCTACATGTATATAAAATTGCTTCAGGCCTCAATTTCAGGACACTTTGTTCCTCATGGGAAGAAGCACGAATTCCAGAATAGTGTGAAGTGGAAAGACTTTTTGCTTCCATTTGTCAGGCACCCTGTCATCTCGTGCAGCAGAGCGGCCGGGGATGGCCATGATCATAAGGCCAGCGTCTGTTTTCACGGTGTTATGAAAGCTCTTCCTGAGTCATTAAAATGTGTGCTAAGCAAGACAACAGTTTCCCTCATTTATGTCTTCTTATGCTCAGATACAATTTTTATAGTCGTAAACTATAATAAACAGGTCTTCCAGCATACTTTTTATATATAAATACTGCCCAGAGAATTATTACTCTGTTTATTTCTGGGATTGACTCATGTCCTTCTCACTGTCCTGCCACTGCAGTGTGACACCATTGTGAGTTCAGCCTGTTGCCCCTTTATAAAATAGCTTGGCCAGTATCTGCTCCTTAAAAAAAATATAAACAAAAACATCTGAATCCTAGAATGTGAATGGGGCAAGAAAACTACTTAGTAATCTGAGTTTGTCTGACAAAGGATATTTTATTTTATTTTATTTTATTTTATTTTATTTTATTTTATTTTATTTTATTTTATTTTATTTTATTTTATTTATTTTATTTTATTTTTTTATTTTATTTTATTTTTATTTTATTTTTTATTTTATTTTATATTTTATTTTATTTTATTTTATTTTATTTTTTTATTTTATTTTAAATTTTTTAAAAGATTTTATTTATCCATTCATGAGAGACACAGAGAAAGAGGCAGAGACACAGGCAAAGGGAGAAGCAGGCTCCCTGCAGGGGGGCCTAATGCGGAACTCGATCCCAGGACCCCAAGATCACGACCTGAACCAAAGGCAGATGCTCAACAACTGAGCCACCCAGGCATCCCCAAAGGATACCTTTAAAAGGTGTCCTAGTTTTAGATATTATACAGATACCTCTTCCCCCTTTTTTTTTTCCTGTAATTTTAAAGGATCAGAAGTTCAGCTGTTCATGATATCTGCTCTAGGAGAAGTGGAGCTCTCTAGCAGGGCATGTATTTTACAGTCTGTGCTACCTAGAAAATTGAAATTATATAGAATAGAGTAATGTCACTATTCAGAACATTAACTTTATTATAGAAATTGTTTTCTTTTTAGTTTTTAAAATTATTAAAAATACAGTATTTTGGGTTGTCTATCCCAAAACAGGAATATGTGTGTGTGTGTGTGTGCCTGTGGTTCCCCAAATGCAGTTTAACACAAAGTCATACGTTTCCCCTGTGGTGTTACCATGCTTATAGTCCCAAATATAGAGCCCTGTGGTAGGGAGACAGTCAAGGAATGCGAAGACCTGGTTCTAACCCCATAGTCACCATTTACTATTGATGTGTTTTTGGGGCTTCACTTTCTACATTTTCTAGGCAGGGATCATGCAGTCCCGAATTACAAAGTACACCTTGTCAACCTTTCCAGGCTGCTGGGAGAATGTGATTGTTGAGAGCCTAAGACAGTACTTTGCCCATAGAGGCTTTCAGGAGTCGATTAGTTAGATTATTTAGTATCCTCAGAAGTGACACGGGAAGGAGGCTGGTCAATTCTCAAGTAAGACCATTGCTGTTCATTAAACATATGATCCTTGGCCAGACGTTTCACATCCCAAAGCTGGATTCCTTACCTCTAAAATAAGGTAGTAGCATCTGCTTGGATGACTTCCAGCAGTGGTTGTGAGGATTATAGAAAATCATAGTGTGCTATGTAAACACAAAGAGTGGTAGTTTTCACACACTGTCTTTGGTGCTAGGTTCCCATCCCAGAGAGAGAGTCTGAGATGGAGCAGAGGACTCCCCGTGTACGCATATGGGAGGAGTCCTTAAAGACTACTTTTGTTTCAGTAATGTGGTAATTAGGGTTCTGGGAGGATGTGTGGGGGTTTAATTTGGGGGGGGGGTATGGAGCAGGGGAAAGGATATGTAGAAAACCGTGTCAGAGAAAGTGAATCTCAAGCAGTGTCTCTCATTTACCCAACTTATTCTTGCTTCTTTATGTTACTATTCCCATAGGATCCTGGTTGTAGACTGACATTTAAATGAGTGATGTGACTGCTCAGGGACTCTAAACCTCACTGAGATAACATAAAATGATCAAAGCAGTGAGATGCAAAGGGTTAGAAGGAAGATAGGCCCATGTTAGGATATGTATGGATGGTGGCAAAAGACCAAAGAGACTCATATTGGGGTTAGGAATATGGGAATACACAGGAAGCATGAAGCAGAAAACACTTGAGAAGTTAAAAAAAAAATAATACGTTGTCCACATTCAAGTAGTTTTCTTAGAGATGTGTTTGTGTGTAAATTAAGGAACAAGTATTTTGGTAGGCCGTATTTTAGGGAAAAAAAAGAATTTGTTAACTTCGAATATTCAACTCACATCGTTGAGGACAGCTTCTGGCATCTCATGAAGAGTCAAAATGTGTATAAAGTAAGAATTATTAAACTTTAGGGACAGATCCGTGATTCAAGGGGCTTCAAAGTCATATAGGAGTTTATAAGTTGATATTGTGATGCTCCCTGGTGGTTGTGAGTGATGAATCACTGTTAAGTAACTCGAATTTTAATACAAACTTTAAACACATTTTAAAAAGTATGAAGTCATTTTACAGGGTAATTCAGGACTGATCACTTACCTCCGTGTCTTTGATGACTGATACATTTGATGAAAGGTACTTTTCATTTATTCACATGTAAACAGATGTGTTGATGAAGATTGTAAGTATAATGCTTAGTCATCGGCCTCTTGATCTGTTATTGTATTGCCTGGTATGGGGGGAGGGGGAGACAAATGATTGAGGGGAAAAGTAGAATTGAAAATTACCTTTTGGGATTTAAGTGACTCATTAGAATAAAGGATAGAAGAGAAATCAGACACATTTGAAAAAATATGTATCTGATTCACTTTGAAAGATTCACATGCAGTTACTCTTCTTCTTAATAAGTAGGTGTCTTTCCTTTGCTCTTAGGAATGAAGAGAATGAATTGAGGTATCCAAGTGATGACATTTTTTTTTCTTTCATGTTTCCTTTTATTCATACCAATAGAACATATTTTACTTCTTTTCTGATTATGGATTGCATAAGACAGCACTAGGTTAGCCGTCCTTTCCATCAAGAGAATGGAGTGATCCATGTGGGTTAGTATCTAAATTATTAAAGATATCTGGTTTGTTTAACGCATACATGTGGTATAGAAAGATAATCAGTTGCTCAAAAGTGAGGGAAAACCATTTGAATCTCAAAAGCTACAGTTAGTACTTAGGAACAAAGGTTGATTACTCCCCCTGGAGATTAAAACCTTATAAAAGTCCCCAGAATAACACAATTTAAATTTGTCTACCTTTTCTATCATTTGATTTCAACTCTATGTATAATAAGCAAAAAATGGTTTTTGCTTCCTTCTTAGTTGACATTAGCAGGACCTATCTGTGTGTAGATACTTTGATCTAGACGCTTGAGCAGGACAAATGACAATGCAACTTTCGAAACCTTTGATTTGTAAGAGGAATCCAGGCTGATTTGCTTGCTGATAGATTGCTGAGGGTTTTTTTTTTTTTGTTTGTTTGTTTGTAATTATTTATCATGAGGTGTGTAGTTGGTTTCTGACTGTCTAGATGGGTTGGATCTAGTGGTATGCTAGTCAGTGTCTAACAACCTGCGCTCTGAGGGGAAAAACAGAACCACCTTGATCTGTCAAGTTTGCTGATTTCTGTAATTCCATGACTAATTTCAAGCTATCAATACGAGGCCACTGAATGTGGAATTGAGACGCAAGGGCCACAGTCAGCTAATGCCAGCCAGTGCAAACAGGTTTACACCCATCCCTGGAGGGGTCAGCATTACAGAACCCCCAAATATCCATTCTAGGGTTTGAGAGAAGCATGGGGTACAAGACAAACAGCGGCTCTGGGGATCTCTCCCGGTTGGTGAATGTGATTGCTCCAGCCTCCTTCTTCTCTGCAACAGCCAATAGCAGATTCCTCGGTGATTCGTGGCAAAATAAAAAGCCAGAAGAGGGTTCAGACATTAAGTAAAATATCCCTGTTTCACAGTACCTACCTCTGCTTAATTTGCAGTCAGACTGGACTCATGCTATAAAACTTAAGGCAGAGTAATATTCAGAGCCTATTCCCAAGAGAGATTTAGAAAATTATAATCTTATTGCCTCTTGAAAACATTGGCCTTTCTCTTCTTTGTTCAGCTTCTCCCAGGATACCTGCTTGTCAGATTTTCTGTAGCTTCTTTTGGCTTTGTCATGGCAACCTAGTACCTTGGCTCAGGGCCCTAATGATTTCCAAATGTTTAATTATCTCTAGTTTCTGATATGTTTATTTCTGTCATTTTTTATAAGTATCTTCCCCGGAACGCATCTTGCCTAGGTCCTTGGCCTGTGCTTATAATCAAATTAGTATTCCGTTACTTCTTCAATCCTCCAATAGATCTTCCATATTTATTGGAAGCAGAGACAGCTCCTGTGTTATACCATCACATAACAAAACTCTAAGCACAAACCCCACACCCATATCCCAAACCCGTTGGTTAAGATTAGTGATACCTAAAAATTGTACACACATTCAGTAATTATCTGTGATAACATTAACACACATTTTAACTTTTTTAAATGAATAGAATGCAATATAAACAGCGTCTTCCCAGCTTGTGCTATTTAGGTCATCCACTTATCCTGGGATCTCCTTCCCTTCTCCTTTCCTTACTCCTGTATGTCCTTCAAGATTCATCCCAGGCATCATCCTTGCTATGACATCTTCCCTAATTGGCCTCCTCTGCTCCCAGAGTTGGGTACAGGCTCCTCTCCATTTTCTCCTTGGGGAATCTCGTAGCCCTCTGTTGATCCTTCTGTAAGTACTTCTACATTTAATATAATAACTGGTATTTTCCTCTCAAAATTTTATTTTGGAAACTTTCAAACCCAGCAAAGTTGCAATATTGGTGTCATAACTACGCATATACCATTCAGGTAGAGTCATGTGTTCATACACATTTTCCCCCCAGATCCAGAAGGAAATAAGTTGCACATTATCCCCTCCTTTTGCTAGTCAGCCTTTACTGAGATCCTCCTGTCCTTGGATTAATGGCACTCAACGACTTTTTAAGGATTCATTTCTTGATTGGTTTGTTCATCAGATGTTTATTAGGTAGGTACTATGCAGCTGAACCTTGAAGGCTTCAGTGAGTAGAAGTCAGGGCTATAGAGTATGTGTATAATTGAGGATGGTTAGAGAAGGATAAAATGTTGCCATTGTAAGTGGAGGAATGATGAAAGTACCATCATTCATCCATTAATTGATTGAGTCACCAGTGTTTATAATCTGTTCTGTACCAGCCATTGCCAGGGGCTCTGGGTCTTCACAGATGAGGCCTCCTACCTTTACACAATCAGTCTCACATAGGAGACAGAGCAGATCGTCAGAGAACGTAGTGGAACATGCTCATCGATGAAGGTCCCCAGGATACTATGGAAACAGAGGGGAAGGAAGGCAGGGCAGGCCTCCTGAGCAGTTCCAATGACACTTGGTAGTAAGGATGAAGGTGTAACCGGGGCAGATAAAACACATTGGAGATAAAGCATCAGTGCATTGCAAGTCAAGCATGAAAAAAATATGGAATGTTCCAGGAACTGCTAGCAGTTTGCCATGACTGGGATGACAGTTGCTAAAAGGCAGTTAAGAAAAAAAGGGAAGGCTCAGGGCTGGACGATAAGGTGCAGGTTACCAAGGACTTCGTGAGTTCCAACTGAAGAGTTGAATGTTTATTCTAAGGCTGTGGGAAACCACTGAATGGTTCAGGTTGGGTAGTGGCAGCTACCAGATCTGGGTCTTAGTAGAGTTGGTCTGAAAACCACTGGGAAATGGTTAGATCCTAATCCTAGTTCTTGTAATTTGGGGAGACTCAACATGGTTGTGTAATAGGAGCTAACTCAAAGAGTAAAAGTGATTTAATGGCAAGGTTAGCCAGTAAGCGTGCATGTGATAAATTAATCAAATTATTGGTACCCCAACCAATGTTTCTTACCCAAGGACCAATTTTCTTTTTTTGAGACCTTTTCTCCTAAGATCACTGCCATGCAAAATTTAAAAACGTAGCTCACAATAAGGAGTTAGTAGTCTCTGCAGCTAATATTGCTCCCTAGAAGAAGTAAGTGCGTGAGAGAAGAGAAAGAGAGTGAGGGGGGAGGGGTTGCTATAATTAGACACCTGGCTTTGCAGCGTACTGGATGTGATTTAAAGCACTTTATTTCTTGCTGCAAAACTCTTTCTGTTGAGTAAATGAGTAGGAATTAATCAATGAAAACATGACAGTGATTTTGGAGATTTTATAATTGATGTAATGTTTTTGTTTATTGGACCAATTAAGCCTGATTGACTTGGAGATTGCAGCCGCTCTGACAAAGCACCCATTGCTCACATTTCAATTCTCTGTCCTCAACTGCAGTGCGGATCCCCTGGCAGGATCAACGGGCTTCAAGATTGTGTCAGAGATGGCATTAATAGGAATCACTTATGCAGATGTTGAAAGTCTATGATATAGATCCAAAAAACTTAGCCATATTACTCTAAAATATCACATTGTGTTTGTCTTAAACGCCTTCAGACAGCATAATGCTTGGTTTAAGGTTAATGCCACAAAAGAGTATATCAGTTTCTGAAGGGCATATTATTAAATTGACTTTGTTGTGGACTAGGGTGTCTCAGCCTCTGCACTTCTGACATTTTGGACCTGATAAATATGTGCTGTAGGGGGCTGTGCTATGTATTATAGATACTCAGCAGCATCTCTGACCTCTACTCACTAGATACCAGTGGCAGTTTCCTCTCAACCTTTAGTTCTTGTAACCAAACTTGTCTCCAGTTATTGTCCAATGTCCCCTGGTGAGCAAAACTGCCTCTGCTTCAGAACCCTAGGTTAGACATTTAATGGTTAAAATAAAACCAAAAAAAAGTAGTTCCGTTAATCTTCCTGTGGGCTAATTGCATATTCATTTCTCAAAAAAAAATCTATATGTTTACATAGAAAGAGAAAGGGTGTAGATATAATGTTCTGATACTTTGCTGAGTGCTCAAATTTGGAGAATATTTTTACAGAATGAACAAGTACGAAATATCTGTGGGATTGTCTAACTTAATATATGTGAAGTTTCCATATTTTTAGTAGAAAGGAAACTGAATCACAGAAATGTGTATCAAATGAAGTAAAGATGAAGTTCCATGACAGATTCTATATTTTTACATAACAATAGCAGAATTAGGATTAAATTTGTAAGGACAACGATAGAAGTCCTTTTCAGCCATGGTTTATAATACTGGAACTGTACATTTGTTTTAGAATCTCATTTTTGTCTACAAATACTTTTTCACTTTTGAGATATGTTATTACTAGCATCTGAAAATAGCTTCGAGAGGTACAAATTTAGGTTGCCATGGGAATTTATACATACCTTACGCACCAACAGTGCGGTCATTGTTCTAAAATGTTAACTCAACTGCTGATTTTATAGATTGAGCCACAGGATACCAGGATAAAGGGTGTTGTGGTAAGGATTTAGTTGGGATACACTAGTATCATTAAGGTAAAGAGAGCTATTAGATTACTTCCAGCTAAATTCAGGGATCAATAAGTTTCAAAGAGCAGGGTAAAGGTGGTAGATAAAAGAATAGCCCAATGACATTAATCTCTGTTTTAGCCCAGTACTAAACTATTATTTCTACCATTTTTCCCCCAATAAGCTTTTACCAAACACTATATATATATATATATATATATATCAGGCATTGTGGTGCCAGGCTAGGTGCTTACACTTCCATGATTCCATTCTGTAAAACAGCCCACCGAGGCAGGTGTTGATGGTTCAGTTTTAGAGATGAGAACACTAAGAATTAAGTGCTTGACTACATGTCATATAAGTGGTTGATGTCAGCACCAGAGATGAAACCGAAATCCTACCACCCTTTCTTTACTGGGTGTATATTCAACAAGCACCTACAATGCACCCGGGACTTTGCAATGAAGAAAACATAGGTCAGGTCCCGCCCTTTTGTAGATAATAGTCTTCAGCAGATCACCCTCACATTTCATTCTTTTTCATGCTTTTTCTGTGTACCATAATCACGAATGAGATCCATCAGTCACGCAGCTGATAACCCCAGGGAACATAACCTGTGTTGATGGAGTAGCCGTGTTCCATCAAAACCTTGTCACACAGAGAATATCTGTCAGGTGAATTTTTTTTTTTTTTGCTCCCACATATATTATAAATTCAGGATGCCCTTATTCTTCGTGCAAAACTTCTGGAATAGCGTTCCTTCTTTCTCTAATTTGATCACTTAAGTTATGTAACTGATAGAGATTATAATACCATCTTTGTTTAGCAGTGCCTGCATCTTTTATATTTAAAATTCCTCAGGACAAGAGACATCTGTGTACAATGTAGCTGCAGTGTGACTTACAATAACTTTGTGTTTTTGTTATCTCAGCAAGAGATCACTTGCAAGGAGACAATGCACCCTTTGTGATTTCTAGTAAAACACTGCATACTTTTACATGTCTAGCATATGTACAGCATGGTGGAGGTCAGGAAGGATAAATTCATTACATGCCTGCCATCACTCCAGAAATCCACCTCCCAACAGAACTGATGTGGAAGTTGAAACCTTGCCTGACGTCCCAAATGATACAGGAATCAGGGATGGCCCCTGAACTGTAAAACCAAAGCTCTAACTGCACCTTCTGTATTTATGTCCTAAATTGACCAATTAGTGAACAGATTTCATATGAAAGTAAACATCTAAGTATCTTAAATATTTTATTTGGAACATATGTACGACTTCAGCCTGTTTTCTAAACCCGGGCCCATCAACATGATAATTTAGCTTCACATAAAATATTTCATCAGGTTTTGAGAAAAAAAACTCTCCAACCTGGAAAATAAGAAAAGAAAAAGTCAGACACGGTGAGAGATTGCCAGCAAGTAGACAGTAGATCTGTTATTACAAAGGCAAAAATGAATCCAACTTGTTATTTTATGACTTGTCCTGCCTTTTACTTGGCATAACCACTTTTTGAGGTTTTAAGTAAAGATCCAGGGCAGGCGGTGTTAGGAGCTTGGTTGCAAATGTCCCTGTGGCGGCAGCTCCTTGGAAAGGGGCTGCTTTGCCTGAATGCTGCACTGTCTCCCCTCACACTGAGTTTAGCCTTTTATAACTGACCTCTCTTTTAGGAAGCTCTCCAGAGGACCGCGGTTCCTAACTCTGTACCACCAGACTTAGGGTAGTTGGAGGTGGCTTATGCAGAAAGCATTTAACTATGCTAGAGATTTGAAAGACACGTGTGTCATAGCATTAGTAAACTTTACACCTATAAAATGTAGGTTGGGATGTATTTTGGGAAGAATAATCCCCGAAGCGTATTAGTTAGCAGCTTGTAAGTTTTGAAAGTGAAAAGGATACGTGGCCTAAACAATTCTCTGATAATTTTTATGATTTTGGAGTCCCTTTTATTACTTGGTGAACTCAGTAGTAAAAAATGATCACATGACTTCACTTTTTAGGTCTCAGCTAAACCGAGAGAGAAAATGCTTGAGTGTTTGCCATTTCCACATTGCTTCACTACGAGGCAAAACAACTCACATATTAATATTGTCTCAGTATTTGTTCTCTGTCTGAAGTCTTAAAGCCTTTCTCAAATTTTGAGACCTCAAATTGGATGGATGTACTTGAGCCTTTAAGCTCAGTTTAGCTTCCCTAATATGGAGATTGCTAAAAAGCTGTATTGGAGGTTAGGTTGCTGATGTCAAGCAGTTAACTTTTGTCTTTTAAATCTAGCCTCTGAAAATGGAATTAAGAAACTTCTGCTTAATTTTATTTTGTCTTAATAGCAGTTTGTGAACAACTGATACAGCCTTGAGGTTGGCATAACAAGACTAAATTATTTTAATTATGCAGTTCTGTTAAACATCTTTTACAAGGCTGAAAGTTTATGCGATTTTTTTTTTTCCCTGGAAATTCCAAGATAGTTTCCAGGGACTTTTTCTTTTCAGATATAGTCTGTTAGCTTAAGAGATGTCTCTATTATGTGTCTATATAATATATATATATATTATATACACACACATAGATATATATACACACACATAAATCTTTGTATACATATGTATGTATATGTATGTATATATAGGGGTGGGTAGGGAGAGGGGGAAGTGAATTTTTACACTCAGCTATATAAAGGAATCTTTCAAAAGCACAAACAAGGCAGCCTGTGTCAGGAAAAACACGTAAAAGAACGCTAGATTTGCTGTAATTTAGGAGGAAGGCAAGATTGACGATCCATGAGCCTTCATTTCTTTATCTACTAAATTGGGTGGTTGACTTAGCCCTATTTCTCGATTCTGCTCCAACTCTAAGATTCCATAATTTATTAACTGCAGGATTAAAAGTGAAAAAGAAAAATAGAAGAAGAGTAATCCCAGTGATCACAGTGGAGCTAAAAAGCTATTAACTAGGTTCCTAATCCTAGCCAGAGGGTTTGTTGCTGTTTGAATATTGAGTAACAACTTTGCAAACTTGCATTTCATTACCATCACAAGTGTCTTATTCTGGTCCTAAAGACCAATATATCTCAGATTTGAAGCTGGAATTCTTAGAGAAAGTACAAGTCTTTATCACGTGTAATTTTTACCAGTTGATTTTTATAGCACTTAATTTTATTCCATTTCAATCCATTTTTCCTTTTATTTTGCTGTGTGAGTCATCTTACTGCGCTTCACAGAGTATAATGTAATATCCTCAGCACCTAATAAGCTGGCAGATACATTTCCATTTGAATGTAGATGCTATGGAAAATTTAACTGAATTAGGCTATAATGCCTCACTTACTTTTAAGTGGCCCATGTTGGAAGATTAATGAAGAGATCTTACAGCTTATTGTTATATTTTAGAAATGCAGCAATCTGACACTTTGGGAAGGTAGATTAGGACAAGTGCAAGGCTGAAATTTAAATATGTAGGCAGAATGAAAAAATATTGCAGCCAACTAGGGAAGTGAGCAGGCTCTTGAACGTCATAGCCATTCTTTGTTCGGTTTTAATGTCTGTCATGAAAATGAGGGATATGAAAATAATTGCTTACTTGTATGTCCGTTTGGATGATGAATTAGGACAGGTCTTCTTTAGGTACTGTCTCATTTGCCCTTAATTAACAGATAAGTTTTAGTTTGCAGAATATTAGACATTAATAGTCGGAGGTAGCAAAGATAGGCTAACATGGGTGGCGTTCCTAATTCTACAGTGAACTGCGAATGTATCATGTATTTATTTAAAGTAACTAAAGCTTGAATTCTAAGGGGGAGAACGCTTGGCTCTTAAGTGATTTGGTTAATTTAGGGGAAGTAGTGACTTAAGGCACACCTCCATGTGTAGAGATTTCTAAGTAAATTTTTTTAAATGAGGATTTTCAGACACATTACAGAAGTGGAGAGAGTACTGTTAATGTACCATAATCAGGTGTTGACAGTTTTTGATATTTGTTGATCTTGTTTCTATCGTCCTACTCTTTCTTGGGGTGGGGCGTGATGGGCTCAGGTATTTTAAGGCAAATCTTGCATGGCATATCCTGTGTCAGTGCTTTAATATGCCTCTTTTACGTGTAAAAACTTTATTTATAAAGAAAATCGAGGAACTCCTTTATCTTTTTTCCTTCAGAAACACTTAAATTTAAAGATAGCTATGAGCTAGAAGAGTAGCCCAACTATATATAGAAGGACTTATAAAATCAGTTCTTATAATGAACCATTGTGTTCCTCCAAATTATTATTTGAAAAGTATCCAATTTTCAAAAGCCCCACAAAAGACATGTTTAGTTTCTTGTGTTAGTTTGTGGCTGTTGTTTTTAGTTTGAATTTTTTGTTTTGTTTTGTCTGCAAGAGGAGAGGGTGGTGGGAAATCCATTTTCATTTTTTGGGGGGTGGGTAGCGGGCATGTGCCATGACCTGATGAAACGAGAGGAGATGCTCTGAGGCATCTTCGCTGGGAGAACATCTGACCCGCTTTCACTGGCCGGTGACAGCCACCAGCGTCTCCCGGCAGCACTGCCAGCGGTCATGGTCCCTCCCCAGCTCTGGGTAAATCACTGAGTAGCCACACTGCAGTGGCTTCAAGCATCGAGCTGATGGACAGGCCCTGGCATTTCCCTCGCCTGCCACGACCGTCCAAGCAGGGGTGTCAGCCTGGTGGCCCAGGAAGCCGGCTGAAAATGGGCAGGACGTGATGGCCAAGAAATTTGGTCTTGGTGAAATGTGATGCATTGGCCTGCGGGATCATCTAACTAAAATTTACCCAACAAGAATAAAGTGTTGCATATGTATCTGAATATGGAAAGATAATTCAAGAAAAAAAAAAGTCAGAGGAGGGCTTTAGGGCTTCCAGGGATGCTGGAAGTGTTAACAAGACAGATTGCCACCCCCTTATCTTCTGCCCAGCACCCCTGGATCCTTTGCATTCTCACAGGTCAAAAAAGGACCTGTACTTGCTTTTCGCGTAGACAAAGCAGAATTGACTCCATCGTGTTGCTTCTTGAAACGTGTGTTATTCTCATATCTGGGATGTCTTTTAGACGGGTACGTTACAAGGAGTTAAGCCCGTTTGCTCCTTGTGAGAATAGTTATATGTTGCAGTAAATACAGATGAATTTGCCCAAGAGGAGTTGTTTTTTTTTTTTTTCTCCCACAAATAAAGCCTTGGTGTTAAAAGGCTCCTCTTGGCAACCTGTTTATAGCTCTTTTCACAATGAAGTGTAGAGAATTGAAGATTAATTCCATTGAAATCATAAATGCACTGCAGCCTGTAGATTATCAGCTAGTCAAGATAAACACCACTGATTACTGTTGAATCATGCATACAAATATTTACAACATTTTGGGTAATGAATTCATAGAAATAAATAATAATTATAATAATAGAGACCTGGTACTTAAGTTTCTGTGTATTTCTCAAGTCCTGGGAGGAATATTTTCCCACTGGTTAATGCTATTGTATAATTTAACAAGGGTAGGAAGTATTTGCAATGCAATGTTAGTCACATTTATTTCCCTTTAGACTTAAGAACATCCAAGTTTGGATGCCAACCCTTTGTTTCCTGGAGAAATGTCTCTTGCTACAGGACACATCAACATATTCATAAATTCATAGTTTTAAGCAAAATACGAAATTACAGTTTACAAAAGAAGTTTTTTTTTTTTTTCTTAATTTCAGGAACAGTTTTCAAATTTACAACTGAAAATGTAAAATTGACAACGTTGGCTTTTGTCTTAAGACCGTATACAGATGTTTGACTCTGATGTCTTAGAAAACATTCTCACAGAGGGTCCTCAAGGGCTATAAATTGAGCTGCACTCCAATTGTTTATATCAACTCTTTCAATCTTCGGATGAATACCTCCAGACAGCTCTGCCTTCGTAGCTAAAATCTCTGAAATGAGAGGTTCTTTGAAAGTGCCATTGTTACTTGTGGTTTACACCTGAAATATGAAGCTGTTTTAGAAGCAGGATGAAATGTGTATGGCGGGTAAGACTTGCTGACTAATAGTTGTTGGGAGCTTTCCATTTGTCGGATTGTTCATGTAGATGATCATGCATTAGATCTAGCTGAGCAGGAGTCACAGCCCAAGAGTCTAAAATAGCACTTTGTGGGGAGATGGCGTGTTTTTCGGAAGAAGAGCTTGCCGTGAAGAGTGCAGAAGGATCCTGCCATCTGTCCCAGCTCAGGTCTCAGCAGGGGACCTGAGGGGTAGTGTAGGCCACTCTGTGTCTTCTGGGGAAGCTGTGATTCCACGGGGCCACCTCAAGCTCTGCCTGAGGTTCGCTTCCCCATCTTCTCCTGGCTGTGTCTCTCTTTTTCCCTGATCGTCCCTTTTTTCCTCCCTTTGCCTGGACTCAGAAGTAGAGGTCGTGCTTGGCCTCTCACACGTGGCTTCCTGCTGCTTTGCAGGAACCCCACCACCAAGGCCCTGGGGAGAATACGGCACTAAGAGTGAGGCTCTTCCAAGCAGTTGGAAAGGTTTCATCGTAAGAAGCTATTAATAATGGTTCTAGTCATTCCTTCCTTTAGAGGCATCTTCCTTTTTGATAAGATGACATGTACTTTTTTTTTTTTTTTTTTTTTTAGTAGAGTCATGCTTGGGTAGGACGCTTTTTCTATTAGATGGACCGAGTCCTTGTTCTTAATATGGACCTTTGAATCTGGGTTCATTTGCAACCACTTGCTGCTCCCCTGTTGCACCATGACCCATGGAGTGTGTAGACGAGGCACTGTAGCTAAGGATGGGAGAGTGGTTATTGCGCCCATGTTAAGAAGTTCAAACCCAGGACACCTGAGTGGCTTAGTGGTTGAGCGTCTACCTTCGGCTCAGGTCCTGGGATCGAGTTCCGCACCACGCTTCCCACAGGAAGCCTGCTTCTCCCTCTGCCTGTGTCTCTGCCCCTCTCTGTGTGTCTCTCATGAATAAGTAAATGAAATCTTTACAAAAAAAAAAAAAAAAGTTCAAACCCTGATACTGCCCCTTGCCAGTCACATGGCTGTTAACTAATTTCTTGCCTGTTCTGTCATCCTGCATGGGATGATCATAGTACCTGCTGAAAGGGGATTGTAAAGGTTTAAATCGGGAAAGAAGACCTATGAAGCCCTTAAAACCGTGCTTAGCACACATTATATGACAATAAATAGTAGTTGTCATTGTGTACCCAAAGACACATTGTTAATAGAATTAAAACCTATGCTGTGAAACACCTCAGGTATTTATTTGGAGGTCACATTCATGATTCAGAATCTTTGGCAGTTACTTGTTTAGAATTCTCTAACCTCTTCTACAGTACCTTACATTTCTTTTATAATGGAAACCATCACAGATTTTTTAAAAGACTATTATGTTAATTTATTGTTCAGTAAAATGCACAGTGATCAAACTGCAGGGCACAAGGACTGAGTATTAAGACTATTTCTTCTGTTCTTACTATTTAAATGACAGGTAGTAGTAGTGTCCTATATTTATACTTGTTCCTATATTTATAAGTTTTAATTATTTGTTGTTATTTGAGCTAAACTCATATTCTATTATTATGAAATAATAATAGTATAATATACGTAATTGGTATAATGTAGTGTAAACACGTTTCTCAGTGCTGTAGCCTCTCTGAATTTGTTTGAATGCTTAATAGGATATTCCTACTTGAGGTTTATACAATAATAATAACTAGACAATTTTTGGAAAACTATTTTTAAATGTGCTTACAAAAGATTTTCTCTTTGAAGATTTGCAAAATGTTTTACAATTCTAATAATACAAATAATTCATACCCCATGTACTATGTTGCATCATCATTAGGAGTTTTAAAAATGTCTATTTGTGGTAGACTGAATATGCTACCAACTATATTTTGACTAATAACGTGATTGTCTCTCAGGTTTAACATACACTAAACAACTTAAAACTAGGTTGGAAACAATGGCAATTAAATATAAAGACTTGTGTAAGAGGGTACCACTGACATTTCTCATAATTAACCTTGAGTATTTTTATTGAAGACACTAGGAAACTGACACAGGAATTCCTATACATGTAGACTATGGTTATTTCTGAAAACATTTTATTAGAATGTCCCCTTTGCCAACCAGTGATCGTTAATGTCAAGTAATTACAGCATTTTCCCTTCCACTACAAACCACCTGTGGATGCCCAGTGGCTTTTCTTGGAGGCCTAAATATTCAAATCATTTCAGCTTTTCTTTCAAACTATTGTTCTGATTGTACTTTATATTTTTGGCAAGATGCCTTTTCCTTTCCTGGGACCATTCCAAATTGCTCAGAATTATCTTCATTAGATTTACGGGAACAGATTTTTCTAAATGACATTTTAATAATTGCTGCAAATAAGTGACAAAGAACTACGAAGTCCTAGTAGGGTTGGTGGGGGCTTTTGTGTCTTTGTTTCTTTATTTTTGTTTTTGGGTTGTTTTGAGGCTTTTAAAATTTGTTCTTTTTGGCTTGTTTGTTTGTTTTGGTCAAAGATTCAGATAAAGATGTTAAAGTACCGTGCCTTGGCTCCATTTGAATTGCTGATGGACTCTAATTTCCTTAAGATAGACTGGAGCTAATGAAATAGGATGCTTACATTATAAGGCAATTAAATGCCCTCTACATAGGTATCATTTGTAAAAGCAAAGAGAGCTTTAAAAAACCACAGGCTGCCACAAGGTGAGCTGATATTAATTCTAAACAACAAAGAAGTCTTCTTAAAGATTTCTCTGAGGCCTGAGGATTTTTATACCATTGTTCAATAGCACATTTCATGTTGTAGAAACTTGAGATGAAGGCACCCTTTCACTATCCAATCACTTACTGTGTTCTCCGTGGTTGAGAACCCTCCCTTTGTTACACACTCGAAGTTTAAAAGATGCGTCATCAAGTATAAAAATAGGAAGTGCCCACAAAATCCAACATTAACAGTTGTAGAACACATTGGTCCTTGGAACGCCTAAAATACAGTGCCTGAAATGATCAGAGGAGGAAAGAGTGGGATAATTTGAGAAGTTGAAACCCTCCTTATCTTCCAGATTGCTCGAATTGGACTCTTTCCTTGCCTCCAAGTTCAAAGTTTATCTTCAGGTCTAACTGGCACTCAGCTAGATAGAAGAAACGGGAGACAGAAGATAAGGGGAGAGAACAGAAAAACAAGAGTGAGGATGGAAGAACTTTCAGATTATTAACTGATTACTGTGGATAAGCCCCCAAAGAGGTTTTTGAAAGAATTTTTATAACTTTTGCCTCCTCATCTTTGCCCCAAAGGCTTGGCTAAATGCATCTGGAGTATTGTGAGCTTGAATAAAGGCTGTATCTAATACCTCTCTACATTATATTCAGCCCTTCCCATGAGAGTGACTACAGTTTCACATGCTATATATATATTTTTAAATATTTTATTTATTTATTCATGAGAGACACAGAAAGATAGAGAGTGAGGCAGAGACACAGGTAGAAGGAGAAGCAGGCTCCATGCAGGGAGCCCAACATGGGATTCGATCCCGGGTCTCCAGGATCAGGCCCTGGGCTGAAGGCGGCGCTAAACTGCTAAGCCACCCTGGCTGCCCCATGCTATATTTTCCTATGGCTTTTACACGTTCCTCCTGTATTGAGCTTTTTTTCCAAAAGTCATCTGTGAGTGTTTACTCACTTCAAACGTGTACATATTCTAGCGCACATTTCTCTATAAGCATTTACTGTTTTTTATTTTCCCCTTTGAATATTGATATATTTTTGCTTGGCATTCCACAGGAAGATTCTTTGAGTTGTCAAAATATTCATAAGCCACTTTCCCCTCCATATATGTTTTATAGCAAGTTCTGATGCCATAGCACTTGAGAAGTACCTAGTAAATAAATAAAACAGGGGTGGGGGTGAGATAGAGTAAACTGACTTTGTGTCAGAAAATGTTCCCTTGCCTTTAGACAGATCCAAGTTGCAAAAATCGTACATCCTTTCCCAAACTAAGATTTCATACTAGGTATTATAATTACAACAAGTTTTGCATTTACATTACATTTTACCTAAAAGGCAGCCCTAGACTCTGCCCATATTCAGAATTACTTGTAACAAAGCCTGGATTGAAAGATGAACGCATCTGGATTTGGAGAAATAAGTACAGATATGGGTATGTGGCAAGGAAGCAGAAGTGTATAGGTTTCCTTGCTAGAACCATATCTAGGTATTTTAGGCAGAGTGGAAAAAATCCCAGGGCATATTGAATTAGTAGGTATCCTTTCTTGTTAGAAAATAAAAATGAAAAAAAAAAAAACAAAAAAAAAACAAACCCTACCTATACATGCACACTATTATTTTAAGAAAGATTCCTGCTTACAGTTGGGATATTTTAAATTTTGATGAAATATAAAAAGGTGGGCACGTTTCGACGGGTTACTTCTTGAAACATTAGAGCCGAACAGGGGACATACAGGTGTGCTGTTGAGTGGAAAATCACTTATCAGAAAATCCATTTGGGGGATGATCTAGCATATTCAAGAATTAGCAAAATTTAATTTTTCCATGTTCGCGTTTTTATGAAAATTGGTCTTAATGGACAAATAATCATTTTTTTTTCTTTTCTCACATGTTAGTTTCCACATGTGTTTCTGTAAAGGTATGTTTCCATCCCTTTGAAAGACGTGACCTAGTGTAGCTTTGTAAGGTAGTAGAGTGAAAAAAGGCTCAAGTTGATACTTCTCTAAAGTGCCTAACTTCATTTCAAAATGAGCAACCCCTAAAACAAAAAACAAAACAAAACAAAAAAACAAAATGAGCAACCCAGTTAGAGTTTGAAGAGTCTAGTTGTTTGGTGTTGAATAATTGATTGACTTAGTGCTTTGTGTTTCGACTGCTCTTTGACACCCTAACCTGCTTGAGTACAGGGATGGTATTTTGTTTTTGTTTTTTTTTTTTTGAGGCCGGGGACATATTAGGCATTTGGTGTATTTGTCAATCGATTTAGAAACAGCCTTAGTGTAACTCAGTAGTCATAACACACTCCTTGGTTACCCAAGGAAGGTATATTTAGACTTGTTTAGTAAGCAGAGGTGGTAATGTTTAATCAAGTAAGCAATCTAAGTATGACATAGTTTGCCTTTAAACCCACTTGGCAGGAAAGGGAGCCAAAAGGAAAACTAGCTGACCATTCTTACGCAGTGGTTCAACCAAGTGCCACTCAAGACAGTGATTTATTAAGGGAAAGGAAACATTTTTCTTTCCTAAAATCGTAACGTACAATCATCAGCCATGACTCTGTGATAGAATCCTTATCCCTTGCCACGTAACATTTTTAAAAAGGGGTAAAAAGCTGGAGAAATCACACTTTGTGTTAAAGGAACTCGAGAGAACAGGCAAGTTAAGACTTTCCGGCCCCTTCCTTAAAGCTTCCAGCAATTTGACATGTGAAAGAGAAAACAGAACTTTGAAAATCCAGAGTGAATGGGGGGAAAAAAAAGTATGCTGTTCTAGGAGCTCATTTTCATTTTTTTGTACTACTTCTCTCGTCCATGAATGCTGTTGGGTACGCATCCCAGGCAGTTATGCAGGGTGCGTTACAACTTTAATATTTTTTTTTTCATTTGGAAGCCAGTTGTCCTCAGTGGCAGCATTTGGTAGGAGTTGGCTAGGTGCCCTGTTCTGTTAGCTCTCCCTCTTTCATCAGGCACCGTCCATCTCTCTCTTATTTTTCTTGCCTTTTAAATTCAGTTTCTGTTATTCTGTTATCCTAACATTTTCTGCAACTTTGTTTTTGTCTTAGCATTCTTAGTTCTAGAATGCTACTTTATTTTGTGTGTCATCATAGACTTCTCAGTGTTGAGTCTCCCAGTAACCTCACCTTCAAGGGGTGGTTCTCACTGGGAGAGAGATAGGGGGCAGGCGCCACCCTTCAGGTCAGACCCAGAAAGGAAGACCTCCCTGATGCCACCTCTGGATGCCAGAAGCCCATGTCACAGGGGCTCTCTTGTAAGCTGGTACCAGTGTTTTGATTCAAGTTCCTACCAAATTGCTCTAAAATCTCTATCATCCACTAAAAGCTTCTCCGTCATCAGACTGCTTGCAAATAATGATTTTGTGCAAACTGACTTGCCTGTGGATGCTGAGACGCGTCCCACCTTCTGTGACAACTACAGCAGGGAGGGTGAGGGTGGCATTCCACCTTAACCTGGGGGGCTCTTTTGAGGTCCACAGAGCTCCTTAAAGGAGTTCTTGATTTCAGTGGGGAGGGTGGGATA
The DNA here is from genome assembly GCF_053574225.1 of Canis aureus. NCBI lineage: Eukaryota > Metazoa > Chordata > Mammalia > Carnivora > Canidae > Canis > Canis aureus. Next base: position 5,725,426 of record NC_135632.1, on the reverse strand, counting down.
TTCAAAGCCCCACCCCCACCCCCAAGGCTTTATTTTAATTCCAGGCCTGCAGCTTTCTGGAGAGTGAGTCCCTAGCACACAGAGGAGTCTGTGACCTTCCACAGCTCAGGAGCTGCCCGTATGCCCTGCACAGAGCCAGCAAGTATCCTGCAAAGAGCAGAGATGTGAAAACTTCTGGTTCTAGAGAAATACTGTCTCATGAATAGAGAATACATTAGATCGAATTAGATGAGCTGGTGTGAAGGATCCATTGTAACAAGATCAACAAAGGTTTGTTATCCCTGTGGAATAGCTGCCACGGGGCTAATTCCCCAGTGACCGCTCTTGAGTTGTTTTTGGAGGAATCCTCTGGGCCGTTCTGCGTTGTATTGATACGGAGGCTGGGAGCTGAATGCTTTTAGTACATAGATGTGTTATGATACCCTTCAGGGCTCTTTTACCTTGAGAACCGTGTTGCCATCATGCTGGAAGAAATAACGTGAACAAAAACCCTTTAGAGCGTATCCCTTATAATTTGTGACTAAGAGAAGGAGAGTGTTGTTGCCTTCACGTCCCTCAGACTCCCTTTTTACATGATGGCCATCGAGCAGATGTATGTATCGTGCTCACAGCACCTGAGTAAGTCCATGCCATGGAAGGGAGGTTCAGATTTATTATTTATTAGACTTGATGCCTACTTAGACAAAATGGGAATTTGACTTTGCAACATGTGTTAGTTATTTGGGTAACAGAGTGACAAACATTTTCATACTACTTTTCAAAATGTAAAATATAAATAATTTGTATTTGAATTATCATAGACACCATATGCTTAGTAGACAACAGAAGTCTGTGTTTTGTTCTAAGGAAAGTTACACTTGAGAGGGGGCGGTAGATGGAGGTTGGCTATAACGAGTGGAAACGTTCTCCTTTTGGTCCATATATCAGGGTATCTTAAAAGCTTTTAAAAAATATGTTTCATATGTAAAATAATCCTTTATCCCCAATGAGTGTTGCTCTCTGTTTTTGTTTTGGTTTTTTTGTTTGTTTGTTTGTTTTTTGGTTTATTTTGTTGTTTTTTGTTGTTTTTTGTTTTTTTTTGTTTTTTTTTTTGGCCTGGCTAGAGAATTTTAGAAAAATAATTGAAGGTAAAATGTATTCATTTTGAAAACAGTACAAACTCAGTTCAAATGATTTTTAGAAGTTGCATTTTTTTTTTAAAAATTACATTTCATTGTCAGTTTAAAAACCATAAAGCCTAATGACTATAATGATGATACTGGAGGATCAACACATCTTAGAAAAAGAAACTAAACAACAAATAGATTATAGCCACAGTGTTTTTGACATCCTTTCGGGTAGCACTGACGTGGTTGGTGCTGGTTGTTGGACCCAATCAGACAGGCACCCAAGCAGGTTGTTTGCAACGCTCACTGCCAGGTGCAGAGTTTATATGATGTTTGCTTTCCAACTTTTGATTTTAAAACTTAAAATCTCAATCTGCAGAGGGAGGACCTTCTTGCTCGATAAAACAGACATTCTTTTGTGTTTCTTGGGAAATGTCTAATTTGATAAACCCATGCCGTCAGGTGTTTATAATTCTGGACTTTGTGCCGTTAGATAGGCCGTGTCCGGAGTTGGCCAACTGTTTGTCTGAGTATCGCTTACAGATTTGATTCTTTAGTGGGCATGTTTTCATAAAGCTTACTTAGATCATTACTATTTACTCATTAGGCCTGCAAAGAAGACCAAATAATGATTGTGTAGTTTTCAGAATTACTTACACTTTTTAATGTAACGCAAGAGAGGTTATACACATCTCCAGTAGGACTCTCAGAAAGCGACCTCGTACTATGTGGTAGCAATACCTGGTTTCAAGATGTGATTTGCATTTTTGTTATAATTTGAAGAGTAAATAGCTTAATTTTTAAAATGAATTTGTAAGGTATTAAAAAGAAACTTTTTTCAAGAATATTTCTTCTTAGGGAGCCTTGGTGGCTCAGTGGTGGAGCATCTGCCTTAGGCTCAGGTCGTGATCCTGGAGACCCAGGATCGAGTCCCCCATCAGGCCCTCCCACAGGGAGCCTGCTTCTCCCTCTGCCTGTGTCTCTCTGTTCTCTCATGAATAAATAAATAAAATCTTTTGAAAAAAACAAAAGAATATTTCTTCTTATACTTAGACTTTTTTTTTGGTTAAATCTTCCAAGAGCCATTGTTGTCTTAAATAAATTACTCTCTAGCCGTCTTTGATGGGAGAGAAAATATCCACAAGGGAAGACAGAGGAGAATTTATAGGACTGGTACTCTCATATACTTTGTAATATTTTATTTCAGGTGATCTTCTATGATTAAAAAAACGAGCCTTCTCTTTCCGAACAACTACTTTCTTTCATCTAAAAATATACTCAGTTTGGGTGGCTCAGTTGATTAGGTCCCAGGGCGTTGGGATCGAGCCCATATTTGGCTCCCTGATTGGTGGGGAGCCTGCTTCTCCCTGTCTCTTTGCCTGCCACTCCCCCTGCTTGTGCTCTCTCTCCGTGTGTCAAATAAATAAATACATAAAATCTTTAAAAGAAATCAAATATACTCAGTTAAAAATCTTTCAGTTATAAATAATCATTTCATATTGATTATCATAAATAATCAAAGGTATACAATATTAATATATTAAATATTCTCTCCGTACCTTTCCCACACGAATGGATAATTCTATTATGCTCGATTGATGAAGGATTAAGTAATTTTTAATTTTCATCAGTCATAGGATGACTTCATTTTATACATAATGAATCATTTCACATCATAATAGATTGAGCCTTTCACAAAACAAATTTTAAAATGTGTCGCTTGCTTTTTTGCAGTGATATTGAAATGAGTACAATCTGGGAACTGCATGATAGAATTTCTACAAAACATTAATATTTATCTTCTGGGTCACCACCTGAAGACTAATAGCACTATGTCCAGAATTCTTGTCATGCACTATGTTAGTAAAACAGTAATAAAAGTGATAGAGTAGTTCACTATTTTATATCCTGTGGCTGGTTATGGTCATCTGGCTAGAGTCTAACCCATATTAATCCCTTGAGTCAACAGTCAGGAACATTCAATGATGTACTTAAAATACTTTTTAACATGTGGTATTTAGAGTGTTTAGAATGTCAAAGGATCCTTTGTAATGATCTTCCCCTTGAGTAATTCAAAAGATATTTTTAAAGTTATTTTTCAAAGAGCACAGTGTTTGAAGACTTTCAGAAAATATAAATCTAGTAGAGGACTTTGGAAAAAGAAAAAAAGCTCAGTTCTAGAGAAAAAAATCACACCCTACACTAGAGTGATATATTACTCAAATAATCTATAAAAAATTCAAGAAAACAGAGTATGTGTTCATTTTTGGTTGAGAAAAGAACTTTTTTTTTTTTTCCGAACAAGAGAATGTGTTTGATGCTCCCTTAGGGAGCTGCACTCCTCTCTATAATTGTGTTTTTCACATTTTATGTTCAAATGTAAATGACTAAAGAGAAAGCATGACATGTTCATATTTTTCATAGAACATATTAAAGCCTGTTTCTATGGCAACAACTTTTAATTGGCAAATCCCATTCTGTTGGTGCTCTCAAGCTTATTTTTCATGGGTATGTTGAATCGTTAGAGACGCTTCACAACGTAAAAGTTGGATTTGGCATTGCTTTTTGGCATGAGGGTGTTCAATGGTCGAGGGTTTATTTCATTAGGTAATTTAGCCATATAGCGTGTTTGTGTCGTAGGTGGCTGCAGAGATGATACATCTATCCCAGCAGCCTGTTGTGTATCAGGAAACCTGCAGAGGGTTGGTGCAGACGCTCAGACTTGCACACTCAGAGCGGCGACGTGTGTGATTCCACAGAGGGGACGTAGGCGACGGTCTGACCTGATAGAACAGAGTGGGAAAAAAAATTAGAATCTTTTCTGGGCTGTATTTCAGATGTTTAAAACAGTGTATCTGGGGTTCCTTATGGCCCTGACTTTAATAGTATAGAGTTGATTGATTTATGAAAAAGCAGCGTTTGCTGCTTACTTTTCAAAAATTTTATCTCTTGCATCGAGGCGGTACAGAATGTTGAAGCAGGTATTTGGTGAGTTGCTTTCAGCTACTGCAGTGTTATAAAAATAGATTAAGTAAACAGACACAGCAGGCCAGTGCAGCTTGGATTTTGAACTCTTCTGAGACCCAGTATAACTTTAATGGTTTATTGGTCTGGGGAGAAAGAAATATGAATCCCCAATGTAATTTTAATATTATATAATGAAAAAAGAATGATTTTACAGCATGGAATCAGGTGTTGTAACTATTATAATTCTTTCAGAGAGCTTGATCCAAAAGCTTCAATTTTTAAGCTATTCTGGTCTACTATTCCGGTCTGCTGTGTGTGTGTGGTTTTTTTTTTTTTTTTTTTTTTTTTTTTGCCTTTGCTATTTTTATATCACTGCAGTAGCATAACCCTGCACCAAGCACAAGACAGCATTGCAGTTGGTGTCGAATGTAAAACTGTTATTAAGCGAAAGCTAAGAAGGCAAATCCTTGGAAAGAAGGGAATTGTCTGCATTGAAGACTTGCAATATTAAAATTGAATTTGCCTTCTAAAAATTAAAATATGAAAAGAGTAAATGACAGTGTATGTTTCCTCCTTCAAAAGCCATGATTTCATATACTCAAGAACTAAAATATGTTTAGTCACCCCCTTTTAATTATTCTCCTCTGTTGCAGATTTTCTGTAAAAGTGTTCCTTTCTTGTATGCGCTCTTTGTCTCATAAACGTGTTCTCATTGCATTTTTCATTAGCAAATGACTTTGCTCCTTTCATTAGAAGTCACAGAAAGCCTTTATGTCTGAATAGTTCAACCTTACCTTGTACCCTTCTAATCCATATATGTTTCCTGAGCAAATTCTGACTCTCATAATATTAAAATGAAATATGTATATATAGAAAACCAATTATGCATATTTGCCATCTGTGTGCATAATAGGTATATACATGTACATCCTCATTTATCTCCAGTAGCCTAAGAAATGTGATTGAAGGGTACTACTAATTTATTTAAAGAGCTTTACCAGGGTCAGTCCAGAAGTGAGTGAGAAAAGTAAAAAGTAAGAATAGAGGTTAGGTGGCCTGCGCCTCCCTGTACTGTGTTCCATTCTCTGAGCCACTGGCCCTAATCACTGTTTTTTTAGGCCAACAGGATGTTACTAGACCCTGTACATTCGTGTCGCCTTTGGGTCTTCAGGAACAATCCCGGAGATTCACAACATGTATACGATTGTGTTAGTGCTTGGGAGGAGCGCTGGGGAGCCCCGTGCTCTGAGTAGGCCTGATGACTCAGCTAGAGAGGGCACCTAATTGGCCGCCCACCTCAGTCTGTCCTTGCTCACTGTTCATGTAAACAGCAACTCTGATGAAATAGAGCATTTCTACGTTTGGGCATCTACAAAGCTCCGGGGGACATAAAGCTTTACAATTACAAGGATCTTTTCATACCAGTCCTGTGCAAATAGCATTTGAAAAAAATGAAGAAAAAAATGTAACAGAAATTAGTTACAGTGTTTAGATTTTTGGTTCTTAGAATCGGAGGAGTCCCAGTCTTATGATTGAGTGGAGGAATGTTCTTCTTCCATCCCCTTTCTACCCTCAATTCCTATACCCAAGAGCATCTGTCTTGGTCATGGATGTTTCGGATTCGCGATTCAGGGCCTACACCTACCTGCCTATATCTGGCCCGGGGTTTATGTCTTTGAAGAGGTATGACTAGACACCTGATGAGCAAAAGGTAGGGCTGAAGGGGGCATAGGATTTTCTGGGAAGTGGCTAAGGATTCTGGTTCAGAGACCTAGCAGTTAACAATTAGAGCTGGAAATCTGGAAACATTTCAATGACAGTATTGGGTGGGTCTTCTCTAAGCACATCTCGTAGTCCACGGGTATTTTATTTACGTAGGTAGGTAGGCAAATGGACTCATGGAAGGAAGCGGTATCTTTATTACCTAAGTCATGCCCTAACATAAGGGCAAAGGAGAAAGGTTAGTTGGTAGTGGAGTAGTTTCTGAGTTACTAGGATATATGAGTAGAAAAAAATATATTAATAAGACCAATAATAAACCTTTTGTGGTTTGGAGCCTAACTCACTTTCATTTATCCTTCCCAGTTCACATGAAATATTTCATAGACCTTGAACTGGGATTAATTTACATATGTGCTCTTTATAGGCGTATGTATATTGATCTGTGTGTGTCTACGTGCACAGACATCCATCTCGCTCACGCGTGTGCATCTCTCTGTCCGCACACACATACACACACTCAACACACGGAACCATAAGTGGGTAAACATGGGTGACAGTCCGCAGGTGACTTCGTCTGAGATCAGGCTTTCGGAAATAAGTCATCATGCCTTCTTTCCTATAATGAGGAAGCATCCCCGAGTAGCAGGGACACTGATGCTGGAGAGACACTTGATTCAGAGAGAGGGCTGGAGAGCACAGGCAAGAATGCCCTCACCCTGCAGTCTGTGGAGCAGCAGAGCAGGAGCTGTGACCTTGTAGAAAGCCACCTGCCCCCGGCCCCCTCTTACCAGGACAATAACTGAGGCCCCCAAGACACACTCAAGGAAGACAGAGACTGGAAAACCTCCAGCTCACAAACCCAGATAAACTCGTCATGTGAGTAATTTATATTCTACTGGTGTTTTCTAGGGACCAGCTGTTGGCTTTGCACAGATTTGTCCTAAGTCCTCATAAATCACACGGTCAGGTGGAGAGGATAGTTACTCCCATTCTATTGATGAGGAGCCTGAGGCCCAGAGGATTACGAGTTACTACACACAAGGTCATGGGGTTGGTAGGTGGCCGAGTGGGATTCGAACCAGATACAGGCAAGTAGGCGTAAGATCTGAATTGCGAATCTGAAGCACCCATGAATCTTTCTGCTTTTGGAGCACCCACTGGTCAGCACGGTTTCCTTGGATCAGTCTTGAAGGAATTCTGCAGCCTGTTACACGCGCAGGAGACCCTTCTTGGAGAAAGTTAAGACCTTCCCTAGGGTGGATAATGAAGTTCCCAGGTGTGAGATACGAAGCCCTCCCCGCTCGGAGCAGATGTGTTAGGTAACTGGGTAAGCTGCTCCTGGTAGGTTTCTGACATCACCTTCAGGTGCCTGACCTCCTTGCCACATCTCCATTTTTCTTCCTTCCAGATGCACATACCTGTAATCCTCCTTCTGACCTTGTCACTTGAAATTAAAGACTTGGTTCGTGCAACTTTCCTGAGAAATCACACATGAAACAGCAGTGCTCCTTGCAGCTCTAGAAGGCCTTTGAGAAGCCGGCAGTATGGTTGGGGGGGGGGGGGGCTCAATTTGGCATGTTTTTCAGTTCTCTGAGCATTTGGCTCCTGCCTGACATGGTTTGGTTTGTGCAGCGTTTTTGCTAACCCTATACCAGGCATGATCTCAGTGGTATTTTCTATACGAAACACCTTGGCATAATTCAGGATGAAAAATAGGGTATACAGGAGGGAAGAAAATCAAATTTGATCGGCAAAGTGCTGACATCCTAATTGGAAGCAGCGAGAAGTAGCATACGATTGCCGCAGGCCTACCGAATCTGTTTGTCAACCCCCTTCCCACCCCCAACTCACGGGGAGGCATATTTTTAAAATTCTGTTGAATTCTTTCCGATTCTATTTTGAGGGGAATGGCTAGGTTTGCAGGGAACGGCTAATAAAGTATTGGCATTCTCTTCGCTTTTATCATCTGAATGGATTGCAAACGGTGTCTAAGAGGCTTTTTTTTTTTTTTTTTTTTTTTTTTTACTGAGCTTGGGTTACAAATAGAGTAACCAACCCCTGTCATTGGGTTAAAATATATATATATATATATATATATATATATATATATATATATATATATATGTTTACCTGGTAGGGGCAGTTGAGATTTATAAATAGCCAGTAGTGGCACATAGACTTCTTTTGTCTTCATATTATGTGATAGAGTAGCAACAAAAGTTCCTTAAGGAGGGGCCTTATTCTTTAATACACAGTCTCAGGCGACCCTGTATCGGTGATAACAAGTAGTTCACTTCTCACTGCTGCCTAATGCTTCTATTAAACGTTTCAGAGCTTCTGAGACAAAAATTAAGAACTAATTGATATGAGATCCATCACAGTGATGCTAATAGAGGCAGGGTTCAGCTAATTGAGTCTTTTGTACATATTTACATTTCATGTGCTATTTCAAAACTCAAAAAAAAATGAATGGAATGCTTTTGGAAAACCAACGTACCTCTCCTCCTTCTGCCTCTTTGGATAAACAACCATCCTAGAACTTGTTAAGCAGCAGCAAGACGTAGAAAACATCCAAAGTGGCGTTCTTTAATTTCTGAATAATATGTTTGCTTTAACATTTCTTCTGAACCAGCTCCTTTCTATTTTCGGCAAAATTGCGTAAGATACACACGACGAAAGAACATATATCACAAAAATAGCCTTTCAGAATATTTCAGTGTGCTGCCAATACTATCACGTTCTTCTGAAAGGTAGCTGTTCCCACGTTTGCGGTAACGTAAGGGAAACGTCGTATGAGATGCAAAAATACTCCTGAGAATGCGTCTGGGTCGAAAATCCCAAAGCCCCTTATCGGTTTTTCACAGGAAACATGCGTGTGCAGATGGCCTGTTGAATTTTCCGGCATTTTACTGCAGTATACAATTTGTGTCCTGAGATCCTGAGTTTCTAGAATGGTGTTATCTTATCTCTTTGAGGTGCCTCCTAAAAGGAGTCCAGAATCCGTTGCCTAGATGCCAGAGGAAGGTGACAGATGTCCTCCGCATAAACAAGGCTGTTGTCCTTCCCACCCAGCGCTTACTGGGCTGTGTCCCTGTCCTGTGTCATTCCTCCCTCGGATCCCTCTCCTGGTGTGTCTCTGACATCCTAGGAAGCAGTGCCACCGTATTCCCAATAGAGTAGCTTCAGAAGGGGCTCATGGGTATCGGTGGCTTGTAGATTTGTGATGCGGGTACAAACACGAGTTACTTTGCACGGGGAGCCCATCCTAGAGGATGGTTTGGTATCCAGGACCGATCCCAGGTTCCAGGGCACTTTCGAGGGACGTGGTAATTCTAACCCCCACCACAATGGCAACAAAGAGCCAGAGGTCTCTGGAACCATGCTGGGCTGCTAGGTCAAGAAAGCCACTGACTTACCTTTACAAGAGAACGAATGGTCCCAGGGGATGTGGATCCTCTTCAGGTCTGAAGGAATTTCCTTTGACCTTTGAGCCCCCAACTTTATCCACTCCTCTTGTTGAGGATGTTTCTCAGGAAGTCAGATGCCATCGATGCCACCTGCATCGGACTCTTGTTTATCGGTGGGAATTGCATTTTGTATTTCTTTTTCTAACCTCCATCACCCAGCCTAATGATAAGCTGTTAGGCAGCCAATATATATTGATTAAGAGATTAAAAAAAAATAGGAAATCAGCAAAATTGTAGATCTAGGTTCCTTCTTAATACGCATGTGCCGTAGTTGGCACAGTGAATTTGAATGTTACAATCCAACAGTTCTCTGTAGAAACTGTTTTCTCAAAAGAGTCATTTACTTCCCTGGGAATTCTCATAGACTCCGCTTTTCGTCAAAAGTATAAGATTATTTTAAATACTTTTTTTTCGAAGACCCTCACTGAAAAAAAATGGGGCCTAATTTATAGAACTGTGCTAACAGTTATTGAGCGTAACCCGTTTCGTATGAATCTGTTTTTATCACTGACATTCCCCTTCATCCCACAGTGGTTCTCTACAGCAGCTTTTAGGATCAAAATTATCAGAGAGATTTTTCTTCCCAATTTCATCCAAAGTGAGAACTGTGGAGACCTGCTATCATCTTGATAGTGGCAACCCTAATACTCTGGGGCAAAATTGAGGTGTTTTGGGGTTTTTGTTGTTGTTGTTGTTGTTCAAAGGGTAACTTGGACAACTTTGCTGTTGACAACTCCGTTTATGGATTTCACACAAACCAACTCTGACATACCGATACACAGCTGATAACACGTGGCATAGTCAATGCAGGTGAAATCCGCAGCGTCACTCAAAAGTGTATTGTGGTGACGGCCATAAGAAGTCTGTATCGATGTACAATGAAAAGAACCCTTAGATTTTGTTTTCTTAGTTGCTGCATTTTGTACACTACTGGCTATTTGAATTTCAACTTGATACCATTTTTGTTCTAAATATAGCCTGCCAAATGTGTTTATACAGTGCAGATAAGTCAGGCAGAGGAGTCTCCATTGCTTTAGTTGTTCTGCGACTGTACAAATTCCTTAGTTTCACGGGGATCTCAGAGTCCTTGTCAGCAAATGGGGAGAAGAGGTGATCCAATCAGATAAAAGTGATCCCATCAGATAAAAGTGATCCAATCAGAAAATCATGGGGAGGATAATGGGAGGCCTGTTCTTTCCTTTATTTACCACTGGGGCCCACCACGACGGGAAATAAGGCTTTGCCCTCATGGATCCTACATCCTAATGGGATCAGTCAGTCAGTCAGTAGGTAAACCTATAAATCAGCCACCTAACTGCAGGTGTGAGCAGTGCTACAAGGAACATAAACAGGAGCAGCAGCCTGGTGGAGACTGGTTCTGGGAGGACTTGAGTGGAGCAGGTTATGTTCACTGCTCTGTCTGGAAGAGCAGAGGCAGTAGGGGGTCGTGTGTTTTCCTCCTCATCATCCCCAGTTAATTTTCTTCCTGTTTAACCATCGTGTTCGTGATTGATAAAACAACAACAACAACAAAAATATGGATACCTTTTTATTTGTGACAGCTGTTTTTGTTTTATAAATTTAAGATTGCAAAGCAGATATCCGATAGCTTTGAGGGGTGACAGAGTGATTAGGTACATTTTCATTGCTTCACAGGGTGATACAGATTATTGCAGACCCAGATGTCGTATAGTCATCCTGATGATTGTGGAAGTGTGGGTTTTTTTTCTGCTCTCTTGGTATATAATAAATTTCACGGAGGCCATTTGTGCACTAGCTCACCTTTAACCCGCTTGAATGGTTTAGTGCAACTATTTTGTCTTGGATTGTTAAGTACCATTAGGTGAAGCCATTACTCTTGCTTTGTTTAATGGGTGCCCATCTTACTCTATCCTCATGACTTAGGTCCTCTTCACCATGGACTGTCTTCCTGAAATTCAAGTAGTCCTCAGCAAAGCCATTCAATGAATGGATTATCCTTGCTTACACTCTAGATTTCCTAATCAGGCATTTAGGATAATGCCCCGTACTTCACTTTGTCAGCCTTAAAAAAATTAAGCAACAAAGGTTATCGAGCCGCAAATTCGTTTATTTGGGAAACAGCAGAGGATTGCAATTTAGAATACGAAGACTCTGGCAAACCATCAGCAAGTCTGGAGGACAGAGGAGGAGGGCATCCCTTTGTAGAGGAAAGGAGGAGGTTGGGATGTGGTGTTCTGACAAAAGCTCATTGGAGGAAACTGGGAATTCCGAGTGGTGGCAGCTTGTCTTTGGCTGCAGGTGAGGGCAGCTCGCTGTAGCCATGCTGAGAGGAAATCTTTCTTCCTCCTGAACTCTGCAGGCTGGGCCTGGTGACAGTGCTTGAGAGCTCTCCCTTAATGGCTTCCCAACTCTATTTAAAAAAAAAAAAAAAACTATTTTGTTTATTTATTTGAGAGAGAGCCAGAGCAGGTGCATGAGCAGGGGCAAGGGCAGAGGGAGAGGGAGAAGCAGGCTCCCCGCTGGGCAGGGAGCCCCACGTAGGGCTCCATCCCAGGACCCTGAGATCATGACCCGAGCCAAAGGCAGATGCCCAATCGACTGAGCCACCCACACGCCACCCGCCCTCCTAAAACTCCATTTGAGTGAGGTTTCCTTTATTCATTTTCACAGCCTTAACTCTCTGAATGTGCCTCCCCTAAGTAAAGCCTTCGTCCCAATCAGGTTGGCTTAAACACTGGCCATTGGATGGCCTGAAATTCCCACCTGTGTGCTATCTTACCTGTTAGGCCCTCTGTCTTTTTGAATTCCTGGGAAGGCAGCTGCGTGATGGAGGACACAATCCTCCAACTTGGCATCAGACCTGAATTTGGGACTCAAACTTTATTGGCTACTTTTGTCATCTTGGGCAAGGCATTTAATCTCTGCGAGTCTTTGTCTCCCCATTGGCACAACACGGTTAATATTACTTACTCCTATGGTCATTGTGAAGTTCAGGGAAAATGCTAGACTCCCAGTGTGCTCTCCCCTGCACTTTGTTCACCTTGGTACCACGTCGTGGTATGAAGGACACTTCATGGTACCGACCATCTGTTTTCTGAAATATTCCCTTGTGTGTTAGGCTTTATGATCTGCCCACATCACCTTCTCTTTTCATACTATTTTCACGTGACCTTTTTCTTTTCTTTTTTTTTTTTAAGATTTTATTTATTTATTCATGAGAGACACACACACAGAGAGAGAGAGAGAGAGAGAGAGCAGAGACCCAGGCAGAGGGAGAAGCAGGCTCCATGCCGGGAGCCCGATGCTGGACTCGATCCCGGGTCTCCAGGATCAGGCCCTGGGCCGAAAGCAGGTGCCAGACCACTGAGCCACCCAGGGATCCCCTTTCTTTTGGTTTTTTGTTTGGTTGGTTTGGATTTTGGGGTGTTTTGATAGGCAGATAAAAGAGAGAGAGGTCGGTTAAAATTCTCAAAAAAGAAAGTGTGAGGATTACCTCTTTATTTTAACGAACCATCTGTTCATTTATGTGAGCGGTGTTTTGTTTACGAAAACCGAGGTAGAAGGAATGGTTTGTGGTGAATGAACAGATGTTTTTGCATAGCAGACCCATAGAAGTGCATTGAAGACAAACATGGGGGGCGGGATGGGGTATATGACCTGCCCTTAAATGTGTCATTGGAAAGACAACAGGAGGGGAAATGACAGGTTCCCCCAACACGCAGTAAGCCAGCAGGGCTGTATAAAGAGGAGGCCTGTAGGGCGGCCCTGTGAAGCCTGTGTGACAGTAGCGATGGGCTGTTAAAAATGGGTGATCCAACCTGAAAATTTCCTCACCTTTTAAAATCTGGCAGTTAAGGAACATCATCATTTTGAGAGCTGTTTCAATCTCAAATGATCAATGGTATGCTTTAAACGTAAATAACGAAGCTATTGATAATTTGTGAATTTTTACCCGAGTCTTTTTTAAGGTGTTTCTTGATCCTTCCATGGTCCTCTGTTTAATATTTTCCTAAAATAACTGCATTGACTGATACATTATAAATCTCTTGCTGCCGTGCGCTGGCACAGGCTCCACCATGGCATGCACTCACTCGGCAGGGGGAGGCACCTGCACCCTGGTCCCACATAAGCTAGAATATTCAGGAAAACCCTGGCAGTTTATAATTAGCATACCGATTTGAAGATGAATTATTTTTTTTGTTCATTTGCATAATCAGTCCATCTGATTATCAATGTTATTCTCTTTTGGAAATCAATATTAAAAAAAAATAATCTGCCTTACCAAATGGTTCTTTTCAGGGCACAATGTATGTAAAAAAAAAAAAAATCAAAACAAACCAAAAACAGTTGCCCTAATTCAGCACAAGAGAAATTTATTGTAGATTAGGAACCACAGCTTTTTAAATGAAATTTGAAATTATTTTGATTACAGGTCAGTGCTAACTGTGAAACAAACAATTTCAGAGATACCTAAAAATAGTTACACGTAGAGTACTTAAATGTATTTTGGGTAATGTGAAACTTAATCGCATCATTATGAGTCACTGAAATAGTTTGGAAAAACTGTTTAGGAGGTAGGCATAGATCCTGATTCTTATTTATTTATTTATTTTTTATGTTAGTGCATTTGCTACACCAGTTTAGAACAATTCCATCTAATTTTAGACAGGCTTTTCATATTTGATTTCATGATCTTGTAGGATTCTCTTGGGGGGGGTAATATGACTGTTATGTTCAGATGTTAAAGACGAATATGTCACATTCAGAGCACAGACCTTAAAATGATCCATATCAGCTACTGGCAGAGTAAAACGAGGCAGACATGAACTTTGTTTTTCATTGCTTTTGGTGTTTTTGAAATCAGGAAAAAGAACATAATGTGGTTACTTTATTGGTATGCTGCTTGAGCAGTGCTTCAGAATCTTTGCCGAGTTATCTACTGTATTGATACCTCTGAGTAGCCTTTTCCAATCGGAACAATCCATATTACATTTACTATTTATTCTTCTCAGATGTGATTGTCCTCTGGAGTCCAGTTTTTATCTTGGTATAAGGCAGCAGTGAAACGGAGTAATGGACTAATGATTGAGCCAGAAATTTGCTACTGAGTTGTATGAAATTATAAGATATAAAGATAATAAAGCTTAATTGGCAGAATATTACTAGGTGTTCAAAAAGCACTGTTTTAGGTGTTTGGAAGTCAGACATCAGGTTAACGTATGTTCTCTACACGTTCATTGTGTCTATTAAATATGTATTCTATGTATATGATGCAATGTACATGTTGCTTTATAAGATTCGTTTTTTATAAATTTATTTTTTATTGGTGTTCAATTTGCCAACATATAGAATAACAAATTAACACCTGTTATGAGCCTGCCCCTTGTCTAGGTATTGTTTTGGGAATGCAAATGGCAAATAAGCAGTCATGGTTCCACTCTCACTGAGCCTGGTCTAGTAAAGGAAACAGGCAGCTGGCATTTAATTATGATAAAGGGTAATGAATGCTCTGGAATCAGCCAGAAGAACGTAAAACAAAGATGAAGCTTAAAAAAAAAAAAAAAAAAGGGCTTCCTAAAGAAGGTGACATCAACTGGAGACTCTTAAGTCTAACTACAAATTAGCCAGGCCAAAAAAACCCTGCAAGGGCAGAGTGTTTTGATAGTTGGATCTACATGGTCAAAGTGATGTCTTATGAAAGACACTGAACCTAGTTCAGTTCGCTGTGGCTGGGAGAGCGTGTGTGTGTGTGTGTGTGTTTGCACGCATTAGAGTAGGAGTGGTTCGGGGAGGGTGTGAAAAAGATGGGTCTGGGAGATGATTTGGAGAATGATCAGATCTGTGTTAGCTCTGGCCCCATCCGTTAAATTACTTAATTGGTGTCCCCTCCCCAGCTCTCAGCCACTTCAGGAGTCCTCACAGTCCTGCCCCATGAGTTCATGAAGTACAGCTTTGCTGCTGTGCTGACGACATCCCGGGCCCCGGTCTGTAGAAGGAACTAGATGATCTGTAACTCAAGTTTTTAAAACTTGTCCTCACACCGGAGTCAGCCTACGTTTCATACTTCTTTCTCACGTCTCTTATAAATGTATTTATTATTTGTCACTGATGCTTCAGACTATGCCGTTTCCTCTACCTGGATATCTTTTCTAACTCTTCATGTTTACATTATACCTCATCTTCAAAGCCGTTAATTTGATTCTTCTAAATGGAAGCATTCTCTTTTTTTTTTCCTTCGAATTGAGAACTCTTTATCTGAACGTCCCATATAACAATCTTTGCCTTCTGTCATTATATTCTAGTTATTTAAGTGCATGCCTCATTTCTCTTCATGGAAAAAAAAAACAACATCTGATTCATTTATTGACTCAATTGCCCCATAGCACTGAGCACATGAAAGGCCCCATCAAATGGTGCATAAATGAATAAATGAGTTATTCCAGAAGATACTAAGATTTAAGGTGAAGTATATTTAAGGCAACACCTTGAAACATTTGACAACAGTTCTCTTCCATCATTTATCTATCCATCCATCCATCTATCTATTTTCGCCTCATCCATTCAGTGCCTAGCTTCTAGCTTACTTTTTTACATCGATCTTTGATAAGTTTGATAAGGAGACAATGAATCACTTGTTCTGTTCTGCTTTCTCTTTCATCTATGTCCACATAGGTGTGTCTGTGCATATGTATTTCTTATCTATATATAAATCTTGCTCTTTCATTTTTTAATTTTTTTAAAGATTTTATTTGTTTATTCATGAGAGACACAGAGAGAGGCAGAGACACACACAGGCAGAGGGAGAAGCAGGCTCCATGCAGGGAGCCCAACGTGGGACTCAATCCCGGGTCTCCAGGATCACACCCTGGGCTGAAGGCGGTGCTAAACTGCCGAGCCACCAGGCTGCCCAAATCTTGCTCTTTTAGAACAATTTCATAGACTCTGTATGTTCTGGTATTATTGCAAGAAACACAAAAGAAACCTTCTGTTTCGCTTTTGAATAATTTCTGATGCGGGTGGAACATATCAATGTCCAGTTTCTCTGTCTGGATTGAAGTAAAAGCATGTGTTGTATCTGCAAGCAAACAGCAACAACAGATTAAAGTTGCCCTCAGTCCCTAGATTGTCTCGGCCACCTGTATCCTGCCTACCCACTGGTGGGATGTATGGGGACTCTGACATGTCTAGTACTTCCAACTTCACCACTTGACACAGGTGGGGCCTTACATGGGATATTTAACCTCTGGAAGCTTCTGTTTCCTCATTTGTAATAGGAGGCTAGTAAGAATCACTTCTTGGGATTGCCCTGAGGGTAGATGATAGAGATTATTGTGAGGGTTAATGATAGACATTGTAATTACACCCGGACAGGACACAGAGGAGGTCACCATTAGGGCAAGGATTCTATCCACTGTAATGGTCTTCCAAAGCAAATGCTGTTAGTCCTGTGGAGACCTCATATCTTCTTATTTGAAAATTTATGACATGCCAGTTTACCTTCATAAACGTTTACTGCAGCTATGATAATTTTAACTTGAGCATAGGCAACTTACAATGGAGTCATAAACTCAATACTATCAAGATAACTTAGGAGCCACCTAAGACCTCTAGCCCTCAGTGGATGGGAATGAAACTAAATTGTATATGAACTGCTATTACTAATCTAAAATGCCACTAATACTTTGATACACTTTTTGGTGTACCATCAATGTCGAGTATCTAATAAGAATACTTAAGGGCTCTCCTGGGTACACTGATGACATGGATCCTATGCCCCTCTTTTCCCATGAGCTCTCTTGCTTCCTGTGAACAAGGTGTTTAGAAGCATGTGGTGCTGGTCTGAGGCACCGTCCTATGACTGTATGCCCAAGGGAGCAAAAGGCAGTAGCTCTTTTTTGGGTCGTCCTTTGCCCTTGGGTGCCCTTTCCATCACCGTGTAGGGAAGGAGCTATGGAGGAACCAGTTTAGAAACAGATATGTCGGTGAAGAGACAGTCAGATAACGCTAGCAGTTGCCCTGGAGTCATTGGCAAACACTGGCTTTGCAAGAACTATGGAAAAAGTTGTGATTGATGCATAAATGAGAATGCGGATTGGTATATATAGACTAACCAATGGTCCTCAGAGTAGCAGTCATTAGAATCATCTGAGAGCTTGCCTGGGACCCAGCCAAGATCAATGAAATTAGAATTTCTGGGAGTGGATGCTGGGTATAGAAATTTATTATTTATAATGTGCAGCCATGGTCAAGGACCAACCGCCTAGGCTTTATCAGTATCATCGCAGTGATGTGATAGCTGGGATGCCAGAAATGCCCTCCTGTCTCTTAAATTGCGTATTCATTCTACAAACATTTATCAGAAATGCTTAGGTTGCTAAGTTAGGTTTAGCCCTGTCTTTAACAAGTTCTTAATCTAGAGCAGCAGACAGACTTGTGGAAATTAGCTGTAATGCAATTTGACAGGTGCTGAGTTCACTACTGTGAGTTTATTCTCTCTGGCAAGAAAATAAAGACGAGGCCGGGAGGGACAGTGAGGGAGAAGATGTCCCCCAGAAAGTGACATTTGAAAGTGTCATCTCTCGTAATTAAATGTAACTTAGGAATATGGTTCCCTGTTACTATCCACTCAGTTTAAAATCCAGATGCTTCGTTTCCCTCTGGTAAGAGACTTACCTTGGGCACTGGGAAAGCTTTCTCACAGCCACCCAGGAGCGATGTTACTCGGATGCAGTTTCACAAATAAAGGCGCTGTTTGGGCCGGGAGTTGAGGACCTGCATAAGGTCCCATTGCCAGTGGGTGAAGAGCTGCAGTGAATCCAGGTCTCCCTGGCTCCTGGATGGGTGTTTTGTTTTCTTTTGTTTGTTTGTTTTGTTTGTTTGTTTTTGGGTGTGTGCTGGACCATTCATTGCCGTCCTTGGCCACTTAGAGGCTTGGTGTGGGTTCAGTAGAAGAGATTCTAACTTGATAGGGAGCTGAAGGACTCTGGTAGAGGGGAAGCTGAAGGAAGTAGAGAAAGCTTGTCCTTTCAAGCTTGTCCCGAGAAGTGGGACCGAGTAACCGGAAGCAGGGTTTCTGAGGTTCCAGGGGTGTAACGGACACGCTAGGAATGTCCATTTACTGAGTACCAGACCATCATAACTGAGGCCCTTGTGTACATTCTTTCCTCTAATACTTACATCCTCCCTAGGATGGTATTCCTATCTTCATTTTTATAGAAGAGGAAGTTGAAATGTAGTGAGGTTGAATAATTAACCCAAAATCTCACTACTAATAAATGCCGAAGTTGGCATTTGAACAAACAACTCTGTGATTCCAGCTCATGCGATGTTAACCATTGAGCTGGGGCTCAGTTGCTTTTTTTATGTCAAGTCCTGGGACATTTCCTGTGAGAAGCTCTCTAAGGCCTGTATGTGAGAAGCTTACAAGCTAAGGACACAGATAAATCCAACAAGTGTCCATGTTTCTTATATGGGTGGGTGGAGGGGAGCAAAGTACAAAGATGAGGTTGGGTATCTCTGGTAAGAAGTTACCTAAAGAAGGAGCCAATGGGGAGGAGACTAGGGAAGAAGGGAAATAGAGTTGACGAAGAAAAAAAAAAATGGGACCATAGCATGTGAGTTGAGAGGGGCCCTGGAGGGGATACAGAAGGAATGCTTGAAAATGTTGTTGGACAGAGCATCTTGTATCCTGAAAGACAGACGGACTCATTCACTTGGCAAATAGTTGTTGGGCTTATTGGGTTGGCCCAGCTGGTGGGCACGAGGTTGAGACACGACACCGCCTTCTGGAAGCAGTGGGCACAGGAAGGAGGTGTACAAACAATGCACAGTGAAGCCACGTGAGTCCGTTAGCAGAGAGGCAGGTCCTAAGTGCCAGCGAAGGCAAACCAGCTACTGCTCCCGGCGCCCACTTGCATTAGCCAGAGGTGGAGGCGAAAATCCATGCCTCGGTTGCTTTACTCGCTCCCTGCACCCAGGCCTGGTGTTTAGCAGATGGGGCCTCCAGCCTAAATGCTGTTGATACGATAGCGAGAGAAAAACATCATGTGACAGCAGCCTGTGCTTTTCCCCTCTTACGTTCCCAAAATTCCGGCTTATTAAAAAACAGTGTTGCCATGGCTGATGTTCTTGGGAGGCCCACCACCTCCATACTCCTCATCTTAATTAAATAAGCACTTAAAGTGGAATCCGCTCCGCAGCCCCTGATTGCCTTCTAGAACAAGGCAACCTTGTGATGATGCAGCTTTTTCGAGTGCCTGTGTTTAAGTGATGACTTCAGTACCCTTCCGCCTCCACGAGTCTCCTTATAGATGTTGGTGAGAGTTCCAGGATTCACGCGCACCCAGTCGTACTTGTTTGTTTATTGTGCCCATGCATCTTTCCAAAAAGCGACCGGAGGATACTCGAACCATGAGCTCTTGCTCAAAATTCTTTCTCAAAATTCCCATTTTCTTCCCACTGATCACTTTTAAGTCCCTTGCGTTGTGTCGTCTCTGTAGAGACTTGGGGCCCTGCCTTTAAAAAGCCGGTGGAAGCCTCTAGGGTAGGGGTGGGGGTGGGGGGAGAGAAGGATACCGGCTCAGGCTCAGATAGCCTTGGTTGTGATTCTGCTTTTTTTTTTTTTTTTTTCCTTCCCCCACCCTCACTGCCTGTGCTGCTGCAGTCAGCATCCAATCGAGATGTGTTCTGGGCTCAGGAGCCAATTGTCTTTCTCCTCACTGCAGCCTGAAGTCTGTGCACAATTTTAGCAAATTGTCATGGGGATGCGGGGGGGGGGGGGGGGGAGGGTGCTTTCCCTGCAGGAACAGAGCCAGTGTCATTGAGCACATTTTGTTCAAGTACAAAGTTGATCTGTCTGAAGGAGACAGTGGTCAGCCGTGGTAAGGACCTTTGTCGCCTCACCTTTTCTTCGTGCTCTGTCATTGTTGTTTATGTGAAGAAGTAGCGTTTAATCACTGGTCTCGAGATGAGACCTGTGGGGCCAGCCAGCGACAACATTTGTGTGCAGTGAGGGAATCCCAGAGGTTTTACAGAGGAGTCCGAGTGAAAAATCGGGGGGGAAAAAAAGGTGTTTGCTACTTGGCAAAGATGATGATGTGTCTGAAAGATTAGAGAGCAGTGTAGTGTAATAATTTCGGCACATAATTGACAAAATTTTGGACATCCGGTACAGTTGGGAAAATGACCTGAGCACTAATTCAATGCACAGTATACAGTATCCCAACTAGTGGACTTGGATGAAAGATTTACAGTGAAAAGTATTGAAATAGGACTTTGAAAATATTGCATATTATTATTCTTTAAAGTTTATCATAACTGATAATAAATCTTATTTTAGGTATGTAAAAATTTATAAGTAGGTGTATCTAGAAGGTACAAACATAGCAAATGCCTCATATAAATGCAAGGTAATAGTGTTATTAATCTTGAGCTGACTTCAGAGATGTTTTACCTCTTTGATTTTCTTTGAGTTTTTTATTGCTGAATAAAAGACTTGCCCCTTAAAACCTGCCATCCTCTCTATATCACTAACTTATAGTTTTCATTTTATATACATACATTAAGAATTTATATAGAAAGGATATATATATACACATTTATGTAAATATGTATTATATATACATACATTTAAATATATACTTATATATTCATATATAAAGAATATATGTATTCTTTTTTCTATATAAAGTCACCTTTTCTGCATATCCAGTATCCTTTGGCGTGTCCATTTGTATCCATTTGTAATATATCCAAATCACAGAGGCCAGTCAGGGGAATGCACAGATAATCTAAGAACCTCTTGCCTTGCTAGATGTCTTGTTGCAACAGGTGGTGGGAAGCAAAATTTTAACCTGTTTGGTGTTCATTTATTTTCTAACATTGACCCTATAGTATAAGTCCTGCCGAAGGGAAAAAAAAATGAATAGCAGATAAACTGAAACTTATAAGAGAATCTAATGTTATTCATTATACTTTGGAAATACCGTGTGGATTAGGCTTCTCCAGAATCACTTGTTTATGTCGTGAAACATCTTCTCCTTTGTAGAACTCAATGGAGATAGAGGCATTCATTTGGTTCTGACCTATTCTGGGTAGAATCATCTATGTTTTAGTGTAATGATTAGAGAAACATACGTACATATGTACTTGAGTATCTAAAAGTGAACATCAGTGCGAATGCATCTCCAGCGTAGTGGGGAAGAGTGTCAACTGTGTAGCTAGACTGCCTTGGCTTGATTATATGCCCTTGGAGAAGCACCCTCCTCCCCACATCCTTACCATCTCCTCCCCACATACGTTTGGGGAGATATTTAAAGATGGAGAGCTTTTGTGTGGCCAATGCTAGGACTGGAAAGGACTGCTTAAACAAGTCTTTCAGGAGATCATTAAGGAAAAAATCCTATGCAGTTGACTTAGAACATTCACCTTCTTTTTACCCTCCGGAAATCCTTAGAAATATAATAGATATGGTCATGTTGTAATCCATCTATAATGATACGATGATGAATTGGGTACTATTTCTAAAACATTTTGTATTTCTCAATTGAAAGGCATGTGCTACAAATAGAGCACTAAATTTTATTACGTAAATGCTAGGGTTTTTAATTATTAGCCAAGATTGAAGAGTGTCTCATTTGGATGCCATAAAACTTCACAAGTGTTTCTTGCTACCAACAGTTTAGAAGTCTGACAGTTGCTCTACCGAAAAAATAATGAAGCAATTGAAAAAAATAATAGAAACATAGTGACCTGGCATTTCCAATTTTATGGTGCCATAAAAAAGCAGCCAAGAAATGTTGGACTGTTTAATGATGCTGGCACCTACCAAATGTCACTGGGCTTTCACAAGGTCATGGAGACTCTGGTTTGACTCAGGGATGTTGGCCAGACCCATGTTGGGAACACAGGAAGACGGTGGAAGAGGGACAGACAGTAGGTGCCAGTTAAACCCTTCCCTGCACTTCACACAGTAGGCTACACGCTTGTGTGGCATTCTGCGGGGTAGAGGCGAGGCCATGGCTGTCACAAAAAGGTGAGCCTGTTCCTTCATACAGCATCCCACCACCGACATTTCTTAACATAGGATCCTTGTGGGCCCTCAACCGAAGAGGCCAACTGTCTTCAGATGACTGTCAGCTACAATTGTGTGCTCATATTGCTGTTGCCATCACCGTTGTACGTATATGGGATCTCTCACAGACAAAAGCTGCTGGAGAAAGAAGGGAATGGTATTTTTGTACCAAGAATGTGTGTGATTTGTTGCCTTTTCTCCTTTTTCCACCTCTTCAGGCTCTCATGCATTACATAATACTTCTCTAGATGTGTAGAGTTTCAGTTATGCCATTTTCAGGATGATTAATGGGAGTTGTGCAATTAAAGCTCCTAAGTTCTCTGGGAAAAAAGTCATAGTATCCCGATGTTTGAGTTAGAGTGCGTTGAGTTTGCGTCAGCATTGAGGATATTTTGGGATATTGTAAATGTCACTATTGGTTTTAATGTCCAAGAATCTTCATCACCGCACTTAGGAATGTTCTATGAAGTAGTGCCTAGAACAGCCTTGGAGTACGAGCTAGAAACGTCTAACCTAAAATTGCCGGGTTGAGATCATGTTAGACTTTGATGAGAGAACATTTAACCCAAGTGAAACAGACTCTGTTACCTTCTTTCAGGCCATGGCAAGATTACAAATTTGAACTCAGCACATTGTGTGTATGCACCTGGGTTTGTAGTTTTCTTCCTTTTCCTGGCAGTCTCAATCATTGTCAAGCCACAGTGTATGTGTGAACATGAACTTTTTATGGGATCAAGAAATGGAAAAATCTAAATTGGACTTCTCTTGTAAACACAAGAAAAATATTTTGTATCTGGGCTAAAATGATTTTTAAAAACTGAGACTATTTCAATTAAAATACATTCATAAATTTCTGCTTTTTTCCTCTCACTGATAGGAGAAAAATTTCCCAGCTCTTGGGTTTGACCTGAGCTCCAAGCATTTGGCCTCATGTTGTTTGGATGAACATAGAGTAGTCTCCACCTGGAAAGTTAAGCTTTAGATATCGATTAGTGTTACTCTATTTACCTTATGTTAAGTTTAGAAGACTGGAAGTTAAATGCCTAGCAAAATAAAAGGAGAATTGGCTCCTATCTTCATGTTCTTTGAGAATGCATGTGTTCTTGGAGTTATCTGCAAGTCCAATGAAGAAAGTAAAACAGGAAAAGTAGTGTTGGGTGTAAAGAATATCTTCTTACCTTTCCACATGATAAAATTCTGAAATAGGTACAGTGTGCAAAAACAGCAAGGACAATAGAAATCCCATTTTGTTATGAGTTAAAGAGCTATAATACTTGAGGATTAAAAGGACATAGAAAAATTACTGTTAACATGTGAATATTATAGGGACGCCTGGGTGGCTCAGTGGTTGAGCATCTGCCTTTGGGCTCAGGTTGTGACCTTGGGGTCCTGGGATCGAGTTCTGTATCGGGCCACCCAAAGGGACCTCGGGTCTCTCTCTGCCTTTGTCTCTGCCTCTCTCTTTGAGTCTCTCATGAATAAATAAACTCTTTTAAAAAAATATGTGAATATTACATATTTACTACATACAATACTATACAACTTAAATAGAGTAAATATATGGTACTGGCTTATTAAGAATGTAGATACTATGTATCTTTACAATAGAATATAGTACACTGTTTACAACACACAGCAAAACAAAACAATAACTTAAAATCAGTAAAATCTCCACAGAGATTTTCCAAGAAAAGAAATGAAAATACCTGTTCAGCTACATTAGGGATTTATACCAAATGATAGTCCAGTGTTCCTTTGCGTTTTATTCTATGGCTTTCTAAAAGTCCTTATGTGTTTTTCGAAATAAAACATGAAATGTAAATTTTAGGTTTTATATTCTAGGTTTCTTAAATTTGCAACAAGAGCAGAATCTAAGTTTGTAATACATATGCTGCTCTTAGAAATAGGTACATAGTTGGGGTGAATATATATGTGTGTGTGTGTATGTGTTTGTCTTTTTAGTAGAAGTCTTAGCATTTATTCATTAAAGCATACAGGAAATCCATGTATTCCAAATAATCCTACAAGTAATAGATTCTCTGTGTCCTGAATCTAACTAGAATTGGTGCAATTTGTCCATCTCCTTGTGGTTCTCTAGATACATCTAAGGATGGTGCTAACTATTCAGGGAAGCTGGGTGTTCTAGAGTTCTATCCATTTAGACTAACGGCAAAAGCCATCACCCCCCCACAACCAGTAACCTTTAGAGCCCTTGTGTCTACCCTCTTAACCCTATCCTTTAGCTTCTTTGATCATTATCAGCATTTTGTTTTTCACTGTCCACTGACAAAATTTCTTCTTTTCTGATAGTTCTAATTCCAAAGAGAAGGCTTTTGTTTTCCTTATTTATGTTTAGATTAGGGTTGCATCATCTCCCAACAAAAGTTTACATCTTTAGAGAGCTGCCTCCATTGAAAATAGGCTTTATATTCATCCAGTGAAAACAGAAGATGAACAGACAAAATGAATGTTCTTTTCCCTCCACCTCTTAGCCTTTACTTCTCATGCAAGGAACGGCCTTAATCCAATTTCAAGTGTGTATACCTACATACATGTGTGTATACATTTGCATATGACTAAACACAAAATTATGCAAGGATCCACCAGCATTTCAGGTGGTGGTCCGAAGTCGTTCGTTATTTTTCTGGGTTCTCTGGCTACTTAATTTACCTTTCTCAGTAGCTTCTGTTTCAAAGTAGGGAGTATACGTCTCACATGTAGTTATCCTGAAAGAACCTTTCTGTAGGGAAGTGAGACCAAGAAAATGTTGTGACTCTTAAAGTCAGCATATCCAGTGTTCTAGTTAATGGGTGAATGGAGCTATTAATATATTTTTGGAACTTATTTACTTTTTTTTATATACTACCATCTTTGTTTTAATTTCACATAAGAAATAAACATTGAAACTCACATATTCAGACCTTGAAACTTTTTAGAAGCTACAGCTATTAGAATGTGGCAAAATTAGAAGGAATAACTAACTGGTCAACCGCCCACCTTCTTTGAGTCAGGTTTTATAGGACAAAACTTATTATCTTAAGTTTGAGGAAATTGTCAGACATTTAAATGTGAGTATGGAAATATTTAAAGTTAATTACAAATAACTTTGGGTTGGCAGTTTTTAGTTGTGTACCCCTTTTATGCACTGAATGTTTGTGTCCCCCCCCCAAAATTCTTATGTTGAAGCCCTGTTTTCTGTGTGGCTGTATATGAAGATGGGGCTTCTAAGGAAATAATTCAGGTTAAAGTCTCAAGAGTGAGACCTTAATCTGATAGGATTAATGTCCTTCTAAGAGACATTAGAACAAACCTTCTCTCCTCGTGCACACACCAAGAAAGGCTGTATGAGGGGTAGCAAGAGGGTAGCTGTCTGCAAGCCAGAAAACACTCTTACCAGAAACTGTGAGAAAATACATTCCTGTTGTTTAAAACACTCAGTCTGTGGTATTTTGTTGTGGCTGCCAAAGCAGGCTAAGAAGCCCCCATTAAATTCCATGAGGTATAAAGCAGTGGTTGACTCCCAACTGGAGATGATTTTGCCTCCCCCTCGCCCCAAATATGGTATTTGGCAATATCTAGAGACAACTTTCACTGTCATAACTGAGGACAGGAGTGCTTCAGGCATCTAGCAAGCCAGGCATGCTGCTAAATATCCTACAGTGCACAGAACAGCTCCACAACAAAACCTGTACGGCCCAAATGTCAATAGTGCCGAGGCTGAGAAAGCTTGAGCTTCCTCTTATAAGGTGCTTCTGTTCTTGTAAGCTGGAGCAAGTCCTTCATGGAAACAAGCAGCCTGTAAGAAAACATACACTTAAGAGCAACTAAATCCTGTGTGTTAGGTGCAATAAACTATTTTCAATATTTGCAAGCCAATAAACTAATTTCTAGAGTTAATCAAACTCATATCCACCTAAACGAAAACAAAATGGGAGTGTATATGCATGTGCAAGCATGTTTGCGTGCATATAATTTTTTCTAAAAGTTAATCGTGTTTTAAACTGCCTTAAATTTCCTACCACTAGATGCCAGTAATTTTTAAATAAATATTATATATGTAAATTTATTCACCTTGTATCAGAATCGATAATTACAAATTAGCATGGTAGAGCCATAAGAAATATTTTTGGAAATGCATGAAATGATATTTTTTGACTGCCAGTTTTTTTTCCCCCTTTGGCAAAATTTTTCTGAGATACTTGTATCATCTCAGCTGAAAAAAAGAAAAAGAAAAAGTAGTAAGAATTTTCAATAGGAAGCTACCAAATTCCTTTGCCAGAGTTTCTGGCCAATATCTGAGCAATGAATATCTCCAGAAAGTGCTTCAAAAACATTTGTGTATCTCAATTGCCCCAAAGGAAATACTGGTTTTATTTTAACAATTGAAATAAATGGGTGCAGTTGAAACAGTTTTTCCTGAAAACCAGTATTTCCAGTGAAAGTTGGAAAAGATTGATGAGTATAAGCTGGTACCCTTATAATTTTTTCATTACCCTTTATTTCCAGAGTCTACCCAGATATGACCCAGTAATTTTAATTCTATCACTTAGTTACTATTTGGCAGCTTAATGTCTTTTTACATTCTTTTTTTAAAAAGATTTTATTTATTTGAGAGAGAGAGAGAGAGAGAGAGAGAGAGACCGAGCATGAGAAGGGCAGAAGGAGAGGGAGAAGCAGATTCCCCAGCGGAGCTGGGAGCCCCATGTCAGGCTTTCTCCCAGGATCATGACCTGAGCTGAAGGCAGCTGCTTAACTTACTGAGCCCCTCAGGTGCCCAGGTGTCTTTTTACATTCTGATCTCAGAAATCACCATATGCCTTTTATTTTAGGTAGATGAATTATAGTTAAAAATGAGAGGTTAGTTTCTCTAGTTTTCAAACAGAATTTTGATTTTTTATTGAGTTTCACCGATATCTAAGATGTTTCATTTTTTATTGTTAGCTAGTTCTTAAATATTAAAAATAGCTAAAAGACCATTTTCTCATATCTCTAAATTGCCAAGTAGTTCTATTCAGTTTTATCTTTACAATTTATATCCCATTATACATCATATGGTGTATATACATCATATAGTGTACATACATACTCATCATTTTTAAATATGTACTATATATGCATCTATTATTAATTACTTAGGAGTGCACCTTATTGGGGCATGCGGGTGCCTCAGTTGCTTAAGTGTCTGCCTTAGGCTCAGGTCTTAATCTCACAGTCCTGGGATCTAGCCTCTCATCGGGCTCCCTGCCCAGTAGGGAGTCTGCTTTTCCCTCTCCCTCTGCCCTTCCCCTCTGCTCGTTCTCTCCTTCTCTCTCAAATAAATAAATAAAATTTTAAAATAAAAATTTAAAAAGTGCTCTTTATTAAACTACAATGTTCAAAAATTAACCAGGTGCTTATTTTGAAGCTCACATAGTTTATCCAAACATACATTCTCCTTTGTTACAATCACAAACTTGTGCCCATTTCAAAAGCTAATGAGAAAAATCCTTAAATTCACAGTTGAATAGTTTATAACTTCAGAAATTAAAGTCTTGATGAGTTGATCTCTTGAGTGACCGTTATCGGTCTCATATAGGTTTTTAGGACTACCAGGGGAACATTTTGACTTTTTTGGAAAGATTACTTTTAATGTAAAGCTGTAGAAAAATTACTGGAGAAAAATGAACTTAATCTGAATTGATACTGCACTGAACTTCCTCCATTCCCTTAAAATACATAGTATGTATATTACAATGATGTCTTTGAAATCTGTGTTCAAGTTAACCTCTAAACAGCCTCTTTGGCATCAAAGGTATTTATGGTACAGACTCTGGTTAGTTGGGCAGCTCACTGACAGTAAATGTCAGTGCCATCAACAAAAACAAACCACGGCAACATAACACTATAAGAAATGTGTTAGAATGGCATCTTCTGTAGTGGATGTGGCCAATACAGAATGATGATTAAGGGCCAAGCTTACATTGTTGATGATTGACATGCGTTGTCACTGGGTTTTGCTATTTGCATTATTTTTAGTACTTTTAACAGATACAGTGCTAAATTGGGCAACTGTTGTTGCTATTAGCTTGAGACCTTAAGGAAAGAAAGAAAAATAACAACATAGATTAACAGCCTGTTCTTTTAGGAACCCTACCCTGTATGAAGTTGGCCCTCTAGCTTGCTCAAGCCGGACACATCACCAGTGAGATCAATGGTATTGTTGCCAGTCTACAGAAAGTTACGGCCACTCAGAGAATTTAACTCCCATAGGATCACACAACAAGTAAATAACAAAGCTGCTATTCTGTTCTTTGGACCAAGCTGTGTCGGATAAAATGTACAAATTACATGGCCATAGGTTGAACGGCATGGAGCAATCAAAATGGAACAGAAACTACTTTATATTTACATTTTAGCATTAATCCTAGCAGCCCAATTTAGTGTATCTTGAAGCAAAATCTCAGGATGATTTAGGATATAGTTCCTCTATATAGATTTGCATATGCGAGCGCTAGATAGTGACCAGATTTCTGTTCTTAGGTTTTTAGAATGTGTTGTCACTGGATAGATACTGGGATGCCAAACACATTGAATCTCTACACAAATCTTGTTTCTTCCCTGATGCAACTTCTAAACCTTCTGTTACCTCTTCTCCTTTTATCGGGTGTTCGGTTACTGGCCTCAGAATGAAAGCATCAGTTAGTACAACTCAGAAGCAAAGTTTGGTATTAGAGTTAGTGCTCATTCTATTATTCTCCTTGTGTCCAGAGTAGAGTTAGAGTGGAATTCATCTTTAAGGATTTTTTAGGAGGTGTCCATTGATTTTGCAAGCGCGTATTGAGGGGTGGTCCTGGGAACTCAAAGGTGGGATGAACTTCGAGAGATACCAGCGGCGTGTTCACCTTACCTCTTAAAGAAGGTGCATTGCTGGTGATTTGCCCCAGGGTTTTCAGGCAGTCCTCTAGAAGAGGATGTTTATTCTAACTTTTTCTTGACCTTTTTATTTGTCAAACCACAATTATTCAGCAGCATAGTCAGCACTAAACACGTTTTGAACTCCCTGGGAAGCTGAGTTTATCTAACATCAATTGCAGAGGCTACTCTAGTTTTTTTGTCCCCCCCCACACACACACACATATCAATGAAAAATTTACATGTATTTGCAGAATTGTGTTTTATAGTCTTTTTTTTTTTTTGCTATTTCAGAATAATCTGGAATACTTTTGAAATGTAGATCCCTGGGCCCCCCAGATCTGTCACCACAAACTGTATGGAAGAGGCCTGCTCGTCTGCCAACTTTTTCACTAAATATCCTTAGGAACGTAGCTTTTTGAAGGTGCAGTTTCAGTGCGATCACATCAAGCCGTGCATAGAAAGGTAGCATATGTAAGAAATGTAGTAGAATGGCATCTTTCCTGAATGAGTGCGGTAAATACCAAACAGAGACCAAAGGTCTGAGCTTCATATTAAAAGGTTTGACAGGATCTGACACAGAATCTATAGAAGGCGCCTGTGATTTGTCTCCATTATTTCAATCTGAGCTGCGTTCACGTTCACGGGGAGGAGGGCCTGGGTGGTTTGTGTTAAGGGAGGCAGTCGCGTGAATAGCTCAGGAAGATCAGTGTTGGTGTTGGCCAGGCCTAGTTCAGGGCCCGGAGCTGTCTCTGTGCGATTGTTGGAGCTAGAGAAGCTGATCTGGGTGTATTGACAGTACCTGGATTCTCAGGGGGGTAAGCCTTGCTTCTCTTCACTTAAACAGATCCAGTGTTAGTAAGAGATACGATGTGGAGATACTGAGATCCAGAATTTCTCTTAGAGCCAAGTTGTTCTTTGTCCTGAGAAAGGCGGTTTTCTCTAAGACATCTCAACTGGATAGTCCTGAAATCAGACCATGTGGTTTATCCTTGAGCTTATTTATGTTGGCCAGCCGCGCTCTGTGGTTTCTCTTGTGACTCCTAGTGTTGTTTTTCTGTAAAAGTTATTTTTCATCCAGACGCTTTCAAGCTAATAACATGCTCATGACCTCCCCAGATAGCAAGCAGGGTTTCATTCGGAGTAAGTCATAGATAGATAAGTGGTACTTTGTGAGCATATCAATAGGCATCACTAAGGATACTATAAAAGTTCCCCTCATGCCAATACTTTGTTTTTCTTTTGTTGGATATACGATCAAAGTGGTGGTGGGGGTTGGCAGTAGCAGCTCCTGACCTTTACCTTGCTCACAGAATGACACTCAGTGCCAGGGGCATGACGTAAACATTATCTTCTCTGATCTTCGTGATAAACATATGGTGTAGCTTACATAGCAATTTTGAAATGGATAAAAGGCCTGAGACTTAAAGAAGTGAGTTTTTTAATGCAGCTCATGATGCTGATGGGAGACCTAGGCCTCTACCCCAGGCCTTGAAGCCTGTCAGTTCCTTGATATCGGTGACTGTCTTTTGCCACCTTCTGACTTGAAGTATTAGAAGTGATGCTCTATTACATAAAGCTTGCTAAAATGAAAGAAAGGCGCTAGCCTATGACATTATCCCTTTGCAGAAACTTATTCCTAAAAACCTGAAACAAAACAAGCCAGAAATAGATCTTTCAAGTTAGGATTGTGACAAGATTTTTTTTTTTTTTTTTTTTTTTTTTTTTTAATCACGAACATAAGCATGCTGAGTCAGTTTACAGTATAAGGTCAAATTATGGCAAATGGATTTTTCTTAGAAAAATCAAAGAAAGCTCAGGAAGGTGGTTGATGGCTTCAATGGAATCTTCCTTTGACCCTCCCAAACAGTTCTGATTAGATGTATTGGGGAAAGAAGTTGTCAAGGTAATAACTGATGAGACCTGTTACTGTACAGACTTGAGAACATAGTGAAATAATATGGAAACAGTGGGATGATGATAGTATTGAAATAATATGAAATAAATCCCTAATACAATATTTCATATTACAGACTTTAATATATATTTTCGATGAAAAGAACCATCCCAAAAGAAAGGGTATATTCACATTTCTTATTTTATGCTAACTTACTTTGTTTCTCCATGTTACACTAAAAATCTTTTGGAGGGTAAATATGTCTATTTCCTATTTTATAGCTGTTGGGTCATATCCTCCAAGTTCATTTCCTTTGAACTCTGTACAAGTAAAAATAGGTGCTACAACTTCGTGATTCTCTTGGGTTCAGTAAAGTTAACCAGAAGATTTGGAAGGAGCTAGTATCCTTTATTTCATAGTCTTTATTTTAATATTACCCTGCCTGTTGGTAGATTTTTAAACTTGGCCCTAGGAATATTAGTGCTACTATAAAAACAAGGGAACTTCTTTAAGCTTTTAAGACTTTTTCAAATGTCTTAATACCTCATTTTGATAATGCATTTGGGTGAAATCATTACTTAATTCTAAATGTATTATAAATGGATATGGATAAGGCCGTGCATTAGAAACCCATGGTAGATCCAAGGGGTAGGTTTGCAGTGCACTTCTTTTTGAGGATTTGCTGGTCTAATCTTTTTTAAATGGTATTCTCTGCTTTGTTTTTTTTTTTTTTTTTTTTTTAGGGTCGTTGCTCCAGGGAGAACTGCAAATATCTTCATCCACCCCCACACTTAAAAACGCAATTGGAGATAAATGGGCGCAATAACTTGATTCAGCAGAAGAACATGGCCATGTTGGCCCAGCAAATGCAACTAGCCAATGCCATGATGCCCGGTGCCCCATTACAACCCGTGGTAAGCACATACTCGTTCTTCATTCCTTACGTTTGTAATTCCAAGTGCTCAGTTTCAGCGTGAAAGTAATGATTGCACTGGATTAAATGAACATAGGTAACAGTATCAGGTATCTAGCATTTTCTAGCAAAATTACCAAGCAAGCTCGGAAAGGTTTTCACACTGTGAAGTTACTCATCTTCTTGCTAAATCATGTGGAAATTTATATGAGGGCGTGTGTTCCCCCTAAAATTCTCTTCACATTAAATCCTACGATTTGCAGGCGTTAAAACTCGTCAACAGAGTCCATATGCATTTTCAGACTCCCTTTAATGGTAATAATTAAAATTGCAAAATTTGGCATAGAGCATCTTTAATTTTGAGAAAAATGTTCCCTTTCCTCTTTTCTTGAAGAGAATCCGTTTGCATCACTTCCCTGATTGAAAAGGAGCCTTTTTATTCTTTCAAACTCAACCTGAAATTACTCTGCAGTTACAGATGCTACCAAAATTCTGACAGTGGCGAATCAATATCATGCCCTTGGACATCTCCTTAAAAGATCACTAACTAATCAGGAGGGGCAAAAACTCTCAGGGTTTTTAAGCAAAGAGCTAAATAATTTAAATCGTAGGTAGTCATACTGACCTAATGTTTACCGAGCACTGTGTATGAGTAACTTTTGATTCTGAGCTTGCTTGCTTGCTTGCTTGCTTGCTTGCTTATTTATTTATTTATTTATTTATTTATTTATTTATTTATTTATTTATGCTTTGGGGGAGTGTGTATGATAAATGACTTCAATAACCTTTACATTTGTTCATAAAATTGAAAGACGATATCATAAGCAATTTTAGATTACAAAATGTGTTCCGATGTTAATTGTGATACTATAATTCTGTATTTAAATGCATGTTAAAATTTGCAGTGATCAGAATATATCTGGCAGTTATTTATGTCACTAACTTATATGCAATATTGTGGGGTTATGGGAATGGGAAGACCCACAGTTTTCTTATACGCTAACTGTAGCATGTGTGCTAACTGATTTTTTTTTTCCTGATACATTTTAACCCCTGAACTCAATGTAATTGTTATTCTCTCTTAGAACTTAATGCACCAATCATTCCAAAAAAGAGGGGGGGATTGCATTTCGAGGTGGGAGGGATCTCCATATCACATCGGCAGTGATACCAATTGTCAGTACTGTACAGTTGAGGTGAGAGAATGTTATAATTCTGTGTCTGTTTTAACCTGATCTATATTTTTTTAACCGTTATCGGGGGCTCAGTTAAAAATATGATATCTTGCATTTATTTTCGTGGCATCTGCTAATATTATATCTGCATTGGGATAGCGTGAAGATTTCCATTTGGGTAAAAAAAAAAAAAAAAAAAAAAAAAGTTTATAATCATTCTCCGTAGCATAAGATCTAGGACATGAGGTCTCTTACAGCTGGCCTTGTCACACAGTTTCGGAGATCTGATAAATCTTTGGGGTGGCTACTCCGTTAGCTGGTATAAGGATCTCTCCTTGATGTGAGATACTTTGTTCCACTTAAACATTTAAGGCCGGGCTCTATCTGCCTTCTCAGTGACTGGCAGGTGGAATTCCCACGCTGCCAAAAACAGTGCTGGTCACGGCTTTGAGCTCCTCACTGCAAAGTCTCGGCGCATCTCCTGAGCTAGTCCTTGAGCTTTACTCAAGGCCATGCCAGGCTCATCGTATGGGTGACCCTGGGACGGGCTGTCAACAATGTTTATGCTCATGCCTATAAAAACACAGTAACACATATGTGGTGCTTTCGAAGTCATGAAATCACAATTTCTGAAACCATCAGACAAATCACATTTTCTGGTGCTTTTGTGGGAAAATTCGCTGCTTTGACAAAAACATTTATTTTTATTAGTTGTGAGCACATTCAGGCTTTATGCTAATTTCCCCTGGTATGACTAGATTTGAATGCAGAATTACCCTTCTGCTACAGGCATCCTGAGATCATAGTCTAAAAATACCCTCTGTTCAGGGTGACGTTTTTGTAATAAGTATAGAAGTCATTTTAATTATTCAATTTTCAAGCATTTGGGGCTTTAATGACTGTAGAGAAGGCTTTAATCCAGGAAATTTGCCTTCAAAACCCCACCTGAGACTTCTCAGTCCTTTGTGTAGTCAGCCCTGCTGATGAGGGTAATGATACAGAGATTCAGAAATAAATGAGATGGTCATAACCAGCTGCTTACTGCAACTTGAATGCTGGGTCAACGGATAGGGGTTGTAACCGGGCTAGCAGCAGCCAGGTAACTCGTACAGATGTTAGTGTTTGAAGACAGAGCGCACATGTGGATCCAACCCAGGTGGTGGTTCTGGCAAAGGAGACGATGCTGTGAGCGGATCCATCATTCAGGAGTAGTTAGGAGTATCTGGGCAGTCTCAGGGTTTGTAGTCAAGGTGGCGAAGCATCTGAGTTCTTTAGGGCTAACCAGCGTGGCCCCTAAACCATAGGTGAAGGAGCACGAAGAGAAGACGTAGCAGAGAAACTCTAATCAAATCGAGAAGCATCTCCATCATGCCTGGCATATAGCGATATCAAAAATTGCTTGATGAGTGAATGAATGAAATAAGGAGTTTCCTGAACACGAGGAAGACAGGCAAAGGTTTGTGGTGGTTTACCTGGCCCTGTGATTCCCAAGGAATCCTCTGCAAGAATCAGAGTACAAGCCCCAGTGTAGAGACTGCGGCACAGAATGGGGCACACAGTTGGTTCTATATGAGCACGCTCTGAGCAGAGGCAGCCGGGGGCTTGCTGAGGGTCGTGCTGCGACCAGGCAGGAGCTACGATACCACTCAGTTGGGTTTGCATCCTCTCAAAAATTGGGAGAGGCTGGGTCTCTAAAGTTAAGGTCTTCAGAAGATGACACCGTGCTAACTTGGGGAATGCAGGGGTTTATAGGAGAGTTAACTGTTTTCGTGGACTTTATTCTGTTGTTATGAAATACACCACGCCAGGAACCAGAAAGAGGGCTTCCACTTTGGTGGCAAAGGGCATTTATTGCGCTCTCTACTTTTTGTATCATAAATCCCCACAACCGCCCTATAAAGCTGATGTTATTATCTCACCTTTAGAGATAAAGACAGCAGGGGTTCAGAAAGGTTAACTGATTTGCCCAAGGTACATAGCTAGTGCATAGCAGGTCCTGGATTTTAACCCAAGTGGTTCAGGTTCTGGCATCCATGCTGCAGAAATACTAATTAGAGACATGCCACCAACCAGCTCTGGGTCCTTGGTTGATCCATTTAAAATCTCTGACCTTCATTACCATGTAGTGAAAAGTTTCAAGTATATTATCTGCAGGTTCCTAACAATCTCATCATTATTTCCGTTTCATAAGAAAATAAGTAGTTGAAAGGAAGTAATTGAATTTACCTGTGTGTCTGCTCCCTAAAACTTGCAAAATAAATTATTTTAAAAAACTGGCATTAGTTCTATCATCATTTCTAAGCCCCTAATAAAAGTGGAAAAAGATCATATTTCTCTTTATTATATGATTTTTGAAGAGAAATGGAGGACCTATAATATTTGATTATCCAAATTTTTAAAATTGAATTTTTGGATTTTTTTTTTTAAAGCGCTACTTTAAAAAAAAAATCATTACATTTTTACGCACTATCTGGTGCAAAGATAATCCAACAAGAAAACTAAACAACCTAACCAAATATAGACCATCTCTTGTGGCTCACAACTTGGAAGCAGCTGGTGTATTTCTTTGAGCCATCCCAGAAAGATGTCTTCAGCAATTCTGTTGATTCCAGGCTTTTGTCTTTGTCCTTGAAGAGCTCTGCATAAGCCATGGTTGTGAAGAGCTGTATCTGGGGCTTTGCACTTCCGTGCACTCCTCGCCTTTCCCCGTGCTCCCAAGCCTTAGCTTGGGCCATCCGTAATTTCTGGTGGCAGCTGCCCTCAGGGTCCACACACCTGACTGCCTCGGGGTGCATGACTCAAGTTGAATTCCTGTGCCTTTCGTGGGTTTGAAGTAGCCTAGGGACCAAGAAATTCAAAGTTATTGGACTTGGCTCACAAGTCGCGGGGGCTTAAAGCTGTTCGTGTCGCCTCACCTTGGCAGCATGGTGTCCCCATGTCGTGGATGTTGGCGGTTGAGCGCTGAAAGCTCTCAAGTCATCATCTGTCACATTTCCAGGAACACCTAAAATTCTTAAGCTGCTTTTTAGTGCTTTACTCTCCAGTTTTTCCCAAGTAGTGATTGGGATAAGGCCACCTCATGACAAAGCGTTTGTGGTGAAATGTTCCCACGGCCATCATCCTGAGTCCTGCTCCGTCCACCTGCCCTTCTAGGGCCTGTTTCAGGCAAGGAGCCTGCGCATCCTCAAGCAGCTGGAGGACAGGCCCGCATCTTAGGGGCCAGACCATATGGGTTGATAACCTTATTCCTTGGTGGGCTGGGAGTGAGTCTTCTCTGTTTGTCACTCCCATTAAACCAGATTGAAGGATAAGGTAAAATTAAAAATAAGGCTAGGTGGTCATTGTGATTTGCCCAGGCAGCAGGTCAGTCTGGAAGCTGACTTTAAAACAGTATTTCTAAAAAAAATAAAAAATAAAAAAATAAAACAGTATTTCTAAAAAAAAAGTAAAAAAAATAAAATAAAATAAAACAGTATTTCTTATTTTATTCCAGTCATATGCTTGCCTTCTTGGGGGGGAGGGTAGACATTGTAATATGAATTTGTTGAGGACTCCCATTAGCTTTTGGCTGTTTAATATTCAAAGTCATTGTTTACAGGGACTTTAGTAGCTCTTGTACAGGGTTGTGCGTACCCAGAAACAGGGTTTCATATGCTTTGATGATGTGCTGTCAAGTAAAAAAAAAAAAAAAAAAAAAGGCAGCTCTATTTTTTACCACTTACAAGTTCAGCCTTTACACACACACACACAGGTAACATCTAGAAAAATCTGACCAAATTTATATTCCAGCGATCTCAGCAAATACTAATCAGATATTATTTATGATATGTACTTCATCCATTTCTTAAAAAAAAAAATCACAAACATTGTATGCCAGA
This sequence comes from Canis aureus, assembly GCF_053574225.1. Taxonomy (NCBI): domain Eukaryota; kingdom Metazoa; phylum Chordata; class Mammalia; order Carnivora; family Canidae; genus Canis; species Canis aureus. The sequence goes on along the minus strand of NC_135632.1, from coordinate 5,688,356 downwards.
CACTGTTTCACATAAGGTATTAAAATAAGTTAGGGCCCCTCTGATAGTTGCAACATTACAGCATGGTAATGCCACATTACTGAAACCGAGAGAGAGGTCAGTGTAAACGGGGATCCCTGGGTGGCTCAGCGGTTTGGCGTCTGCCTTTGGCCTCAGAGCGCGATCCTGGAGTCCTGGGATCGAGTCCCTGGATCGAGTCCCGCGTCGGGCTCCTGGCATGAAGCCTGTGTCTCTGCCTCTCTCTCTATGTCTATCATGAATAAATAAATAAAATCTTAAAAAAGAAAGAAAACCCGCAAAACAAAAATAAAGGAAATTACAGTTTTCAAACAAGAATACTAGACAAATTAATGATTACATTTTCAGGCGGAGAGGCCATAACATTAAATCTCTCTCTTTTTTTTTTTAAACTGTTCACATATCTATACAAGAAACTACTTAATGCATTTGCTAGTTGGTTTGTGTGCTGGAGGAAAGCAGCACATCGGCTAAGGCAGTCAGGAGGCTGCGTAGACGCCTGCAGCAGGTGGGGTGCAGGATGAAGGATGCGCCAGGCCGTGCCTGCCGTCTGGTTTGCGTAGGAGAGGGGGGGGTAAGTGAACACGTGGGGTGATCAACCCCAATTTCGAGCGCTGAGGAGTTCTATGGCAACGGAGGGTAGGAAACACCTCTTCAGAGTTTGGAGATGGGGGCGGATCAGGGGAAACTTGGATGAGCAAGAGTCGTGATTCTTGAAGCGTGGTTAGAAATGCAGCAGAGGGCTGGGCGGGAGCAGCGTGCAGTGGAGACGGCGCACCGTGCTCAGAAGAAGAGCCACGAGGGCACGTGTTTCCCTGGGGACCTCACACAGGCCCAGAAGCCTGGCCCTGTTTCTGTGTTTAAGGAGTAAAAGACCACATAATGTATGGAATTGGAATCACCCAGGAGGTTTCTAAATAGTACTGCCGACCCTGTGATGGGTGGGGAGTGCCAGGGCATTCGGGGGGCTGAGGTTCTCCGGAGGATTCCACGGCCAGCTGCCCTGAGAACCCCTGGTCTTGGAACCACCTGGAGCCAGACACACCTGTGCCCAGATCCTAACTCTTTCATGCACTTATTTTTGATTATGGACACGGGATCTCAGTGGGCCCTTTTCTTTGTCTGCAAAATGGAAGGGATTAATAAAAACCACCTGACGAGACTGCAATTCATTCATTCACTCATTCATTCATTCGCTTATTCAGTATCTATTTATTGAGTACTTACTATATGCTGGGCATCCTCCAGCTAGATCCCAGGGATTCAGCAGCGCACTATACTGATGATCCACACACACCCCCAACTCAAAACAGAAACAATGGAGTTTTTGCCTTTGTTTGCCCACAGAGTTTATATTTTCCTGTTCCAAGAACTAAATACCATAGCATAGGTAAAGCGCTTAGCACAATGCCCGGCACACAATAAACAGAAGGAATTCTGGTAATAACCATGGTTGCACACCTTTAACTAGGGTCATCATGTGAAATTGAAGAACATTTTAATTTATAATAGAGCCTGATTGCTTTAACGGAATCAAAATGCCTCATTTAAAACAGACAAGTGGTTATCCCATAAATGCACCAGTGTTGGTAAGATCGCACTGGGTTTTGCTCTGCGGAAGGTGTTCACTGGCAAAAGGCGATCGTAAGCCAACCTGCCTTATGCCTTCCAAGAAGAGAATTATCTGTAAATCGTTCTACAGGATGTGGTCGGTACCGACTACACCGATGGCATCGTTGTATGTTATCCTGTAGATACTTCGGAGAAAATAGGATGCACTTGCTAATACCATAGCATTAACGTCCTACCTTGCCGTTCTGCTGAACCCTGGGCAGGATGGCTTTCTGGAATGGACTCAGCAGCCCAGCCGTCCAAGCACCTCACTAATCCGATTAGGGCACTGATGGGGCCATGCAGTGACCCACCTCCAGGAAGGTGCTCTTTGCAGAAGGAATGTAGCAAATTTCACAGAAACTCAAAATAAAGGAAGGAATGTTGTACTTTTGGGGGGTGGGCAGGTTTTGGAATCAAGTTTCAAAGTTCAGAGCTGTTATGATCACTCAAATAGCTCTACTTCTCTGGAGAGGGAGCAGTTTGAGAGAATGCTTGCTGAAGAGTTGGATGTTTCAGATTTTCAAAGCTGCTAGATTTTACCTGGGGACAGGGCCCTAAAATTCTTCAGATTTAAATTTGCTCTGCTGCCTTAAGTCAGAAAATCAATTCACGCGACAAGCCTACAGAAGCAATCCAGCAGGAAAACTGTTGCCAGTTAGTAAGATCAATATTTTTTATTTAGTAGGAGTCTTCCTTTATCTGTGATATGCAACTGCTACATTATATGCATCATAGATTCCAAGTTGATTTTATTCAATGAGATTTAACACAGCTGCATTTTATTGGTCACTGGTCTTATTTTCTTAAAATAAATGCTTTTCTTAAAAAAAAAAAAAAGGGAGAGAGAGAGAGAGAGGTCAGCCCTTGTCCTGGCAATGCCTCGGCAGCCAGTCGACAGTGGAGCAGCATAAAATCGGCTGCTATTTAAATAACTCGATGGACAGAGATTGCTCTGGGCCTTAGATTTGGACTGATTATTGATCATACCCGGAGCACCCAGGTAGTCTCCGTGTTGTCAGTGTTTTGGGCAGGGATGAGGGGTGAGGGTCCGAGGTATAGCTTTAGGCCACTTCCTCAGGCAGGAGCCCTCAGCCTGGCAGGACAGCTCACCATGGTATTCAGACCGACACGTTTGGAGACATAATTATGACTTGAAAATGCCAGTGGAAGGTATGGTGCATTGTGTCTTCTCCCACGTGAATCAAATTATGTGTGAAATGGTCTATTTTGCATGGTCTTCTTATTCTTAGTAAGAATGTATGCACTAGCTGCAGTGATTTTGTCTTGAAACAATTTGTGAAGTCAGAAGACGAGTGCATCCCTGAAGACAGGGATTTTCAACCTAAACACTATTGACATTTGGGGCTAGGCCCATTCTTTGTTGTAAGGGGCTGTCCTGGGTGTTGCAGGCCACTTAGCAGCATCCCTGGCCTCTCTATGCATTAGATGCAAGAGCACCCCCAAGCTGTGACAGTCAAAAATGTCTCCAGACATTGCCACACGTGCCCTACCTACTTGAGAACAAGAATACTTGAATTCCGTTTTACTCTTCTAAATACAGGACAAGGCAGGGCCATACTAAATAAGAACACATTTTATTTTTTTTAAAGCTATTTCTTTTGAGCTCTTAAGAATTGCGGTTACATCTTAATTGCATAAAACTTTATTCTAAAACTCTCTTGAATACTGTGTCAGCTTAGGGTTCGTCCAACTTCTTATTTCTGTAAGAGAGAAGAATTAGCTACAACACTGATGTTCCCTTCAGTCTAAAAAGGTTTCTGTGATTCTGTTCCTTATCACAGGGTAATAAAGAAAATTGATTGTTAAAAAGTCCTTTAAAGAACAGGATTCATTTTGCCCAGGACTTTGTGGGTTTTGGAGACAAACACTATTATTGCACAAAATCTTAGGCTTCAAGAATTGAATGAAACCCTATTGAATGATGGAAGTTAAAAATATACCACCCATAAGGTGGCAGATTGTTGTGCTACGTTATGCTTTAAAAAAAATGGGAAAAGCAAATTGCCAAAGTAGCTTTCAGGTAAATAATTTAGTTCTACTCAGGAACAAATACATTTCCCGTTACACAAATCTTCGTGTCCCAGGTAGGAACCATCCTCCTATATCCATGAAAGCATTTCTGGCAGAAATTCGATCTTGTGACTTTTTTTTCGGTGCCACCACGTGTATTTCCTTGCAAAAGCATGTAGCATGTGTTTCGAAGTTTTCTGCTTCAGGCTTCACATTTGGGGTGGTTTCTCCCTAGTAAGGTAAATTTTTTGTTAAGTATTTCACGAGGGTGTGATAAGCTGGTGCGATATTGATAGTTTCTTTAGGAAAACGCACAAGTGAATATGCCAAACGCTTTACCTTATGTGTTCAAAAGAAATTGTGTCATCATCGTCTTTTCACATATCCCCTGAGATTTATTCACAGTTTATATTGACTGCGAAACTCTGTTGCCCACTGGGAGTTCTGCTTTATTTATTCCAGATAATAGGACACTTGCAACCCATTAACAGTTGTAAACAGATCTTTCAAGTTCATCTGACATAGCAATTATAAAATGTGTTTCTCAGATAAGTTTCCAGGATTAAATCAGGACAAAAATGGAGATTAGATGACCACAAGCAATGACTGCATTGAATAAGTGATCTGTTATTCAAAAAGAAATTATAAGCATTATAGACACCGGGTTTCAAAATCCCAGCAGCTAATTGAACGAGTAAATCACCTATTATAGTTTAGAAACACATTGACTTGATGAATACTTATTTAAGAAACATTCTTAGCCTGAGTGAGATTAAATAAACAGAATTAAATGAAAGAAGGGAGGGAGGGACGGAAGGAAGAATGGATGATGGATGGATGGATGGAGGGTAGATATATAATGTGGGATATCAAATACAAGCCAAGACTTGTATATTAAACTTTTGCTTTTTATTTTTTTTTTCCAGCCAATGTTTTCAGTTGCACCAAGCTTAGCCACCAATGCATCAGCAGCCTTTAATCCCTACCTGGGACCTGTGTCCCCAAGCCTGGTTCCAGCAGAGATCTTGCCGACCGCACCAATGTTGGTCACAGGGAATCCCGGGGTCCCTGTACCTGCAGCTGCTGCAGCTGCCGCACAGAAGTTAATGCGGACAGACAGACTTGAGGTAGGAATGATGAGCCGGTTTCTCTATGGACTCCATTCTGAGTTTCAAAGTGTGCTGTTGGTTCATTTCTTCCACGGCCATAAAGGCCAAAAAGAAATTTGAAGTAGAGATTTGGGTTGACTATTTGGAGCCTTTTGCTCCAAAAGGAGGAGGTATGGAGGTATGCTGTATTTGACAAATGGAACGTTGATAAAAGCCACAGCAGCCGGATAGTGTAGCAGGGATTAGGGACCCAGACCTTGGGGCCCAGCTGCCCCTTAACTTGGTTTTATTTTTAAATTTCTTTTTTTTATTTATTTATGATAGTCACACAGAGAGAGAGAGAGAGAGAGAGAGAGAGAGAGAGAGAGGCAGAGACACAGGCAGAGGGAGAAGCAGGCTCCATGCACCGGGAGCCCGACGTGGGATTCGATCCCAGGTCTCCAGGATCGCGCCCTGGGCCAAAGGCAGGCGCCAAACCACTGCGCCACCCAGGGATCCCATTTGGTTTTATCTTTGGTTCCTCATCCTCAAAATGGACATAATAATGGCCCTTTCCTCAAAGCGTTAGACCGACGTCTGGCACACAGCAAATGCTCCCTGGATGTGCGTTGTTCGTGTTGCTTCTTTTGAGAACAAATTCTATTCCTCCCCTGACACTTGTTCTCACAACAGTTTGCTCAGTTACAGTGCATCAGGCATTTTAAAATTTATTATTGCAAATTTCCTCACAGGCCTCACAATATTTGGGTTGGAATAGCAAGGCAGCTCCGCTGGTGAAGTGTGCTCCGATGAAAGTTTTTCAGTTGGAAACTGCATCGGGCTCTAGAGTCAAGGATGATCAGATGGATGTGCTTTGCTATTGCAGCATGAAAAAGAAGCGAAAGATCTCATTCTGGTATCAAAGTGGTTGCTCCGAATTTCAGCGTGGCTGTAAATTAATGGATTCGGTAAACTGTAGATTGAAGAAAAACACGGCAACGTTACTGTCCGTGGAAGCTCTAAAACCAGGCATTCGTGTCCAACTGAGGAGCAAAATGACTCTTTGTTCTTTCCCCTCGGTTAGGATGAGGCAACAGTTAGGGCTGAGAAGTTTGGGGTGTTGGTAACGACTGAGAAAAAGGCAAAATAAGGCTGTTGTGTGATGAACATAATTGACACTAATGATTTATCAGTTGCGCAGGAATTTACTGAGCAAGCACCGCTTTCTTGTTTATAGGGCTTCACTACATGCATTGCAGAGGATCCCAGAGTTCAGCGCAACTAGAACTGCCACCACCTTTTCTGATGGCAGTAACAGTCGTTGGTGTTTATTGGGTATTGACTTTCTAGCAAACTCGGCCTCAACCCATCTCATGCAGCACATAGTCAGTCTTCAAGACAATCTTCTGAGGAAGACACTGTCATTCACTCCATCTCCCAGGACAATAGATTTAGGGGCAGAGTTGTGGCAAAACTTACTTGAGGTCGTAGGAAGGATGTTCCAGTCTGGTATGAACTTAGGACTCCGTTTTGAAACCCTATATAACTCATTCCCACACAGGTGACAGTTCAGAGAGGAAGCAAGAATTTCTGGCTTCTGGTAAATTCTTTAGGGTTTCTGTTTGTTTGCTTGTTTAGCTTGAGCTCTTACCTTCCTGAACATTTTGGGAAAAGCTGCTAATGAAGAGAGCACCATGCGGAGAACTCAGAAAGGACTTTGAGACCTAGTTGCACGCTCCCCGTGGACCAAGGACTGCTGTGTGCTAGAGATGCACTTCGACTTGTGGGTGGTTTGTCATCGTGCGGTTGCACTTGCTCATTAGCAAGCTAGTGCTGTTTGCAGATAAATTATGAGGAAGTTTAGGAGATTGTAAATATTTAAAAATTGCTGGATGCTTCATATGTGACTCACCTTCCCCCTGCCCCGATCTTTTGGAAGCACACCCTGGGTTCATAATGCATGATTGTTGACTGAAGGGGACCCAACAGGCAACCTGGGATGAACTTTGATGAATTAGTTATTAAACAGGAGACGATATTTAGGAAGCTTACAACTCTCTATTGAAATCTCTTACGAGGCTGAGCTGTGTGGTCAGAACTCTTAGAAACGAAGCTTCCCACAGTTTGAGGTAGTCTGTAATTGGTTATATTTTGTATAATGGTTAATTAAAATTAGAGTACTTTTGTCATTGGTTTGGGGTTTCTGTCTTTTTTCTTTTCTTTCTTTTCTCTTTCTCTCTCTCTCTCTCTCTCTCTCTTCTGCGAGGAGCTCCTCTGTGTATTTTGTCCGTCGTCTTCTGCTGTGCTCACAAGTGGCTACTGCTGTATGACTGTCATTTCCTCTTAACCCGAATTCCTCTTATCTAACTGCTTGCTGGTGGGAGGGCAGCTTCCTATCTCATTCTGGCTAACAGGATCTGCTCTAGTGTCACAGTGAGAATCTGCTAGCATATTGCAGTGGGAAGCTCAGGGGCCCGTCTTTCTGCTCGGCCCTGAGATCTGAGACACTCCTATCTTCAGGTTCTTTCCTCTGCTGCTGATCGCACAGCATACTGGGACTTAAACGGTGTGGCAAGAAGTGCACACGCTTATTTGCCAGTTGGTCACATGTCGAGTTATTTGGGTTTAAATCTCTACTTTGTCCTCATGGGACTCAGAAGTACATGTTTGAATTCTGAGTTCCTTTTAAGGTGAAAAAAGTTTAAATTTGTTTAAATATTGGCCAACTGTTCTTGCCGCCTCTTTCTCTCTTTTTGCTGCACATTGTTAGGCCATAAGGAAATTAAAAATCCCATAGATTATCAGCCTTCTGGTTCTTCTGTTCGGAAGAACTGATGACTTATTTATAGCACCTGATGTGAGGCTACCAAAAATGTTGAACAACAGGAACCCAAGAATTAGTGTTAGTGTTTTTGCTAATTAGGCGAGTAGCCTTGGGTCAAGTTTCTCATCTCTTCTGAGCTTCATTTTCCACATATATGAAATTAGAGGATTGAACGAGATAATCTGTAAGATTGCCTCCAATTAGAACATTCTATGGAACATTTAGGTTGTCTCTTTGCTTTTTATGCCAGCTTATAAGTTATTGGAAATTTTATTTATAACATTTTAAATAAGTATATTTAAATATATTGTATTAATTGTAATATATAAATATACATTTTATTAAATATATAAATGTAAAATACACGCATAAACTTTGTATCAGTATCTCTATTATCCATTCTTCATTTGATACCTTTTGGGAGACTTTGTGGCTGCATACCTTCTATACTGTAAAATTCAGTCTTTATGGTAGTCTTTAAAAAGGAGCAAACCTCTTACATATTGGTCACTGAAATGAGGCTTTTAAAACTCCATTTCGGGACTTTGGCATACCTTTTCATAATTTCCAAGCAGCAGTTTATTTTCAGGGGTTATTTTAAAAAATTGTTAAAATCTATAGATACTGGAAAGGACTAAGGTTTTTCAATCATGTCTTTATAACAAAGAGTTGGTGATAGTTACACAATAATTTTTTTATGGTACAAAAGGACCCATGAATGCATTCATTTTCTCATCCAACAATATCCAAAGGAGACCTCGTGAACATCTTTCAAGTGAAAAATAAAGTGAGGAATATCTTTGAAACCATTTGACTGCTGTCTTACCCATAACAAGAAAAGGTCCGCACAGGATAGTGCCAAGCTCATAAATGATACCCAATAACTTGTTCAATGAACGAACAAGTGAGACAGTCAACCAGTTAATTAATTAATCACAAAAAGACACATGCCTTTATTCAGAGTTTAGTGCCATCCAACAGAGAGGATAGAACATGATGAATTTTTAACATTTGTTAACATTCTCCTTGGGAACGTGTTTACATTTTGAGCATTCCAACTACAAAATATGGTGTCTCATTCATGCCCTTGGTCCTAGGCAGTGGTTTTCAAGTTTTAATGTGATTAGACTCACTTGGGACGATTGCTAAAAATGCAGGGCCACATCGCCCTAGACTGATGCAGTAGGTTTTCAGTGGGGCTTGGGAGCTTTTCCACAAATCGGCCCGGTGATTCGAAATGCAAATAGTCTATCAAATATTTACTCCACAGGATGCCAGCACCTGCTATTTAAGTCTGGACTTTTCATCATTTACCTTATATATATAGTTATTTGTGACTCAGAATTAAAAACCCATCTCCTCTGATACAACTTTAACATTCAACATTTTGTTAGAACACAGTGCACATTATGAAATATTTCAAGTAAACTGATGGTTATTAAGGTCATTTTATACCGCATAAAGGCATTAATCAAACTAAAAACTAACCAGTGACTGTGCATTTCAGATGCTGTAGAAGATATTAGATTGCAGTTTGGTTAACTGCATCATTTTTATATCATCAGTCTATTTGAGAAAAACATAGGATGTATTTCAGGAAAGGTGGGCACACCACATGGCTTCTGATATTTTTCAGTTGGAGTTGTTTTATTTTTTTATTTTTATTTTTTTGGTTTGTTTTAAAATTATTCTTGTGCTGAAAGTTTTATTCTACTGATGTAATCATGACATGAGTACCTAATTTAGGCCATTGGTTGCTGAGTGCTTCCAGCACTTACTGACACAGAAGAGTCTAGTGACTTTTCGTACAGGCATTAGACAATATGATTCCAATTGACTACATACAAAAAAGAGTATTTAAACCTAAATGAGGGTTCAAGTAGTAGTGGAAGGCATGCCTTGCTTGGGATTTTTAGAGAAGTTTAATGGATTTGTCATGATCTATTGCATATAAAAGACATTTGATTCAAAATAAGATTAGAAAAGCAGATGCTTGTAATGAAAGGGATTTATTGATAGGATTATTTTAATTTTGTATTTTTGTAGAGGGTGTTTAGCTACCGCTTGAATGATATTTTAATTTCTTTAGAAAATTACTAAGAAATATGAGTTTTGCACACACAGGTCTGTGTCGTTTATTTTTTTAATCTGTCATGAGGCTTTAGACTGGCTTCTTATAAGTAGTCATATCCCCTTTAAAACCTCTTGTCTGTCAGTGACTATTCTCTGTGATTAGTCTGAGTTTTGTTTGGGAGAGGAAAGAGTTGTAAGTTGTCTAAAATACAATAATTACTAAGCTTAGCCACCCATTTTTGCTGTTCTCCCACTACTTTCTGCATTCAACTTAAAGCTAAAATTTCTCTAACTTCATTTATCTAGAAAAAGTAATAAAAATAACTGTAGATTTCAGCATTTTGGCCTATTGGTGAGTTCGTTTCAGAGTTGGGTGTGTTTTCCTATCCTGTTGGTTTACACAGTGATTCATAGGAATGAATAAGTGAAGACCTGGATGTAGATTTAATGAAAAGTGTTCTGGGTTTTTTGTTTTGTTTTTTGTTTTGTTTTGTTTTTGTTTTTTAGTTGACCATTCCTATATATTCAGATATCGTTTTTTTTTTTTTTAATTACATGAGGTGAAGTGATAAATTCTAAGCTATGTTATCTATGGTAATGAGCAGTTCTGCCTTTTAGATTTCAAAGACAGCTCCCGTTTGATCTTCCCAGAAATCCTCTGAGGTAGCTGACACGGGTGTCTGAAGTTCAGGTGGACTAAATTCGTACAAGTATTAGGTAACAGATTAAAACTAGATATGACATCATCAGACATATATCTTGGGAATTTAATTATATAATCAACTAAGATCATTACTAATAATCACCAGAATTTTAAAATGTGGAGATTATAATCAATTTTGAGTTGAAAATACAGATTATTTCTGGGCATTAGCTTGTATACGCATGACTGCTACTGCTGTGGATACCTTGATAATATCATTGATTTTCCAGTATTCCTTTTTTGAAATTTCATATAGCTCAAGCTTAATGGAAAATAAAGTCTTTGGTACTTATTGTTGAACAACAGGTGCATATCTGGATTTATATACATATATGTCTATATGTATATATAAAAAGCTCCTTAAATATTTATTGAATATATAATATCATATATATATAATAAGCTCCTTAATATTTGTCATGAAGGTTTAAAATGACTTCCCAAAATATTCAAATAGTCCCTGTTCTTATTATAATAAGTTGTCTGTTCCTGCTTTTGGAAATTATTCTCCAAAAATTACTGAGTTAGATATGGGGAGCACAAAACATATTACTTCAAAGAGATCTCTCCTTAGCAAACATGCAAATGACTGTCCAGATTTGAATAAGTTCATACATTGACCTGATGTCTTGAGAATCCCATGCCTTAACTTGCAAAACATTGCTGAATTTAATACTTATAAAACCTATTACTTTGTGACCATTTTGAAATATGCTTGTCACATTCATTAAAAAAAAAAAACCCACCCTAGTTGTCAAATAGAAGAACTGTTTATTTTAACCAGATTTTTATTGTGTGTTTTCAGCTATCTATGCGTTATTTTACTCAATATTCATGGTTCCATAGCTAGTAAGTGTAGGAACTAGAAAGAACTCACAATTTCTGATTCTGAACTCTATTATCATTCCAATATACCACTACCATTGAATTAACAAAGAAAGGTTTACATAGAATAATTCACATTTCTTTGGGAAGTTTTTCTAAGTACTTTTTTCATCTAGTTTTTTAAAGTTTATAATTATTGCATAGATGATCCTGGAAATGGAATTTGGCATTTATAAATGTTTTCAATGAGTATCTTCTTTGAAATGATTTTTTTTTAAATATAAAAGCAGCCCCTTATCTACTTTGTATGAAAACTCTAAAACTTACCTGATGTACAAAACAAATCCTGCCTTAATGTTTATAGAGTGAAAGACTCAACAGACATTTTCTTGACTGAAACACATTATGTGTCTAGCTAAATAGATGGAATTATTTTAATCTATTTGAAAACCACTTACTGAACTATAAAAAGTACTTATATTTGTTGACCCACTAATGCCATTTCTGCAGACTTAACCTTAGAAAATGATTTTTAAATGTCTATAGTCGTGAATATATTCTTTGCAATATGAGAATATTGAAAATAATCTAGATGGTCTCTGAATGGATGGAATTTGATGCAGCCATCACAAAATGATCACTCTGGACCCTGTTTAGTAAAACAAAAATATGGTTGCACACATCATTGAACAAAACAGGTCACCAAGTAGTAGCTCTACCATAATTACAACTATTTGAAAAATGTGTGCCTGCAGAAGAGTGGCTGAGAAGAGAAAAAAGAACCACAATGTTGTTAGGATTTTAAACCTTTTGTGTTTTAAATTCTCTTATCCTGATTTGAATTATGAGATTAAATTTGTTGAAGTTTTGTCACCCACTTATATCATTTGCTAATATAATACTACATCTAAGAGATTTCTTTCGAGGCTCAGCATAGTCCACAAAGTTTTCCTGAGTTCATCAAAGAAACCAGGCCAAACCAAAGTCAGTCGTCAAGGAATAGATCCTATTTTATCGGTGGTCATCATTAGACAAAGATGTGTCTTAAAAGTGTGGGGAAATTTGTTCTGTACAGGTAGGTACCAATGATCCAGATGCACATCTGGCGCATGGCATACTTCTCTAGCCCCTCTGGCATTTAGCTCCCAATGGTACAGGTTTTCATAGGAGATTTCCTTTTTTTTTTTTTTTTTTTTCAAAAGCAGAAATAATGGGAGAATGGCTATTTCAGTATACTTACTCTGTTCCATATGTCGTGTTGGGAGAACTTAAAGCTAGGAATAAATAAGACAGTAAAAAAATGTGTCTCATTCCAAAGCAATTGACTAAATCCTTTGAACCTTCAAAAAGGCTGGTTTTAGGACAGATTCTAAGTGGATTCCTAGTTACCAATTCCCCTTAAATGTATTTAGAATTCTCCTAAACTGCATCTTGCAAGAGAGGAAAGAGTAGAAAATGATAATATAAATCAATCTTTAACCTATTATGAACCACACACTCACATGTATGAAGCAGAGAGGATGACAAGATAAATTAGAATGACCAGGTGTGTGCAATCTGAACCTCAGCTTATATCCCTGAAAATATAAAGAATGTTGGGACAGAGAAAAAGTCAAAAAGCCCGGCACTCGGGTTGTATTTTAGGAGAATGACGCTCAAATGTCTGGCACCAGACACTTGCAGAATTGTTTTTGGAAAATAACAAATCTTAGGTTTTAATAGTTATTAAAGAGCTCACACACAGGCTGCCTTCAGATCTTTCTTGTCAGTGTGGCAAAGAGTAAGATAAATGGAAAGATAGGGTATCAGTTTATCTGTTGCCAGTTTCTTTGTGAGCATGTTCAAGAAAGCAAGAAGTACCAGAGAACCAACCCCAGGAGTCTGCGTTCACATATAGTTTCCTATTACGTGAGACTGCACTGACACAGCTTGGCTTAAACAGAAAAACAGCCGTTTTGTTCATACGATAAGAATAAATTTAGCATAAATGTAATATACATACGTGAGAAGTTTTTGTGTTCATTTAAGTGTGTCTCTCTTCCTGGTTGTTTTGTTGAGCCTAATCCAGTGAAGTGTTGGTTAGGGATTGAGGATTTGTGGTGTAGAAAGCTCTGCACCTGCTTCCAGCGCTCAACCAGAGTAGAGGACAGTAGTTCAGGGGTAACAGCTTGTGCTTCTCAATTTTTTTTTTTAAAGATTTTATTTATCCATGCATGAGAGACACAGAGAAAGAGGCAGAGACACAGGCAGAGGGAGAAGCAGGCTCCCTGCGAGATTCGATCCCAGGACCCTAGGATCACGCCCTGAGCCAAAGGTAGATGCTCAACCCCTGAGCCCCACCGGGTGCCCTGCTTTTCAAATTATAAATTCCTGGTGACCCTTGTTTTCTTCGATTTGAGAAGACAGATGCAACGAGGAAAAACAAAACTTATAGGGTCTTCGGCAACTTCCTAAGTCCTCTTTGTATTCTTAGTATCTCTCAGGGTGTCTGTCCCATGATATTTATTTAGCAATTTTTTTAAAAATTAAAATGAACGAGGTGGTGAATGAAGTTGGTTCATTGCTGTGCATATACAAAGCTTCAGCCAGCTTGGGGTTTAAAAAAATAGCACAAGGTGTCATTTATGATGACATAAATGTCAAGAGGGACTTTAAGAGGGAGCGTGATGCAAATGATAGCGGTCTTCTTAAAAGGAAGCACTTCGCTCAGTAATGGGATATGGATATAAGGGGGGGAAAGTACCTAGACTCGATTGTGATCATCTCATGTACACAAATCCGAGAAAACCTGTGCTTTTAAAATCATAACCGGGTCGCCTTTCCTCTTTCCTGCTGCTCCAAAAGAAAACCCTCGGGGTCTGTATTTTCTCAGTTAGTGCAAGGTAAAGACTGTCTCCTTGGAGCGCAGTGGGAGCTTGAAGCTACTAAGGGGACGTTCTGGGTTGTAGACGGCCCTCTTGTGGCAAAAAGGTCAAACTAGCTCCAGCGCAGACCGTGCCGGCAACCTCCTGAAGTGAGCAACCATCCTGGCAAACTTTAATAATAAAGAGTCAGAATTGAGCAGACCCATGAGCAGCGATCCATTTCACCCTTTCCCGGGGGGGGGCCCCCCATCCAGCATTAACCGATCGCAAACAAATAGTAACGAAAACCCATCTTTTCCCATCTGCTCTGTGTAACCACCGGGGGGAATCGCTAATGATCAGAAGGTCAGAAGGGTAGTTCTTTTTCCTTTTTTTTTTTTTTTTTTTTTTTGGTTAAAAAGCTATCAGAGGGACGCCTGCGTGGCTCAGCAGTTGAGCATCTGCCTTCGGCCCAGGGCATGACCCCGGGATCCCAGGATCGAGTCCCACGTCGGGCTACCTACAGGGAGCCTGCTTCTCCCTCTGCCTGGGTCTCTGCCTCTCTCTCTGTCTCTCATAAATAAATAAATAAAATCTTAAAAAAGAAAAGCTATCAGACTTAACTTTTTTTTTTATGCTTTTACTTGTAAGTCGTTTCAGATGAGCACAGAAGTTGCAAGAACAGAACCATGAGTTCCTGCCTCCCCTTCCCCCAGTTGTCCTAAACAAGACCCCCTCTCACCACCACGTGGTCACTTGCAAAATAGAATTAGGATGGTTTTCTGCTGTGGGCCAGGCCGCAGACCTCAGGTTTCTCCAGTTGCTCTACCAACATCCTGCCTCCGACCCCGGGGTCGCTGGATCGGTGGTGCTGTCTCATTGTCCCTTGGCTCTCGTGACCTTGACACTTGGGGAGGGTACTGATGAGTTATTTCGCAAAAACATTCCCCCCCTTCAGCTTGTCTGATGTTCTCTGGTGAGTGACTTCTGCTCATGCAGCGTCAGCAATGATGCAACGAAGCGGTGTGCGGGCCCTTCTTTCCGCAGCGCGTCCCACCGGTGGGCACGCGATGCCATCCTGTCGTCTTCCTGGCACGACTCATTTTGATCACTTGGTTCAAGTGGTGCCCGCCAGGTGTCCTCACTGTGAAGTCACTGCTCTCCCCTTGGTCACTTATATCAACAGAATTCAAATTAGATGTCTTACCATAGTAGCCAAAATGCAGTTGCCTTCTCATGGAAATCCCACCGACATGCGGTTGTAACTTGTGTGCGACATGAGGAACTCCTCAAGTTATATGATGCTTTTTTTTGTTTGTTTTTGTGTGTTTTTTTTTTTTTTTGGTTTTGTTCTGTTCTGTTTTTTGTTTTTGTTCTGTTTTTTTTTGTTGTTGTTGTTGTTGTTTTTGCAAATGACCTTTTTCCCGCCCTTTCACGTGTGGCCCTTCTACCACCGGTTTTGGACTTTGAGTTAAAATCTGCAGGAAGATTCTCTTTGCCCGTGTTGACTGAGCCCCGTGCGCTTCATGACCTCACAGGTGTGTCGAGAGTACCAGCGAGGCAATTGCAACAGAGGAGAAAACGATTGTCGGTTTGCTCACCCTGCTGACAGCACAATGATTGACACCAATGACAACACCGTCACCGTGTGTATGGATTACATCAAAGGGAGATGCTCACGGGAAAAGTGCAAATACTTTCATCCTCCCGCACATCTGCAAGCCAAGATCAAGGCTGCCCAATACCAGGTCAACCAGGCTGCGGCAGCCCAGGCTGCAGCCACCGCAGCTGCCATGGTGAGTAGCGGCATCAGGCCTGTCTTTGTTAGCAGTCAGTAAAGCCAAGTGACCCACTCGATCTGACTACGAGCTATTCATTTATTAACCTTTTAAATTTATTTTATTTTTGTTTTTAGTTTTTGTTTTTGTTTTTGCTGAAGATATGTTTGTTCAGGTATCCCAGATAATACATCCTGAAGTTACCGTTCACAGATGTGAGGGTAACTCCTCCAGTGGTTCAGATTGCTCCTACCCTTGGCCTAACTCTTAATACTCTGTCTTATTCTGGATGTAGGGTTTCTGAAACTTCTGCTTTGTAAAGAACCACCTGTCTCCTTTTCAACTTAACGATATCGCCATTTCTCGGTCCTCTTATTTTTCTGTGTGCCATCTAATCAGCCATCGTTCCCCTTCGGTGTGTTCTTTTGCACATCAGGGCTCTTCTCTACGTATATCTTGCTCTTAACAGTAACATAACCTGGAACTATTTAGGAGAATTGCTTAAGCAATATTGTGGTGAGGATCAGCCACCAGATTTTCAACCGTGTGCTCTCTAGACCGTCCTACATACTATTGTGGCATAAGCATAACTGTCAAACTAGAGAAGCTTGACTATGCCATCAAATAGAAAGGAGAGAGACAGACAGCAGTACCCAAGGAGTTAGACATTGGATCATTCAGAGCAGATACCTATATTCTTAAGGTAAATTTTAATGTGATCTAATAGCTGATTTTAATGAGTCCATTCTTTGTTCTTTGCTTAGCTGTTTTAATGTTGTCCTTTTTTTTTTTACATAAATATATATGACTTAATCATGAAAATATTCATTTAAAAAAAAAGACACTGTGTGGTATTCACAGCACAGCCAAATAATCACGAGAGAGGTCTTTTCTGTGTTTGTTTACGGATACTTGAGCAAAAATACAGAAGGCAGACTCTCTCCTCCTCTCTTCCTCTCACTCTTTTTTTTTTTTTTTCTGTTAGAGTATCTTGTTTGTAATTAACTACAAAGAGGAGTTATCCTCCCAATAACAACTCAGTAGTGCCTTTATTGTGCATGCTTAGTCTTGTTATTCGTTGTATATGGCATTCCGATGATTTGTTTTTTTATTTGTTTTTTCTCACCTACCCAAAAATGCACTGCTGCCCCCATGATGCACCTCTGCTTGCTGTTTATGTTAATGCGCTTGAACCCCACTGGCCCATTGCCATCATGTGCTCGCTGCCTGCTAATTAAGACTCAGTCGGCTGTCAAATCACTGAAGCGACCCCTCGAGGCAACCTTTGACCTGGTACTATGACCTTTCACCTTTTAGCTTGGCATGTAGCTTTATTGTAGATACAAGTTTTTTTTTTTTAATCAATTTAAAAAATATATATATATATATATTCCTTTTTCTGTTGTAAAAATTGTAAAGTACAATGAAAAACTGAGTGTGGTTTCCTGACAAAAATTAGTGGAAAACACTATACTGTATGTACCTGGACGGATATCATACAATGAAAGATTCCAAAAGCCCAGCAGCCCACATTCAGTTTAACTACATTGTAGAATGTTCTAGTGAAATACTTTAAGGACATTAAAAAAAAATGTATTTTTTGACTGTATATTTATGTACCTGTTTGGTTAGCATGGCTTTAGTGATAGACTTATTTATTTTTTAATATTTATAGTTCAGTGTTTAAGAAAAAAAAAAACTTGCATGCTCTGGGACATGTGCATGTCTAGGTAGGTCTGGGGGGAGGAGCAGAGTGGGATTAGTTTTTATTTTACCTGTTTCGGTCACTCTGTACAATTAACTATTAACATTGCTTATACTCGTCAATCCTCATGGAGCTCGCAGTGCAGCTTTTCTTCTTTCCCCAAATCAGTGGCTTCTCACAGAAAGCCTGAAGCATTATGGGACTTAAAACACTTTAACACATTATAACATGTGCTCTCGTCCTAGTGGGGTTTATTTTTTTGTTTTGTTTTTGTTTTTTGTTTTGTTTTGTTTTGTTTTTTTTTTTGAACAAAAATAATGCTTCCTTTAAAAGCTTTGGTCTTGCCTTTTTTTTTTTTTCTTTAAGTTTTGTTGATTGGATTCCCCCCACCCCCATCCCCCGGGTAGTTCAGTGCTCTGCTGCTTGCTTGCTCATGCTTCCTAACAATTTTAGCCTTCAACTGATTTTTCTTTTTTCTTTTTCTCTTTTTACTGGTATTTGTTTTTTATACTCATTCACTAAACAGGGAATTCCTCAAGCTGTACTTCCCCCATTACCAAAGAGGCCTGCTCTTGAAAAAACCAACGGTGCCACCGCAGTCTTTAACACTGGTATTTTCCAATACCAACAGGCTCTAGCCAACATGCAGTTGCAACAACATACAGCGTTTCTCCCACCAGGTAAGGGGTCTGAGCTTGTTAATGAACGAATCTGATGAGCGGCAGGGAGTAGTGCTGGTTAAGCAGATAAGCCATGCCCCCCACCCCCAGTTTGCTGTCAGCCATAGATAAGGTGACAGGTAAGGTGGGCAGTGGTGGAAACTTACCTCAGGTAGCACAGGCGGTTTTCCCTAAGAACTGAGAATTTTAACTTAATGAGGAGTGGAATGAATATCAGTGTGATGTTTTATATATTTATTTTTGTTTGTGTAATTTGGAACTGAAATATAGTTTTCTCTCTCTTTTTTTTTCCTCCTTCCTCAACACTGTTATATGTCTGTCAAGCTATTTTATGACACTTTCTTGCTGTAAGACCCCTTTGCCTTCATGATTCCATAGAGTAAATTGGAATTCTATGAAATGACATTTCCAGGTTCGATTTTTATTTTTCAGCCTTTTTGTTTTCAAGGTGAAGAAAAAAAAAAAAAACAACTTGAAAACTTGACTATGTGTTCCAGAGCTCTTAAAAAGTGCTCTTACTGGTGCCAACCAGCACATTGCTTAAAAATCATGATTTGCTCCTGACCTAATATTCAAATAGTCCTAAGGCCCCAGGGGGTTTTACACCGACCATTGAGTTATACATTTGTGGTTTCAGTTGATTTCAGCTTAGTCACAGAAACATCCTCTAGAGCTATCCACAAGGGTATAAAATTGAGACACATTAGTCACTTAACTACTTGAAAATTTATTATTTTTACTCTTCATACAGAAGAAGAAGCACATATTAAATTTCTGGTAATCTGGAATTCAACCAACTGCAGACTCTAATCCCATTTTCTTCTTTACCTCTTAACCTTTCTAAAATGATTACCATGGGTCCAGAGATTTATTTAATAGGATGATTTTATCTTACTCATTGAATGAATAAATTAATGAGGAAGTGTGTAGGTCAGAAGGTCCAGCATCATTAGTATATTATCCTATATAGACAGTCCTTAGATGCATTGGGTTCATAATGCCGTGAGGGGATGTGATTATTTATTTTTGAATAATGAACAAAAGAATATATTGCATTCACCTTAGCTTTTATTGCTGCTAAGCACACCTTTTTATTTTTTTATTTTTTATTTATTTATTTATTTATTTTTTTTTTTTAAGCACACCTTTTTACACTTAGTTTTTACACTTCTAAGTACAACTTTTTATACAGCTCATCTCTGAAGTCTGGCCATCCATATGTAGAATATGGTTCAACATTCAATGAACCAGAGTATCTGGAGTATTCCATGAGTTAAAACAGCGTATGCCTTGGGCACTATGGGTAAAATATTTGTACTCATGAAATAGTATCTATCAAGATGCTGTTTGTCCATTTGAGACTACAGATTACATCTGTAGGGTATTTATTACATTCAGAGGAGAAAATCCCTCTTATATTTTATATATATTCCTCTTATTATTTTAGAGATTAACACTTTTTTCTCGACATATATAGATTTTTTGGAGATTTCCACAATTTGATCTTTTTGCTTTTTTCTTTTTTGCTTTTACATAAATTACTGTGCCCCTAGACTTATGCTGTCTTCAATAAAGTAATCAATTTCTCTATAGTCTGATGGCTAAACAAAGTTTAAAGAGATTGTAGGTAGTAGCTCCTGTAATGTCTTTCAAGTAACCAAAAATTATTTTAGTCGGTTTATTCTCATCGAATAAAACATTGCCATTCAAGGTGAATTTCTTTATTTAAAATCTAAACATTAAAAAGATCTAACTTCTTCTATGTGTTTTTAAGGAAATCTAACATTTTTGGCTTATTAAACGGGTTTTACATTAATTTCTCCAACATTCTAATAACTGAGGACTTTTCTAAATGAACTTAACCATTAATTAGATGTTGTTTATGACAGTAGTCTCTTCCCTAGCAAGGCTTTTAGTCTGTGGATAAGACAGAGCAAAAGATGCTAGGTAAGGAATCTCAGGGAAAAACAAACACGTTCATAATTCAAAATCATCCTTATCTCTCTGTTCTAGAAACTAAGCATCGTTAATTTAAATAAAACGTGTCACCACATATTGAAATGTCCTGAAACTGTTAAGGTATACCTGCGTTTGTAGATGAATTTTGCATCAGAGTGATAGGAAATTACGGCAACAGTAATATAAAATTACATTTGTTTGTAACCCAGTTTTAAAGGGCTTAACCTTTATTAGTCATGTCATCAGAAGTAGGTAATACCTTCATCATTCTTTTAAAATATTGTCATTATAGTCATATGTGCTTGTGTACAAAAAAAAAAAAAAATTGGCTCTGTGACATTAAGAGGTTAAAATGGATGGCCCATCTTTACTTGTGCCAACCCACTTTGTCGGGTAGCCAGAAAGGAAAGAAATATTTGTAATGCAGAGAATGTAAACTAAAAATGCCTTAGAAGTCAGGCAGGAAACAAACAAATGGAATGAGAAATAAATCAAGCACTGTGGGGTGCGGGAGGCCCTGGGGAGCACAGCCCCAATCTAAAGGGGACGGTGAATGTTTTGACTCAGCCTTTAATGGCCTCAGAGGAATATCTGCCTGGCAGGTTGTACCTGTTGCACACTGCACGCCCTTTGTGGCTCCATTTACATAATAGGGTAATTGTGTCCCTGCCTCCCACACTTGGTCATGCAAACCTGTATAGTTGAATGTAGTGGCCCCGATGTTCATCCGGTATTGCCAGATCTTGTTGTTGTTGTTGTTGTTGTTGTTGTTTTTCAGTTATTTACCTCATTTGGATGTTCATCTGTGAAATTTCTCAATTTTTAAAATGTTTCCAACTAATTCAATCTCTTAAATGCTCTGAGAACAAGAGGACATCCATCCCGCCACAAATTCCTGTAATCTTACATATATCTAGGAGAAGAGGAAGTTTATTTTCCAAAGACAATGTTATTCTGCAGGCATACAGATGAATTACATGATCAGAGCATCCCAGCTGCCCACAATATAATAATTTTTGCAACTTAGAGTTTTAGAGCTCTGTAATCTCTTACTTTGTTTATAGCTTCAGGGATGTGTAGGTCTTTTTCATTGAAGTTACCGTGAAGCATAATTGCCTAAACCAATAGAGGAGGTGACTAGGTAGCTGGCAAAAGATCAGAGTTCAGTGGCAAGCCAGGTAGCCAGGTTAAAAAAAAAATTACTATGTATCATAACTTTTAATAACAAAATTGAATTTAGGTGGTGTCTACCTATCTATCATCCATCCGTGCATGTCCTCCTCCATCCATTTATCCATCTGTCCTTCCAACCATCTATCTCATCTTCCCTCTTATCCTCCTTTCCTCCTCCCTTCTCTCTCATCCTCCTTACCTCCCTTCCTCTTTTTCTTCCTCTATCCTTCCCCATTTTCCATCCATCCGTCTACCCATCCACCCACTCATTGATCCATCCATCCACCTATCCATCCATCCATCCATCCATCCATCCATCCATCCATCCATCGAGTCAATAAATATTGATTGTATGCCACATGGTATGCCAGTACTGACACTAGGGATTACAAACCCATGACCCAGGAGCTAAACCTAACATCCAAGAATATTTGTCTAAGAACGTTTCAATAAAAGCAAAATGTAAATCCTTTGGAAGGTCTGCATACTCTCCAGTGCCAAGTCGCACAACTCCCTATTGCTTCGGCCCGGTTGTTTCACACATTTTGTTCAGAAGAGCTACCTCTGTTGAGTGTTTGCTCTGTGCCCTACTACACTGGATACTCTATATACGTTAGCTCCTTTTTTTTTTTCCCTCACAACAACCCCAAAAGGTTGACATTATTATTCCCATTTTACCAGTGAGTAATTTGGAGCCTAGAGTGGTCCAGTGATTGACTCCAAGTTGCATGGCTTGCAAGGTTTCGATAGAACTTGAAATCGGGTCAGGTAGGTTTGAGTCAGTGTCTCAATATCTGTGAGCTCTTTACATGAAATCCTAAAAAATGATTTGGCCTAATAGAGGAAGTACGCCTTATTGATAACCTGACTCTATGACTGCTGTTTTATACCCTCCATCACATTTAAAAACAAACAAAAATACCAGATGAGGCTCACATTCAAGCTTTTTTTTCCTTTTTTTTTTTTTTTTCAGTTTTAGGTGTATACTACTTTTTTAAAATCTTCACCCTTTAAGACTAAATTGATTATCCCTACAGATTATGCAAATCTAAGGTCTACTTATGCTGTAGGTATGAATTTCACCCCCAAAATTAGAGTAGGTAAGAAGTATCACTGTTAGGTAACATCAGTTTATTTTCTTGAATTTAAATCATGTCCACCTCTAAACTCTAAGCTCACTGTATTGGATAGAAATATCAGACATTACAAGGATTCTGGGACCCTCTCCTCACATCTCTTCCCTCCCATTCCCACCTTCAAAAAGAGGTCTTGTGCAGTCCAGCAGGGTAGTCAGGCTGTGCATCCTCCACCCATTAGCCAGCACTGGTCCCTGCCTGTGTGATCATTGCCCCTGCTTCCAGGGTCTCAGCAAGGCAGGCATTCCAGAGCTCCCGGGGCTGCCTCGGGTACAGTCATGCTTGCCTGAGCTCCATAGCCCTGTAAGCAGCCCATTTCTTTGACAACCTGGGCCTACAGGCTGGTTGTGGAAGAACAGGCTGTGTGCCCAACTACTCATGGACCCTGCAGACTCCCCGCCTCTGCATCTTGAGGGCTTCCCCCCCCCCACCTTTCTCCTTTACTGGTTTTGCTTACTTGCTGTCCTCAGAAGCACACCTCTCTTCTCTCCTCCTAGCATTATTGCCCTCAGTGTGGGCTTAGGATTAGAAAAAAAAAAATCTAAAAAATAAGGGTCCCTTATTGAAGCAACTTCAGCTTTGGCTTATGTTGCAACTTACCAGACATGAAGAAACAGAGGGAGGGCCTTAGAAATTTTCTTTGGGGATGATGTGGAGGTGAGCGGGGAGGTGCAGAAGGATGAAAACAGGGGAAAACAGGAACAAAAAAATTCCCAGCTTGTCACTTTTATTATAATCAATGAAATTCATGCAGACGGTTTACTTGAAACTCAGCATAGCGATCATAAATCAGGCTGGGGAGTTTAAATCCAGCTCCCCCACAAGTTACGATCTCTCTGTACCTTGATTTTTTCCCCCACATATAAAATGGGGTTCCTAATGGTAATTATTTCATAAGGTTGTGTTTACGTGAGTCTTAAACGTAATTCCATAAAACAGTCTCTTAAAGCACTTTCATAGGCAGGTCTGAGAGTTTAGAATAAAGCCTGGAAGGTAGTAGCACTAGGTTTTATTTGTTGTTCTTTGAATTCAGTAGCGCAGCGTAATAGAATTCAAAACACTGAATAGAAACAGCAAGGAACTGTATGAAGCTCTTGC
Source organism: Canis aureus (assembly GCF_053574225.1). NCBI lineage: Eukaryota > Metazoa > Chordata > Mammalia > Carnivora > Canidae > Canis > Canis aureus. Next base: position 5,664,808 of record NC_135632.1, on the reverse strand, counting down.
TGTGTTGTGAACTTTTAGCTCTAAATGACACAAGTTTAGGCCTCAAGGATACACATTTTGGAAGACCTTACATCAGCTTTATACTTCTAATCTTAAATAGGCTTGAATTATCACATCCAAATTCAGACCTCCAACCAAATCTCCGTTAGACTCCCTTTTTCTCTCTTCTACCTCTTTCCCTTCTCCTTGAGGTATTTTTAACTGTGCAGGCGTCGTGTTTTTTAAATTACCTTCCCACTTGTTCCTCCTGCATCTTCCAACAGTATTGCAGTCCTCAGAAAACACATCAGTCTGCCATGCAAATATCAGGGGAAATTTGAAATTGGCAAATACGTTCACTTAAAATCTGCCTCGTGTTGAAAATTAAGGGAAAAAATTTCAATTGGCTATTCGCGCATCACTATTAGTAAATCAACCCATTTGATGTAAAGATGGATATTATGGTCATTTCAAAGTGATTTTTGGTTTTGGTAAGTGGGTCCTACAGCATTATGTCTTCATTTTTGTGCGTTATTGCACCTGGCTAGTATTTTCATTGCTGCCTTATGTTTATTTGCTGCCAATCCCTCTCAAAACTGTGTGCACTGGTTATAATGGTAACGAGGAAGATAACTCAAACTAAAACTCAAACCATAGCAGCTTCAGACAGAGAGGAGAGTTAACTCACTTTCAGCATGTGCAGGCTACATTATGCATGGGATGAAATATAATAGGCAAATTGCAGCATCATAATAAATAGTAAATTTAAAACATATAACCTGGACAGTATTTAAACTGGCCTTAAATCCTTGAATACCACAGTATTGTTCTTCATTCATCTTTCCATCCTCTCTCTCCCAGTCCTCTTGCCCCACCTTGAGAGGATAATGATTTCACAGGATCTAGACCCAGGATTAAATTTCGCTTGCTCTACTGTCTCAAATTAAAGTCTTTGTTGTTACTGGTCTGTTTCTGTTGTTGTCTTTTACAAGTCTTTGACTCAATAGTAGTAGCAAATGATAGAGATCTTCAAGTGTCTTAAAAAAAAAAAAAAAAAAGAATGCCTGTCAGGATGATATTACTCCACCTGAGAGGATGCCTCCCTAGCCCCTTCCCCGAGTTTAATCACTGATCATTGTGCCCAGGGTCTAATTGTGATAACAGACTAATTGCAGCTGTTACAGGGATGCCAGTTTGGTAATCCGTGTTTCTCAATGGCAGCTTTGTTTTGTAGGGCCATCTCTGACAAGGCTCAATTGGCAGATATTTTTCTAACAAATGTTCATCCCAGATGCTGCTAGTGTTTAAATAGGATGTGCCAAGATCTAGATAGAAATATAAAATCATTTGATATTTTAAAACCTAGAAATCTAAAATAATCTCATAGAAAGAACAGTAGTTCTTTATGTGGGAAGCGCCCTGTACTTGGTAAAAAAAAAAAAAAAAATCTATTTCGCAATGTTTATATGTAAAAGAGAACAGGGACTGTATACATAATATTTTAACATCGTGGTTGGAACAATCGAGACATCACAGTTAACCCCCCATATGCAATGTATATATCTTCATTTTGTCCCATTCAGGGTTTTTAATTGAAGTCCAGTCAATGATTTCTTGCACATGACATTTTCTAGAATATTTGCTATTCCAAGAAGTCCTGAAGGTCTAAACCCGCAGTGAAAAAACCAGTCTGTCTCCTCAGATACCTATTAAGCAAACCAATTTGAGACCTACACGTATATCCCCTCTAAATGTTCTTCCTACATTTAAATTCCAAACAAAAGCGATGTAGAAGTTTCACTTTCTCTTTATGCATAATTTATTGTTTGGTATCCCTCCAAATAAAATTCCTGTATGGATGGATGATCACAACCCCTTCCGTGTCTGTGTGGTTGCTGCTACAGTGAACAGGGAGATAAAACCAAGGGAATGACAATGAGTGTTTTGGTTTTATTACATTGTTAAGCCAGTTTTGTGCATTGGATTACCTAGCATTTTAATAATAAATAATTTCTCTGATTATTGAACATGTGCTCAATATAAAGAAAATGTTCATATAGTCTTATGTTGAAGTCAGAAATAGCAAAGCCGCCAGATGGCTAGGAACCAGATTAAAACAAAACAAATTAACAATATTATTTTTAAAAGAATTAAGCAAACTTTTCCCCCAAATACTTTTATTTATAGGCAGCAATTAGGAGAAACAAAGTGTACCAGCACACAGTTAAACTGGCTTTTATTCTTCACTTGAGACTAGTTCTAATTGATCACTGTGCTATTGTATGATTTGATTGTGCTGACAGTTACATGCCACTGTTCCCATAATAACAATTTTTCTTCTTTGTTCAAATGAATTTCCTAATTACACGTGTGATGGGATGTTTTAATTCTTTTCCCTTTTCAAATCCACCTTCCTGTTGCAATGCATGATGGGCAGGCTCAATATTGTGCATGACACCCGCTACAAGTGTTGGTAGGTGCCAGCTTTGTTTCTTGATTATCTTAAACCTATGGTGCACCTCACAGCCCCTCAAAATCCACTGCTAAGTTTAACTTATATCTATTGGGCAAGTCCATTTCCCTTTTACTAACACCTGTCAATTAAATGCCATTTTCTATTTAATTGACATGGACTCACATAAATGTTTTCTTTACACACAAGTTTCCTTTAGTCACCTTTGGTGGATTTTGATTGGACTATGAGTTCTGGTGTGTAAAAAAAGAAAAATCTGTATCATAAAAGTAATATATTTGTGTATTTTTATAATAATAAATAAGAAAAATACGTTCAAACAGATAACTGTATAAATGAAGTAAATAGCCTGTATTTTGACGTAGATTTTGAATGTCTGACTATGAACACTATATGAAATTCTTGTTTTTGACGTAGCAAATTAAGCCTGTTGTGTCAATTTTCTTGATTTGATGGTAACAAGCTTTTTTTCCCCTTTTTTTTCTCTTTCATCCCCTTTCCCCTTCTCTCCTTGGAATGTTGTCCTGCTTTGCGCTGTGATTGCATGTCACTCGCTGGTGATGATGTCCCGTCACATGGCTTATTGCTGTGATAAATACCATGCCCAATTATCTCCTCCATGTTGCCATGGTTTCCATATTGCTACACTCTTCTGTATGTTTGCTTATATGATTTTCCCTCCGAAAGTTCCCATGGTGCACGGTGCTACGCCAGCCACTGTGTCCGCAGCAACAACATCTGCCACAAGTGTTCCCTTCGCTGCAACAGCCACAGCCAACCAGGTTTGCTAATTTACAGCTTTGTTTCTTAAAAACCAACTCTAATAGGGCTCGATCCAACAGCCCTTACGCACGTGGATTTCCCATTGAGGTCAGTGGGAGTCGTGTGTACGTGAGGGCTGTAGTGGGTGCTTTAATAGCATGGGGTTTCAAAGATACCTCTTGTTGGCCTACACATTCTCTCTATGATGAGCAGCAGAATGCTTTTATGCCATTTATAAGTGCTCCAAAGTTGTCGCGGCTCCATTTCTAAAGCTACTAAAATGATATTTACACAAGCAATTCTCATTTGGTCTCAATCGTGCAGGTATTTTGACCAACCAAAAATGCAGGTAATTGTAGGTTTTTATTAGAACCATCTGCTATATACAATTTCTTAGTTCTCGCCTAAATTCTTAACATAAAAAGCAAAATGTTTAAACATGTCATATATGCCACAAATGACCAGTCTTGTAAATAGAGTTCGTTATAAATTCATTACAGTTTCATTTGATAAGCAGATTGTATATTCAGAATAAATTAGGTTGGTGTCCAGGTTTGATGCTCAATGCTTTCAACAAAACACATACACATGCAAAACAAAACAAAACAAAACAAAAAACCTATGCGCTCTTATTGCTATAATTAGCCAGCATAGGTTTTGGAGAGCTATAAAGGAAAAGAGGTAATATGGTAAATTGAGTCATTCGGTGTTCCATACAAGTTTGTAGAGTAACAGTTTCACAGATTACTCATAAGGAAATGGGGCCGGTTTCAGAAATTTGAATTTTATGATGTACAGGAATGACTGCTCAAAAGAAAATTATTAAAATATTTAAAAGTTAAAAACCGACATTGATTCAACGCTCTCTGATCCTATTTTGAGTTGTGCTTTAGAAAATAACAGTTGACTCAAAGTCAAACTTACGTGAAGTCGGCTTTGACTTCAACGTATAGGCACGTTCGTTACAAAAGCAAAGTTCAATAAGGTTTAGAGCCAAGTCAAATTTCAGATAACCACAGACTAAGGCTCACTGTAGCCAAATGAGGCCAAAGAACCAGTATCAGATGGGAATCAACACGTGGCCCCTTGGGAAGAGAAGGCCAGTTAAGTGCCATCTGAATCTGTGGTTAACTGCTGCGAGAGGTAGCCACCCTGGTTTCTGCGGTACACCATGTACTGTTGAAGAACTGTAAGCTATTAGTGCAGCCATTAAAAACTTTCAAAAGCAGCATGCCAAAATGGGCGTATTTTAAAGTTTCAGACAAGCTTTAAACATTTCTTGGCAAAGAATCATTAGTTTTTCTGAAGCTTGTCAAAATAGCCCTGGATTTATGCTAACACATCAGACTCATTTACAAGAATACTAGATTGTGCATATGTGGCATGTTAGTAAGTAATCTATGGCAGAAATTTCTTAATGGATTCAATGCAGTCCATTTGTGGTGCAAATCAATGATGCTGAGCTCTGTGCGTGTACCATGTATGACTACAGAATTGCTGGTGTAAGCAGAACTATAGCAAAGCAAATTTCAACATGCCCTGGGCCACCTGGGTTGTAGGGGACACTTTACTTTTTGCATTGTGCTGTGACCATTTCATGCATAATCTTGGGTCTTCATACTGTTTTACAACCAAAAGAAAGAAAAGGGAAATGGATATATATATACACACATATATTATATCTACATATACATACATATGTATATGCCTACAGTATATTAGCAATGCTGGAAATAGCTGATGCCACAAAATGCAGCCTGCATGCATGCAGAAGTTTATAGCTGGCCCTTCATCTGCATCGATTGGTGTTGAAGGTCCTTGGTATGTTTCGACAGCCCCATCCTTGATGCTTCTACACTGTTGGGTGCAACATCCTGTCCTGCAGCAGCAGGAAAAATGGTATGAGAAGCTTCATTATGCTTGGAGCACATTTTCGTGCCATTTGCCAATGCTGTAAAACTGTGTAAAGATGTCAGCTGAGAAATGGAAATAAAATAGAGACATATTAATTTACACTCCAGACTGCAGAATTGTAATATGTTGGATTAGTCTAGGACATCTAAATTGAAACAACAGCAACAAAATGCCTTCATGTATGTGATTTCCCTCTTCGCCCATCAACCTTGCCGAGATGGGATCAGTGCCATTTTATAGATGAAGAAACTGTTAACCATAGAGTAATTAAGTGCTTGGCTCAAAGTAACACGGCCAAGAAGTGGATCCACTCGTGTTAGAACCCTTTTCACTCCTCTGACGGTCTCACTCTACCGTGCAGCCTTCTCCCAGGTTAGCAGCCATAATTCTGGGTTGGAGGAAAATCTGGCTACAAATTGGAAGTTCATTGCTTTGGGGACCATTGCAATAAGGCACCTCTGTATTGATTTCTTACTATATTTTTTCCTCAAGTTTTTTTTTAATTCTCTTGCCCATTTATAATATGATAAAATGTGCAATCCAGATTCAGAAATATGTTTTGAAATGAACCTGTGCTCTTATCTGGTTCCTTTGAAATGCTCCTTTAAAATCTTTACCTTGGTATTTTTAATTTGGAAAAAAAGAGAAAAAAAGTTAGGGAACCGTAAGTTGAACGAAAATGTTAGAAATTGGTTGCACAAAAATAGGCAAGGCATTTCCTACTTTGATTTCTGGATTACTAAAAAAACCGAAACCACAGGTGTGTGTGTGTGTGTGTAGGCCAACAAAAAGGGCTTCTTTCAATTACTGCTGTGCATGAAATTTTGGTAGTTTTACTTCTCTTACTTCCTAAAAACTGATAACTTTTATAGAATAGTCTTTAACACAAAGGTTTTAAACAATGAGTTGCTACTTGGACATTAAGTTTATATTAACTTATTGTTATGTTGGCCAGATAAGGACTGTCACCTCACAGCTGAATTTCACTTTTCTTAAAAAAAAAAAAAAAAAAACTTAATATTAAAATGTTTTCATCTCTTGGTTGTTGGCTTGCTTGCATGGATCATTCATCAAATAATTTTTTATTTGCTAGATACCCATAATATCTGCCGAACATCTGACTAGCCACAAGTATGTTACCCAGATGTAGAATTTTCATCACTAAACAGTAAGTTCATTATGTCATATATAGTGTGTACTTGTAGTGTTTCTTTTTTAAGATAACATTTGTATGATGCACTTGAGAAAATTTTGCAAAACTTCAGAGAAAATATGTATTTTATTTTATTTTTATTATTTTTAAAATTCTGTATCATCAAATATTTATTGAACACCTGCCTAGAGACTGGCTCGGTTCTATAAGTAGAATGTACAAGCGAATTAAACAAAGCTCAGATGAATGAATATGTTTATAACCCAGCATATGTTACAGTACTGAAGGTTCTGAGCAGAATAAGGAAGATCTCCCATTTTTATCTTAAAACGGCTTATAAGGAATTTTATTACACACATTTACAGTAGACATGTTAATATCACTTAAATATACATAATACTTAGGGAAAATAAATTTTGCTTTTAGTTCGTATTAGAAATAAACACAAGTGTGAGAAAAAAAAATGTGATTTAAAACTAAATAGGTGGCCTAGATCAGGGGTTGGCAAACTTTTTCTGAAAAGCCCAGATAGTAAATATTTGTGGCCGTGTGGACCATATGGCTTCTGTTTCCACTCTTTCCTGCTGCAGCTCAGCCACTGAGCACGGAGTGGCTGGATGTGGCATATAAATGAAAGGCTGTGGCTGTCACCCAATAAAACTTTATTTATAAAACTAGGCAGCAGGTAGGAGTTTGCTGAGCCCTGGTGTAGGTCATCGTTTATTTTATTTTATTTTTTTTTCTAAATCCTAAATGAGAACATGTACCTGCCTCCCCCCACACACAGGGTCATCCAGATGTAAAGAGTTGGACTTTAAATAAGTATATACACACACTCACGTATGTGCATGCACGTACATCTGTGCATCCAAGTGAGTTTCAGGTACTTCAGGGAAGTCAGTCGCCTTAGAGGATTGCACAGTTCTGAAAATGTTGCCATTGCTCAGAGATAATTTGAAAGTCTTCTGCTTTTCCTTCAAACACGTTGACTTAGGGGGCCATTTTTCATCCTTCCTTAGAGGTGATCTTATATTCAGAATGTGTGCATTCAGGCTATCATATATATACTCAGAATATTTCTTATATTTATCTTTTTAAAAGATTTTATTTACTTATTCATGAGAAGACAGTGAGATAGAGAGAGAGAGAGAGAGAGAGAGGCAGAGGGAGAAGCAGGCTCCATGCAGGGAGCCTGATGTGGGACTCGATCCCGAGACCCCAGGACCTTGCCCTGGGCCGAAAGCAGGCACTAAACTGCTGAGCCACACGGGGATCCCCTATTTCTTATATTTAAAAAGAGTCACCACGTTTAAAAACTGAACCTGGCCATAAGATGGGCGATCCTTCTTTGTTGCTTCCTTTCATGTATCTGAACACATTTACCAATGACTTTTTTTTTTTTTTTTGGTACTGTGTGTTACTATGTGCTCCCATGTCAGTGAGATCAAGATGAATAGACAATGGGATAAAAGATGGACATTTTAGCACACTTTATTAAAATAAGTTTGAACAAATTTCTCTTGGAGCAAAGATGAAGGAGCAATTTTTTTTTTTCCAGCAGAGTCCGAAAATAAGTGAATTGGGAGCAATGATGGTTGCGATAGAGAGAAGGGCGGAGTGAGGGCCTTTGAGAAGGGACACTGTGCCAAGTGAGGGCGTGGTAGCCGAGAACCAGTTTCTGAGACCCTTGTGGATAATAATCCACAGCAATAACTGTGCAAAGGTTGAGCCCATGCAGGAGAAGAGGATAGATGATATTTGAGAGCCATCCCAGAAGTAGCTACCAAAGACATGCTGTAATCGTGAATTAAATTACTGAAAATGATTTTTGTCTACTTCATAAGCTTTCTCTGTAATCTGATAATCATCCTGAACGAGAGCCACATTTTTTAATAAGCACATTACTTTGTAGTTATGTAGGTTTGGAAGGAAAGTCCTCCTTTTGACAGGTTTAAAAAAGATCTACTTCAAGCTTTTGTAGTCAATTGGGTACGCTTGGTATGTATACATGTAACTGTGTTTATTTCTGAGCAATAATCCAGGTTGAAAAAAAAATGATACCAAATGGCCATTAGTTTATCAATTAGCAAGCAAGTGGATGTGTCTGTATTGATTGAAGCTTAGGCTCTTAATGTTCTTAGACTCTTAATGTTTCTTGGATTTAGGGGGGAAAAAGATCCCAAACTTTAAATGATCCAAAACAGTTACTTAGAGTATCATTTTTCCCCAAACACACACCGGCTAAGCACCCAAATATGAGGAGTTGTGTTTAATAGGACTTAAGTTGCATGGATTTTCATTTTGTGGGACCGAATCATTACTCTTGAAACCTGTTAAACCATAAAAGAGATGAATTAAAGTGAGCTCAAATTCTGGCCCCCACTGACTGCCACCACGTTATGCCCCTCGATTTTTCAGATTGTACCTTGAGCTCAGTACAGGGTGACATTTGAGCAGAGCCCCCATCTTGCTTGCTTGCTTTATTTTATTTATTTTATTTTATTTTATTTTATTATTTTATTTTATTTTATTTTATTTTATTTATTTTATTTTATTTTATTTATTTTAATTTTATTTTATTTTTTATTTTATTTTATTATTTTATTTTATTATTTTATTTTATTTTATTATTTTATTTATTTTATTTTATTTATTTTATTTTATTTTATTTTATTCTGTTTTATTTTATTATTTTATTTTATTTTATTATTTTATTTATTTTATTTTATTTATTTTATTTATTTTATTTTATTTATTATTTTATTTTATTTTTTTATTTTATTTTATTTTTCCCCAGTTTTATTAAGCCGTGCATGTCCTTCCATTCTCTTAGAGCTGTACATTTAGGTCCACTTGCACTTGTGAAGCCTTTGTTGTTGTTGTTGTTGTTGTTGTTGTTTTTATGGGAAGATACAACGACATAACGTGTACTTTAAATCAAGAAATGCGATTTTCATAGTAAGTATGTCCTGGAAACTGCTTTATTGTCTGTTTTAACAAAGATTATCTCTTTTTTCCCTTGTAGATCATACTAAAGAGGAAAGGACAGTGTGCTTGGTTAGAGTAAAGGACGAGGTCATTAGCCATATTGTATATACCGTCAAGCAACACACACAAAAACCCCTCAGCCACAAGACATCCACATATTGCATGTTACCCAGAAGAAAAGACAACATGGAAATCCACTGCACACTGTTGCCTATACACTTTGTACATTTAATTGATATTTGTGCTGAGGTGATACTCCTGTCTAAAAGAACAACATTGTCTTTCTTTTCTAGCACAGAGTTATGCATTAAAATATGCATACCTAATTCGTTTCCTATCTATTCATGCCATCTGGAAAAGACAGACTATGGTGTAACCATGATTCTATTATGTATTGGTACGTCTGTAGACCAAGATATAATTTTTTAAAAATAAGTTTATTTCTTTCAAGGTTTACAAATAACAAAGGTGCACCTTGTATTTAAAATTGCCATTATAGATGAGAGCGTGCATGCACAGTCATTTTTGTTTAAGAGTAATATTTTTAATGTAATAGATTTTAAGATGTGGTGAGGGAGGGATCTGACAGAGATGAATGTGCCAAGCAAAACCACAACTGTGTATCTTTTAAAGCACATCATGGCTTTAAGTACCATGTTGTTAAGGATTCTCATGAAGTGCCATAGACTGTACATCAAATTAGAGTATTATTTCTTCAGTGTTATTGTTTTCAGAGCCACATTTTGTTGCTTATTTGCTAGTACTAATCAGTCAAAGGGCACCATTCTTTTTTTTCTTTTTCTTTCTTTTTCTTTATCATCTTTTTTTTTTTTTTTTTGAAACCAAAGCTGTCTCAGAAATGGCCAATTTAACTCTACGGTAACAATAGACAGCACAACACAAACTCTCGATACAGATAAACTCACACATACTGGAGATATATATAATAGATATATATATAAAATTATTTTAATGCATTGTAGTGTAATATTTATGCATACTATACTGTATAACATGTTATTCAAAAGGGATATGCCATTTCTGAGACACGATAACAAAAGAAAAATGTTTGAGGAAATTATTTTGCTTCTATTTATAGCTCTGTCAAAAGTCAAAAGACTATAAATGCTTTGCAAAAATGGTTTCACATTTGCTTAAATGCTTCATCACAGTCACATTTAAAATAGTGACTCTAAACAAAGAAGAAAGCAGCACTGTCATCAGATGCATGATAAACCAAAATATGAAAATGGGAAATGTTTAATTAACCTAGTAATTGGGTGGGTTAAGTACATGGGTGAATTTTATATGTGATTTGTTTTGTTTTGTTTTGTTCAGATTAACTGCTTATAGCCTTAGAAAGCCTTTTACAAAATTAAAAAAAAAATAGATGTGCATTCAGTTTTTAAGAATGGATTCATCCAAAGGAATTCCTTTTTTGTGGTTTGGATGTTGCAGCTAGTAAAGGATATTTTTGCTCTGTTCAGCAGTTCTAAAAATTGCTGAAGTAGGGGCCAGGTCACTGGTAGTTATAGTATGGAATGGGAGAAGCGAAAGTTCAGTTATAGAACTTTCCATACTTCCAAGTTTACTGCAAGTTTTTATGCTTGAGAGAGATGCTTTCTAATATAAGACTGATGTGTTGATTTTACTGATTGTACTGTACATCTATTAAAGCCTTAGATTATTACATTACGGGTTGGAACCCATACCAATGTAATTTCAATCATGTTAAGAGAGTAATGGTGACTTCACATGTTATTGTAGTTAGTTACATTATAGAATATTACTTATTTTTCTTGTTAAAATGTAGTTTTTCATTTCCTACATTTATTAGATTTCATTTTCTATTAACAATTGAATACCATTTCAGTTTATAGACTATTGTTTTATTAGATTTTACCGATGAATTTTTCAAAATACAAAAAAAAATTAAAGTAGTTTTTCCTTCATAACATACTCAGTTTTAAATTACATGTAGTGTCATACGAATATTCGTATTATTGTTAACTAAATGATTTATATTTTACTGATTTAATATTAAAGTGTAAGAATGTCAGTCATTGTTAGTTCTTGTCTAGTTTTCATTAAAAAGAACAAAGATCTTTTATATGGATATCTTATAAATATATAATCATTGCTAAGTAAGAAGTTAAGTTGTTGCTATCGCAACAATCCTGGCAGACAATTGAGTAATATTTTGATGATTTATTTTGTTTGTAATTAGTTATTATAAGAAGATCTAGATCCTAGATATTAGAATAAAATTTATTTTCTACTGTATCCATTTCAAATGTTAAAGTATTGTTTAATATTTTTGAAATCCCTGAATATCAGGCCTTGTTATAAATAAGCTGCATAATCAATAAATAGAACAAGGGACTTTTTGTTGATAATCCAAATACTCAAAGTTTACGTAATGAGAATTATAGCGCGTGTGCAAACTCTTGAGGGTTGATTATGCTGCAATTTAGCATGTTGGAACGTCTAGAGAGAAGGTTGACTTTTTGCACTTCTGTATATAGTCAAAAGAGAGAAACCTGTATAATAGTAAGATCTTATTTTGAATAAAAACGTCTATAATTACAAGGAGTTTTGTTAAGGCTAATAAAATGACAGACTGAGCAAAATTGCTTGCAAAAGTGGCACAGAGTTAGCACTCCATACCCCTTCAAACATGTTGCTTTGCTTTATTGTGGACAGCTTGTAGTTTGCCAGGATTTTTTCAGCTGGAAAGATATGCCATCCTTCCGAGATCTCATGACTGACAAAAACTCCATTGGGCCAAATCTGCCTGAAGATCATTACCAAAAATAGCAGGTACTTCAACCATTAAGGTGAAATCATGGATCAGATATTCCGTACATTTTTCAAAACTACTGCATGTTTAAAACTTCAACGGAAAAAAAAAAAAAAGCAAGAGAGAAAGAACTATACTAAGGACATATATTATACAAATCAGTTTCTGCCAATTTCAGTGGTTTATTGTTCACAAAAAAAAAAAATCTTCAAAACAAGTATTGACTTTCACAAAATTTAAACCATAAACAGGCAAACCAAACAGCACACCGTAGCTATAGTTGTTATGTGATTGTTTTTTAATTGCCGTAGGATCCTGTTCTTTCAGCAGGTGAAAAAATAAAACACAGTTCAAATTTCACGGTTTTAATTTTCAACTCGAGCACTCAAAAAAGCAAATGTGATAATGGGCACTCGTTTAATGAATTAGTGTATCCAGCCTTCACTCCAGCTGGTTATCATGTTGCACTTATCCGCAACCCTACAGCCTTCATCTGCTGAAAGGACAGATGTGCTTGGTTTTACTATTATGTAATCACAACTTACTTTCTGCTTGTAGTTGCTTAAAATTATGTATTTTGTCTTGGGCTGCAATTTGTTTTATGCTTATTTTATTATTACTGCGATAGTTGACTTTGCTGTATGGAAAAATAAAGTGAAATTGCCCTAATAAAACTTCTCTTTCTTAAGTATATTTGTGTATCTGAGACTGGAGAGTAAATTATTTTTTTGCGCGTTTCGAGTATCCGTGCCTGCCTGTCTTTCGGACCGTAGTGATAGGAAAATTCATTATCTGGTTTTAACTGATTGTGAGGAAGACATTCGCTATTTTTCTCACTAATTCTCCTTTGGTACTAAGAGTGAGAATCTGAATCGTGTGACGTTTGTCCGGTATTTTCTGAAAAGTCTTGCCCACCCCTTGCATGATGCTCTTATATGCTCTCCAATATTATTTTGAGTAAAAGGGGGGGGCGGATTCTCTTCTATCAGTTCCAGAGCACTGTCTTTGTGGCAAAGAGCTGTTTTGCGTTGGACTTCCCCAGGAGGCTAACCCTGGAAGCCTGGCCATCTAAGGGAACATTTCAGTAATGAAATAATCATTGATTCAGGGGATCAAAGAGGTCACACACATACAGCTGAGCCAGGCCGTGCCGTCACTTGTGTGTATGTGTGTGTGTGTGTTTGAATTTTTTAAACAATGACTTAAAATTTTGGTTGAAATGAAGGTGTAGGATCCCATATACCTTTGCATTTTGCCATTTCCACTAAGAGCCAGCGAAAGCCAAAGTTCCCATACGAGGAAATTGGCTCATTTGTTCATTCAGGGCCATTTTAGGTGATGGCCAGTTCATATTTGGCCAAAGGCTGCAAATGCTCCTTTGTAGATCTTGGAGGGGCGGGGGGGGGGGGGGGGTTGCAGGTTGTTTTGTTTCTCTAAAACTTACTGCGATGAAAGTAAGTATATTATTCATAATTAATACAATTCTGTTACTATTTGAGTTCTAGAGAACATTTCTGTTATTCTCAGTGGACCCAACTATTCCAGGGCCACTTAACAAAACATAGAGTAGCTGGCCTGGAGAGAAGTATCTACAGCAGGAGTTTGCAATCTTGGGTGACATCCAACTCTCTCCAATAGTCGTAAGTATTTTGGGTATCTTTGAACTGAAAACGGATTATAGTAAACGAACAGCCATTGTCACATTTTAAATGCTTTAAGCGATCCTGTATCCTATTAATCACAACAGAAAAAGGGTGTTTCCTATATTCCTTTTCCAGACAGCACTTACTGTTCCAGGGGAGCTATTAGTGTGGGGACCACCAGGGGTCCTCAGCTCGCAGGAGGGGACCCCATCTGAGACGTCATTAGTTTCTTATCTGGGGAGCAAAATCATCTGCTAGAGCTGCACTTTCCTTACAGGCCCTTGACACTCACAGAGTTCTCACTTGGGAATTCCTCCGGAGGTCAGGGACGTGTGGCCACCTAGGATGTCACTGGGGCACACCCTGAATGGAGCTTCCTTCGCCCAGGAAGTAGTCCAACCTGTGGGACGCTCAGCAGCAGGATTTTGTGACTTTTCTACTTGCTTTCACTCCCTTCTCGAATGAGTCTGGGGCAGCACCCTAATCTCGAGGTGCTCTGTGTTCTGGAGAGTCAAGGGTGCTGTCCTGTTACTCGAGGATTTGGAAACTGTTGAAAGCCTGGAAGGTCTGGGCTTTAAATGTTTAAAGTCTACTGTATTGACATCACCGAGAGGTCCAAAACTGTCAAACAGATTTAAATGTCGAGCGATTTGTTTTGAGTTCTCTCGATCTGTCAGGACAACACTGGGCCTCCTTGAAATGGCTTTGAGGCGGCACTGGCCCAGCCACCAGCTCGTCATTCTTGCTGTTGGTCCCAACCATCCCCAGAAGGGGCCTTGGCCCCAGCAGCACTTGGGGCGGGTGGTAAATCTGGAATCTTCCTTAGCCTGTGGCGGCGTGAGGCCACACTGGGCCACAGCTCTCCCTTTCCAAAGTCCCCAGGACTTGGACAGTAGGTTCTCCCAAAGGTCTGGCGTGCTCTCAACCCCAGAAGAATGAAATCCAGATGTGTGCTGGGCCTGACCTGGACCTGGGGCTTGGGAACTCTCCTTGTCCCCAGCACTACTGCCATGCTCCTCAAAGTCACCGGCACCTGCCCGGGAGGCCTGTCACCCTCAGGTGCTCTGTCTTAACCCCACCTGCCCCCCGTCACGGGTCCCAGGCAACCAAGGGCAGGTCCTGCCCTGTGTGCCTTCTGAGGAACCTGACCCCCCTCATTTCAACCCTTTTTTGTTGTTGTTGTAAGGACTTTTTCTTTGTTCATCCAATTTTTTTTTTTCTTTTGCCAATTAGATGTTGGGAACTAGAACGAAACACGGCCTGCTCTTGAATTTACCATTTTAGAAAAAAAAAAAAAAAAAGCAGCAGGTAAGAACACAGATTAAATCTGTTCCCACTACTGATCTGATAAAGGTCTTTCAGAAACGATTTCCTGAAGCCAGAGTGATCAGTCGCTCTCTCCCTAACTGGGTTTCAATAACGACAAAGCATAGACTTTCTTTTTCGACAGAAAACCAACCAGGAGCTTTATTCACGGTGGTTGGAAGCCCCTGGCTTGTTATGTTAGCTCTAACGGTCCCACTGGCCTCTTGGCGGAGCTGGGGGTGTGGAATCCCTGACCTCGGAGCCTGCGAGAGCTCGGCGGCCGGCTTCGGCCCGGCTTCGGCTCAGCTTCAGGTGGGCCTGCGTGATTCCACCTGCCGGGCACAGTCTCGCTGGAGGGAGCTTGTAGCCCACGCAGACACTTCCTGGGCCTCGGCCGTGTTGGGTCTCCTTGGACCTAAAAAAGCAGCCATGGAAGGAAACATCTCCATAGGAGGGTCCCGCCTCTGTGTGACTCCTCAGGCCCAAGTTGATTAAATCCGTTTTGGCCCTAGATACACAGTTCTGGGGAGGGAGTTAGGTCCTGAGTCCTGCCCCCCCCAAATTGCAACTGAAATGCAGTTGCCTGGACAAGGAGAGCTACAACCAAGATTGCCCATGCAGACAGCATAGGGTCACAGGCCAACATCGAGTTCGTCATAGACTTCGACACCAGCAGCTATAGTGGCTCTGGAGGTCTAGAAATAAGCGAGCATTGGGCAGAAGTACATCCTTGAAATTTGGGGCAACGACGTGCCAGGGAGCCAAAAATTTATAGCCAAGCAGCTCTCCAAAGCCCACTTAGAATGGCCCACAGTCCATTAGTCTGGAAGGAATTACAAGCCTCTTGCCTGAAGTCCTATAGTGAGAAAGTTAAGCAGAAAACCTAGACGCCACCCCCCTCCTTCCTCCGTCCCTCCCTCCCTCACCCCCTCCTCCCCGAAGCCCCAGGATCTAGGGTGACTTTCCGTTCAGGATGAAAGAGGAGCTGGAGGCCTGCGGCAGAGGCTGAGCCAAAGAAGCCACAGTAATTGGCATCTAACAAACTAACAGTCAAAAAATCTGGGCCCTGAATGGGGTCTCAGGAAGAGAGCACCTTAGTGTATGTTCCCCCGGGGCCCCCTTTTTGTCGCAAGGCAACCAGTTCCCGGTTGTGAACTTAGGGGGGCGGCCCTAAAGAGCACTAGAAGTAGTGACATCTGGGGTGGGGGGAGGCTAAGGAACCGGGGCCTTTTGCATGGTAAAGACAGGTACCCCCCAGGGAGACCAGTATCACCGATGCTGGTAGGAAACAAACCACATAGGAAGAGATTAGAACCTCCTATCATGTTTTTTAAGACCTGTGTTGAAAATGTCCTTAAATTCACAGATATCCAAGCTCCACATTAGAAATGACCATAAAGCTCCCCTCAGGAGTGTCTGTGGTGGTTGAGATCAAGGGCTCTGGGGCCGGACCCCCCGATTCATCTCTCAAACCCTTCAACCCTTTGCGGTCCCTTCCTTCTCCGTGACTCAGTTTCCACCCTAGTGAGACGGACACCCTAACAGGAATACTCACCTCACGGGGTCAGGGAGTGGTTCCCAGGCCTTGCTGAGGTTGGGAATTATCCGACAGATTTTTTAAAAAGTGCTGATGCTCGGTCCCTACCCCCCGGGACCTTCTGATCCGGTTGCCGTGGAGGCAACTCTTGGGGGAATCTGCGCAAGGTGCTTGGAGCAGGGCCTGGCGCGCGGCCCGCACTGGGCACCTGTTACCTGCCATGGCTCTTCTCCCGGCCTTTCGCGGACTCCCGCACGTGCCCTTTGGCTGCCAGCTCGGGGTTTCGGTGACACTTCCCTTTGCAAGGAGCCAGGTGTGCACCCTGTCGATCTGTGTTACCTGCGGTTCTCTTCCCTGTTGAGTCGGGAAGCCTCCTCTCCCCCCGCTGTGCCTTCCCCTCGGCCCCTGCTCCTTTCTGCACGTGCAGTGAACGTCCCCAAAACAGAATCAGGTACTTTTTTGACTCACCTCGAAAACTTGTCTTTCATTTTCCAGCACGACAGGACCGCAGATCATCATCCCCACGTCAGGTCAGCCCGAAGGTGACAGTTTGGACGTGTCTGGGCTTAAGTATTATTTGAATGTTCCCGCCTCTAATTTGGGCCTGAGAGTATTTGCAGGCCCAAGAATGGATGCCTTAATCATCACTTAAGAAATGTGCCTTTAGACAACGTGTTCCTAATACGTGTATGTTTATCAAGAGAATCTTTCCAGATCGTTTTTTGTCACAGGCTTATTTTAGATGCTGACGTTAGTGTGAACTGAGCTCTAGAAACTGTAGTGAGGCTCCCACTATGTGCCAGGCACTGCGCTAGGCTCGCAGGGACCGGATGCAGGGCCTCAGGCTCACAGTGTAATGACTAATGCAGGCATCTAGGACCCCGAATACAGCCCGGGCCGTTAGTTCCCACCTCCCACAAGTCTCCCAAGCTCTCTAACTGCATCACAAAGTAATTGAGAATAGCATTAAATGAAAACGACGCTCCTTTTGAATATAGTAATACGACTACCCTGCTCATTACTCAAACCATTTTGCCCTTAAGAAGTAATCTGGATATTGAAAAAAAATACGTGTGATTACGTTAATGACAGCATTTTTTTTGTAATGAACAGTCTTTGTTTCAGTCGTTAGAAAATGACTAAGTAACGTATAATGGAGTGTTATGTATTTAAAAAGCATTTTTTCAAAACTGATTTGATTACACGGGTAAGTAATTTTAGTGGTAGGATTATAGGAGGCTCTTTAAATTTTCTGGGTTTTAAAATCTAATTGTTTTCGTAAACATTTGTTACTTTTGATTTAAATTACTTCCTTTATTTTTCCTTTATTTCTTTCCTTTGAGTCACTTACGTTGCTCCTTAGACCATCTGCCCCTGTAAGTGACTGAGTTTACTCAATCCAGAATATTAACGCGTCCTCTAAAACGTGCACTTTAACTATCACTGTTAGTTGAAAATTCTATAAAATACCTTGCCACGTTGGTAAAATAAGTATGTTGCTTTGGGGAAGAATCGGAAAAGGATTTTGATAAATAAAACTCCTCTCAGTATCATCTTGGGGTCACCATTCTCTAAAACCCTACCTCGTTTCTGGGATGCCATCACTCTCAATTTACGTCCTATTTATAGCACAGTTTTCCATTTAAATTTTTTTTTAATATTTTTTTTAATTTATTCATGGGAGACACAGAGAGAGAGATGGATTAATCTATTTGTTTAATAGGTAGGTATCTCCTCACCCTCCTGCCCTCCAAAAGACACCCTGGTTCATCAAAACTGGTGAATCTATACTTTTATTGAAAAAGACGACTAAGTATATCTTAGGCCATATATACTTGTGGGAAATCTGCTGGCAGGGCAACTGCATTAACGGGGGAGATGAGGACAAGTCGCTGCTCTCCAGGGAGGTGGCATTGGAGCAGACCTGAAAGGAGGGAAGGAGGCCTAGCGTTCCTCAACTGGGCCGCACACCTTTTGCAGACTCATCCTTTGGGCTCCATGAAATGCCCCCCACCCCCAGAAACATTCTTTTCTTCCCTCCTGATGCCACGAAGCAAGCACTCTTTGTTTCTCGCTCTATCTTTGCAGGGCTGATTGCTTTTACCTCCGTCTTCATCCCTATTTTATCCTCCCTGACGGGGCAGGTGGATCATCTTTCATGCATCGGAATCTCGCCGGAGAAGATTCACAAATCCTCTCCTCCTCTCTTACCAGGAGGGGAGGAACAAGTTTTAGTCCCCTCCGACCGGCCCCCGGTGCACCGTACCAAGTTCTGCAAGGAACAAGCCCTGGGTGAACGTGGGTTTGCTTGGATTTTAATTAAATCGTTCTCCTCGCTGCAGTTGACAATGCGGCTCTGGAACATTCTATTGGATGCTGCTTTTTCAGGCCCTGAAAACAACCCAACCCCTGAGAATCTAGAAAGATAGAGAGGATCTCAGTGCTTTCGATTTTTTGAGACCCAGTCTGGTGACAAGAAGGGGTTCTTTCCAATCCCACAGCCCACTCTGACCCTCTCACCGTGCCACCCTAGAGGAATTTAGAGTGTGTTTAATGAAACTTCCTTCCTTCTTGAGTAAAAGCTGTGATTACCAAACTCAGTATCTGGGGAGAGGAGGATGTAGGAAGGGGTATTGTGGGATGTGTGCTATACCTTAGGGACAGATCCTTACGAGGAGTCTGTCTGTGGTGAGAGAACCAACCTTTAGGGTATTTTTACCTCCTTTCAAAGATTTCTAAGTCTGAGACTGAGAGTCTGTGGCCTTGCATGCAAATGTCTTTCCCTCTCATCTGCTGAACTGTTTTTATTTATATATTCCTTTTCCCAGGCACCTCCAGCCTGTGTTAATTAGCATCAACAGCGGAGCAGAGGAGGCACACAAGCCACTTATTTGTGAACAAATTATAAGAATTGCAGCAGAAATTGATTTGTACAGAAGATACGCCTACAGTCTGAGTGCGTGTTAATATATTTATCTTGTTTCAATTAGTTGGTTTCTTTTTCTTCCTTCCCGTCCCCTTCATATTATTTCACAAGGCTCTGAGCTCTGATCATAATTTTCATCTCCTCAGCTCCCAGCAGAACCCTCCTAAGAAAAGGTATATTGGACGATTATTTCATCTCATGGGACTTGAAAGGGTCTGGGAAACCCGACTCCATCCCCCTACAAACAATTTTCCCACCTGTTCACTGCTCATTAACAGCCCGTGAATAAGAGATAAAAATTTTCCATTTTACAGTTAATGAGATCTCAATGCTTTAGGAGACTTCGTGGGAAAATGACTTCAATTTTTTCTTCTGTCTCTCTCTCCATCCTTCTCTCCCACCCTGTCTTCACCTATTTTTTTCCCCCTGTTCTCTCTTCTGTAAGAATTTAAAGAATGCTAATCTGGGCGGTGCACTGTGGTAGAGACTGAGGATGATACATTTAATCTGAATCAGTCTTTGTGCTCCGAGAACACAAAGAAGTGTTGGAAAGACGGATGTCAACAAATAGCCACAATTCAAACTGATCATTTAAATCCCAGAAGACTATGCAAACTGCAATGGAAAAGATAGAGAACCATCCCTGATCCCTAAGGAGCAATGGGGAAGAAAGAGCCAGAAGATGATGGGTCTACGGAACACAGATCGTCCCAACTTTACAGTTTTCCCATGTCATGCAACTTTCTTTTTTTATTTTATTTTATTTTTTATTTATGATAGTCACACACAGAGAGAGAGAGAGGCAGAGACACAGGCAGAGGGAGAAGCAGGCTCCATGCACCGGGAGCCCGACGTGGGATTCGATCCCGGGTCTCCAGGATCGCGCCCTGGGCCAAAGGCAGGCGCTAAACCACTGAGCCACCAGGGATCCCCCATGCAACTTTCTAAAAGCTTTATCACACTCATATAATGAAGAAAAAAAATATATATATATAAAGAAAATACTATTTGCCTTCCAGAGTTACACAATATCCAGTCCTTCAGTGTGTTAAGTCAAAGATGTGATCATCGCCTGAGTTTTTTGGTGCCCCCAGATCTGTTAATCCTATTTCTTTAACCTGAGTTGATCGATGTGTCAGCAGAATGTGGGCATCTTTTTAAGTTAATCTGACTTGCCAATATCAAGTGCATCCCCACCGTGTACCTGGATAAGTGGTTACAATATTTTGAGACAGACATAAAAAAAAGATATTAAAATGCTTACTCATTACATTAAAAAAAAAAAAAACCTTCAAAGGACAGGACTTATTTACTAATCTTATTTCAAGCATGACTATTTAGGGGTGAGTGAGTACACTAGGTCACTACCATGTTTTGACCTCAATTTAATCATTATACCCACATTTTAATTTTTCCTCCAGCCTTGTTATTCATGGAAAATGGACTGATCCTAATTTGATATTACTTTTCTTCTCTGGCTGACCCTGTGGGTGGAGGTTCCCCATGATTGTGAGATGAAAAAAACTCTGGGAGGCTGCTGCTTCACCTTATTAATTTCCAAATTGCAAACCACTTGTCGTCCCATAATTGCAAAACCCTTGAACAAACTAATCGATTCTCTTGTATTCTGAGAGTTTCGAAAGATGGCAAATTAACGAATCACTAGAGTCTAACACTTTCAGCTGAAGAACAAATATTTATCGAAGGATTGCTCTGGGCTACGTGCGTGCTTACAGAGTTGCACGCCTCTCTCCTGCCCTGGTGGAGGTCATGGTTCAGGTGAGGAAAAAGGTACTGGAGCTTAACATATAGGACCTAGAAGCATGTAGGGGATGGGGTGATCGGTGGGGTCCAGCACTAAATCTAGCTTCAGGTGGTGTGGGAAGCTCTCCTGGAGGGGGTGCCAACCAGGTAAGCCATAATATCTGGGGAAGGATGAGGGAAGGGCATCCCAGGAGGAAGAGGCCACTGTAACTAAACACAGAGGAAGTGAGTATGAGACATTCATGTCATTATTGTCTAAAATACAAGGTAAATGGGAAAGCTGGAGAGGCTGGAATGGGATCACAGAGACCTCATGGGTCTCAGTAAAGACTTTGTGCTTTCAGAGGCCAGATGGAATATTCTGGTTGCCACTGTCAAGAGTATCTGTGAAGGCCAAAGTAGAAACAGGAAAACCAGTTCTTGGTTATGAGACATCACTGTCAGGATTAAGATCCCGAGTAGTCTGGGCCAGGATGGATGAAACGTGCAAAAAAACAATCTTACTGGGGACAAAGTGGGAGAAAGTGGGAAGGACCATTTGACACTGTGAAGGGAAGAGGGCGAGGAAGAGAGGGTCCGAAGGGCTCAGGCTCCAGCAGAGTTCCAGGAGACTTTCAGCCAGGCCACCAGAGACTCCAAGCCCAAGTGGCCTGTTAAAGAAGCCATGCATTTTGCTATTTGGTGTCTGCATTTTGCATGGGAGGGTAAGGGGTAGTGAGGGAGAGATGGGCTTCATTTTACTATTTGGTGGGGGTGGGGTTGAGCGTGGGGAGCCTGGTCAGAAGGTAGCAGGAGGGCCACCTTCTGGTAGGTAGAGTGATGGGCCCTCGTTCTAGGACTGGGCTGGAGAAGGGCTGCCACAAGGCCTGCTGGGAAGGAGAAATGGGCAAGATCACTGCACTTTTCAGAAACGTCAAGGCGCCAACCCAGCCAGGTGAGTACAGAGAGGCCATCCCCACCCTCAGGGTGGTCTTAAAGCTGGGACGGTCCACACACAGAGTCCATGGAGCTGGTGAAGAAGCACACAGCCCAGGAGCTCAGAGACTGCCACATGTCAGAAAATGCTGCCTACTCCCCCAGCCCATGGCCAGTCAAGTGTCCTGGAAAGGGTTCCTGGTCCATCCCATGGAGCACTGCAATTGCCCTGGGAGGTGTGGCTCTCTCTGTTGTCATTGCTTCCAGGAATGAATTGCCCAGGTAGCTGCCACTGCCTCCACACTGTGGGCCCTACCCTAGGCTCCGTAACTCCCCGAGGCTCCCTGTCCACTGCCTTCACATACCTAGCCCTCACCTCTGCATCAGGGCAGCAAGGTTTGGGGTTTGTGTGCCCAGTGAGCAGGAGGGATTGAGGTCCCATAAGAGGAAAGTGAGGCAGAGCCAGGACCTCTTGTCCAGCCTGGAGACAGAGTGGTCCCCCATTCCTCCAGACCCAATTCCCATTCCTACCTCCCTAGGCTGGTCTCAGTAGGACAACCGTACAGTGTAGCAATCCCACTTCTGGGTATTTATCTGAGGGAAATGAAAAGATATCTGCATCCTCATGTTCACTGAAGCATTTTTACAATGACTAAGACATTAGACATTAGACATCTAGACAACCTAGATGTTCAGAGATGGATGAATGGATAAAGAGAGAGAGGAGGATAGAATAGAATATTATTCAAGCATAAGACAGAATGAAGTCCTGCCATTTGTGACCATACAGATCATAGATGGGCCTATGGACCTCGAGGGCATTATGCCAGGTGAAATAAGTCAAACAGAGAGGGAAAAATACCATATGACCTCACTTATATATGGACTCTAAAACCAAAACAAAACAGAACTCATAGATACAGAGAACAGATTGGTAGTTGGATGGGCAAAATGAGTGAAGGTGGCCGAAAGATATAAACTCCAGCCATAGAATAAATAAATCTTGGGGATACGATGTACAACACAGTGACTATAGTTAATATAGTTGAGAGTGGATCTTGAAGGTTCTTATAACAAGAAAAAAGATAATTCCGTGTGGTGATGGATGATAACTACACTTGCAATGATTATTCTACATTGCATGAAAAGATTGAATTGTTGTGTTGTGCATCTAAAATCAATGTAATGTTACATGTCAATTAAATCTCAATTAAAAGGACTCATTGATAAAAACGAATGCAAATTAAAAGACTTTTATTTTCCCAGGGCTTTAGAGTGTTAAAAAAAAAAAAAAAAACTAAGCTAAAAAGGAGGAATAGCTCATGGAAAACATAGCCTTGGCATGAATGCAGTGGTGGAACGAGGAGGGAAGTAACAAGCTTTGTCAGTTGATGTTGCTTCCTACACAGTTGGAGATCTGGGAGGTGCATATTCATGGCTGCTACAGGGATGGGAAGGAATATATAAAGTATAGCAGTCTGGCAAAGTGTGATTTGTGATTGATTGAATATGGAAGCCAAAGAGAAAGAGGAAGGACACAGGGTGACTGTGGTTTCTGTGCCACCTGGTACAAAGCAATAATTGATGGAGAAAGAATGGAGGATTTAATAGGAATGGGAGTAAACTCCTTTTTTTAAAATCAGATTGAATATTAAATGTTTTTGGAATATCTACGTGGATAGGGTCAGCTCACAACTAAGAAAACATATCTGAAGACACATGGGTCTCAATGGGCCTTATGCTCATCCTCATCCACAGCTAGATATAGATATATATCCATAAAGATGAAGCTATTTGCTTGTCAGAGCATCAGATTTAAGAAGCATTCGGTCTGAAGTTATTTGTAAGATGCAACTTTATAAAATTAACTATATTAAAGTAATTCTGTTCAACAAAGGTTAACATTAGGAAACTGAATAGGCAAGCCAACTAAAGTCAAATACACAGATTTTTTTTTTTAAATCTTGAAATTAATAAGAAAAAGACTGATTAAGCAAGGGACTTAGATGGGTACTTCATAAAAAAGGCTATTCGGTGCAAAGATAAAAATAAAATGAGACACTACTACCAATCTTCCCTATTTACTGAAATGAAAAAGTCTGACCATATCAGGTTTTTAGTAAGGATGTGAAACACTCATATGTGGTTGGCTAGAGTGCAAATTGGTCCAACCACTTCCTGAGAAGTTTCGTGAAGTTGAAGCCCCGTATAACCTATGGCCCACCAAATCTACCCTTGGGCTTACATCTAACAGAAATGCCTGGAAATGCACCAGAAGATCTGCTCGACAACGTTTGTGGAAGCCTTGGAAACGGAAACAGTGGCCGACCAGAAATGACCCGAATATCTATCCGTGATCGATTGTACGAACAAATGGTGACATAATCATAAAATGGGAAATCACATTGATCAGTGAAGATACACAAGTCATAGCCACAGGCAGCAGCACAGACAAAACTTGCGGAATGTTGGCGGAATGAACCAAACATAAAACGTGCTATGACCCCACTGATATGAAAATAAAATGCCAGGATCCCTGGGTGGCTCAGCAATTGAGCATCTGCCTTGGGCCTGGGGTGTGATCCTGGGGTCCCGGGATCAAGTCCCGCATCGGGCTCCCTGCCTGGAGCCTGCTTCTCCCTCTGCCGGTGTCTCTGCTTCTCTCTCGCTCTGTCATGAATAAATAAATAAAATCTTAAAAAAATGAAAATAAAAAATAAATAAATAAAAATAAAATGCCAGTAACACTATCGTATTTAGAGATGTGTACCTGAAGTTAAGATGTAAGGAAAAGCAAGGATGTGGATTGTAATTGAGAAGGGACAACTGGAGCTTTCGTAGGCATGTTGACAATGTTTTATTTCTTGATGTGAGTGATGGTTACATGAGTGCTCATGTTATTAAAATACGTATTATATATTTTATATTAATATAAATATATATTTATATTTATGTATATTAAAATTAGTGTTTTGGATAGCCATACCTCATTATATTGTGTTTCAGATACTCTCCTTTTTCTTTTTTACAGATTGAAAGTTTCTGACTACCCCACGTGGAGAAGATCGATCAATGCCATTTTCCCAAAAGCATGTGCTCACTTTGTATCTTTATGTCACCTTTATAATATTTCAAAAATTTTCACTATTGCTGTAGGTGTTACAGTGATCTATGGTCAGTGATTATGACTCCATTGAAAGCTAGATGATGGTTAGCATTTTTTTGTGATAAAGTATTTTTTAAATTAAGGCATATAAATTGCTTTTTTAGACATAATGCTTTTGCATGCTTCATGACCTATATTATAGTGTAAGCCTAAATTCATTTGACTCACTTCATTGTGATATTTGCTTGATTTCAGTGTTCGGAATCAAACTGCAATGTCTCCAAGGTATACCTATACCTTTTCTGTTTACTTGCTGTATTTTACAATAAAGAGATAAAAACCGAGAAGCAAAAAGGGACAAAAGCAATACCTTCTTTTCCTGAAAAGAAAACATACGAGGTAAGTTGAGAAGAAAAGATGAACGTCTTTTAACAGATGATAGGAAACTAGGAGCTGATTTTTACAGTAACAATTTTAAATACACGGGCTTTGGGGATTTGTTTTGAAAAAAATAATTTCCTCTATTCACAGAATTTTTTCTTTTACCAAAAAGTTTCAATAAGTTGGAAAAATGGGCGTAGAAAGAAATATGTTACTTCTGATTATTAATTAAAATTTATAAATAAACAAGTAGAGGAAAGTATGTTCTTCTTCAGTTTGACTACTTCTCAGGTACCTAACTGATATCACGAGGGAGACAGCAGAAAGAAAACTTAGGAGGATATGTAGAAAAATACAAACCACAGTAGCAAACCACTTGTCAAACCTCTTCATATCCATGAAAAGTGAAGCCTCAAAATGAGTCAGTGCTTCCTATGATTCAGAACATGAACCCATGCTATTTATGAAATGTGATGTGGTGATTAATTGAATTCCTCAAATGCAGAGATATGTCTCTTATTTGGCTTTTAAAAATATCAAATTCGTTTTGGGGGCCATGCTTATAAAAGAATTAGTCATTCACAATCCTAAATCTATGGCCATGTTTATCACCAGACAATTGTTTGGCAAGATTATATTCTCAATTAAAGGGAATGCCCAAAATTGCTCAAGCTCACATTTTCTTGATATATTAGTTCTTGGTTGGAATTCTGAGGTAGTTTTTAGGTAGTTTCTTATCATCTTGCCTTTTTTGTTTTTTAGTTTTTCCTTTTTATAGCGAAGTGCAGAAGATGTGGCCAGTGTGCACTTCCAGCAGATGTCAGTGTTGGTGCTGGATATAATCTAGAAAGTCCTCCAAACCGGGGGCCTCACCTTGAGGATGAGCAGGGTTCTGTGCAGATCCTCAATTCTTGTGCAGTGTGGGAAGGTAGTCAGAGAATCCTGTTCTTTTGTAGGATGTTTTCTTCAGAAATATATTGCTGTGAGTTAGGAAATAGATACGGCTTCAACATTTTCTTCCATCTCTTTTAGATTTAGCTTGTTCTAGTTGCACATAAATTGTATGAATTTATTCTTCCTCTTGCTCCAAAAAGTATATTCACTATCTATTTCTCTGTCTGAATTTCTTCCCAGAATGATGATTTTTTTTTTTTTGGCTTCAAGAATTTCAATGTGTTTGTCTCAGAAAAATATATTTAGCACCCACCAGGTACCAACAGAATAGAATATTCTAGCTGCCTTAAAGGAAGGAAGCCTTGTCATTACAGCAGTAAGTTCTATCACAAGATATAAACAAATTACCAAGAAAGCACAGGAGACAGGGTAACAAATACTGTCTAGGAGGGAGAGGTAGGCTTCATTGGGGAAGGCATGTGGAGCCTTGAAGGATGAATACGAGCTTCCCAGGGAAGGGTTTTCAGAGAAGAAATGACATGCAAAATTCTAACGAATGTTGGTCATGCATATAAATGACTTTAGATCATAGTCCTTGATTCTTTGGAGAGTACTTGAAGTATATTCAAGTAGTTAAGAATAATTTGGGAGTAAGGGCGTCTGGGTGGCTCAGTTGGTGAAGCATCCAACTTTTTTTTTTTTTTAATTTTTATTTATTTATGATAGCCACACAGAGAGAGAAAGAGAGAGAGGGAGAGACACAGGCAGAGGGAGAGGCAGACTCCATGCACCGGGAGCCCGATGTGGGATTCGATCCCGGGCCTCCAGGATCGCACCCTGGGCCAAAGGCGGGCGCCTAAACCGCTGAGCCACCCAGGGATCCCAAGCATCCAACTCTTGATTTCAGCTCAGGTCATGCATGACTCAGGTTTGTGAGATGGAGCCCCTGTGGCAGGCTCTGCTCTGCTCCAGCCTGTTTAGGATTTTCTCTCTCTGCCCCTTTCCCCCTCTGAAAAGAGAAGAATAGTTTGGGATCAAGATCAATGGCCATTTAAAAAGTGGTTAAGGACACAGAGTTTAGAGTCTACACAGATTCAAATTCTTGCTTTCCAATGATTAGGTTATGATACAGGAAAAAATTCAATATTCTTTTGCACCAGTTTCTTCATCTGAAAAGGAGATAAAGATGATATCAGGACTTTCTAGAATTGTTAAGAAGACTAAGTGAAATAAATATAAAGTACTTAGTGTTGTATGTGCCGCATAGGAAGTATTCAAAATGTTAGCTATTATTGGGAGTTATTTTATCTCATTAATGATGAAGAAACGTACAAGAAAGGTGACACTGAGCAGAGGTACTTAGATTATAGTTGGCAAAATAAGTGAACCTTTTTTTTTAACAAATAGTTCACCAATGTTTCATATTTATGCAGAATTTGCTCTATCTTTTAGGGAAGAAAACATGTCAAAACAGGCATTTTAAGCAGTCATCTGTTCTACATGTCTTGCTTTGTGGTGTTGGATCACATTCACATGCTATCAGCGAAGGGCCAACTCAGATTCGGAAACATACCGAGAAAAAGGCAGGAGACAGGCTGAAAGAACAGAATGTGAGAAATTTCCTCCATGTAACAACAGTGCTCAAGCACTTTCAGGAGAAAATCAGGGTTATTGAGGACTTTGTCAACACGAGCCTGGAAGCCAACATTGAAAGTCTGATCGCCCAGCAGTCTGCTTTCCCTCCTGTCCTGTGAAGAAGAGTGACTCCTTTCATAAGTCATAATTGGGAATGGAATGCATTGGTTGAAGGAGAGAATGGGAATCATATCCTCAGCTCCCTGGTTTATTGACTAGAACTCCAAATCTGTGAGGAAGGTGAATGGGGGGGGGTATTAAATTTGGGTTGACCGTGTGGTCCATGTTCATATTTACTTTATGCAAGTGATCAGATTCAGAAAGTGAAATTAAATAAAAGAGGGGGAAACAAGACTTAAAGAAGAAAATCAAGGGGAGCCTGGGTGGCTCAGTCAGTTAAGTGTCTGCCTTTTGGCTCAGGTCATCATCCCAGGGTCCTGAGATCAAGCCCTGCATTGGGCTTCCTGCTCAGTGGGGTGTGGGGGAGGTCTGGTTCTCCCTCTGCCCCTCTCCCTGCTCATGCTCTCTCTCTCTCTCTCTCTGTCTCTCTCTCCTCTCTCTCAAATAAATAAATAAAATCTTTTTTAAAAAGAAGAAAATCTAGTTCTCCAACCATCAGAGTGAACAAAATTCCAGTGACTGAGCAGATATATCTTACACTGACTTTCCAGGCAACCAAAGTGAAAAAGTGGAATGAGTTGAATAACTCACCTGAAAAGAGAAACATATATGGGCAACCTGATTCTAAAGTTTTATGGAGAAACAGACATCCCAGAATAGCCCACACAATATCAAAGGAGAAGAACAAAGTTGGAGCGATAATGGTACCCAACTTCAGGACTTACTGTAAAGCTACAGTAACCAAGACAGTGTGGTATTGGCAAAAGAGTAAACAAATAGATCAATGGAAGAGAATAGAGAGCCCAGAAACAGGCTCACATGAACGTAGTCAAGTGGTCTTTGGTAATACAATGGAGCAAAGATAGTCTTGCCAACAAGGTGGTGTTGGAACAACTGGACATCTACATGGAAAAAAAAAAAAGGAATCTAGACACAGAACTTACACCCTTCACAAAAATTAACTAAACATGAATCATAAAGATAAATAGACCACACAAAACAGTAACAATTTTAAATTGTTGAGATAATGTAGGAGAAAATTTAAATTGTTGAGATAATGTAGGAGAAAACTTAGATGACTTTCGGTATGGTAATGACTTTTTAGATGCAACACCAGAGATATGATTCATGAAAGAAATCACTGAGAAGCTGGACTTCACTAAAATTAAAAGCTTCTGCTCATTTAGGGATGCCTGGGTGCACCGTCGGTTGAGTATCTGACTTTTGGTTTCAGCTCAGGTGTGAGCTCAAGGTCCTGAGATGGAGCCCCACGTCAGGCTCTGCACTCAGCACAGAGTCTGCCTAAGACTCTCTCTCTCTCTCCCTCCATCTCCCCTTTGCCTCTCTCTCTAAAATAAATAAGTAAATCTTAAACACCCTAAAAAACAAAACCTCTGCTCAGTAAAACAGAATGCCAAGAGATGGAAGACAAGTCACAGACTGGGAGAAAATATTTGCAAAAGACACATTTGATAAAGGTCTGTGAACCAAAATATATAAGAACTCAAGAGAAGCCAATCTGAAAAGGCTACATACTGTATGATTCCCATACATGACATTATGAAAAGGCAAAAGTATGAAGACAGTGAGAAGTTCAGTGGTTGCCAAGGGTGAGCTGTGGGGGAAAGATGAATAAGCAGAGCACAGGGGATGTTTCTAGAACAGTGAAAATACTCTGCAAAACATTTTAATGATAGATACGTGACCCTATACAACTGTCCAAACCCAAAGAATATACAACACCAAGAATGAACCCTCAAATAAGCTATGGACTTTGGTGGCTGTGATGTGTCATTGTGTGTTCCCCCACGGTAGCAAATGTACCAGTCTGGTACATGATGGTGATAATGGGGGAGGCCATGCTTCTGTGGGGCCGGGAATATATAGGAATGCCTTTGTCTGTACTTTTCTCTCAGGGTTGTTGTGAACCTAAAACTGCTTTTAAAAAAATTCAAATCTTAAAAAGAGAGAGAAATACGTCAGTCTCTCAAAGAAAGCCAAGTTTTTACCGAAGGGAAATTTTGTCGCACAAGATACTATGTAAGGAGCCGTGAGTTAAAGAATTAAGGATATTCCCAACAACCATTTCACAGTTTTCCCACCTTTTAGCTTATTCAATGTATATTTGGGTAAGTAAGATAGCTCTACAAAGTTTTAAACACACCCATGAATTCTTCTTTTCTTAAATTCTAATTACTCATAACGACAGTAATCTATCCTCTTTCCATGTGCTCCTTTTGGCTGCATACCATCTCCTCGCCATGTGAACTTGAATGAGTGGCTCACTCCCCATGCACCTTACACCGTCCCTTCACATACAAAATGAGAACGAGTATTAACTACTCAGTGCTTCGGATTTTAGGAGTTCAGAAATTTCCCAGGAGGAAACAACCTGTCGACTGCCATGATAAGACTAAAGATCTTATCCCAAATAAATCCCATTGGCCTGAGAAGGATTCCATTGACTCAAGTTGATGAGCAACTATATATTCCTTGGTTTAAAGTTTAAAAATATGAGTTAGTTGTCACTTGACACATGTCTTATTTGGTAGATGAACTCTTTCAACATGGAGAATATAGGATACGTTACAGGAGTTAAATTATCGGGAGCCTCAGTTCCAAAATTGGTACAATTTGGGGATAGGAAATATGGGATATACTTCATTTTCCTTCTCTGGAAAAGATCTGGCTTCTCTCACCTGGCACTAACCTGCTTCCTGGAATAGCATGTGCGCAAAAAATATACCTTTATTTTTCCTGCAAAGAAATTTTCTGGATGCAAAAGCCCTCCTTAATTAATTTTGTGATTGAGCTGTCACTGTCCGGTCCTCACTGGCCATCTTCTGTGAGGACTGCACTCACAACCAGCTCCCGGCCAGGACAATTCTGCACACATCTGCTGCTACAGGACTCCTAATCTCAGCTGAAGGAACCAACCCCAGGCTTACATTAATCATTTCCCTTCTCGTCCAACTTCTGTACCCTTTCTCTTGGACTTCGAGAAGTCTTGGCTGCTCTCACATAGCCCTCTGTGGGGCTGAGAAGCTACAATCTATGTCTCTAACATCCCTCGCAGTGTTCTTTTCTCTTTTTTTTATGATTTTATTTATTTTTTTGACAGAGAGAGAGAGAAAACAAGTAGGGGTAAGGGCAGGCAGAAGGAGAGGGAAAAGCAGGCCAAGGAGCCAGACGTAGGACTTGATCCCAGGATCCTGGGATCATGACCTGAGTGGAAAGCAGACACGTAACTGATTGAGTCACTGAGGTGCACCCCTCGCAGGCTTCTTGAGCCTAGTTTTCACCCCATTTGGTGGGAGGACTGAAGCAAGATTGGCCATCACTAGAATCCAGAAGGACTGGTGATTCACATGTCTTCTCAGTTCTTTTTGTTTTGTTTTTTTTTTGTTTTTGTCTTCTCAGTTCTTGAATGGTCCTCAGATCCTTCTGAAGGATTCTCCTGCTACTCCAAAGCCCACCCAGATACATTGTGGGTGGGGTGAAGGTGGGAAGCAAGACAGAGAACGACCAATGTCGAAACACTCTCAGTTCTCAACCTGAATGTAAAGGAGCTTCATCTGCTCTGGAGCTGGGTGGAAGGAGGAAAAGCTAGTTCTGGCTGAAAACCGGTCACTTCCTAAATGATTCCATCCTAAAGCTTGATGGTAGGTTGAATAAAAAAGCTAAGAAGTTTCCGTCTTCCATCTCTCCTATCTTTACTGAGCAAGATAGCTCAGATGTCTTCGCCCAAAAGAGCATCTCAAACTATTATCTCCCTACATTATTATTTTTTTAATTGGCCTAGATAAACTGGTGAAGTGGTAAGAACGATCTCAATCACATTAGTCTGTTAAACATTTTCAGGTGCTTTTGTAAGAAGGAAACTTTCCTAAACTCAATTATATTTGGCATCTACCTTGGGATAAAAGCTTTGCATTTTATGTAAATAATTAAGTAGATAAATAAATATTATGTAAAATAAATTCTTCATAAAAAATTGTGTTTCTTGCAGTATAAATATTTTCAGAACAGGAAGAAGAGGGATCGTTTTCTTTTTTGGGTGTGCCTGTAACAGTTTTTTTTTTTTTTCTTTTTTTGTATCATATGCACCTGAGCAGGAAAAAAGAGGGAGAGAGGTTACAGTTAGCATAAAGGGTCCGCTTGAGACGTGTACAAACCAAACAGACTTAAAAGTCATCTTGCTGCGGAGCCCACGTATTAGTTCAGAAGAATATGTATTTTTAGAAGTGAAGAAAAAGTATCCAGAAAATGCAATTGTACCATAATGAGACTAGTTACTATGCACTAGGTGCCCCTGTAGACAAGGCACTGGGCTCTGCTTTTTTTCTGCAAATCATTTCATTTACATTCACTCTCACAACTAGTCTGTTGAGGTAAGTGCTTTTAATCCCCCTTTGGGAGATGATGAAGCCGAGGCACAGAGAGGACAGGTGCCTTGCCAAATATCACATTATTAATTCACCAAGAATTCAAATGAGGCCTTTGACTCCAGAGACCTCGGGAAAACCTTGGTATTTTCAAGAGAAATGTCACTGGTCTTGATCACTTTTGAATTCGAATTCGCCTAATCTGTTCACAAGCACTTAAATCCATAAAAACATTTAAAGAAATGGTATAGCTGATTTACTTGGTCAGCATTGGTTTGGGCTAAAGGATGTATCAGGATGAATCATCTGTTTTAAAATTAATTTCTCTGTTTTAGGGAGAAAGCAAGTGAAATGTTTAGTTACAAAGATTCATTGATTCATTTGGATTCTTGAGAACATTTTTTTCTAAGAAACCACTTGGAGTCATTGGAATTGTATCAAATGAGAAAATTACTCACAAAAAAATTGATGAAAGAGAAAATAGCTACATTATTAATGGCAGGTATCTAATATTGTAAATCCGAGGTAATATTTTTGATTTATCTGACATATGTGGAACTGATGTGTGTAATTTGTTTCCTATATAATCACCTCCTAATATTTCAGCAAATTTGGGTGAGGCAAGGGTCTCTTGATCTTAGCGTTTTGTAGCATTGAGTAGCCTTGTGGAGCTCCTCGGTTAGGCAAAATATTTACTAGCTTCCATAAGAGATGGACAAACTGTTCCTGAAACCATATATCCTAGAACTGGGGAAAAAAATAAACCTTGAGATTTATATTTGAATCATTCAAATTATTCGTATTCTAAGACAAAGATCAAGCAGGTACATTTATCACTTGTCCTCCCCAGTAGGAATCTTGCTAGGGATTATTGGGAGGAAGCAGTACAGTGTAGCTTCTAGAACCTTCACTCTCAGCAAATGCTTACAGTGACACCATTACAGGTGAGCATCAGAGGCTTCATGTCTACAAACAGACTCAACTCCCAGTACCAAGTTGGCACTAAAAATAATTTACCTCCAGTGTCACATGTCCCTAGGGAAAGTGAGGTGTGAATCTATATTTTAGGAATAAACCAATTTTTCTGGGTTTTCTCCCCCTGAGGTCGCTTTCAATAGAAAAAGAAAAAGAGGGAAAATGAATTTGGATATACTTTCTGTGAGAACTCCATTGTAGGAGTTTTATTATACAAATAATAAAATTTAACTGGAAAGATCTTTAGTGAGCTTCGGTTTCACTTTTCCAAGGGAATATTAGAATTCCTGAGTCTCCTGAGCCCAAGTTTGTGGGGAGTTTCCTCATTTAGCCTCAGGGATGCCAACAAAATCTGCAAAGCACGGGTCAGCCTTCTCCTGCACGGGCTGAGCGTGTGTGTGTGGGGGTGTGGGTGCTCACACACACAGACAGGGGCTAGCTTGCTTAGATTTATAATCTCATACAAAGGGGAACAGCTTTTTTTTAAAATGTCAGAAAGAAAAATAAAACTACTAGTTATTTAAAGTTCCAACTTGCAAGCACATCTGCCTTCTAAGAGATGCAGCAAATCCTACCAGGGTGATAGTATTCTCCCCTCTTGTTCCCCTCAGTGATCAAACTTCTAGAATTGCCTGCCACACATACAAAGGTCTTGTGTCAGTGTGGGATTTTTGTTTTTGTTGCTTTTTCAGTCATGTAGAGGGACTGAATTCTGCATTTTGGTCCATCCCAGTGCAGAGACAGTAAACAG
Organism: Canis aureus; assembly: GCF_053574225.1. Taxonomy (NCBI): domain Eukaryota; kingdom Metazoa; phylum Chordata; class Mammalia; order Carnivora; family Canidae; genus Canis; species Canis aureus. Next base: position 5,630,402 of record NC_135632.1, on the reverse strand, counting down.
CCCCGGGAGGTGAGACGCAGGTCATCTGTATGTCGGCAAATTGAACTATCGAACTCCAATAAAAAGATATATATATATATATAAAGAATGGCAACAGAGCAGGAATTATGCACCGAGGATGACACAGAAACTGAAGTCCTTGTGATGCACAGAGATCCTGCGGGAAGGTTTGCTAAGGAGGCAGCAGGTGTAGGTAGGTGCATTCAAATCTGCGCCGTCTATGCAGGTGTAGCATTGCATTACAAGTCTGACTTCATTTTTTGATATTTGCCTACTGACAAATAATATAAGCCTCTCTGCTCTCCCCCCCCCCCCCACTTTGCATCTGGGCAAGCACAGAAAAAAGGCTGGTATTCCCTCCTGCCCATGCAGGAGGTTCAAGCCATGCACAATTCTTGCTGCAGTCCCAGCCCTGGACGGTACAAGACTCCCCCCACCCCACCTTCCAGCGAGGCTCCCTCTCTCAAATCACTCTGGGACCTGCTTGGAGGCAGCCTGCACTCTCCAAAAATCTCATTACATAACTAACTTTTCTCTGCTCCCTTGATGTGTGTGGCATCAGTAGTCTCAACATTTAAACCAGATGTTGAGTGTAGGGCCCTCTCCTGTGGAGTGACCAAAACATATTTGCATGGACATTTGAGTCCGTACAGAATTTAGATTTCAGGTTGGGGTTGATTTAGGTGGAGGACGTTTTCTCAGAAACCCACCATCAGAAAGAAATCTCAAAACTCACATGGGGGGAAAGAAGAAATCTGAGTAATAGGAATATTTGTCCCACATCCATGTTTAACACACATGCTGAGTGCATAGTAAATAGGCAGCTAAGGAGTCATTCTAGAAATTAAGGAGCTTCTGAAAAGAGAGAGAAAAGAGAAAAAATCACCATTAATCACCCAGCACCTAAGTTTTTTTTGTTTGTTTGTTTGTTTTTTTAGCACGTAAGTTTTTGTTCTAAAATTTCTCCTAGATGTTAGTGAGATTTTAAAACCCAACAGTTACAGGGTATAAAGCTGAGTCTTAGATGACCGCGGCAGGCACAGATGTGGGTTAACATAACTTCTCATATCTGCGTGGCTCTGGTCAGAATCAAATCAAGACTAGAAAGAGACAGATGGGATAAAACCAGATGTGAAGTCTATACTCCAAAAGTGAACTCGGCGCCATAACTGAGGGAGTCGCAAGGATTACCCTTGTCAACTCTGGTGCACAGGAGCTAGATTGCTCTGCACAAAATATTATGATCAGATGTGCTGGGTGACATTCAATCACACCATGGTCAAGAGAAGAGTCGTGTGCATTTTGTGACGTAATAAGTAAGGAATTTCAGGGGAGTCACATTTTAATCCACAGCAGTCAAGAAAGGAACGGTCTAACCCTATGTCATTGGCATCAGGGCAGTTTCTTTAGAAAAGATGAAATTTTCAAAGTCTATCCCAAATGGCTTTCTGGATCATTCTACTTCTAGAGAAGTCTTTGAGGTTGAGGTCCTTGGATAGACTATCCAGGGTAAATCTTGGGCTCTCCGAGAAATAATTGTCCCCTCTAAAATATAATAAAATCCAACCAACTCTCCTGGGAGTTATTAACATTTCATTGCTATATAAATGTTCAGCAGCAGAAGGAAGAACTATATTCAGGGAATAATTCTGACAGATTACAGTATGAGGTCTTGTTAAAAGTTGTTAAGGGTTATGTCCTCCAAGTGATTTATCCATCACAGTAGGAATAGAAATACGACACGGCCTGAATGAGAATTAGAGCTGCCATTTTAATTAGGTGAGCATTGGGTCGTTAAAGCCTAAAGACAATAATTACGACATAGGAGGTACTGCAAAGCAGTTTAAAATAATGAAATATTTGTGTCATTCAAAAATAGTCTGCTTTGAATATCTATCTAACCTATTTATTCTCTGCAGACCCCAAATAGTCTTTCCACCATCTGTAGTGAATGAAGAAAACTGGATAAAATCACTCCAGCTCCTAAGTATGACCTTTTCTTTCTTTCTTTCTTTCTTTCTTTCTTTTTCTTTCTTTCTTTCTTTCTTTCTTTCTTTCTTTCTTTCTTTCTTTCTTTCTTTCTTCTTTCTTTCTTCTTTCCTCTTTCTTTCTTTCTTTCTTTCTTTCTTTCTTTCTTCTTTCCTCTTTCTTTCTTTCTTTCTTTCTTTCTTTCTTTCTTTCTTTCTTTCTTTCTTTCTTTCTTCTTTCTTTTTTTTGTGTGGAAATTATACTATTCTTGAAGGAAATAAATGCAACAATTCTAGTTGTTCCAAGATAATGACTGTGATTGTGTGAGAGAGACCAAATGGCTTACAATCCACCCACAGGAAGCAACAGAATATGAGCAAACAAGACGTTTCATTGACAACCCTCTTTAAACTAAATCAGTAATCAGGAACAATTAGATTACAAAGGACTCTATAAAATGAACTGCTTCCAAAGAGGTGTTGAGATCCTACAATGATGCCTGTGTCAGTGTTGGATCGCAGAGTAATAATCCATTATTCATACCTACTTTGAAGATAAAACCTATAGGTAATGAGCAGAAACAAAAATCAAGACTGTGGCTAATTGTTTTGAGAGACAGGAGCCGGAGGACAGAAGAGTACTTTTCAGGGAGGTAATTAGGCTTCTGGGTGTCAGAATCAAATCTTGTTAGCAGTGTACGGTTCTTTTTTCTTTCCCTGAATTAATTATTTAAGCCTATTGCAGGAATTTACATGATGAAGAGTCAAGGTACAGAGATTTGGGGGGACATGAAATTGTCCAGCGACGCACTCCAAGTAGGGTTATCTATGTTGGAAAGTTTCCAGTGTATACGTACTTGTTAGAAGTTCTAAAATGGATTATTTTCTTCCAGCTGAAGTCTTGGCAAGCGTCAAGTTGGGTAGTTACTCACAGAAATGATAGAGTCTGAGCCATTTGGAGGCATTTGACACACCGCACATCCAAACCAAGTCTTGGAAACTAAGTACAGAACCATCAGTTGTCTATGGAGCTCCTGTTTTTGTACCCAGGATGCTTTGAGGTCCATTACACTTATAATCTCATTTAATCCAAGGAAAATTGGGCTCCTGAGTGGCTCAGTTGGTTAACTGTCTGCCTTCCCCTCAGGTCATGATCTCAGGGTCCCCGGATCAAGCCCCACTTCAAGTTCCCTGCTCAGTGGGGAGTCTGCTTCTCCCTCTCACTCTTCCCCTATGCTCACTCACTCTCCTCTCTCTCCAATAAATAAATAAATAAAATCTTTGGGGAAAAAAAATCCAAGCAGAACTTCATGGATGCTGTTTTTAAAGTTGAGGGTGTTGTGACTCTGAGAACGTAACTTCCTGTGGTCCCTCAGTGGGTTAAGGGAAGACTGAGGATTGGTGGAAGGTCCAGACCTTACTCCTGGTCCTCTTTGTCAACTCAACAGATAATGAGGAACATTTCGCTACAATTTCAGCTCTTTAGTCATGTTGAGAGGTAAATTTTATACTATTCTTTGGGTATTTTCCGGTCATAAGGCTAAAGCTAAAAGCTTAGAAATGAGACCAGATGAATCAGATAGTTCTCTGACAGCTTCCATGTGACAGGTTGTTTTTATAAGCACATCCTGTATTTGGTGGTTTGTAGAAGTTAAAGTACATGGGGTGTGGGTCTGGTTTTGACTTCAGCAGCACCCAGCTGTAGGACCTTTGGTAATCTACCCTTTTTAAACTTCTCTCCAGTTGCCTCTAAATTAGCAATAAAAAATAGTCCCTACTTCAAAACACTGATCAAAAGAATAAGTGAGATAGTGAATGTAAAGAGTCTAGTCTCTATGCTCAGTTTCTGTTTGGCAACTAGACTTCTAAAAAACTGGTTTTGGGGATCCCTGAGTGGCTCAGCGGTTTAGCACCTGCCTTCGGCTCAGGGTGTGATCCTGAAGTCCTGGGATCGAGTCCCACATCTGGCTCCCTGCATGGAGCCTGCTTCTCCCTCTCCCTGTCTCTGCATCTCTCTCTCTCCCTGTGTCTCTCGTGAATAAATAAATAAAATCTTAAAAAAAAAAAAACATTTTCTATGAGCAAAAAGTAGGATTACTGAAAATAACATTATAAGGGATTTAAAAATTGCCCCTTGCTTATTGAAAAATGATTACAAAAGCTTCTTTGCTGCTTAGCATCAGAGAGATCTATAAGAAGCTCCTTCCTAAGAACAAAGGGTGTAAAAACCAATCTTCAAAAGACAATATGATAGAAACGTGAAAACATTTAAACCTACTTAGTAATCAAAGAAATGCACAATGACACCAACATGCCACTTACTGTTTATTAATCGCCCTCAAAAAGATGCCACTAAATGACTTTAAAAGTACAGTAGAGAAAGCGATTTTATTCATTGATGATAAAAGGTGACATTTTGGAAGACCAATTAAATAATATTTTTCAAAAATATAAAAACTAATTTTAATTTTAAACATCAATTCTACTTCTGAGAATTCCCACCAAGGAAATTATTTTAAAAATGGAAAATCAACATAGATATAATTTTTAGAATAGTATTATTTGAGTAAACACTGAGGAGAGTCTAATTACCCACCAAAAAATTGTTTGCAATAACCATGGTGCCATCTCTTCTCGGCATATTAAGTCCCAATTAAAATTAACTCATGAAAACAATATGGCATGATGGTAAGGCTTAGAAAAAAAGAAAAGTGTGGTGTAAATTGTGTAGGCCCATTAAGGCTAAATGAGAAACAGATGCCCAGAAAAAAGCGATTTCAAGAAATATCAAAATGCTCATAGTTGTGTTAGGATGATGGATTTGGGGCCATTATACTATTTAAAAATTTTTTTTAATAATTTCAATATTAGTTGTATAACATTAGAAAAAACCGATTTTACTAAAACTGTAAGATGGTGACTGTTCTCAAGACTAGTCACTTTTATAACTCAATTTTCTGAGTTCAGAACCTGATTTATTAATTACTGGGTTTTTTGTATGAATAAGACCAAAAGGCAAGATCAAATAATAAAATTCACCTCTTTATACATTTTTGCTCATTATTTTTAGAATTATTTTCCATCAAATAAGTACTTTCTCAAAATGAGTCAAATATGTGATCTAGGACTAAGTATATGCAGGTATCATTGCATTAGTCTTTTCCTACATTAAAATTTATCCCCAGTGATCAATAGCCTTAATTTAATAAGCCTATGGATGTTGACAATTTTGTTTTCTCCAGGTCTATACACAATCCCTTGCCTTTGGAAAGGTTCTTTAAGAAGGCTCAGTAACAATATGAGTACTGCTATTTTCTTGAAAAAATAACCTTTTTAAAAAATGATTCTATTTATTTATTCATGAGAGACATAGAGAGAGAGAGGCTGTGGGACTCGATGTGGGACTCAATCCCAGGACCCCAGGATCACGCCCTGAGCTGAAGGCAGACGCTCAACCGCTGAGCCACCCAGGTGTCCCACCGAAAATAACTTTTTAAAGTCCATTTGACACACCACTGACAGAATTAATTAATTAATTTCTCCTTAAAGCTACTGCTATTATTAAACATTTAGAGTCTTTTGTTTTCAACTCAGCTCCTCTCTAACTCACTACAGGATTTTGAATTGAGTAGTGAAGGGTGGGGGTAGAAGAAAGTAGGAAAAAGTATATGGTCAGCAATTACAGCAGATAGCCAGAAAGGGCTCCACTTATAGGGTTTCTTTCTTTCTTTCTAAAGATTTATTTACTTGAGAGAGAGAGACCTCGAGCGGGGAGGGAGGGGCAGAGGGAGAGGGAGAAAATCTTAAGTGGACTCGCCCTGAGCATGAGCAAACTCAGGGCTGATCCCAGGACCCTGAGGTCATGACCTGAGCTGAAACCAAGAGTCTGCTGCTGAACCAACTGAGCCACCCGGGTGCCCCTAGATAGAGTCTCTTTCTAATAACAGATAATCGAAGTCAGGACAATATAACATTTACTACGGGTTATACGCAGCGCTAACCACGGTGGACAGAAGCAAATATGGTCACATACGGTTCCTGGCAACAAGCATATGCGCTGATAAGGAGCCAAACACACATGAACCACAAAAACATACACAGGAGTGACTGTATTTTCCTTTCTTTTGATTTTGCTGGGCTGAAATTCTACAAAACAACTTTTATTCCCTGCAGCTTGAGAAAATTTAATGCAGGGCAGCCCGGGTGGCTCAGCAGTTTAGCGCTGCCTTCAGCCCAGGGTGTGATCCTGGGGTCTGGGATCGAGTCCCACATCGGGCTCCCTGCATGGAGCCTGCCTGTGTCTCTGCCTCTCTCTCTCTCTCTCTGTCTCTCATGAATAAATGAATAAAATCTTTAAAAAAAAGACAGAAAATTTAATGATAGATTATTTGTATTATTTTCTCTTCATTCCTAAACACCAAAAACAAAACAACAACAAAAAACCTCAAAAACCAACAACCTAAGAACTCTGAAGATTAGCAACAGCAAATAAATGGAGGATGAAAGGCCAAGCCCGAAAAATGACCCTTACAGGGTAAGTTTCTGGGTTGTTTCTCCCTCTTTTATTTTTGTGCCACGATCAAGGGCAGTTTCAGCGTGAAAAGGTGCAGAGTGGTTGGTACAGGGAGCAAATTTCAGAGAGAAACTCTGTCTTTCTAGTCCGAGGAACAGGAAAAGTAGCCTTTGCTCCCAGGGCAGCCCCAATTGTGGATAACTGCAGCGGTGCACGTGGCTAAAACTCCAAGAGCAAAGCAAAACACAAAACGCAGAACCACACACAATCGTATTCAAGCCAGACGACTAGGAAAACAGGATTTCCCTGGACATTTGAGACTATGTGGCAGGTGCCACCTGCAGGGAAGGGGGAGGGGAGGCTCCACTTCTGCACTTGAGCTGACACAGGTCTGCGTGTCCGTGAGACAGACCACGAGCGACAAGGCAAAGGATTGGAATTCTACCCCTGGGTGTTCAGATGGAATTTCAAGTTTCTTTCTTTCTTCTTTTTTCATTAAAGATCTTCTATTTATTTATTTGACAGAGGGGATCTGCAGAGAGGAAGGGCACAGGCAGGAGCAGACTCCCCACTGTGCAGGGAGCCTGTTGGGTGGTTGGGTGGAGGGGCCGATCCCTGGACCCCAGGATCATGACACAAGCTGAAGGCAGACGCTTAACCGACTGAGCCACCCGGGCTCCTGAAGCTTGACATTGCCCCCTAAGTAGGTAAACTGCTTTGTGACACCACCGCCACTAGAATTCAGGACCCTCTAGGGACTGTTAGAGGACTCGGGGTCTCCTGTCTCCTAACATAATATTCACAATGTCCAGGATACGATCCAAAAATACTCGACATACAAAGAACCAGGACAACAGGAAAAATCCTCGAGGGAAAATCATCAGCAGATCGACACATGGAAACTCAGAGAGGAACCCCACGTTGGACTCATAAGCAATTACCACCACCCTTCCTTCTTCCCTCCCTCCCTTTCTTCCTTCTTTCCTTCCTCCTGCTTCATCGTGTTCTTCATTTCTTATCTTCCCGAGGCAGACAACACTTAGATGTTGGGTCCTAGACCTTTTTTTTTTTTTTCTTTTGTAATAGAAACATACCAAGGTAACTGTTGGGTTGTTCTTTTTCTTTTCTTTTCTTTTCTTTTCTTTTCTTTTCTTTTCTTTTCTTTTCTTTTCTTTTCTTTTCTTTTCTTTTCTTTTCTTTTCTTTTCTTTTCTTTTCTTTTTTTCCGTTTTCTTTTTCTGTGTCAGCTGAATACCACAGATTGGATTTTGCTGTTTTTGAGGCTGCTAAGGACCATGGCAACAAGGCCCACGTGAAAAGCATGATGCACCAGGGCACTTTCTGTTGGATGCTATTGTTACACTGCTGCTCCTAGGAGGCCGAACCAGAATGCGGCCCCCTAGACCAAGCAGCCTTAACACAGAGGGCTCCAGGTCCAAGGCCACCAATGAGCGCCTGGAATTGCCTGCCAATATTTACCAATTGGGACAAAGCACTTTTCGCCCCCCTTTTCCCTCCTTAGCATAGAGGACTAGAGTGGGAACCTGAGTGGGAGATTTCTGTGTTCACAGTCTCCCCTTTGTAACCACTCTGTTGGTGCTGGTCTGCCTCCAGCTGGGGCCCCAGGAAGCCTTGGCACTGCTTTCATGGTTGTGGGGCCCGAGGACCCAACTGCGGTAACGTTTCATGTATCATGTTGTTCAAATGGATTTCTAACTTTTGTGACTTCTTGCTTGACTCCTAGCTTGTGCAGAAGTGAGTTGTTTAATTGACTTATCTTTGGGGCTTTTCTAGGTGTCGTATTGTATTGATTTGTAACTATTCTCTCTCATTTTAAAGAGATGTTATGTATATTTGAAAGAGAGAGAGAGTGAGAGAGGGAGGGAACATGAGCAGGGGCAGGGGCAGGGGGCCAGGGCTGCAGAGGGAGAAGCAGGCTCCTCGCTGAGCAGGGAGCCCAAGAAGGAGTTTGAGCCCAGGACCCCAGAATCAGGACCTGAGCCACCCAGCGGCCCTCATTTGTAACTCTTCTCTTACAGTCAAGAGAACAACTCCTTTAGCCTGAAGAACTTCCTTTAGCACTTTTTTTTTTTTTTTTTTTAGACTTGATCCCCTGGAGCCGAATATCCTCATGGTAAGTTTACCTGAAAATATCTGTATATCCTTTATTTTTTATTTTATTTTATTTTATTTTTAATATGGAAGGCTTCACGGATTTGCATGTCATCCCTGTGCAAGGGCCATGCTAATCTTCTCTGTATCGTTCCAATTTTAGAATGTGTGCTGCCGAAGCGAGCACTATCCTTTATTATTTAAGGATAATTTTTCTGGAAAAAGATCCGTCAGCACTTTGAATATAGTTCTGGACTCCTTTTATTATGATAAAAAAGTTAACTACGAATTATATCATTGTTCTTGTATGTGTTCTGTGTTACTTTTCTCTAAGTACTTTTTAAGATTTTTTTTCTTTATTTTTTTAGTTTTCAGCAGTTTGACTCCAATGTGGTTTTCTTTATATTTATCCTTTGTGTGTAGGTGTCATATTTGTTCTGATTTGTTGAGATTCTTGGATCTGAAACTTAAGATTGTCTACCAGTTTGTGAAGGGTTGAGCCATCATTTCTTTGGATATTTGTCTATATCTGTCTCCTCTCCTTCTGGAAATTTAATTGCATGTGTGTTAAGCTGCTTGGTATTATCCCAGAAGAGTATTTTCCTATTTACTTATTTTCTATTTATTTTTCTTCAGTAATTTGTCTCATTCTGCTTTTGTGGGTGAGCAATTTCTTGTGATCTTCTCATAAATTTCACCAGTCATTTCTTTTATCATTTTCAATCTGATGCTGATCCCATCTAGTGGATTTTTCATTTCAATGTTTATATTCCAGAATTTCCATTTTTATGTATTTTCATTTGTATTCACTCTTTTAGACCATTTGTTCTTTAACTCTTTAAAAATATTTTTAATTTTTTGAACACATAATAGCTACTCTAATGTATCTGTGTGACAGAGCCATCATCTGGTCAACTGAAGGTCCCGCTCGACTTGTGTTGTTTATTTTTTTAAGATTATAGCATATACTTTACTCTTTCTTTACATATATAATAATATTTGGAGAAAACTGAACATTGTAGATAATACATTGTAGCAACTCTGGATTCTGTTGTGTTCTTCTGGGGATGTTTTGTAATAGCAGTCTAATTAGCTTTCTTGGATTCTAACTGTAACTTCACTCTTTCTAATGGAATGCAGCAGCTGAAAACCCTGCTTATGCCTCACAGCAACCAGCTGCTGCTTTCTTTCTTTCTTTCTTTTCTTTTTTTTTTTTTCTAGCCTAGTTCCTGAATTTCTTCACTATGAGTGTGCCAGCATCAGATTCTCTTTTTTGATGTTTCAAATCAGTAAGGCTGATTGGCATGTTAGTCAGAGAAGGCACTTGGTTAAAAAAAAAGCAGCAAAATCACAAATTTCACCTGATAAATCGTTTTTCAACACTATATTCTATTGGCCTTTCCCTGCTTTATTTGCCGGTCACCCAGGGCTCTGCTTTACACATTTATAGTTTAGTGGTCAGCCAGGGATTTCTGCAAATGCAAATGTTGAGTCTTGGTACTTCTGCACTTCTCAGATTTGCCTTTTAAATTCTCAACTGTTACTTTAATACTGATCACTTTCCTCTCCATTCCTGAGCTGGTTAGGCTGGCGGTTTCCCTTCTCTACAGATGGTTTTTGGAGCATGCTCCAACATTTCTTAATCTTCATAATGACAAGTGTTTGAGAACACAATTGCCCTTGGCTTATGTTTGAGCTTATGTCTAAGCTATATAACTTTTATCCATGGTGTGATTTATATGACATCACTTTGCCACCATTATCAGAAACTTGTTCATACCCATCACAGATCATTGGTCTGCACTTCCTTTGTGGGCAGGTTTCCATAGCTCCCTTTGCCTTTCTCTACCATGATGGTATTGAGGCTGGAAGTCTAATCATTTTTAAAGAATTCTACTATCAAATAAATCTTGAAAAGACCATCTCACTAGAAGTTAGTAGACATAGTTTCACTTAACTTGGGCAAGCAGCTTGACTGTCTTATGTCATTGCTTTCTCTTCTGTAACTTAAGGAGTTGGATGAGATACACAGTACTCCTGCCAGTGAAATTCTATTTTTTTCCTCCTATGGTCAAGAAGGAAACATGACTGCTACTAATTTATAGACATAGTGATTGTTTAAGCCTTTATCCTTCTGTTTACATTTTCTCAGAAAATAAGTCACTTGTCAACCGAAATGTTCTCTGGAGTTAAATGAAACATTTTATCTATTGTCTCAGTGGCTTTCTAAATCCTGTTTCAACTTCAATACCCAAAAATAGTCAACAGGCACATTATTCTAAAGGTGACTTTTGCAATATTTTCTAATTTCCCAACCAGAGTATTTGTTTTATTCCCTCCATTTGCTGTCAATTTTCTCTCTTTCTGAGTATATCTGCTACCACTCAACTCTAATTTCCAATTCCTCCTGGGGGCAGGGGGTGTTTCATATTCAGTTGCATTGTTGTCTTGGCCCAGAATGTTTTTACTCTCTGTGCAATTCAAAAGATGGATGCTGAGCTGTATTTTCTCTTCTGAATGACAAAGTCAACAAAATAAGAAACATGTCAAGAAAATGTCAGATGTTAGCAAGAGACTGAAAATAACAAGGTGGGCAAAATATAGGAAGAATTCTGTTACAAATGGGTTCCTACAAATAATAATTTTTGTTATCTCTCTTTTTATGTCACGAATGTAGATATAGTAATATTTATCTTATTAAGCCTAGTGTGCTTATTATTTTCATTAACTTTTCATTTAATTATCTATTTATCAAATACTTTTAAATTATTACCACATGCCATAAAGCAGAGAGCAAAACAGTTTCCCTGCTCATTGTTGCCACCCAAAGTCATACCATGATGAAAAGCCCTACTTAGAGTTGACATTGATCATTAGATTCAGAGTCTTGGTAAGCTACAGCACAAGAGGGCAGAGCTAAGTAATTTAGGTGTCAACATCTTTTGAAGGTGGCAGTACAGGAGATAAGACAGGAAAGCAAAGATCAAAGAATGTCAAATAACTTTTTTTTTTAAATTTTTCCCACTGAATTAGCCAAATTATTTTTAATTGAATCTGTTACAAACCTATTACATTTCAAAAGAAATACATTCTCACTGTGACAATTCAAACAAGAATTAATCTAAAATCACCTTGCATCCTTATATTGAAAAATCAATTGCTTTCATGTTGTTACCAGGAAGTCAACACCATAATGCATTTTTTTTATTTATGAAATATACAACCAGAACATATTAATCTGATTAATATAAAATTGTTTCACTAAATCTCTTAAAACTTGCTCACTGACTTCGTTATAGAAAATGAGATTATTATGTATGAATTTTATAAATACACAATTACATTATGTGGATCTGTGATCAACTTACTGAAAAATGAAGAACATTAATTTAGAAATACTACTATATCTAATAAAATAAAGGATATCTCTAAAATTAGCTCACTGGAAAAATTTTTAAAGTTGGTTTCCTGTTAGTATTGTTCTATAATACTTCGATTTTTGGGAATGCTATATTTCCAAAGCTAGATTTAAAACCAATAAAAAATACTTAAGCTGCACATAAAAAATCCTATAGAAATGATTTGGATAATTAGATATTACAAGTAGATATTGTACATTGATTTTATATGAAATATGAGAATGTTTGAATTTTTTTCAAGGATGGCTTACCTATTTAATAGTTATGAGTATCAGGCTGGAAGCTAAGCAGAATCCAAGATTATTTTTCAAAACCCCTTATCATTTTTTTTTCCTGGTGGTAGGAATAAAAAGGAGAGATAAAAATGTCAAAATAGCAAGTAAAGTGGAGAATGAGGAAAAGAGATGTATTTTTTAGTAAGGAAGTGTAGCCATTTGTTAAGACAGAGCATTGATATGTGGTCTACATTTACATAAATGTGTATATTCAGTCAAGTCACCTTTATATCTTAGTCTTTACTATATTGCACCAATAATATGTAATAAGCTAAAGTATATTGCTATTGGTTATGTTGACATTGAATAGATATATGATGGCTATATTATTACAATTTGAAGCTATCACACTGCTAGATTTACACTACATATTAACTATCTCAGTAAAATGCGTATATGAAATTGTTTATTTCAAAAATATATACTAGGAATACTTGCATTCTGACATCTTCTGAATAAAGATAAAAATTATTTCTCTTAAAGGTGACAGATCATGGGTGGCTCAGTTAGTTGAGTGTCCAACTCTTGATTTTGGCTTAGATCATATTGTTAGGGTTGTGAGATGGAGCCCAGCATCAGGCTCTGTGCTGGATGTGGCGCCTGGTTGAGATTCTCTCTCTCTTTCTCCCCTGCCCCCCACCAACATCTCCCTCTCTTAAATAAATAAATAAATGTGACAGATCAAATGTATGCATTTGCCCCCTTTGCCTGTTAAGATGTTCCCGAAAGAGGGAAGGAAATAAGGATGTATGAATAAAAATATACTCGTAATAGAAAAAAGAATTGTGGAGGTTAGAGTGAAAAGAAGTCATCATTTATGAGAAGTTTCACTTTATTTCTGCAAATCGGAAAAGGATGGGAAATCACAGAGAGAGAAACAAAGTGGACAAATGGAATCCTGAGGTGCACAGTGAGTTTTATTCCTGTGAAAATCTGAGGACCTACCACTAAAGAAATTGAGCAAAGCTTCTGAGGAAAGCTAATAATCTCTGTGCAGGTCTCACTGGGTCATTTGGCCGGTGTTGAGTCAGGAAGACCAATGACACAGTAATTCAGTTTTCTGGAATCCCATCCACCCAGAGTTGCCTCATGTGAATTGTCAGAATTTCCACTCCAGGGTGGGTCCATGTAACAAAATAGTTTTACTTAAGCCTACTGTACTTATGAATGTTTTTTAAGGAGACAGCTCTTTGACAAATTTCTTCTATGGTTATTCAATTAAAAAAAATCTTCCCACTATAGAGATCAGTTTGAATAATTCATATCTTTCTAGAAAATTAATTATTTTATCTATATTTTAAAATTTGTTTTCATGGAGTTTGATCAAACAGTACATTTTGATTATTTTAATTTTCTCAATATTTGAGGTTATTTCCCCATATTTATTGTTTATATATTTGTCCTTTTTCTCCTCTTCTTTAGAATAGGTAAAAGTTGTAGCTTTTTCAATTAAACAGCTATTTAATTTAGTTATTACTTCAAGTCATTTTCATTTTTAAGTCATTAATTTCTGTCTTTATTATTCTCTTATTTTTCCTTATGTTGAGGTTGGCATTTTTCCAGTTTCTTGAATTTCTACAAGTTTACTTTTATTCTTTCTTTTTGGTTTATATGTGTCTTTAAAGCTATGAAATTTCCTCTGAGTGCAGCTTTAGACAGTGTAGTGTAGTCATAAATGACATTTTGTGAACAAAAGGTTTGATTAAAAGTTTGATATTTCTGGGGCATCTAGGTGGCTCAGTCAGCTAAGCAGCTGCCTTTGGCTGATGGTTATGATCTCAGAGTCCTGGGATCGAGCCCCATGTCAGGCTCCCTGTTCAGTGGGGAGCCTGCTTCTCTCTCTCTCTGTCCCTCCCCTTGCTCATGTTCTCTCTCTCAAATAAATAAATCAATAAAATATTAAAAAAAGCCTTTGATATTCCAAGAACTTAAGAGATAAAAAAAGATTCAATTATTTTTTATTTACTTGATATTTCATAGTTAAAAGAGCTAAATCGAAGCCTTTCTATTTTTGGTTTTTGTATTTATTTTCCTTTTTGATGCCAAATCATTCATTGATCTATGGAAAATAAAATGAGTAACATATAAAGTATTTTCATATTGTTAAAATAATCATTGCTAATTTAATAATTGTATCCAACATTTATAGCATTATATCAATTCCTTGTATAAGGTACTTTTCTAAACCCAATGTATGCATTAATTCAATAATTTTCATTTTACAGATGAGAAGTGAGAAAACAATCTTAGAGAGGTTATATAAATTATGCTGAGCAAATTAGAACATGTAGACTCTAATCTAGTTCTCTGACTCCAGAGCTAAAGTTTGTACCTAGCCTTTATGTGTGGGGAAAGAGCACAGAAACTGGAGTCAGGCTGCTTCATCTTCTAGACCAGTCTCTGCTATAGTAAGATCTGGTACAGGTTGATCATGCTTTATGGGGCTAAGTTGGGGCTGTACTAAATGTGTTCGAGGTCTACTATGTTAGCGTTAATGTTATGTAATCCTTGATGTGCTATTCTAGGAGCAAAAATAAATGTTCGCACTCCAAATATTGCTGGCGGTCAGTGGCATTACCTGTGATATGGCAAGCTATGGCCAAGGGTACATTCCAGAGTCATAAACTAGAAAAAAGGTATCTGGCCTTATTACATTGATCTCATCAAAACTCTACAGTAACTAATTGCACTAAGTAGTGGTGACCTAAGAGTCCAGTGGGCCCAGAACCAATGCTGGAATTTCAGAAGTCCTAGGAGTCAGCTAATGTCAGAATCCATATATCGACTATAGTGGACATGAGTTTTGAGTTTAGTTAATACCAACTATGCTGGGTTTGAGTGACCCACTGTTGGCCATATAACTTTGGTCATATGTTAAGTACAATTTGGAATATAAAGCTCGTTTTTGCTTACTTAGACAGAAACAAAAGAAAATATAGCCCCTTTCCCTAAAGAAAGCAAAAATGAAATATATTTATCGAAGTGTACACAACTCCCCCTTTAGCTACAGTTTGTTACCTGTGCCGACAGTGGTCCAGAAGCGGGTGATCCTCCTTCAGAGGCATTGTCACGATGCCAATAGGAGCCTTAGCTACTATGTCACAACGCGTTTGTCATTTGCCTCACTTCATCTTATCACATAGGCACTTTATCATCTCACATCATTATGAGGAAATAAAAAAGAGAACTTTAAAATCTTATCCAGAATTTTGTCCCATAAAGGGCCAAAAACCATAAAGGTGGCTGGCTGGAAATGTGGTCCATCCCATGAGTGCATTGTAGCCCACACATAATGGAGGTTCTACACTAAGGAAGGAGAGAATGAACCCTGTGTACTATACTTAGAAATTCCTTCCCTAATCTGCATAGTGCAGGATTAATTCAGGGCAACTATCACAAACTGAAAGTTTTAAACAACTCAATTTTTAGCAATCAATGGAGTCATTATGTCTAAGATTTCAAAGTTCTCTTTTTCCTTCTTGCCAATCATTTGTACTTTTTTTCTTAATTGGCTGCTATTTTCAATCAAGTACAATTGCCCTAAAGTAAAGTTAGAGTCACATTCCACTGATTAGAGTTGTCTTCTAATGATTAATGAGCCAGTCTGAAATTCACACTGTGCTTATTTAGAACATGATAGCATCATTCGGTAATGAACTTTCAAGAGATTATTTATTTCCCGTTGCCATATTTCTAATCAAGTACTCATATGCATAATGAATGCTTCAAGAGAAATCTTTTTGCTTGTTTACCAGAAGAGTCATCTTAATGGCAAACCACAAGCGTGTTGAGATGGATTGTCTAGTGAGATCTCAATATGAATTAAAATATTTCATGGATTCATAAAATAGTAAAACACAATGGTCTCTAAAATTCTAATAAATCATATGAACTCAGATGTGTAAGAGAATTTGAGACTCACTTGGCCAACCCCTAAGCCAAGTCCATGAATATAATCACCAGCAGGTGATTCTCTAGTGCCTTGTGGACACCCTCTGGAGGTTGGAAACACCACCTCTGTGTCAGTCCCCTCTAGATGGCAGTCATTGCTAGAACATTCTTTTATTGAGCAAAACTGCAAAATTTGCTTTCTCCTCCATCATCTTTTTCTTTTTTTTTTTTCTTGCCATGCTAGATGCTTATGTGCTAGGCATATACTTTAGACGAAGTAAGCTGCCAGCAATGTTAACAGCCATATTAGAAAAAAAAATTAATTTCAGGATCACCAAAGTGGTGAAAAGATCACTAACCACCCAAATAAGGGAGGGAACCACCCATGCAGATATCTAACTCTCTGCCCAGAGTTCAAGGCGGAGGAAACAAAGTGCAAAAGGCCATTGGGGTAGGACATGAGTTTGGTGGGTGTGTTCAAGAAATAGCAAGACTAGTGTAGCCAGATCAGAGGGCAGGAGGGGAAATTGGTAAGTGGTTAAGATAGATAGTAAGTGGCGCTGTGAGGGAGATATGACGCCTTTGGAACAAGGAGTGACATAATCTTTCTTAGTTGTAGGAGAATCACTCAGTCTGATGGGTGGAAAGTAGAATACGAGACAGAGAGGAAGTGGAGAGACCACTTAGTAGGCTGCTGCAGGAGTCGAGTGGAGATACTGGCTTATGTTAAGGGAGTAACTGTGTTAGTGCCCTGATTCTACTTACGCTGTGTAGGAAGAGCCTACATGATGGATTGGATGTGCCACAGGGAGTGAAGTATAATGAATCCGATAATTTTAATTTGAGCATCATATGATTTTAATATGCCACGTAGGCATCCGAGTGAGGATATTGAGAATATGTAGACTATATGAGTTGGAATTTAGCTGAAAAGCATTAGTCCAATGTCTTTTAAAGTCGTTGGGTTCGTAGAGTACATCTATATCCTTTCCACCTTTGTGCTGTGAGACTGCTGGGCTTGAGGATGACATATGTTATTTTGAGGTTGCAGCTTTCAGTATTAATGATATCATGGCCATAAAGACCAGTGGTATACTGAAAGATTTTTTTTTTTTTAATTGTAGCACCTACTGCAGTGTATCCACAACCATCAGGATGGAGGTATCCATTTCTCAACTCCTGGGAGCATTGGGTGGTTAGAGCTCACAGTTGCGCCATACTTGGGGAACTGCTCTTCCTTTGAAGGAGGCTTCCTTGCACATGCCTTCCCCTGTGTGCGGCTCACATCTAGCGGGCTGGGCAATGTAGGAGGGTGATTCTCAGGTATCCCTGAGAGCACCCATCATAAACCTGACACCAAGTATCCTTCTCAGAATCCATTCTTCAGGAAGCCCAACCTAAGCCACAAATGTCTCACAAAAGTACCTATTCATAAATAAAAGGTTTTAATTTTTTTTAAAAAATAGACCCACGATGACACAAATGAATTTGGTATTATTTACATGATGTATTATAACCATCCAACAATGGGGGTTAAAGGAGAACATTCAATTAGGCTATATCCTCTTTAGAATTTTTTTAGCTAAGGATTCATCCAGGTAGAAATAAAGTCTAATGGCAAATGGGGATTTCATTGACTTTATATTCCATTTTAAAGTTGAATTTTAGATAGACCATCACATTTATAGGACATTTTAACAGCAATTATATTTAACAACACAGAAAAAAAAATGAACCAAATAACACTTCAGATGCAGAGATGCCTCCAAACAACATGGTATGTTCATTATTTTTAAAATTCAAAAACTTCACAAAAGACCAGGATCAAACTCTCAAAGCTTTTTGTACAGATTCTCATCTGTCAATCAAATGCTCCCTTTATGAACATGTTGCTTTTCATCATTTCAAGAAGTTGACATTTCTGTGGTTAAGATCATCCCCTCATTTAAAAATCTCTCCCCCTAACTTCCTGTGTTTTTCAGTATTATTTTTTAAAAACACTAATAAATGGTCTTTGGATGGATTCAGCTTTTCTTGGCTGCTTATAAACCAGTAAACTTAACAAATCAGAAAGAATGTTTCTGCAGAAAAGTTAGTTGAGTAAATTTTTTAGCTTTAATATACGTTTACTAATACTGACTTAAAATCTTTTTGAAATACAGAAAGAAAGCATGACCAAAAAATGGGAGATACACTAGAACACTCTTAAGTGCTTTTCAAGAAAAATATGTCTGAACACAGAAACATCTGCTTCATACCTACCTGACCCTTATCTCTTCTATTGCTTTAGAATTTCAACCTTAAAATTCTTTCTTTTTGTTGACAGAATAACATTATGTCTTTTGAGGGTGGAGGGTGGAGAGGGAAAGAGAGAGAGAGAATCTTAAGCAGGATCCATGCCCAGCCTGGAGCCCAATGTGGGGTTCGATCTCACAATCCCAAGATCATCGTGACCTGAGCCTAAATCAAAAGGACTGAATGCTTAACCGGTGGAGACACCCGGAAGACACCCGTGAGCTAAATAACATAGGCAATGTTATTTAGATTATTTTAAGGTGAGTTAGAAAAAATAAAGCAAACTACTGTAATTTTAAATCATAAAGTGGAAGAGTGAGATGATTTTTTAATATTTTGGAAATAAATTGCAAGTTTAATCGGGCTGGCTGAAAGCGTGTTGTGGAATTCTCTTCCCCTGTGACACATCTAACTAAGGAGATTATAACAAATCAAAAATAATTTAGTGCCTCTATTACGTCATCTCTCTCTTAATTGTTCTCACAAGTGATTCCTCGTTACATAAGCTAAATTATTATTATTTCTTGTTTCCTTGACTCGACTGGAGACTAGGAGAATTGGCTTCTTTAACTGGTCTATATGGTGGTCCAGAATGGCTCTCGAGGCCCCCTCAAAAACCAGCTAGCAAGTAGGAGCTGAATTAAATTTTTGCTTGTGTGGTTCCCAAAAGGAGAACTGAGAGCCATATGTGAGCATGACAGATGGGCTTATTTCAGCACAGTGGTGGGAAGAGCCTTCAAACAATTACAACCGTGCAGAATTCAAATGAGCAGTGAGTTCCCATCCCCTGCTGGGCTCAGACACCATTCACCGGCCAGAACCTTTGTGGCAGGGACCACAGCACTGGGCAGCAAAGGGGACGGCTCGGTCTCGTCCTGGGGTGGCCCTGGAATGGATGCGATGGCTTGCGTGAATGTACCCCTCCCCTCAACTCAGGACCGTTTCAGACGTATGTCGAAAAATTTGCACGTTGAAGCAGCAAATCCAGTTCGTCCAATCTTATTTCTCCCAGGGCTGTGACATTTGCTCACAGCTAGAGTCCACTGGCAAGTGTTGATTGTTTTTGAACTTGCTATCACTAAGGTTGCTACGAGAAGATTCATCTTGGAGTCACTCGGAGATGAGGCCCCGCCAGGCTCTCTCAGCAGTGACCTTCCTGTCTGCCCCATGGGGAGTGACCATTGCAGTGCTAGTCAAAATATTTCCACCTTGGCCACCTGTGATTAGAATAACAGCCCTCAAAGATGCCAATGTCCTAATCTGTGGAGCCTGTGCGTTATGTCCCCTTCCGTGGTGAAAAGAGACTTTCGCAGGTGTGATGGGCACTGCCTGGCTCTGGGGGGAGATGATCCAGGTGGGCCCAATCTAATCACGTGTCGTTAAAAGCTAAGAACACTTCTCGACCATAGTCGGACATGTGAGGACTGAAGAAAGGTTGGAGAGATGCAGTGTGACCATCTTAGAAGCTGGTGGAAGCAGGGGCCGTGAGCCAAGGTAGAGGGGTACTTCTAGAAGCTGGAACAGGTAAGGAGATGGCTTTCCATCTACAGCTTCCACTGCAGAGAGCAGCCCTGCCAACATCTTGGTCGTAGCTCAGTGAGGCCTGAGGAAAGTCTGTGTCAGGCTTCCAACCGACAAGACTGCTGGTAACTTGATTATTTATTTATTTATTTATTTATTTATTTATTTATTTATTATTTATTTATTTATTTATACCACCGTGTTTGTGGTAAGGGGTTGGAGAGGCCATAGAAGAGCAACGCAGCATCCATGAAGCCACTAGGCTGTGGCCCCGCCAGGAGAGGCCTGTGGCCAAGGCTGTCGGCCTGCAGCAGCCTTGGGGCCGGGAGTAACTTTCCTCTGCAGAAAATGTGCCGCTGGCTTGCTTCACGGTCTTCCTGTTGTGCAGCTTCGAGCGTCTCCAAACACCCGCCAGCCTGTGTTAGGAGCATGATTTTCTGCATTTGGGGAGGCAGGTTCACAAGCAAGACCCGAAAGGGTTTGAATCCACTTCCGAACAGGATCTCTGGCGTTGTGCTGTGTTGTTACGGGTGGGGTCACTATTACATTTTAATGATCTTAAAACTTCGCCTCAAGGCCCAGGGCGGCTGTTAGTAATCCAGCTGCAAAGCCAGATGTGCCCCGGGGGGGCCGTGGCTGTGTCTCAGCCCCAAGGGCCTCAGGGTTTGCGAGGTGAGCTAGAACCCACGGAGGCCTTCCGGCTTTCTCTTCAGGCTCGCGCCTTGCCCGGGGCCATCTCCCGGCCCCTCACAGGCCTCCCTTGGCAGACGCTGGTCACTGCTCCAAACTGTTCCGTTCTTCACGCCCTTTCTTCCTTTCCCTGCGGTCAAAACAGCTAGTGCCTCCAGGTGCTGCTCCCTTGCAGGTGAGGAGCCCTCAGATTCAGGTGAGTGGCTCTGGGGTGGAGGCTGAGGAGCTGAGGCCCGCGGTCCCCACGCCAGGGACGTCTTGGAGTCCGAGTGCTTCCAAAGGGCTGTGTGGGCCTTGCAGGCCCAGAGCTCCACTGTGAGCTCCGCACGCACACGTTGCACGCCTGCTCCCGTCCACACGGAAGCTCCGAGGTCAAAGGTCAGAGACCTGGGGGCCACACGCTGATGGCGGTTGGGCTTTGCCATCTGGTGGCCGAGGCGGGGTGCTCGTTCCCTCAGCTGTGAAAGGAGGCCACGGACCGTGACCGCCTCGGGCGTGTCGTGAGCTCTGAGGGAAATCCTGTGTGTCAGCGAGTAAAGACTCCTCGTACCTTCCCAGTCAGTGACTTTCTAGTTTGGGCCTAGGACGAGGCATTTTGTGGAAGACCCAGGGAAACGCAAAAGGCACAGCCTTAGACCCAGGAGCTCTCTCGAACCCTCCAGACCTTCTGCTTGTGAAGGGGCCCAGAAACATAACTGTGCACTTTATTTATTTATTTATTTTTATTTGTATTTTTTTTCTAGCTCAATATAGTTAGTAGTGTCTCTACTCGGCTTCAGATGGCCAATGTAGTGATTCAGCAGTTCTCTACGTTTCTCGGGGCTCAGCATGAGGAGTGTGCTCTGAATCCCCTTCACCGATGTCACCTCGTCTGCCCAGCTCCCCTCTGGGAGCCATGGGTTTGTTCTTTACAGTTTACAGTCTGTGTTTGGGTGTTTCTCTCTTTTTATTTTGTTCATTTTTTTTTTAATTTAAATTCCACAGAAGTGTGAAATCCTACGATATTTGTCTTTCTCTGACTTATTTTGCTTAGCATTATACTCTAGCTCCGTCCATGTGCTTGCAAATGGCAAGATCTCATTCTTTTCTGTGGCTGAATAACATCCCATTGTCGTATATACCAGTTTATGTAAGAAAAGTAGTTAGCGCATACACACCTAGAACTTGTCGATTTTTATCATCAACAGTACAACCTATTACCTAAATCCTTGGATATGTATGTGGGTATTTACTTCCTGATAATTCTCACAATTCAGTGAGGGGAGTGGAATATAAAGGAGAAAAATGTGCCATGAACTCCCAGATTTTTTTCTCTTTAATTATAATACACTGAGGAATAGAGGTAACTTAGTAGAGATTATCTTCAAAAAAAAAAAAAAAAGTCATGGTAGTCCAAAAAAAAAAAAAAAAAGTGTCTTAGAACACATCCCTACATCTCTTGCAGAAACTCTACTCTGTTCAGGATCCTTTCATCCCTGCTCTAAGACAGACATGGTGCTGAGTGAAGCTGAAGACGTTGAGAATAATTTGGTGATGGCTTTAGGCACAGAAAACTATCAATGGTTTCATCCTGAAGACTTGAAATACCAAACAAAAGCCAAAACCCTTCAACTTTAATTTTAGAAAAAAAAAAAAAAAAAAAAGAAATAAAAAATAAAAGATGGACTATAGCTTGAACAATCCCAGAAGAGCCCTCTTAAGACTTCAGAAAAGAAAAAGCGAGATTTTTTTTTTACAAGTTACATTTACAGAAAAGCCTTATTATAATAAAAGCTTTCTCCTTAAGAGATACTATTCAGAATTGATTACCCTTCTTCACAGGATACAACAATAGATATGATTGACAAGCGTGCCAAAGGCTTCATTCTTCTGATAATCAAATGTTCCTCCTAGGAGCCAATTTAAAGGAGTTGTTATATTTTGAGGTGCTGTCATAGACTCCTTGGAAGGAGCTAGAACTAGAAATGTAAGTTTCTTGTGTCTGCGTTCCCAAGGACTCCATGTCAGAATATTATGTCTAATTTAATAACATAATTTTTTAGAAGTTTTTGAAGCTGTCTGGAAAAATGGAACAGCGTAACCTCAGTTCAATCTTTGTAAGCAGCTTTCAAACATCAAAACGGTGCTTTCTGTATTTACTTCTTGTCGTTGTGACTTGATATTTACTGTACAGCAAACAGTGAATTGAGTAGTTAGCGTTTAAAATTCAAATGCAACACTGTTAATTATAATTGTTAATACTACTTTGAGCAGAAGTAGAGTTAGTACCCTCTATAGTGTGAAGGGATGACCCAATCTCAGAATAATTATTTTCTGCTGAATGGAGGGGTATGAACATCTATCAATTTAATCAATTCTTCCGACGACAAATGAGGCTATAAAAATCACAAACTAGGTACGTCTAACCTGCACAGAAAGGTGTTACCTTTCTGGGGTGACCTGTATCTAGAACCTACCACACACTCCATAAATCCAAACTACACTACCAGTTAGGAGTGCCATTTGCCAGATACAAAGACCTAAAAATAAGCGGCTTAAAAATACATGAACTTTTCTCTCGTGTATGATGGAATCCAGAGATAGGCTGTTCAGGCCTGGCATGTTGACTTTTTTTGTATTAATATCTTTAGAATACTTTTATTTCCTGCTTTGCTGTGCTTAGCAGAAGCTTATATCCTCAGAACACCTCATGCTCCCGATGGCTGCCCTATCTTACCGATCACAGGTAGAGAAGGAAAAAGGAATATGCAAAATGGTCAAGGCCAGCTGAATCCTTGCTGTTTTAATGAGACTTTTCCGAGTCCCGGTGAACAGCTTTTGCCCAAATAACATTGTCCTGAGCAGAGTTACATGCCTTCCCTTTTCTTTAAGGTAAGCTGTAACGTGTGTTTTGACCGGATTTTAAGCATTGTCAAGCTTAAAATCAAAATTCTGTAGTTAAGAAAGAAAAAGGAAAATTGGATTTGGAGAGGCAACTGTCTTTCCCAGTGTTATGGTGACGATTATAATTATTGGGAAGTCCACGAATAAATGAATCTTCTTCCAGTAGTTTGCTTCTGGGTGTCTCTCCTGCGCTGTTCCCCTTTTAGCAGCTTCTACTGGCTTAGGAGAGCCACCCGGTAAGCGCTCAAGAATTTCACAAGCTGGCAATTAAACACACACACTTAAAAATTAAATAATAGAAATAGAACTGAATAAATTATATTAGAAACAAAGATAGGAGATACTTAGAACATTAGAAGTCCTTAATTATTTTACTATAATTTGTTATTATTTAAGCCCTTGAAGTTACGTACGTCTATTAAGTCTGCACGATGACATTTCTGTCATGGGGTCCTGCTGTAGATCTCTTCCCAGTCCTGCATTTAGTGACGTCACATTGGTAGCTTTAAAGCTGATCATCGAGGGAATATTTATACCACAGAAACTGACATATACTAAAATGTGGGTCCTTTTTTTTTTTTTTTTTTTTTTTTCTGGAGAGTAGGTTTTCAACCTTTACCAGCACACTCTGCCTTCTATTAGCTAAAATATTTTTTGATAGTCTGCAATATTCATGCTGGCCAGCCAAAAAAAAAAAAAAAAAAAAGGAAAAAAAATCAGGAATCAGGATAGGGACAAATTTAGTATGTTTCAGTAACCTTTTAATCACATCCAGAAGGTTAACTAGTGAACACATTAGAAGAGGGAAAGGATTGTTCTTTCCCTGTCCTTGCCTTGCAACAGTTCTCCTGGGACCACCAGTACTACCAGCCAGATATTTCAGCTCTGAGCTAGGGAAATGAAGCTTTTGTGACCAATATTCTGGAGAGATAAGCAAGGAAAGGAATTGATGCATGTTTCCCCAAGGACTAATGATTTTGTTTAGGTTCCTTGGAGTTTGGGGCCACTCGTCAGAAAAGAAAAAGGCCCTTTGAAAAAAATTCTGCCTCACTGATTGTTGCTCTTTGGTGGGTATGAAAATGAGACATTTTAGGGGAATAAACATGAGGTTATTAAGCAGAAAATCAGTGAGACACTGTAGTGGGGATCATTCCAAAGAGTGGTTTATAACCCCTTCTCTTCATCTAGTATTTCAAGTAAGCCTGTTAAAGCTAATTTTGCTTTTTCACCTTGGGTGTTTTTCTTTTGCTCTCTTCAATCCTGTGCAAACTTCCTGCCCCACTGTCGGGAGTTGGAGACGGTGCCAGAGAGATCTATAGGAGAAAGCATTAGGACACCCTACCTTGGCGGGGTGTAGGGAAGCAAGCACTCTTCACTGCTGGGGGGTGTGAGTTAGTATGACATTTATGAAGGAATCTGACGATATTTATCCAAAATTGTAAATGCATATAACCTTTGACCCAGCAACTTTACTTTGTAAATATATTCTGCATATATGCTTGCACATATGCTAAATGCTGTAGGTTCAAATTTATTCACTGAAACATTTTTTACATAAGAGCAAACGGTTAGAATCAACTCAAAATCCAATAAGGAGTGGCTACAAATTAGGCCTAATTTTTATAGTGGAGTGCTATGTATCTGTTAAAAAATATTTGTAGGAACTATACAGTGGGGGGAAAAATATGTCTGAACAGTATATTTAATATACCTTTTGTGTAAAGTAAGTGAAAATAAAAATCTAAATGTTCATCTTCTTGAATATGCATGACTCTGGAAAGATCCATAGAATCCAAGAATAGACATGTATATGTAGAAGGGAAGGAGGTTCTTTCTGGCTAGATGAGGGACAATGTTGGAAGGCAAGGAGTTTTTTTTTTTTTTTTTTTTTTTTTTACTTTTATAGTTATTCATTTTTCTGAGCCATGTGAACATACTATCTAATTAAAAATTTTTAAAAAATCTTAAACTGTATATACAGCTTATAGTGCTTAAAGAGTAAGAAGCTTGCCCTTTGTCAGCAGACACATTATTTAAGCGGATTTGAGAAGGAATTCTAGCTTTGAGATGGCTCACTCCAAGGTTTAACAGAGGAGAGTTCAGTGAGGGACCATGTGCTGATTTTAGGGAATCCGTGAATGAGGATGATGCAGTCCGGGATTAGCAAAAACAGGATACCAGAACCACTGCTAGGTCACAAGAGAAGGATGGGGGTTGGAGTTGTCCTGAAGGCACTGCAGGGACAAGAGCTCTAACAGTACAAAGCAGCTACTGCCAAAAGCAGTGGGGCAAAGAGGAACAAAAAGAATAATATCCCAGTCTTCCTGTTTTTCCAGCATAATCTCCTGATAGTGCCAAACAGAACTCGAGGACCCGGAGGCCTAGGGGAGTGTGTAGTCATCTTCCTGGTGGACAGAAGAGGGCAGAGAAGGGAGGAGGACAAATCTGGGTAACAAATGAAAAATCACCAGTAGGGGATGTTAGGATGACAACTTGCATCTTGGCCGTGTGTGCGCAGGTCCGTCCACATGTGTTAGATAAATAAGTTGAAGATGGCGCCTGTATATTGGCCCTGACACTGTGTCTTCTTCATGGCAAGCTAGGACCATTAGCTCAAATCCTGGCAGTGTCAAACTCCAATGTTTACATGTCCAGTGGTTTTCAATTTCAGCCCAAGTGGACGTATTTTTAGCTATTTAGCGACTGCGTGCGTTGTGTACTCCCTGAAACTGCGCACATCACCTTCCAGCCATAGATAGACAAACTGTGGGGCTGTAGAAAGCTGCCAACCCCTGCTGCCCCTTGCAAATTTCTGACCAAGAGGTTCCCCACTTGGAGGCTGAGCGGCATCACCCAGACCTGTGAGCCCCCTGTTCGATTCCCCTTCTCCCCAGGGATTTCCTTGCCTCCTTCCCTTGGGGTGATGACCCCACCCTGTTGTCTCTGGACAGTCCCCTTCCAGGAAGGGCTTTCCCTCTCATCTCTCATGCAATCTCTCACACACCACCCAGTAAAGCTGGTTATATATCACTGCCACCTTGTGGTCATATTTTTCCCCTTGATTAGCCCTGAAATCCTCTAAGTCATCACCTAGTGCTCACACATGGACAACTACTGAAATTCAGTTCATGTAAGTGAGTATTCAGATAATTTTTTCATAAGTTATTCCATTGAGTTTCTAAAATAACTTTGTGGGCTAAGACCTATTCTCCCCACTCGAAGGTTGTTGAATGGCTTGTTCAAGGCCTGAAGGCTGTGGTGAGGCCATAATGCAAACTTGGGGTAACCTTATGACTTCAAATCCCAAACCTTCCTCAAGACTATACACAAAACTCCTCTTCAATTCTTGACCTCCCTCATATTCCCACCCTTCCCTCGTCTGGTGCACAATGTTTATGATCACTTTCTTTCAAGGGGCACAGTAACATACTCTCAGAGGTTCATCTGATACCCAGGATTCAACAGATTCACGCAAAAAGTAGACTGGAGACTTTCTGAATCTTCTGTTTCTAGACATATAACTGCATTACTTTAAATTTTTTTGCAGCCCAAAATCCCTTACATATGTTTTATAAAATGTAATACGCTTCTTTTTAAATGCAAAGCTCGGCTTATAAAATGGAGAAGAACAAATCTAGGGAATAAGAAACAAAATGAAAGATCCAAACACCTGAAATCATCCCTGTTAAGTTCTGATCCCTATGTGCCCCAAAGCCTTAGCTTTTTGCAGCTACATATAGGACAGGAAATCAGCTCTTAGAGCACTCAGAAGAGAGATTTTGAGTTGAAACTCCACATAAATCCGAGAGCCAAGAAAGGCTACATGCCCAGAGAATGCCAGATTTGTAAAATGTGCTTATCAGCAAAGAGAAACAATAACTTATCAGTCTTACTGTGAGTTCTAGGTAGAAGTAATTGGGGGGTTGGGGTTCATTTTTCACTGGCCTACATGGTCTATAGGGAACTCCAACCTAGGCAAGTAACTATTACGTGGTTCCAGGTTGGTAGTAAAAGCAAATATTCCCTGGAGAGATGCCCAGTTATCAGGGATCTCACTGAATTCCACCTACATAGCGTAGTCATTCAACGTGAGTCCAAATTCAAAGTTACAAAACACGTGAGGGATAAGGTCACAATGAACAAGAGCCAGTGAAACAGGAAAAAAGGTTAAAAAAAAAAAAAAAGTCCCCTCAAGGCCCTATTCAAATTATTGGATATGGCATTGCACACATGCACACAGTTATTGGATAGAAAATAATACAATGTGTGTAAGATTTCCAGAAGATTTGTGCTGAGCATGGTGTTCCAATTTTGGATTTGTTGCAGATGGGATAAAGAGAATATTTTTTTATTTACTCTTCTGGTGACTAATTGGAATGTGCCTTTTTAATGCCACAAATGGAAGTATAAGAATGGAAAACGTTCATAAAACAAATGGAAGTCTTCCTTGAAACTAAAAATTGTCATGCTACCCTCAGAGATAATTTTAACATAAGAAAGAGCAGACTCCTACCTCGTCTCGTGACTTGTCTGTCCTCTTTTTCCTCTCTGTAAAATGAAAATTATAAAACCATACTGTGGGAAAGGGAGAAAAAAGATTTTTTTCCCCTCTCCTGTTTTCTTTGGCAGCCTTGAAAAAGGAGGAACTGCTCCTTCAAAGAATTCTACTGGTTCTCATGGTGATAAGTTAATAAGTGTCCAAGCAGAGGCAGATAAACCTTGATCTATGGTGCTGATACAGAGCAATCTTCAAGGCACGTTGTTAAGTGAAAAAAACTTAAGATTCAGAACAGTGTGTAAATGCCCAATTGGTGTAAAAGAATATATATAACACATATTTGTGTATGCACAGAAGATTCATGTAGAAATATGCATGATAGCTGAGGGAAGAAGCAAGTGACTTTGGGGGAATCTGGAGCTGGAATACAACCTACTAGTCCCAGCTACAGGAATGTGTTCTTTCAATTTTATAAACCTGGCTAATTAAAAGTTAGATATATTTCGTCATTAGACCATAGATAACACTCTTAATTATTGATTATATGTTATGTATCCCCCGTTTAGACAATATCCTATCTAGCAAGTATGGTGTGTTATGTAGCTGGCGTATGTTTTCTTGGGTTTGACTCCTGGCTCCATGGTTTCCTAGCTTTACAAATTCGGGCAAGTTATTTAATCTTTCTATGCCTTGGTTTCCTCTTCTGCTTAATGGCTAAAGTCATAAAGTTGTTTTGAGGATTAAAGAAAATGATCCAGGTGCAAGGCTTCGTATCGTACCTGACACATGGAAAAGACTTGAGTAAATGTTAGCTTCGATTGAGATTTCCAACCTTGCTGCTCAATTTTCAGCTCGTGTATTTCAAACAAACTTACGTACTTGAAGCCCCAAAGGTAATCACCAAGAGGACAGAAAGTTTTAATAAATTACCAGAAGACACTACCGTGTCTTTATCTTATACATTTACTTTCAAAACATTGGCTTCTCAGGAATATTTGGAAGGTAATGCCCAAACCACCCGAAATACCAGAACCAAGAAAATCAGGGGTGCCTGGGTGGCTCAGTCAGTTAAGTATCCAGCTCTTGATTTGGTTAAGGTCATAATCTCAGGGTCTGTGTGGGGCTCTGTGCCCAGCTTGGAGTCTGCTTACAATTCTCCCTCTCTCTAAATAAATAATAAAAAACAAAAACAAAACCAATAATAAAATCTTAAAGAACAAGAAGATCAATACAGTTGCCTTATGGAAGTGTTTGGTCCTCAGGCTAATTATCATCTGATTAAAAACCTGTGTGGCAAAATTATATTTCACAGTTTGCCGAACATCTTATGGGAGTATTGGGAGGTGCCTCCTCTGGACAAGAAAATACGCACTTTGTTGATGAAATCCCAGTGCTACTTCATTGAAAATTACAAGTGAATGAAATCCTTTGGTAATACCAGCCCGGAGAAGACTTGGCTTCCAGAGAATTTGAATTTATTCTTTTACAATGGGAACTATGACTAATTATCAAATAGACCAAAATACCAGACTTCACTGATCACCATAATTTCTTCCCAGAGCACTGATTTATATCAAAGCCAAATTCTAGCAGAATGTTCAGTTTGCAAAGTACAGCTTTGGAATGAACTCCGTGAGTTGGGTGGCTTGTAGGCTGCATCCCTACCCTGTCAGCGGGTAGAGAAGATGCTACGGCCTAACTAGCTAGTCACCAGCACCAGAGGCCGACAGATCAAGTTTAACTATAGGGTTTTTGTTGTTGTTTCATGTTTTTGTGTTTAGCTGAACATTGTTTTTTTGACTCCTGTTAATGATCTTTCCTTTGTCCCAGGTCAGACTTGCTAGTCCCCTCCCGTATCTCCTACCATTACTGAATTTCTAGATGTTTCAATAACCTAGACATTTCTTTAGAGATCTGCGCTAGTTTACTGTTCCTGCTTAACAAATCCCCACAACTTCAGGGGTTAAACCCACTCAGTTCTGTTCGGCAGGAAGCCAGGTATGGCCTAGTAAGGACTTGTGCTCAGATTATCAGTAGGTCGAAAGCCAGGTGTCTGCTAGAGCTGGGGGCTCCTCCGAGGCTTGGGGGGATTGTCCTCGAAGCTCACTGGTTGCTGCAGAACCCAGCTCCTTGGGACCGTAGGACCAGGGCCCTCAGCTCCCACAGACTGCAGACCTTTCCCTGCCATGTGCTGCCTTCCACAAGATGGCAGTTTGTTTCTTCAGGGCCAGCAGGAGTGCAATCTGCTGCTGCTTGGAATAGCTCTCGCCCGTCTGTCACAACACAGTCTTGTATAACTTAATCTAAACAGGGGAGCGACCACTCTTCACATTCATGGGTCCTGCCCACACTCCAAGGGTCAGGATTACACAGAGCTGTGCCCCACGTAGTGGGAGTGTTGGTGCCATTTGAGGGCTCAGCCTGCCATGCTGGCTACTTATGAGCTATTATGAGAGTCAGGGGTGCAGAGGCTGATTTGACTTGCACTGACACAGAATCTCTAAATGCTCGCGTATCCAGGTGTTGTCCTCCTCAAGGCTTTCCTCCTTCAGTTTGGTTTCTCTGTGGTGGCAAAACTGGACTTTAGACTTGGATTTGTAAGAATCAGAACTAAGGGGCGCCGTGAATTTATGTTGGGGATAAAGTAATGCCGAAGGGTCCTAGTTTGCTGCTTTTCAAGGAAAAAAAAATAGTGGTCTACATAAATTCTTTTTATAAGGATTCAGGATAATCAATTATGGTAATTGTCTGTAAGAAATAACACTAGTCACCATTTGAATACCTATTATATCCGGGGCTCTACACACATTATTTCTTTCAGTCTTTCCTATGAGGAAATCGAAGTTCCACGAATGCTAATACGAATAAATGTTAGAATGGTAAAAATCAATTTATGTCAATTTATTGCTTAATATGGCTGGTCTCGAGCTAGGTTTCAAATCTACTTCCATTTGAGTTCAATGACTATATTCAGTAAATTGTACACTGTTCTGGAAACTGAGCCTGACCAATTCCCCTTTAGCTTGTCCACCAACATTTATTAGGGCCTACTATGTGCCGGGCACCGCGCTGACCACAGTATAATGGTGAATAAGGCAGACGTGGTCTCTACCCTCCAGAATAGGAGCTCAAGTTTCTGCCCAAGTCTGAGATCATAAACTTTTCTTACATAATAAAGATCTTATGTTATTAATACTAATTAGTAACATTAGCAATATGGTTCCATATCGAATATAATAAATGTGTTTTGGAGTGCTTGGTGGCTCAGTGGGGGAAGCATCTGCCTTTGGCTCAGGTCAGGATCTCAGGGTCCTGGGATCGAGCCCCACGTGGGGCTCCCTTCTCAGCGGGAAACCTGCTTCTCCCTCTCCCTCTGTGCCTCCCCCCTTTCGTGTTCTCTCTCTCTCAAACCAATAAAATCTTTTGAGAAAACATGTGTTTTGGGATACAGTCATAATGAAATTCAATAAGCTTTTCTAACTATAGTAGAAGACTATGACATTTTTATTTGCAGCTACTATTACAGAAGGAGTAGGAAACTGTGTGTGTCCATGCACGTGCTTTGGTTTGAGAAAATGAATAACCTATTTGGTTAAAGACTCCTATTAACCATTG
Organism: Canis aureus; assembly: GCF_053574225.1. Lineage (NCBI taxonomy): Eukaryota > Metazoa > Chordata > Mammalia > Carnivora > Canidae > Canis > Canis aureus. Next base: position 5,598,724 of record NC_135632.1, on the reverse strand, counting down.
AAGAATTAAAAACTAGTAAGCTGGGCAGCCTGGGTGGCTCAGGGGTTGAGTGTCTGCCTTCAGCCCAGGGCCTGATCCTGGAGTCCTGGAATCGAGTCCCACATCGGTCTCCCTGCATGGAGCCTGCTTCTCCCTCTGCCTGTGTCTCTGCCTCTCTCTCTCTCTCTCTCTCATGAATAAATAAATATAATCTTAAAAAAAAAAACTAGTAAGCCTTGAATTATAAACTCGAATTGTCCTTACATACTGTCTTTAGGTTGGAGCAGGGTCACCCAGGTGTCGGGATATGTGCTGAAGAGGGAACACTAAAGACACAGAGTAATAAATAGGAGAGATTGGGATTGATTTTACCAGATATTACCAGAATTTTGAAAACAGAAGAATCTAGGAAAAAAATTTTAATATCTATGTTCATACAAGTTTGATTTAACTGTTTTTATGTTACGTTCCATAAGGGAAGAAAACCAAGTATACCAGAATGTTTTCAGTGATTTGGGGCTTCTAAAAACCCGAATCCGTTCGATCTTACTTTGAATCCATTCTTTAACACCTTTGTTTCTCTTTTTGCAAGCTGCCATTAAAGCAGGATGACTTTTGAAGTGAATTGACGCATGCCCTTTCCACACTACAGAAGGAAGTGTTAAAAGTAAACAAATGCTTTTGTGAATTATAGAGAAACAACTATTGCCATCTAATGGTGGCAATGCAAACTGCATGGGCTGCGTGATACCCTGCAGCCCGTCAGACTATATAAAAATGGTATCAGTTTAATATATGAATTACATTAAAAAATTTGGCAGTGATAAAAACATCTATTAATATCAGTAACACATTATAATATAATTATAAGACTTGGTAAAATTTTACACCTCATATAAATAACAGTTCTGATGAACTTTTGCATGATGCTTCTGTTATAATAAAAGCATAATTTAACATGGAAAATTATTTTTACGGCTCCAGCCAGGTTTTTAAATTACATTGGAAAAGTCTAAATACGCAAGGTTAGTTGATTTAAGTTTACCATGAATTAAACATCTAAATATTTGATAGCAGCTCTGTAATTTTTGTGTTTCATGAATTTAATTTTCTCTTAGGAAATATATTTAAAATGTTTAGCCAGTACTACTGTTTATTATATGACCTAAGAAAAATTACCATAATGTTGGGGTTAGGTAATCCATATAATTATTTAATGAGAATGTGATAATCATTAATATTCAGGATATGTCCCCTAAAGAGACAGCACGGATAGTTGCTTACCTAGTGGGATTTGTAGGTCGCTCAAATTATTGCATTGTCTAAGGCCAAATTCTACTGTGTCAGAATGTCAGGTCCTTGTTTCTTAGTTAAAGTGAAATTTACTCTTGAAGATGACGGATTTTGTTATGCTTTTGTTCATGCACTTGTGTGTGTGTTGTCTTGCTGGCATCAGTGCTCTTTGCAAGAGGAATGGGACGGAAAATTTTGATGAGTAGTCGGAGAAGATAGCTATCCCTGATGGTGGGGCACCAGACCACTAGGGGCAGCCAGGCAAAAGAGAAAAATGTAAGGGCATCATTAAGATCATAGTGAGATCATTTCCCTACTATGCAATGTTGACAGTAGAAGACGAGGAGTTCTCTCTCTCTCTCTCTCTCTCTGTGTCTCTCGTAAATAAATAAATTAAAAAAAAAAAAAGATGAGTTGGACTCAACACATCTCCATGTGTTGGTTCTATAATCCTAACTGGGTTATTGATTGGTCTTAGAAGCCTTCGTTTCTAAAGTGGATACAAAAATACTGTCTAAAGGATGCACAACTGATAACTCACAGAATAGGCAAGGCTTCCCCTTAGTTGCTGAGAGTTAGCTTATAAGAAGACTAAATGTCTTAGCTAATTATATCCCACTCCGTAGGTGGGATGATAACTAGAGAATTAAGTGGTTTAATATTTTTTTAGCTTTTAATTTAAAAGAGAAAGGAGAGAAAGGTTTTAATATTTTTTTAGCTTTTAACTTACTTAAAGGTAGAAATTTGATGGAAGCTTGAGTATGTGTAACTGTTGAGAAGGCTGCTCATAAGAGGAAGATACTGCCATTTACCCCATGTAAGTCAATGCTGACTACAGACGACATCTTGTCTGATATATAGTGAGCTGGGAAGGCACTCAAAGTTATACTTTGTTTTATTGAATCATTAACTTATTATTTTTATTTTAGAGCTTATTAAACCAAGAGTTGATGTGTAGGAGATTGCATTAGTGTTCACCAAAGAAACATCCATTAGCTCTTCATCATCTCATCCCACCACTCTTTCAGGTGGGGGGAAGCCATATGACTATACTTATATTTTATGTAGCTTATATATTTTTTATAATTTATAATCCTATCCCACATAGATAATTTACACAATAATATAATAGCCTTAGTAAGGAGAAAGGCTACCTGATTCATATTGGACTGTGACTGTGACACGAAAGAGAAATAAATCTTGAAGTCCTTGAAATGTTGAATTGTTTGTTTGTTTTGGCAGTTAGTGCTAATTACTCTGACCAGTGCAATATTTTAGGGTCAGAACAAAAAATCTGGCAAATAATTCAGTTTCTTATCTGTTCCCTGATGAACAGAAGATGTATTTTAGAAATGGAAGAGAACTTTTATTAGAACAAATGATAGGAGATCTCGTCCTTGATTAGTGAAAATAAAAACCTAATGATGGCAGTGATCCATGTAACGGGTTTCCGTGTCTGAAAAAAAGACATCCAGGCTTCAGAACTTATTTTTTAAAAAAGCTAATAATTTTTTTCCTCTCCGGGTCTGAAGGGAAACATTTTGGCAAATGTAAGGATGGGCTGGTGGACTGGCCATCCATCCACAATTCTGTCAACTGCTCTGGGTTGGGTTAACAATAAGTGTCTGAGTTACTTAGGAAAAGGGATACAGAAAAGTTTTTGATGGAAAAAAACTTTGAGTTCTCTGGAATCTGTGGTCAGAATCTTTCACTTCATTTCTGACTTGATTCTCAACTAAATCATCTTACTCTGCCCAGGTTGCTAGAGTAAACTATCGTAGACTTGGTGCCTTAAACAACACGTATTTCTCACAGTTACGGAGGCCGGGAAGTCCAATGTCAAGCTACTGGCAGATTAGTCTCTGGGTAAGGGCCTTCTTCCTGGTTTCCAGGTTGCTTTTTTCACCATATCCGCACTTGGCCAAGAAAGAAAGAGCTAGTTCTCTGGCTGCTTCCGACAAGGGCACTAAGTCCCATCATGGGGTTCTAGCCTCCTGGCCCACCTCCCGACACCAAATTATTGGGAATTGGGATTTCAGCATATGAATTTGGAAGTGGGGGATACAAACATTTATTTAGCCCATAATGCGAGTTAAATTGGATTTGTTCCTGTGCTAATGCTCTTACTGCCGGGCTCACATCACCCATTTAGATCTAGTGACATCATGGTAATCTTTGATAATTTTTATTCTCTATGCTGGTGTTATTAATTGTTTGGGCACCTGAACAATTTCCATTTCAGATTGAGAGCAGCTTGCTTTTCTGTTGGGAGTTGTGTGCATTTGAGAAAGTGATGGATACGCGCATTTCTCTCTGTATATACAATTACATACATGCAAATACATGTGTATTCCCCTGAATATATGCATCGGAGATCCCTCTATCTCCATATCCTATATTTAACAGTTGTCTCCAAAACACATTGAATATTGCCAATTTTCATTATTTTTATCTTTAATTTTATCTAGTATGTGTTATAGTAATAGATTTCTTAGAAATGAAATCATCTTTGCACTCAGATTTTATGTAATGTGTTACATTATCACATGGCACTTGCTTTATCATTTTTAATTCATTATTTGCTATCTTTGATTTAGTATTCGAGATTTGTCTGTCCTTTTCCACTTTTAGTACTATTTTTGTTATTTGAAATAAATGTTCCACTAGTTTTTAGTAAAGCCTCTAAAAAGTTTCATTCCTTTTCTGTGGCTGGAAACAGTTTTAATCATGTTGAAGTCATAACTAAATAAATCTCATTCTTTCCTCATATAGACTGGTATCATTTAAGGCTATGAATTTACCTCTTAGCATTGTTTTAGCCTTTTCTCGTAGATTCTAATATTTTTATTTGTTTAAACTCTGAAATTATTTCTGCGTTTAAACATTGTGTTTAAATGTTAAAATTATTTCTCTATTTTTTCTCTATATAGTTCTCTGCCCCATGCAGATTGATGATAGATAGGTAGAGAGAGAGATGACAAATATGTTAAAAGGGATTCTTACATTTTTGAATGCTATGAAAACTTCCTGGTAACCCTAATCACACATTTGTCTACATATTAGTATAAGCAGAAAGTTGTTTCTGGGGGAAAAAAAAAACTGTTTTATTAAAGAGTGTGTCCTGATGAAGTATTTTCTTTTTATTGTTAGAACTCACCCTTCCAATGCTGTTTGTTCAACCTCATAAATATACCTTTAAAGTTTTTAATAGTTAGAACTTTGAAGGTCTTCTGTTCAAATATAGCAGACTCTATTATGAGAACAATGGACGTATTCTTTAAATCTTTATTTTGGCTCAGATCACATTCACACATGTACCACGTTAACATCACACAAAGAGAATCAAAGTTACAACTCAGAGATATCTGTAAAGAAGTTTTTGACTATAAAGTTTACCATTTCACATGGCACTTGCTTTATGATGACCTACAGAAAATTTTCTTCCAGGTATTAGTAACTGGAAGACCTGCGTTTTTTTTCCCGAGCAATAATATGTATTTATATTATAGTCATTAATACATATTTAAAATAATCCTGATTTCCTCTTTACTCCAGCACCAAGAAACATTAGAGCTAAATTTTGGAACATCTTCAGGAATTGTGCATGGCATCAGAGTATTAATTTTGTATAGGCATCTTCTTTATATTTCTTTTGTTTTCCTTTTACCCTATTTTAGTTTATAAGTGAGAGGCACCTCATTTGGTTCCATGTGACATGTATTTCACTCAAACAAATCAAGGAGCAGAATTGATAACTATTTGTCTGTTTATTCGTCTAGTGGACTCAAAAGAACAGAATCCCATTGGCTTTCAGGAATTACTAGAACACTATCAGGATTTTGTCTCCATTTGTCTCTTTGTGTAACTACTTCACATTTCTTTTCGCTTAGAGTATTGACTCTAAGTAATTATGGTATGTGGTCAATAAAAGCAATGGGAAAAGAATGAGATCAGAATTAAAGCAATCAGAAGTCCTTATTCAGTAGATGTGTGGAATTATTAATTTAGAGCTTGTCAAATATGCATATTTTTAAAGTATGCATATTTTTTAAATCTTAAAAAATGGAATTAAGGACACATTAATAGAGTCAAGGAAAAAAGGAAAAATGATTAGGAAAGGAATATGATAGGAATACACACACCCCAAGATAGTAATACATGTACCATAAAGAACTGTAAAAAAAAAAAAAAAAATAGAGAAATCACAAGGTAAAAGACAGAAATTCTCAGTTTTAGATTATAAAATTCAGCTTTCCTTGTTGTTAAGAGAGACACTAATTACAGTGTTCTAGAAAGATGATTATCAACCAAAATGATCTCAAGTTAAATGCATTATTATGAAAAAGTGCATTACATGATAAGAGTAAGTTATGATTTTGATAATGACTTTAAAAGCATGAATATGCATTGAGAAAAAATTATAAATTTATAGATATGTAATTATAAAGATTTATAATTTTACTTAATATAATTTTAAAAAATTTAGTTGCTCAAGCAAACAAAATTTAGTGTCAATATAGAGGGTAGGACCAATATAATTTGTAAAATTGAAAATACATGGGCCATCAAGAAACTCAACAAAATTAGAGCTAAGTAGTGATAAAATTAGAAATCAATAGCAAGGGGCACCTGGGTGGCTCAGTCCATTAAGCGTCTGACTTCTGCTCAGGTTATGATCCCAGGGTCCTGGGATCAAGACCCGCTTTAGGCTCCTTACTCAGCTGGAAACCTGCTTCTCCCTCTCCCACTGCTCCTCCCCCCACATATATGCTCTCTCTCTCTCTCTCTCTCTCTCACACACACAAATAAATAAAATCCTAAAAAAAAAAAAAAGAGCCTAAGCAGTTGGAAATTTAAAAATGCATATTGATATAATTTGTTGGTTAAAAAATAAGTATTCATGTATTAAAATGCATATTAATATAATTTGTTAAAAATAATCAAGTGTTCATGTATCAAAATAATAGTATGATACATGCCAAACAAAAAAAACCCCTTGCCAATTCATACAATAATAACATCTACATAAGTTTAAACATACAAAACAACATCACTATATAAAAATACTTAGGCACTGTCCACCATGACATGCATGGGAATGATGTAAAGCATTTTCAAGTAGTGGACACTTCTCGGAAATTAGGAAGGGAAAGAACTAAATTAGAGTTATAGCTGGATCTGTAATTCCTAAGTTCTTTAACAAAAAAATCTGGAGCAAACACATGAAGTGTTCACGTCTCTTAAATGTGGTTGTTGGATGTCAAGCTGTTTCTATTCTTTTTTAAGTACATAAGCTATGTTGTAAATAAAATAAAAGAATGTCTTTAAAAAATAACGAAAATAAATATCCTCGTAGTCTTCAGGAACTCCTTCCATTTTGGCTCTTCTATCTGGGAGAGGGTGAGGTTTTGGATACATTAATTTCATTGGGCCCCTCTGAGAATCACATAAGGATCATATATATTGTTCACCTAATTCAGAACTACTGTATACGGTAGATGCACAACGTATATTTATTCCCACATTTGTTGAATAAATGGATGAGTAGAGGAGCCATCCTGACCTTGAGTCCTAGAATCATAATGAATGGGCCGCGCACACCATTCCTCAATCTAGAATCCAGGAAATATGTCTGACGGAGTCAACAAGAGAGAATCCGCTCTGTATCTGCCAAGACGTGTGCAGTGAGTCCTGTCTCCTTCTGACCCTTATCTTTGAGTGCAGCAAATAAAACATTACTTGCTGCCACGTGAGAAAGCTGCACCTTTGGTCACCAGTTTTAGTATTGTCCTGATCTCAAGGTCTTTTTCAGTCTATAGTTCAAAAAGTGATTCTTGGGCAAACTCCTCATCAACATCTATTTCCTTTAGGAATAAAACGTCACCCAGATTTTGGATATGATTTTACTTGTGAAAATGCTGAACATGTATTATTTGGCAATATTTAACCTGGCAGCCGTTAAAAGCAACCCTCCTTGACACCACCCTCACCTTCCCTGTCCCCTCCAAAAGGCACATCTCTGTGAACTACTGTACCTCCCCTTATCCAAGGAAAATATGTTCTAAGACACACACCCCCAGTGGATAGACTTTTTTTTTTCCTCTACACACATACCTAGATGAAGTTTAATTTATAAATTAGGCACAAGAAGGGATTAACAATGATAACTAATAAAATAGGACAATTGTGCTGTAATACGTTATGTGACTGTGGTCTCTCTCTCAAAATATCATGTTGTGCTCATTCTTTTGATGATGTGAGATGATAAAATGCCTACATGATGAGACGAAGTGAGGTGAGTGACATAGGCAGTGTAACGTAGTGTTAGGCTACTACTGACCTTCTGACAATATTTCAGAAAGAAGACCATGGATAACCAGAACTGTAGAAAATGAAACCGTGGGTAAGGGGGTGAGAGGGGTGGTGCTGCTATGACTCTGTGCTAAATATTGAAGTCCCTCCATGGAGCCTGAAGCTTCTGAACTACCTCTTGCCAAAATAACCAGTTGAAAGATGAATAATTCAGTCAAGATGATTATGTGGAATTCTTTAAAAGAAAATGTTCAGTTAAAAAAAAAATTAGCCATTTCCCCGAACTCAGCCTCTTTTTCAAATGAACTTATCAAAACCATCTGTACGTCTAGACGTGGCCCAAGATAAAGTATTCCCAACAGTCTATTAAGTAATGAAAATGAACAAGTTAGCAAATGAATCGTTCTTTAGGGAATATTAGTAATTCTGGTAAAAGAATTTAAAGGCTAATTTAAGTTTGAAATCTGCTTAAAAGCCAACATGCTAGGTATTCCATGGTGAGTAATCTATTAAAATATTAATTTTTGTCTTGGACCATAAATAGACCCATAAATACAGAGAACAAACTGGTGATTGCCAGAGGGGAGGGAGGATGGGTAAACAGGAGTGAAGGAACGTAGGAGGTACAAGCTCCCGGTTGGGAGTTGAATAGGTCACTATAACAAAAGGAACAGCATAGCCAACGGGCGGTGTTGTCATAGTGTTGTATGGTGACAGGCGGTGGCTGCATAGCAGAACCACTACAGAGTTGCTGGATCACCATGTTGTATACCCGGAACCAGTGTAACATTGTGTATTAGTTGTTTCTTCGATAAAAAAAAAAAAAAAATTATTCCAAAAACTGCTTCCTTACCATTCGGAGGCCCTGTTCTGCAAGGTATAGCTTGTCTACTACCTAGGACCTGCCTAATGCAGCTCTAAGAAATAAAGAAATAAATTGCCACATTTTTCTCGGAGGAACTCATAGGTAGGAGTACTGATTTGTAAAACTTGACTCATGTTAGTATGCGTGTTTTCGCATATATTTGCTGTAAATCTTAAAGAATCGTTGCCAGTCACCAGGTAAGTCCTTTTGGTTTGTATAGTACATAGGCTAGATGCATAGGCTTTCCTTGCAGGCCAAGTAACATTCTGAGTGAGAACTCTTATAATTTTTCTCAAGATTTAGAGAAAAAGGGGATCCCTGGGTGGCGCAGCGGTTTGGCGCCTGCCTTTGGCCCAGGGCGCGATCCTGGAGACCCGGGATCGAATCCCACGTCGGGCTCCCGGTGCATGGAGCCTGCTTCTCCCTCTGCCTGTGTCTCTGCCTCTCTCTCTCTCTCTCTGTGACTATCATGAATAAATAAATAAAATCTTTAAAAAAAAAAAAAAGATTTAGAGAAAAATTCCCCTACTAAAGTTGATTAGAAAAGCAACTATTCTTGATTTTTTCCTCTTTCATTGTTGCTCTCTCACTGTAAATAGTGGGAAAGTGGCAGGATCGATGAGGAAGGTGAGGCCATGACTTGACACTAAAAAAAAATGTTCTTAGATCCCATATGTAATATGCCACAGCTTCTAGTTCCTTCTACTTTTAAAACTTTTTTTTCCTTTTTAAGAAAATGGAGATACAATTCATTTTCTATTTTGTAGATTGCCTTTTCACTTTCCTGACGCTGTCATTTCAAACACAATTTTAATTTTGATGGCCTCCAACTTATTCTTCCTTTTGTTGCCTAGGCTTATGCTTTCGGTGGCATATCTAAGAGTGCTTTGCCTATCGAGGTTATGAAAATGACTCCTGTTTTTTTTTTTCTGTGCATTTTATGGAATTAGCTCTTGCCATTTATACGTCTTCTAGAAATTATTTTTTGTGTGTGGTATAAGGAAAGGGTAGAGCTTAACTCTGGATGTGGATATGCAGTGTCCTAGCACCCGATGTAGAAGACTACTCTTCATTAAATTATCTTGGCACTCTTGTCAAAAATCAATTGATCATAAAAGTTAGGATGTACTTTTGGACTCTCAGTTCTATTCCGTTGATCTCTAGGTCTACCCTCATACCAGTACCACATTCTTTTGATCATTGTATTAAGTTTTAAAACTGGGAAGTGGGAATCCTGAACCTTTGTTCTTCAAGAATGTTTTGAGTATAGAAGAGGTGGGGTGGACATCCTTGTCTTGTTTCTGATCTTGGGAAAGCATTTGGGTTTTCACCATTAAGTGTGATGTTAGCTGTGGGATTTTTCCTAGAAACTGTCTTTCAGGTTAATGCAGTCCCGTTCTATTCATATTTCTATTCTGTTTTTACTTTATAGTGAAATGCTTTTTCTGCCTCTGAGATAGTCATATAGTTGTCATCCATTAGTCTATTGATAAGGAAGTTAAGAACTATTCTATTTTTGTAAGAGTCTGTGGATAATTTGTTTTCCTTTAAAACGTTTCTAGAATTTACCAGTGAAGCCATCTGAACCTGGGTTCTTTCTTTGTGGGGAGTCTTTAATTAACTCAAAATTTTTATTTGTTGCAGGTCTGTTCACATCTCTTTCTTCTTTTGTCAGTTTTGGTAGTTTACTTCTTTCTAGGAATTTGTTCATTTCATATAAATTATCAAACTTGTTCATATACAATTGCTTATATTATTACCTTAAAATCTTTATTTCCATAAGGTCAGTGGTTATGTTCACTCCTTCTTTATTCACTTAAAATCTTTTCTCTGATTCTCAAGTAGCTAAAGATTTGTCCATTTAATCACTTCACTATCTTGTTCTATTGGCTTTTTTTCTGTATTGTTTTTCTATCCTTTATTTCATTAATCTCCATTCTAATTTTTATTATTCTTTTTTTTCTGTTTGCTTTATGAGTAGTGTGCTCTTTTTCCACTGTTTTAGGGTGAAATTTCTTTATCTAAAGTATTATTTGTACTATAAACTTCTCTCTAAGCACTGTTCTAGCTGCATCCCATTTTGCTGTGTTCTCTGAAGCTCTGTTTATTTTTTTCTTTTTTCTGTGTATTCAGATTACGTGTTGTACATCAATCATCTTCATGTTTATCAAGTTTCTCTTTGGTCGGCTATAATATGTTGAGTTTCTCTAGTAAATTTTTTTATTTTTTATTTTACTTTTTAACCCTAGAATTGCTTTTTGTTTTCTTTTGTGGCTTGCATCTAGTTTTTTTTACATTCTCTACTTGCTGAGACATTGTCTTAATACCTGATTTACTTCTTTATGAATGCTTCCCTTCAGTTTGTCAAATATATTTATAACAGCTACTTTAAAATCTTTGTCTGCAAAGTTTGATCATTGAGCCCTCTCAAAGGCAATTTCTATGCCTGCATTTTTTTTTTTTCTGTATGTAGGTCACAACACTTTCCTGTTTCTTTATGTCTCATAATTTTAGTGAAATCTATTTCCTCACAGCATGTGTCCTCTGGTGTGGTTCCTCATAGGGCTAAGTCTTGGGTATACATACAGTCACTGAGGATAAGTTTTTTTTGAAGTCTTTTTCTTTAAATCAGAGACCTCTTTTTCTCTTTTCCTGAACTCTCTGTTAAGTTTTTTCCCCCCTCTGTCATTATGTGCCCCTCTCTAACCTCCACTAATTGCTAGCTGATTGCTCTATTGTTTTCAGCAATACCCTGGGACATAAATTGTTCTGCAGTTTAATTCGATTAAATTCAGGCCCTTGGATATTGAATTTGATTCAATTAAACTGTGGCTTGCTCTGATCCCAAGAGGCCTCTTCTTAGCTTTTTCTCCCTGATTCTATCTGTTGAACTTCTAGCTGGTTCAGGGTTTTGCTTATTGCTCTCAAGGAGCTACCAGTCTCCTTTTAATTGCTGATCACCAAAATCTCCATTGTTCAACAGTGCCCAAAACCTTAAATTTCCCCAGATGTGTTCCAAATAAAATCATTTCTCTTGGGGAGAGCTGTGGAACTTTCTGTTCTTATGACCTGCTTCATGATTGTTTGCAAGACCTCTGTGCTACTATTAGGGAATTGGAGGTTGGGATAACCGGCCAGCTACTCTCTGAGTGACAATCCCACCATGCAAGTGAAATGCTGGGTGAGGTTGGTACTCTCTGGTCATCTATTCTTGATTGTTCCAGCATGAAACCTGCACTTTAGGAGCAAGATGGGGTAAGAGTGATTGGGCCCCAGTATTCCTGGCCTGCTAGGGCAGACATAGTGTTTCCACCCTACACGTGAGAGATGGGTAGAAAAAGGGAGCCCCACATCCCTCAACCGCCCTTTTCTGAAATAGAGTTTCTACAACTAGGAACCAGGAGGATGAGTATTGCTAGCACCTGCTCCACCTGGACCGATACTATTGCCACAGCAGACTGGGGGTCAGGTTGAGAGGGAGCCCTGTGTTCCTGATTGCACCCATCAGAAGTAGTTTCCATGATGCAGAACTGAGGGGGTGGTGAGGGGAAGTGGACTGTGGCTCAATTATTGCTACCAACTCTGGATGTTCTTGAAAAGATGCAGTATATTTCCTTAAATAAACATTTCACCACTTTCTCTATTAGAACAGTTTCCTGAGACTTCAAGTATTGCTTTTCAAATAATTTTAATTGGTCCTGATTGTTCTGCTGGGAAGTGGGTCCTCACACCACCATTCTGTAAGTCCTATCTAGGGTTCTATTTTAATCCAGACACATACAACCAGTTCATTAATGTAACAGGTTGAGTTAAGAGCTGTTGACACTAATTTCAGCTCTTGAAATTTGTTATTGAATGACATCAGACTTATTATAGCAAATAACTGTCTCAAACTCCCCATTTACACATTAACTAATAAAACCTAAGAGTCAGTGTCCATTTCCCTTATTCACACTTTGTGAAATTTAGTAGGCCACCGAATTAGATCTGGTTGAGTGAGCAAGATGCTGCATGTGTAACAAGTTGTTACTCCCTCAAATCATCAATGTCATGCTTCATATTGGAACCATAATTTCTAAGTAGAGCACTAATGGCTTAAAGAAAAATTATTCCATCTATCTGGCACACAGTGAACAAACTAGCTATGCTCTAATTTTAAACTATTAGCTATGTTCTAATTCTAACCCACTGAAATTTTTCCAAGAACCACAGAATCATTAAGGAATGTGTGTGTATAAAAATGAGAGTGTTAAACTACCCCCCACAGCCCCCAAATAAAACAAAAGCAAAACTATATATAGCTGTTTAAAAACAAATGTGATTGAAGAGATAGTATGAAGGATTGATATTTCTGCAGTCATATGGAACACTCATAAACTTATTAATGCTTGTACCATTTTCATTGGTAATTTTTTGAGTAACATAAAAATATCCTCTCATACTGTAACTTTAATCATTTTGCTTTACATTGTTAAAACAATTTTATAAGCTATGGATTCATAGACACACACTTTCTCAGGTATAGCAAGTAAGAATTAGATTAAAGCATAAGCAGTAACTTTAAAACAACCAGGTGTAGATCAGAAACTTCTAAAGCTACGCTTGTTTTAAAATTGAACATTCTTCTGTCAAGGAAACTAAAAGTGCCATTCAATTTTTAATATTTCCCTTGTTGAATTTCTATTACGTTATTTGAATATAAAACTTACTTTCATTCTCATATTTTAAAATTTCCAAAAAAAATGTGTGCATTTGTAGGAAAAGTGATTTAATGTTAAAATATTTTTTTCATTCAGTCCTCCATATTTTTTCCTAAACGGAAAACCAGGCTCTAATTTATGAAAATGTTCTCCTTGATTTATGTAGTGGAGAAATTTTCCTTCTAAATAAGATGGGTAAAATTATAGGTATACAGAGAAATCTTCGTGGCTCTTACAGAGTTATACAAGAAGTCATAAAACTGGCTGGGGATATTAACTCGGATGCTCTATAGAGTCATATCTATTTTCAAGTCCTACCTCATTTTTCTTGTAAGAAAAACCCTTAAAATGGGTCATGTTGTCTATAATGATCCTTTGGTCTGATAGTTCCTCAATTTCAAATCTAATGATTTTACTCCATTTTATTAAAGCAATCACACATCAAGGCACTCTTTGGGGATGATTTTTGTTGGAATCTTTTCTTCTTTAATATTGTGAACTCTTGAAATTATGTTTTCTGAGTGTAGTCTGCGTGCACACATGCACGAAAGAGAGCGAGAACTACATTCTTATTCTATCTTATAGCTATGGAGTGTTGCTACCTCAGTCATTTTCTCTCTTCTTTAGTCTTTGCTCTCTACCTTTCTGTTTTCCTTTTTTAAAATCTACAAATACTTTCAATTTTGCTAGCTTGATAGCAAAGAAAATCAAAATATACTACTTCAACCTTCGAGTTTTATCTACAAGGAATATTCCCTTCTAATTCCTTCCCTTTATGATCTGGCTTCTCAAAAGATCTGTATATTACAAAAGTTTACATTTCATTATAAAACAGTGAAGATCTAGTAGGGACAAATACCAGTTGTCAGGAAAGCATTCTCAGATACTCTTTGATTTTTAATCACTCCTGCTCCCATGGTAATATCCATTCTGTAGCTACCAATAGTATCCAGCTGCCATCCCATACATAAGTGACAGATCTCTTGGAAGTCAAATTCATTCCAAATCACAACAGAATTTTTCATGGAAATTAACAGGCTGATTTTGAAACTTAAAGAGCAAAATATCAAGAAGGTTTAAGACATTTCCAAATAAGCAAACTGCTCTAACAGATAACAAAATATTTGTAAAGCTATAGCAATTAAGACATTGTGGTATTGGGATGCCTGGGTGGCTCAGTGGTTGAGTGTGGCTTAGGTCACAATCCCAGGGTCCTGGGATGGAGTCCCACATTGGGCTCCCTGCAGGGAGCCTGCTTCTCTCTCTGCCTGTGTCTCTGCTCTCTCTGTGTCTCTCAATGAATGAATGAATGAATGAATAAAATCTTTAAAAAGAAGACATTGTGATAGAGAGATATATATAAATAAAGATATATATAGATAGAGATATATATAAATATAGAGATATATATAAATAAAACCACAGAATGTAGAGAATTTTAAAACAAATCATTGACAAATTCAGCTTATGTGCTACAGCGCACTTGCTCATGATAGCTGGTACTGTTTCCTTGGTGTTTTCGGGGTAATAGCACACTCTAGAAAGAGGAACAGACCTATATTTCAAGGATGTTCTGTATGGGCTGACAATTTCATCATGGTCCATCAGTTGGAATGAGAACTCACAGATTCCTGGTAATAAATGGAACATGGTCTCAAGTCCATTTTACTGGAGGTTCAGTGGGTCTGTGGACTCAACTTGTGGTTATTTCCCCAGTTGCAAAATACTTAGAACTTAGCTATCCACCCTCATATTCATTTCATTGTCTCTTAGTAAAAGGACTGTAATAGGAGGGATGGCCAGACTTAATCAGATCGTGGACCAATTACAGCTGGTCTGCCAGATGTGGTGTCTTTGCTGAAGCAAAGGTCACCACAGCCTCTGGCTTCTGTTGGAAAATGAACCATCCCTTGAGTAGGGAAGCACGCAAGAGAATTCACTTCGAGCATGGTGGCATATATTCACCATTTTGTTTCAGGGTTCTGAATCGAACTGAAGGATAACTCTCTTTTTCATAATATAGTCTGGATGAATCTTTATTGTCTTGACTTTTCCTAAAGTATCCTATAAGTCCGCCATTTTGATACCTTTATGCTATCTGGACTTGGTGAGCAGGATATAGCAATTATCCTAGATACTCTAGTCACATACATATATAGGTACTCAAACGTTAACCTTTTTTTTTTTTTTTTTTTTTTTTTTTTTTTTTTTTTTTTTAGTGAACCAGTGATTTGAGACATACCACGAAATTCCCCTCTAAGGTAAGTAGCACAGTTTTGCATTTTGGAACTCAGTTGAGACAGAGGCGTAGTATTTGGTTGGTTGGGCCTATTTGATTTTTTGAGTCAGCTTATGCCATGCTTGAGAATACTGCCTCCAATCCACTTATCAGATTACAGGAGGACATTACAATTTTGTTTAGGGCTCAGGTTGAAGAGGACTCTGTAGCCACAGCCAAGCTGTGGTACCACCTTCCCTTCCCCTTGACCATGAAATCCTGCAGATTTGATGGTGCTAGAGGTGTAGATGGTAGATATTTGGAGCCTCTGGCAAGCTCCAGGGGTAAAGTAGCAGGGTAGACAGACCTGTAGGTTTCTAGAACTAATTCTGCTTGAAAAATGGCTCCTTGGAAGCTAATGGACCTTTAGAGAGATTAAGAGTCTGATACTAGGGGTAAAAAGTGTTTATGAAAGTTGAGTTGCTTATCCTAAATTGAATATTATGGAATCTGAGGAGTCATCAGGTGACACAGGATATCACCAATCTATTGTATAATAGAAATAGATTTGCAAAATACAAACAGAAGTCACAAGCAGATCATATAAATAGGTGACCCAGAGAGCAGCCGCCACAGCAGTGAAGGAAAATTGTCACAGTGGTCGGAGCTATAAGCACTACACAATACACTTGGTCAACTGGTATGGAGGAAAAGATAACCAGATATATGGAAATGCAGAGAAGTTTTTGAGATGCTGGAAGTGTTCTGTATCAATAGCCACATGTGTCTATTGGGCGCTTGAAATGTGACTGGTGCAACTTTTAATTTTAGTGAATTTTTAATTTTAATTAATTTAAATAGCCATGCTGCCAGATACCTGGGTGGCTCAGCCAGTTGAGCATCTGACTTTTGATTTTGGCTCAGGTCACAATTTCAGGGTCGTGAGGTCGAGCCCCAGGTCAGCCTCCGCACCCAGCAGAGAGTCTGCTTGAGATTTGCTCTCCCTCTCCTTCTGTCTCCCTCTGCTTGCACATGCTCTCTCTTTCTCTCTGTCTCATAAATAAAATCTTTAAGCAGCTATCTTGGACTAGTGCCTGTTGTACTGGGACAGCACAGGTCTAAATTATATATATTTTAATAATGTATAACCAGTGATATGAGTTATAGCAAACGTCGTTGACACAATTATTCTAATAATTGCTCTGACATGGCTCTGGCCAGCTAAACCATACTTCTCTCTCAACTATGTTTTGACTGTGTCTTTTCCAGGGACTTCTTCATTGAATAGTCACTCCTTAATTTATAGTCATTGGTTATTGGGAGTCCTGCCAGCCATCTACGTTCACTTGCTCCCCTTCCTCTCAAACTGTTTTCCTCACTGCACTCTTGGCCTCTCAGTGACTCTTGTCATGAACCACGGTGATACCTACCATCCTGCTCATATGCTCTTCATACACCAGGCCCTCATGCTAGGAACACCTGACCCAGAGGATGAGCGACACAGGGGAGGGTGTGGAGGCCTAAGGATAAGGGATGAGTTGGGCTAGATTTGTTTCTTCTTAACTGTCACAGCCAGTGGCTGGCCAGACCCGGTTTGAGAGTGTACAAAGGCAAGGGCATGGTGGATTTCAGTCTATTTAGTATCCTGGGATGAAGGCAGAAGTCGGAAATGAAAGGGAGACAATAAAGGAAAAAGAGAAAGTACAAAAAAGTGGACCAGGATGGACAAGATGGCAGCGCCATCTTGAGGCTCTGTTGACTGGCAAGTGGCAGATTGGGAAGGCCTGGGGGGGGATGGGCAGTTGCTTGAGGCTCCTCTGACCAGGGACCAGTCGTGAGGGTGGGTCAGAAGGGACTAGGTATGGGGCTCACTTGCTGGATAATCTCTTCTTCTGTTGTAAACCAGGGTCTTCAGGACACACATACCTACAGACCTCCCCTGATCTATAGCAATGTATGTTCTCCCCAGGAATTAGATTGTTCAATACAGCAGAGCCCCCAAACCCACCTGAAGGAAAATTAACAGTCTATGGGGGAATATATCCCCTCTAATCGTCAGTTCATGTCCTTGGCTGCTGGCTGCCTTCCTGGCTAAGATCTGGGCTGGAGGCGCATATGTTGCCCCTTGGGCAGTGAGGTTGAAAGAATAGGTTTTCCTCCAATTTAGCTATGCCACCCTCCCCACACCAACTTTGGACATGAGCAACAGAAGGTTTGTATCTGGCCACTCCCCTCACCTCAGCTTCAGTACCCAAAGGGGGGAAGGGAAATGCCTTGAATGGCAATGGGCACACTGGAATTTTGATTGATAGATGGATCTATTTACACTGGTTTTCAATTGCATCATGTTTAGACTATTATTAGCCAGTACAGAAATATTGCAGTATTTTAACAGCCCATAAATTTGCTAAACTTGCTATTCCCTTTAGTGTCAATCCTAAAGGCACGTGATGGCGTTTTCGCATGGTTATTTTCCCACAGCTTTGCCTTTGACACAATTTCTTTTCCAGGAACCATAAGATGTTTTTTTACATCTTCTTAGTTTGCTTTGGGTCGATTATATTCAAACAAGAATAATAGTATTTGTCTACTCGCTACAGCTTGATCGCCGAATGATTAATACTAGAGTGACTTGCTGTTACTATCCAGGTAGGTTTTCCTCAAAAAGAAAAGCCAGGCTGCAGAGAAGTGAGTTGACTCAGGCCTCCATGAAGGTTGGCCTTCCAGGCTTGGGAACTGCGTATTTAACTTGCAGAGTACCCAGAGTGGACAGGGCCCTAATGGGGGACAAGACTCAAAAGAGGGTTGTGTTTACCTTCAGAAGGGAAAGGTTAACGTTCATCATCAGGAAAATTAGAAGTCTCCCTCTAGGCAGCCAAAGAAGGTGATTCGACTGATGGGCTGATTGACTGAAGTTAATTTACTGAAGAACTTACAGAAAATCACTGACCCCAAGCTCCAGAGGGAGACCCGTTAGCATCATTTAATGAGGTTTGGATGACAACTTCCCACGCCTGGGCCCCTGGGATCTGGTAATAAGCCCAGTCAGCAATAGTGATTGGGTCCACTTGGCCTGGAATCCTTGTGCAGCGGATTCCTGCCCTGTGGCCTGATGACTTTCTGGACATTCTGGACCGGGATGCAGCTTCTTGGTCTCTGCACCCTCAGGACTGTTTACACAGAGCCCTCAGCTTTCCCATCTGTAAACACTCAAAGTTCACTTCAAGTGCAGTCTACAGAGTCTTCTGCTCCCTGCCAGTGGGCCTGGCTAAATGCCACGGGCGTCTGCTTTTTATTTTTTTTTATTATTTTATTATTTTATTATTTTTTTCATCATCCTTCACCCCAGGAATGGCATTGCTTTCCTCTGCCATCTGCAGTTCTCTCGAGGCTGAGCATTCACTGGGGCCTGGCTCAGCCCTGTCTGGGTTCGGATCTGCCTGGGGGCCTATTCCACCTGCTGGGCACTCCGGACAGGAAGTGGCACCCAGTAAGCCCTAATATCGGTAGGGGTGTTGGCCAAGATCTGGCTAGAAGCACCTCCTTCCCCATTAGAGGGAGGCCCTGCCATCTTGCTGCACAATCCCACATTCCTTGGGCATCAACAGCCCAGCCATGTTACTACTACGAGTCCAGGGAGTAATAACTCACTGAAATTTGTATTTGGATTCCCAGTGATAGACGGAATGTGTTTGTTATAACTGGTGAGTTATTTGACTCAACTAGCATGGCCTTTAATTAGATACCTGAAAGCAAAGTTATTGTGCTGCCTGGTGTTTTGAGATTTTTAACCTCTGCTCCCTGCCTCCACATTTCGTCTCCTTTCTCTTTTCAAATAGGAATTTTTGAATCTGCTCCCATGATCCCACAAGAGGTCTATGTGAGGGCAAAAGCTGGTGCTACTCCAGGAAAGGGCATTTCCTGGTTTGGGATTTTAAAAGACTAAATCCTTGAGCCTAAGTCTGAGTTGCCTAGTCATAGGAAGATGGTTTTTTAAAAAGTGCAGAGAGAAGAATTTCTTGCAGACTAGCAGACCCTGACCACTGGTAGGGAGGAGGGAAGCAGAAGAGACTATGGCAGGTCCTCGTGTTGGGCCTGGGGAGGGGTAAAGGTGAATGATGGGGCTGGGCCAGGGCTCTCAAACACCTGCCGTGGCAAAGGCAGGTCAACTGAAGAGTGGCAAAGGGTCTGGTGTGAAAAACAATAACAAAGGATTCTTACAAATATTGTAAAAACATCAACTGGCACCTGCTGGAGAGATAATTGAGGTTGAATGGGTTTATGGCAAATCGGAGAGCTAAAAACATGGCCCCTTCTCAGCTTTGGTGATTGTTGGCCACAAGGATAGGTGGCCCGTTATTACTAGATTTTCTGATTGTTCCTGAGAAGCCAGACATTTGTATTTTTCAGTGAACTCTCCTGACTTTTAAAAGTTGGCTAACATGTTTTTAAAGCCTAGTGTAGGCCAAACAAAGCACATCTGCAGGCCAGATGTAGCCTCCATGTCACTGGTTTGCAACCTATAGTGCATCAGGCCTGCAGGCCAGGCGGTCTCAGTGATTCCCACGTCTCAGGGTGGCACTGAAACAGTAGAGGACTGTTGGCCTGAAAGGGTCATGCAGATGGGGACCCCGGGAAGTACCCAGACTGATGGCCCAGAACCAGAAGGCACTTCAGCTACCAATGCTTTGACTCCATGGCCTGACTCAACAGCATGAGCAGTAAGTGGGAATTCTAATTAGCCATGAGGATAATTGTTTCACCAGCCAGTCAAGATGAAGGTTGAACGGCGAAATTTATTTGGGTTCTAAAGAAAAGGAGATGTGATCATTCTTACCCATAAGAATTCATGGGCTGAGAGTTATACTTGCTATGCCCCAGAACCTGCCAGGTATTGCAAAAAATTCCTGGATGAGCATCCTACCCATTAGATATTCCCCACATTCCCTTAATCATCAGACTATCTGAGCTGGGGCTATGCTGTGAACTCTGTTTTAGGGGATGAGATCCTGTTCCACAGGGAATCTAGACAGATCACTGCCATGCTCTTTTTATTTTTTAGCAGCTTTATTAAGGTATGATTTACATGACATAAAATTTCCCTGCTATAATTAATTTATCTACTGTAATGATTCTGGTAGATTTAGTGTTGTGTCACACCAAAATCTGGTTTTGTTTTTTTTTGTTTTTTTTTTTATTTATTTTATTTTATTTATGATAGTCACAGAGAGAGAGAGAGAGAGAGAGGCAGAGACACAGGCAGAGGGAGAAGCAGGCTCCATGCACCGGGAGCCCGATGTGGGACTCGATCCCGCGTCTTCAGGATCGCGCCCCGGGCCAAAGGCAGGCGCCAAACCACTGCGCCACCCAGGGATCCCCCCCAAAATCTGGTTTTAAAACATTTCTGTCCCTGTATAAAGTTACCTTGTGCCCCCTTTACAATCAGACCTCAACCCGTACTCCCAGCCTTGGGCAACTACTGACCTGCTTTTTGTCTACGGTTCTTCCTTGTTTGGACATTTGACTCGAAAGGCATCGTACAATATGTGGTCCTTTTCATCTGACGTCAGATTATGTGCCATTCAGCATGTTTTTCAGGTTCATCCACATTGTGGCATGGATCAGTAGTTTTTTTCTTTTTTCTTTTTATTACTGAGTAGTATTTCACTATATGGATATACAATGTTTTAAAAAATGTAAATTTGCTAGTTGATGGATATTTGGATTGTTTTCCAGTTTGGGGATTGTATGAATAATGTCTTTGTGTGACACTGCCCATGCTTTTGAGAGGAAAAGTTTCAACATCAGCTATTTATAATTTAGGAAAGGTACCAATTCCACAGCAGTGGTGTAGAAACTAAGGTTTGCTCAGGGAACCAGGCAGAGGAGCCTCACAGGTGCTTCCAAGCATCTGCTCTGCATGGAAATCTGTTTTCCATGCAGCTTCCTTTCATGTCCTGATCAGGAACATTGGGCTGAGGGCTCAGAGAAGAGAGGAGGGGAAACGTGTGGGCCTTAATGTAAGCCAACACAAACTGGTGGCCACCTCCAAAGGAGGATGTGGGCTCCCAAGGTTGGGGGGTGTGATGTCATTAAACCAAAGCCCAAATTAGAAGCAGCCCTTCAGAGGCTTTCATGACTCAAAGAGAACTGTGGCCAAGTAGACTTCAGGGTATGGATCAATGCTGGAAGAGGAGAGATCTGAGCTGAAGATTCACTTTTTGGCACTTCCCTGAAATGCTTTTTGGGTGACATATTTTGGAACACTGGTATAATTTATAGATAGGCATAGATTACATTCCTGTCACTGCACATTTGCAGAAATTCTTTAAGGATTTGATTTCAAGCAATAATGCCTTTGCTAATGTATTTCTCTCATATAAGTCCTTGAAGTGTAGCACATATATTATTGATAAAAGTTTACAAAAATAGAATTAAGTTTTTTAATCTAAAGTCATCTCTAGTCTTTATTACACAATAAAATGTGTGTGTATGCATATATGGTAAAAAAAAAAAAAAAAAAAAAGGTAAATGACACCCAATTCAGCCACTGTGAGATTCATTACAAAACATACCTTCCCAGAAAAAATACTCATGCACACATCTACATGTTTGTAGATCCTAACATCCCTAAGTTTTCTGACTTCTTGAAATCACTGTTTTCTTTAACTATCTAAGTGTCTGTTTCTTTAGTCTGGTATGTCTTGGCATTCCTGGGGAGTGCATGCCCTCTCCTGGTTGCTGGCCATCACTCCACTTGGAAGAGCTCCTCTAGGTTCTGTTAACATGTTGACCATATGTAAACGTGGGGAATTAGAAAACATTAAAAGCTCATTCACGAGAAACCAGACCCCCTACTCACAAACTCTGTTTTTCAGACAGAGTCCTGGCCCTCACCTTCCCTCCTTGCTGTAGCCATCTGGTCCCACAAACTCCAGCAGAGTGTTGAGTCTGGGTAGATGATATCATGGAATGACTAATGAGTGGTTGTAAGTTTATGACCGCTCAAAGGACAGGATAGAGAAAGCTCTTTTATCACTAGATGTGAAAACGGGACAAAGATGTTTGCGTTCCATAATTTGTGACTCTCAAACTATGAGTGTCAGTGGATTTCTTCCTGTAAATCAGAACACTGTTAGGACTTCTATCTGAAATAGACATGTGAAGACTGGTCCCAAGTTGTTGTTCCTCAGATTGCTTACCACTCTGCTGACTTTGCCACTAGACTAAAATGCCTTGCACTGCCAGGAGCACTATACCATCTGGACATGTCCACCCGCCTAGCAGGACCTCCCATTGATGACTGTCATTGCCCTTCACTGAGCGTCCTATGAGCAATGCCAAAACCCAGGTTCGGCCACCGTCAGTCAAAAAGGCAATCATCAAGAGATGAGCTTTGATTGGAAAGGAATATGAGCTTTATTCAGGTGGCCAGCCACATGGGGGGAAGGCAGGCTTTTGTCCAAAGGCCAACTCAAGGTTTCTGCTTGGCCCATGGGTTCTTAGGAGTTTAGGGCAGTTAATCAGTAAAGGAGTACAGTCGTCCTTGGCATTTCTCGATTATGTGCAGACTTGATGGTAACAGCTACAGACATTATCTCAGTGCTCAGAGGTTGCCCAAGGGGGTCTGGTTCCTTAGAGCCTGGGGTTTGTGTAAGGGGGTCTGGTTTCTGTTTCATGATGTGCAGAGGTGCTCTGTTCTTTCTAGGAAAGAATGTGTGATCTATAGTACACCAAGAAAGGTTAATTAATCAATCACAGGGGCTAAGGATGCTTACTAAAGCTTAAAGACCACTAGTTTGGCCAGAGGGGCCAACACAGCTTCGGGAGGGGTACTAACTGGGTAGTCAGAAATAAACCCATCTTGAGGAAGAAGCCTGATGGTCCTCAGGTTCCTATGTGAATCACCAGAAAGCCTGTGGTTGTCTAGCAGGGCTGAAGTAAAGAGGGCATATGGCTTCGCCATCATCCAGCTCAAATAAAGTCCTCCATTCCTACAATGCAGTCCAGTTCTTTCAATTCTGTTTTAGTCAGCATCTTAATGTCAACCCTTCTTTGATTTCCTTTATTAGATTCACGCTGGCTCAATGCTATGGGGTTAAATAATCTCACTGAAAATTGAAAGGTAACAAACAGCAAGGTTAGGGCTATGACTTGGAATCATCATGAGAATTAAGTAAATACATGAAAAAAACTTAGACTAGTGGCTGGCCCTTGGTAGATACTCAACAAATGGAAGTAATGATGGTGATGAAGAAGTTTGTTTGTTTGTTTATTTATTTATTTATTTATTTATTTATTTATTTGAGAGCAAGAGAGAGAACACATGTAGACAAGAAGGGGGGGAGAGGGAGAGAGAATCTTAAGCAGGCTTTTTACTAAGCACTAACCACAGAACCTGATATGGGGCTTGATCTCATGACCCTGAGTCCAGGAGTCATAAGCTTAACCAACTGAGCCACCCAAGCCCCCCAGGGAAGAGGATTATTGCAGTGCATAGAAAATTTGTACTTAGCTTCATCTATTTGTTCTTATACCTAAGCCATATGTTTTCATTATTATACCTTTAAAATACAATTGAATACCTGCTAGAGAAGTTTCTCATTTTCTTACTGAATTTTTTTGTTTATTGCATTTTTTTCTTCCAGAAGAATTTCAAAACCATTTATGCTGAATACCAAAGAAAATCCTGATGAGAAGTCAAGTGATGCATAGTATATAAATTTGGAGGGAATCAACATGAGCCCAGTATTGCCTTCTTTTCCTAGACCATAGCTATGTCTCTATATATTCATGCATAATATTTGGTCTTTCAGTAAAGATTTACTGTCCTATAAGCCTCACATATTTCTTTTTTTTTGTTTTTTGTTTTAGCCTCACATATTTCTATCCCATTTAGTCATCATAGTTTTATATGATTTATTGCCGTTGTGCATTATCCATAATATTCTAAATGGTTGCTGTTTTGGTTCACAAATGCTGTTGAATTTATGCATTTATTTTGTACTTTAGCCATGTTACTAAATTCTCTCATGGTTTTTCAGTTAAATGTGATATAACCTGCAAAACTGAAATAAGACAAATATGAGTCATAAATCTTCTGAGACAATCTGCCTCAGCAGAGAATAATTCCAGAGATTTTTTTTCCTGAACAGTTTAAGAAAGAGAACAGAATTCAAGAAAATTATTTACAAGATTGTCATACTAGCGTGCTTTTTTTTTCTGAAAGGATATGCCATTTTTAAAAAATATATATATACTCTTGATTTAATAGATACGCATATGAATGACATCTTTATTATTTTCATTAATCTCTTGGTTTTTTTTTTTTTTTTTTCAAGAACATGATCCTTCTAGCCTCAATTTTGGCAAGAAATTACCCCTTGGTGAAAAGCTATTCCAGTAGTTCTTTAAGAAAGAGTATAGTCTGGTTTCTTACTGAACTCATGGTGGCTTCATTGATGGCCATTTCCTTTGCTAAAGAAATAATTCACTCTAAAACTTTCTCTAGAGTTGTTCTCAGAGTCATCAAATGTGTTTTGTGGCTTAGATATTTTCTTTGAAACATGGTATAAGAATTGCCTGGGTTTTGTCCGTTTATTCGAGAACCTGGTTTTACTTTGTGGTTATTGGCAACTGTTGAACAATTTTGTCCACCAGTTCCCCCAGCCCCTGGGATGCATGAAACTGAGATAGGAGACCTCAACTAATTATGAGTTGATAGGTGATACCTGAAGATGTCTTCATCTGTTTTGGCCTTCCATTTCCTTTTACTAATGTTTCCTTCTTCCTGGATTTCTAGTGTAAGGATATTTTATTTGACAGAAGGAATGAAAAAAAAAAAAAAGGAATGAGAAACGTGGGCAATTATACTGTTCATCATTCTCTGCCATCCATTTTCATTATACTTCTAAGCAACTCTTCCTTGCTTTTCATTGACCATATCTAATCATACTCATAGTTTGTTCTCTCTCAGTCTCTATTTTTTTAAGCCTAAACTTCCTCTGGCCTATCTTACATGTCTGCTTCTGTCTTCTGTATTTATCCTAATTTATAGTCCCCTTCTTCCTTCTTCTCAGTATGTTTATTTAGTGGCTGAGCTCATTATATAAGTATCCGTGCAGCCATTTCATGCTTATTCTGGATCTCTTCCTCTCCTCTGGACTGGGGAGAATTCGAGTCTATGTAAATATAATGTAATTTTTGCATGGATATCAAACTTCTGAAATTGCCACCTTTTCCAGAGTCTAAGGCTGTGTTGTTATAGCTGTGTATATTGAGAACTTTTGAAATCCACCCCCCAAAAAATCTAAAAATTAAATTTTACTTTTGGATTTAAATAGTATCTTATTACTATATCCTGGCACTGCCTGTCCCCATGTCCCACTGAAATACTAAGAGAAAAAAAATATGCGTATGTTTGCAACACACATATTCATACACACGAGAACTGTCAATTGATTGGATGATTCCAATAGAAATTAAATGTTTGCTAACTGCACTGTTGAGTCTACTGAAATGTGCTTTTGATGTGCTGTTTGTGCTACTTGTCCTGAAACAGCATTAGTCCAGTCACAAGAAAGTAGGTTGGAAAGAAGAATCTGTCAACACCTGCCCCTATTCCTAAGTGTAGTGACTAGAACCACCTGACTATCGGGCAACTAGCCCTCCACTGCATGGATGATTCTCTTTGAACAAATTAGCATGCTGCTTCGACCCCAATCCCCAAATCCCATCTCATTTGTTCATATATTCCTCTTTTATCACTAGCTCTTGAAGATGGAATTTCCAGAAAACAGCTAGGCAGGAAATGATGATGGTGGGAGACTGGGGGTGGGGGAGGTAAGCAGGATATTAGCTATGGTATGCTGCATTCTGAGAGCCAAATGTTTTCTCCATATGCTGCTCTGGGGGGTAGCAGCAGGAACAGCTTTGATGGTATATAATAACAAGTATAAATTTAAAGAATTCCCTTTACTCGTTATGGAATAAATTGATCTCCCCTCTCTACCTCCAGAACCTCTTCAAGCTTGTCTCCAGCTTTTCTCTCTTTCATTCTGTTCCAGTTTTAGTGACCCCCTTGAAATTCTGTAAACCCACCAATCATGCATCCACCTCAAGGAATCTGCACTTGCCTTGGCCTGTAATGTTCTTCCCACTGATATCTGCACGATTCACTCATTCCCTTCATATCTATCCACATTTATCACTTCTTAATAAGGCTGTCACTAATGGCTCCCTGTGGAGGGCAATGCTATTCCTCTCACTCTGCTGCAATTTTCTCTCCAGCACTTAGCATCATCCGACATTTTAAGTAAGTGCCCACTCGTTTTGTTTTCAATTTCCCACCATGGGAATTTAGGCTCCAGGGGGGTCAGGGGCTTTGTTTAATTTACTGCTGGTTTTTTTTTTTTTTTTTTTTTTCCAGAGCCTAGAGTAGTTCTTGACTAAAAGTTGATGTTTTGGGATGGATGAATGAATCACTTTAAATGTTGGAGAACCAGCAGAGGAGATAAAAATAGGTCATATGTTAGTCCAGCAGAATTGTACTAGATGCAAAAAAAAAAAAAAAAAAAAAAAAAAAAAAAAATTAAAAAAAAAAAAAAAAAAAAAAAGGGATCCCTGGGTGGCGCAGCGGTTTGGCGCCTGCCTTTGGCCCAGGGCGCGATCCTGGAGACCCGGGATCGAATCCCACGTCGGGCTCCCGGTGCATGGAGCCTGCTTCTCCCTCTGCCTGTGTCTCTGCCTCTCTCTCTCTCTCTCTCTCTGTGACTATCATAAATAAATAAAAAAAAATTAAAAAAAAAAAAAAAAAAAAAAAAGAATTGTACTAGATGCAACTTTCTAAAAATGTGGACATTGGATTAAGT
This sequence comes from Canis aureus, assembly GCF_053574225.1. Taxonomy (NCBI): domain Eukaryota; kingdom Metazoa; phylum Chordata; class Mammalia; order Carnivora; family Canidae; genus Canis; species Canis aureus. The sequence goes on along the minus strand of NC_135632.1, from coordinate 5,571,487 downwards.
GCTGTGCATATCAACATGATACCCCAGCTGAAAAGGAGTATTTCTGAGAAGGAGTTTAGAACAGAATGCAAGTAGATACAGTTAACCCAGGATCAGTCCACACATCTCATTGGTTGACAGATACTAAGTCTGGGGAGCTCTTTATTATAGAGTCAGTCATTATTTAAAAAATAAACAATAATGGAACTTTGGCAAAATCTCCTAACAAAAAATATATATATAATCAAAGAGGAGCATAAATATATAAGAGAATAAGTTGAGATTAAAATATTATGAGATGAAAACAGATTGATAAGCTAAAAATATAAGGAAAAAATAAAAATGCACACTGGATAGATTACATGTGACCTTGACATTGAGATATATCAAATCAGAGGTGAAAAAATGGAACAGCATCTAGCAGAGTACAACAGAAAAGGACAAAAGGAGTGAGATTTGAGGAAGAAGATGGTCAATCTGGAGTAGGGAAAACATGTGTCCCTGAAGAATAATTTGGGTGGTTAGAATGGTGCTCAGACATAGAAAGCCATCAGTAAAAGGTAGAAGACATTTTCCTGTCAGTTGTATATGTCAGAAGACAATGACATCTTTACAATTTTGATGAGAATATATTGTGCTCACCAAAATTAATATTCATTCTGGATAAGATGAAGTTGAAGGCAAAAGTAACAGAAAGACACTTCCAGAAAATCTAAGAGAAACAACTTAAATTTATGATTTCTAAAAACACAGCTTAGCAAGGAATTAGATATGAAATAATATAAAAGTATTAGTATTAGTTTTTTGGTGGTGTTACTGAGGAAAATTCAGATTGGTATTGTTGCAGAGGTCATGTCTTAATGAGCTCATGCATCCTGAGAAAGTGAGGGAATTCGGACTTTTTCTTGTAGGTCATTGATACATAAGTATTTTTTGAAACTTGAAGTAATTTTTTTTTTCTTTGAATGAAAATTTAATATAAAGAGAGTCCCCTAGTTTTGCCCAGTTTGGGCCCTTGTAAAGTATATTAAAAGTGAGTGTGTCAAAGACAAATGATTTATTTAAAGGTAGGTGAGAATTTTTTGTCCCAAGTTATAACAAAATATATAAAATCTCTTATTTCATCTCCTTTTTCAGAGATAATCTTCATTTTAATATTCCCAGTGTTCTTTATGTACTCTTTCATGTAATTCTTTATTTACCAGTTGAAACTCAACTAGATGAAGTCCAATAAAGTAGTAAACTGAAATTTGTGCCCTTTTTAACATAGCTAGTAATTTGTATCCATAACAAAGTTTACAGTAGGCTTATAAAACATATGGTAGTAGCACCTTTATTTTCAGAAAATAAAAGAAGAGCACATCAGAGAAGAATAAAAATAAGACAAAAAAAGTTTAAAATCCTTAAATCAGTATCCTAAAGCTTAAGGAGCTTAGGAAGTTAGAAAAGTATCATAAACGAACCCTAAACCAAGCAGAAAGGAGACAATAAAGATTTGAGCAGAAATCGACAAAATAGAAGAGAGTAAAACAATAGAGAAATTCAATGAAAACAAAAGTTCTTCACAAGGATCAAGAAAACTGGCAAAACTCTAGCTAAGCTGACCAAAAAAGTAAGAGCAAAGACTGAAATAATAAATCAGGACTGAAGGGAGAGGCCACCACTAACAACTCTAGAGAATTCAAAATCAAAGCAATTACAAAGAAGCATTATGAATGACTTTATGCCACCAAATTATATCACTTAGATAGAAGGGACAAAACCTTAGAAGGACACAAATTACCAAAACTGCAGCAAGAAAAAGATAGAATGACTGAACATACGTAAAAAAGTTGAATCATTTATTAACAATCTTTACATAAAGAAAAGTCCGGCCCCTGAGAGCTTCACTTACGAATTTATAAAACAACTAAGGAAGAGATTATTTCAAACTCTTTCAGAAAATAGAGGAAGAGGAAACATTTTTCAAGTAATTCTATGAGGCATTACTCTGATTTTGCATCCAATTCCAACTGGGGAGGGTAGAGGGTTCCCATATCACTACCAATTCTTTGACACCAGTTGAGTATCCTGCACCTCCACTCAATTCTGACTCTATCTGTCTGGAAAGAGCATCAAATTCCAATTTAACGGATAAGTCCTACATGGACTTATATCTCCTTATTGCCTTTTATCCATCCATCCATCCATCCATCCATATATTTATTCATCTAATCATTCATTTAGCCCTAAAATCAGTAAATATTTATTGGTTATTATGACCCAGCACTATTCTAGGCACTGGGAAATCAGAACTGAAAAAAACTTGTCAAGTACCATTGCCCTGATCAAGCCTAAATTATTGATATTGGAAGGTTTGGGGTCATTATCTCTAGGAAGAAGTACATATCCTTTCAACATATTAATATCCACCTTAATTTTTCTTTCCCTTATTTTTGTCATATCCTAAAACTTATATTTATTCACCTTGGTTCTTAAATCCTTTGTACCCATCCCTCAAGTATTTTATCATTACCTAGTTTAATTTACTTCTATTTTCTCCATTATATCTTGGAGGACTTTTTCCCAGAACGGGTAAAGTATATTTCTCAAGCTCCAGGTTCCCCATTACCACTTTTTTCACAGTGGAGGAATCAAGCTTGCACTGACTACAACCAGAATTGGTGATCTCAGCAGGAGATTTGAATCTGCTGTTAAAATAGAGCAGCTTCCCTGCACGTTCCTGGGACAACACCCCTAGAACAGCTTCCCCGCACGTTCCTGGGACAACACCCCTAAATTGTGCCTAATGGTTACTGCTTAGGGTGTCTCTTTTCCATTGACCTTGTTACTCTGACTTTATTCTTGACCCCTCTCACTTCTCTGAGTCAGCTTACGGGGGGCTTTGTCTGATTTAAATCAATACAAAAGCATCTGTAATTGTCAACCATTGATTAGCGCCATTGTTGAGGCTAACCCAGCACATATCCAGATGATTAGGATGTTTAACACAGAAGAGCTAAAGATGCAAAAATTACCTTGTACCATTTATTCTATTATTTCACAACAAAGCTAAGTTCAAAAGTAAAAACCAGTTTTAGAAGTTGCTTCCCTTTTTGAGGCTTATGAACTTAACTAGTTTATCAAAGGAAAGCTTAAATAGCTATACAAAAACTCGAATATTTTAACTAAAATTGTTTTTATTGTAATATGTACATGGGGGGCTGTAAGATAGTAGAATGTGTTTATATTGGTCTCTGTCCCCTGTTTCTAGCACAGAACTTCTAAACCCTTATAATTTCCTAAATGATAAGAACACTAGCAGCATCACTTTTAATATTTGTCTTTGATCCATCCTTGACATAGGGTTTCTAGAACACTTGTAAATTCCTAAGTAATAAGAGCACTGAGAGCATTTTTTGCTCTAATAAGGTGACTCTAGGAGGGCTCAGAATGCTCCTGGATGAGGGGTGATCACCAGAAAGCTGAAGACACGATCAGAAACTTGGCATTTTCAGCCCCACACTCATCTTCCAGAGATGGGCCAGGAGGTGGAAGTGAATTTCAGAATTGATCATGCCTATGTGTGGAAGCCTCCCAAAAGCCCATTTGGTGTCTGAAGCCTTCCAGGGAGGTGAACACATCCACACAGGGCAGGTGAAGCACCCAGCTCCACGGAGACAGAAACTCCTGTGCTCCCCACCCTCTCAGACTCTGCCTCTGCATCTCTTCATCCAACTAGTCCTCTGTATCTTCCATCATACTCTTCCATAGACTCATAGATGTGTAAGTAAGTCTTTCCCTATGTTCTGTGAGCCACCCTAGCAAATTAATTGAACTCGAGGAAGGTGTCATGGGAGCCTTCAATTTGCCACCAAATTGGACACAGGTTGCCAGTAACCTGGGGACTTATTCCTCGTTATTGACATGCAAAATGTGCTGGAAGCTCTCAAGGGAGGGCTGGGCCCTTAACCTATGGGATCAGACAATATCTCCAGGTAGATAGTGCTGGAAATGAGTTAAAGTGTGGGACACTCAGCTGGTGTGTCAGAGAATTGCTTGCTGTGGGGGAACCCCCCCCCCCAGACACACACACACAGGTGGTGACCAGAAATGTCAGAAGTGTTCTGTGTAACGAGTAAAGAAAGTCCTTCAGAAAGGATGTAGGACGAAAGGACAACTGGGTTGTTTTTCCAATGCAGGGTAATGTGTGCTTGCTTTCTCCATTTTTATATGAGAATATTAGCTTGTACCCCAGGGACACTCTTAGAAGCAGATGAGAGGACTAGTACTTATTGACTGCCTGTATTAACCAAGGATTAAATGGGAGGATGTAGCTCAATTCTCATAACAACACTAAAACCTATTAAATGCTTGTTCTTGTACTTGGGAAGAGGAAATGGAAGTTTAAAGGTGATTAGAAATTTATGCAGAATCACAGTATTAAGCAGCAAAGGAAAAATTGGCCCTCAGATCTTTCTCTTCTATCTCAATGCCACGCTACCATCCCGTAATTCCCTTAAGAAGTGGTGCTTACAATTAGAAGAACCGCTGAATTTATACTAAAAGCCAATCATTGATAGCAAATGTGACTAACTTTTAGCTCTAGGTTCATTCTTTATAAAATCTTATCATTGGAAGAAGTTGGAGAAATGAATTCATAAATTCAATTACCTGTGTTATTTTCTCTCAGCATTGATAGATAATTTTCCCTCTTGACTAGTCTATTTAAACACCTGTACAAGTGCTTTTAGGGTAATGGCACCATGGGTATACATCTTATAGACTGTCATCTTGGGGGAGAAACTCATTTCACTGTTTTGAGCAAGAGAAATAGATTTAAAATTCTTTTTACTCCATTTTTAGAGATTCTCGCAGAATTAAAAAAATATATATCTTCCCTCATTTCCCAAAGTCATTGCTTGTGTTTTAATTTCAGTGGTGTCTCATTGCCTTTTGCCATCCATGAAACCAAAGATTCTATTAAGGAACCGACCAAGAAAACAAAGAATTACTGCTCTATTTTGATTCATTTTGTTATAACAGAGCTTTTGTTTGTGCTTATTGTTGATTACCTCCTCATAATCTATTCATAAAGAAGTCAGGTGATCCTGTTTATTTTGTCTGTAACTTTAAAAGCGTCAGCAGCATTACTGAGTGGGTCCTATTTAGTTGCGTTTGGGTCTCGGCATGCCAAGGAACACACCGCCCCTAAACAATTGGAAAGTGTCATAAAATATTTTAAAGGCAAACGAACTGATAGCCTGCCTCCTGTACAACCAGATAAGGATAAGGACTCGCAGAGCCTGTGGACTCTATGCCTACACCTGGAGCTTCCCTCTACACCTTCCCTCTACACCTTACGATGCAGATCTTGGGTGTGAAGGCCAGAACCAAGGCTGATTTTTCAGCTGTTCTGATTGCGGCCTTTGGGGACAGAAAAAGTTCAAAGCCTAATCAATCTCCCTTTTCAAGTATAAAGCAGAACCCGAATCCCAAACCCCCCTTACCTTATTAGACTGCAAATGCAAGTCCCCCATGACTTTGCAGCTGGGTACCTCTCTGACCTCATCTCCTACCCCTTTCTCACCTCTCACTAGGTCCGACCATTCTCAAACATCACCAGACAGCTCCTGTTTCAATGGCTTTGCACGACCCAGTGCCTGGAATTCTCTTCCTTAGATACAACTGCTCAGTTCACTCCCTAAGTCCCCCTCAGTCCTCTGCTGTGCGTCACCTTGTTAGAGAAGTCTTTCTGAATATACAGTTTTAAATAGGATCTTCTCTCCTTCCATCACTGTTGCATTATTTTTCTTAATAACCTTAATCACCACCTGCATATGATGTATTATTTGCTTATCTCTGTCTCTACCAGAACTGGAAGCTCCAGGAGAGCAGGGGCATTCATTTTAACTATGTTTTCCCCCAAACTCTGTCCCCAGCACATGGTAGGATCTCAAAAGACTGAAGGAATTGTTGAGTGAAATCAGCAAGACATTTTCTTTTTCACTTCAAACATCCAAAGTGATCAATATTTATGCCTTTACTGCTTAATGACTAGGAAATGGAGGGTGAAGGATAGTGGGGTGAGTGAAGGAAAAATTTAGGAGTGCTTTTCGGAAAGAAGAGACTTAAGACAGAACCCACAACTTGTGGTTAGCCCAGAGAGAATGTAAACTTTGAAGTTATGCTGTGATCACTATGTTAGTTTTCAACTTGATTAAGAATTCTTTTCATTTACTTCTATTGGTCCCCTGTTTCCCCTTTTGGAAAGATTTAGGCTTTATGGTCATGAAATTAAACAGATACCATCTCATTCTTAAAAGGAAACAGAAGCACCACTAACATGCTTTGAGTAGCTCCAGAAACCCTATTTAGAAAAGTATTTTGGCGTGCTATTTTTTAATATGTCACTCATGTAATGGCTTTTAACTTTTTTAATATAGAAAATGCTTAATGGGACAGATCTAGAACAATCTGATCTGATCGTTGGGTCTTTATAGCATTCATATTTTCGTTCAGAAAAAAGAAATGATAAGCTAGCCAAGAATAATAATGCAAAGGCTTGAATGTGGTGATAGCATACTATTATTTACTTCAACTTCTCTGAAAAATCATACTTCCTTAATTTTTTTTGTAGAGCCAAAAATATGCCTATCATTATCAGCAACTTCTTATCTATATCTTGTGTGTTTTTATGAATAAGATAGCTATCTTCTGACTTGCTGTTCTATTTTCATGGTGCTGAACTTGGGATTTTCAATCTCCCTTTACAGAAGCAAAGAAAGTACAAGAATAGATTTATGCTTTTAGACTTTTTACTCTTTAAGGCCACAGTACTTAAACACAATAAATTAGCTTTTTCATAGAATATGGTACGTATTTCATGTTCAAGCTTGTTCCCTGTTCTTTAACATTTTATACACTATCTTAAATGTATAGGTTATCAGGAGCTTAATAAAAAAGTGATACTTTTTCCCCAGAGTTCAACTAATGCTACAGACCTATATATTAATTCCCATAATTTAAATCAAAGACATCTATTTAATAAGACCTCCTCAGTTTGATTCATGGGATTGTATTTTGAGGTATCATGATTGAAATGAGCTTTTGTTTCCATCGTGATTAACCACCATAAGGGCAGCTACGGGAAAATCTTATTTCTGATTTCTCTAGAAGGGATGATAAGGAGCAAATTGTGACTGACTGAGTTCTAAACATGAACAAAACCCACAAAAAAGATGAATTTAGTTTGCAGATGTGCACAAACGCACTATGCATGGAGCTCAATGCCATTTTAGTGTTTTATTTTAAATGAGAAAATTAGTCTTCCAATTTTTCGACACAGAGGTGTTGGTAATGCCCTGACCACTTCTGTCTCCAATCAATTTTTATTGCATGATTTGTCATTACGATAAGAAAATTATTTATCTTTGCAGCAGTATTTAAGCTACAGCCTGAACACAGATTGGATATTTGGTGATCCTACTTGGACACTGCTTTGCTAATTGAGTATTTTCCTTATTATTGCAAAATTCAGCCTTTTTCATGGCAGTTATACTTACACACTAATTATTAAAGCATAAAGAAAGTCAAGCTTAGCACTGACATGGAAAATTTTTTTTCTGATTAAGAAAGAAAGAAGTGTCCTTTTTTAAAAAATGTTCTTATTTATTATGATTTTTTAATCAAATTTTGAATGGAATTAAGTGCACTTTAAAATAGTAATAGAGTAAGGAGACTGAAGAATGGGCATTAAATAATTCTATTAAATCTAGCTACTTTTATCACCCAACCCTTTTAAATAGTTTTCCCCTGGCCAAAACAAAAGGAAATTATTCTATTTAATTCTCATTTTTTTTCCAGAGAGAAATTTCTTCTAGAGGAGAAAATAGTACATAGATAGTGTGTCCTAGAGCATTTAATAATAAATTATGTGTATGCCCTGCTTAATAATCCATTCTAGTGCCCACATGAATTTTCCCGTTCCAGTTGTTTAGGTATGCTTCATCAATGTTACCTCAAAACATTTATAATAATAATAATAGATTCAATTCATTAGCATTTCTTGTATCCTATAAAGGACACTCCCTATAAGGTAGGGCCAATTATATCTCCATTTTACAGAGAAGAAAATTAAACTTAAAAAGTCAAAAACATGAGGCTGGTGAGTGCAATAAGCAAAATTTTAACACAGATCTGTCTTATTCTAAGCCCTCACTTATAATTGTTTCTTATTTATTACTTAGGGAAGTTATATATATTGATTCCCCTACTTAGTGTCACATATTATGCAGGGTGGATTATGCTGTTACTTATTCCTCACCATAATACTACCTAAGATGAGTATTTAATAGCACTACTGTACAATAGGCAGTCTGTGTTCCAGAAATTTGAATTCTCCTCCCATAATGAGACATAATCTTAGGAAACACTCCCCTTCAAGAGTCAGTTTTATAGATACATGAGCATTTGGCTCATTATTCTCTAAAAAAAAAAAAAAAAAAAGATATAGTCTCTACCCATGGAACTTAAAACATCTAGAAGATGCCCCAAAGGTGACAGCCTCTGTACATAATGCTCTCCTTCATAATCTAGCACCTGTGTCTTATGTAGATTCCCTAGATGGGAAGGAAGTATAATTGACAATTACATTTTTCCCCAAACCCAGTGTCAGACTCTGATTTTGATAGGATCCCCCCCAAAGCCCTCTCTCTTAATTTGAAAGCCCTGGGTGTGTGTGTGTGTGTATATATATATCCTTCCTCTGTAAAAATTTCAGATGCATGGTCAATATAATATCCAGATTAACTTCAACTTTGTTACTGGCTTTATGCTTGACTCTCTAGAGACACACAGTTGCTTCCACTGAGGCAGTTTATATTTGAAGCGGATGTTGGCAATGACATCCTGTTAAAGAAGCGTCCTTGTATATGAATTCACTTACCTCCAGCTGAAGAAACAAAATGAAGGAACAGGATGAAGAAATTCTCAAAGCTCCACATCCCTAAAGGCAAATTTACAGAAATGGCTGTTAAAGAGAAGACAAAAATCACAAGAGGTTTATGCTCAATAGCTTTGTTTTCTTTTTCTGCTTCTGTGAGGCGGAAGGCATGATTTAGCAGAGCCAGGAACAGGGAACTAAAAGTAAATATTTCATCTTGCTCTTCTCAGAGAAAGTCTTCCTGTGGTGCAGCGGGAAGGGTGAGATGAGGAGGGAAAGCCAAGACGGACATCAAAGATTGACCTTAGGCCTAGCTGTGCAGAATTCTAGTAATATTTCTGGGTGTGCTTGCAGGTACAAGAAAGGACTAAAGAGGAAAGCAAAAAAGCAAAGAATTGGATGAAAGGTGGAAAAAAAAAATGAAACTATGAAGTAAAGCCTTAGAAACTATGGTCAGTGTAGGGAGCCTAAGTGAAGTTGAAGTTGGTTAAACGGGGGTTATGTTTTCCTCTTAGGAGGGAAGGTGGGAAAGGAGTGAAGTTATAAGCGGAGTTCATGATTCCACTAGCAGTGGTTTACAAATATGGGAAAGGTATGCTTGGGAATCTGGAGGTGAGGAGATGAAGGAGGCAGGGCAAGCTGTGCCCTAGTGTTCAAGTCCTGTTACTGAGACATTGATGCCACCTGGTGGCCAACCTCAACCTTAATGCTAGCTGGTTCCTGTTTCAGGGCAAGGGTTCCAAGCCTTTCTTCATTTTAAAGAAGACAAGAAGAAATAAGTTCACCATTGCCTCCCTGAGGAGGCAATGCTTCCTTCCAAGGCTCCTCTACTTGGAAGAGCCTGCGCTTGTCTCAGTAGGTACCCATCACCCACCTGAGAGAGTGGAAACTCACTTCGTAAGGATTGCATTTTGTACTTTCAGTTATGTTTTACAATATTTTGCCCTGTTTGGAAAAGTCAGCTCATCTTTACGTTTTTAATTTGCGTCTTTGATCGGCAGTCCTGTATGGAGTTAAGCCCTCAATTTTTCTTCTGAGACATTCCACAACCACTTGGCCGATCTTAACTTTTTTCCCCCGTCTCACAGTAAGATTTGACGAGATGTTTTCTTACAGCTCCTCTGTGCTACACGAGTCAGTCAAGGGACTCTGAGTCCCACACTCTGGAGATATTGTACATTGAGAGAAATGGAAAGAGGAGATAGATAAAACGAGTAAAAGAGAACTTCTTGCAACTTAGATCTTTATTGCCTTGGTCTCCAAACCTTGGAACTCCACAAGACTGTGGATGTAGAAAGCTGCTGATTATATTTATAACAAGCTGTCTCTTTGGTACTTCCACCATTGTTAATCAGATGGCAGAAAATCTGCCTTCATGGTGTTAATGGGTAAAATCACCATGGTTAGTGGAAAAGTTTGGGACGACCAAATTAATCTCCAAATATCCAACCCTACACTCATGACTTAAAAGCACTGGGAGGCAGAGGTCCAGACCTAGACGCACACTAAGGTAATGACTGGTCTCATCCACAGTCCGTTCTTTTCCTCCCTGATAACTGGCTCATCTAATTTATTCATAATGACAGTGTCTGCTTCCTGAATTCTAACACCCTAACACAATCATGGCATATGCAAATGCAAAAGAGATATGAATCTTTAATTTAACTTCTACTTCCTTCTGTCAGCAATGTCCTCATTTATTTTATACTTTTTTTATATGTTAATAGCTCTCTTTGAAGAGTTCTTCGTGGACCCCCTTCTTCCCTTAAATAAATGGAAGAAATGTATAATTGTCAAGCAAAAGGAAAAGTGTAGATGAAAAAGAGATACATAGGATTGGGCTCTCATCCCTATATTCCTGATTGATGTCCATGGTGCCAGCAACATGATATTGTTGATTTCCAGATACTGCAAGTATCTTCCATTAGCCAATTCAAATACAAAAGGACCCCCCAAAAAGGGCAATAATACGAATATATTTTTGGGAGATAGAATTTTCAAAGAGATGAAAAGTAGTGTCGCATCAAACTAAAAGGTCTTGAGTATTTTAGCTCTTCCATTTCCTTATCTACTCCTTCTGCAGTGTAAAGGAGGCCCCCAAGTCAGCCAGCCGTGTACCACCTTCAGAAAATTTACTATATTTCTTTTTTTTTTATCTCTACTACAATTTACTTAATATTTTTCTGTTTTTATTTGGCTATATTGTAGGCAATCCAATATATATAAAATAATTTTGATGTTAATTTTATAATTCTTATTAAAACAAGTTACTGAATTAAAAAAAAAAGTGTACCACTCAAAAGCCAAAACCAAAAGTTGAAGGGAAAAAATAAAAATCGTAGTTTCTATAATGTTAAGTATTTCTCCTTCCTCTCTCTTACTGTTTATCACACACACGTAATGGCAATCTCAATCACACACAATCAAAAGTGTGAGTATATTGCTCTAAAAGCTTAGGAAAGAAATACATAGTTGAAAGAAGAGGAAATGTAAACAATATAATACTTTAAAGAATTCAAAGCATCTTTCTATAAAGACTTTCACTTCTAGCTGGGATGGAATCATAGGAACCAGACTCAACTTCCTGCTATAAACATAGGAAACTAGATGATGTACATAAAATAACTAGTTTTAGGGTTTAGGCAATAGGCAATCTAGGATTGTGACCCTTAAGAGTTGTTGGGAAAATTGACAGGAGCCTTATAATCTCCCTTGCTTCCTGCCTAGAGGAAATTTCTGTCCACAGTCACAGGGAGGAAAAACCCAGAGTCCATGGGTCTTAGGGAATTGGGGAGATAGAGGTTGGAGCTCAGAGAGGCTGAGTGGCTCGAAGTTTCAGGGTAGAGTTACAGAAAGGAGAGAACTACAAGATAGAACAGCTCCAGATATCTGTTTTGGAATCACTGTGAATCTTTTTGGAGTACTAGCCATTATATATGAGAGTAAACCTCTAGGATGTCAGACAGAAAGCAATCTGGGAGTGGTAAGCAAAATAATCTCTAGAGCTCAGAAAGGCTGGTTTATCATTTGAGGACTAACTAGTCATCGTAAAGAGTCCTCAGTAATCACTTGGGCATTCCATGGAGACCCCCAAAAAGTCATACCTTAGTCATAGAACTAAATTATCTCTGGAATAAAAAAAACTCAAAATCTTTTCTAACAAGGCTTAAAAACAAGAGTCAGAGCAATCAAACTGATCTTCCATTTAACTGTCTGGATTTTCTTGTCTTTCTTTAAATGATATTTTGTCAAAATCCAACAATGTAACAACACAATGCCCAATATGCAGTCAAAAATCGTTAGGCTGACAAATAGGAACATGTGACCCTTAACCAGGATTAAAGTACTTATAAAGAAAATATAAGTGTAATGAAGAGAGAAGTCAAAATATAAAAAATCCAAGCAATCTCACATGCATATTTTACTTTGACCCTTCCACAAATCAGTTAAGTCATAGTACAATATTACTTAGCCCCCTTTTTATTTGAAAAACTAGCTTGTAGCTATAGTAAACAAATTGCCACAAAGACAAAGGCCCAATAGTTTTTAGAGTCCTACTAGAACTGGGGACTCCAGAATCATTAATGTTCTTTAAGTAGATGGTAGCATGAACCTCAATTAAAGGGGACTGCTGTGGCTGGTAGTGGACCATAATACATTTTCCTAGAGCAGTCTTGGGACAGAAATATGAAGGAAAACAAAGTCTAACTGCATGCTTCTGTGTGTGAGCGTGTGTGGTGTGTACCTATGTGTACGTGAATTGCAGCTGTGCTGCGTAGATTATATGATTTAACGTGATAATTACTCTTATTCTCATAGAGTGCATTTACTAATGCTGTATTCAAACCTAGCATTGGTCAAATAAAGATGACATTTCTGATGGAACTAGGGCTGAGTCTTCCCCAATGCTAAAGGCAGGGCTTTAAACCATTGCTCTGAAACACGCCTAGGGAGAAAAAGAAGCAGGAAATTAGCGTTACCAACTATGTTGTCAACCTATGTGTCAAGGTCAATATAATTCAGGAAAGAGTTAAAAAATTGAAGCTACATAATTTTTATTACTGGTAATTTCTGAAATATCAACAATGTGTCCTGAAAAACCTCTATACCTTTTAGAGTAAGAGGATTGACGCTCAGATGTATTAAAGGATATTGTAATTCTGGTGCTTCAGAATAGGAAATTCCTATTGACTCCTGGTCAATACTTAAAACTTTTCCAATGTTACGTTCTATGGAAGGGATGCAAACTTTGGAGCATCACAGTATTTTCTTGTTATGCTGTACTCTGTTTAGGAGCTTACTGGGATTCTTTATTTTATTTCTTATTTTTTTAAAAAAAGATTTTATTTATTTATTCATGAGAGAGGCAGAGACCCAGGCAGAGGGAGAAGCAGGCTCCACGCAGGGAGCCTGATATGGGACTCGATCCCAGGACTCCAGGATCACAGTCTGGGCTGAAGGCAGGTGCTAAACTGCTGAGCCATCCAGGAATCCCACTTACTAGGATCCTTATGTTGCATTTAGAGAAGCATCAAAATGCTCTCTTTTTATGCTCTACTCTAAAATTTAGGTGCTTTCTATTCATTGCTGAATTATGTTACATTCAGAGCACAGGAATGGATATGTCCCAGATGTGTAAGGGTCAATATAAGACCTCACTAATTTGAACACTTGTACATAAACACATGTGTAAAATATATTTAGAAACATTGAATATAATATTCTTTCTCGAAGATTCACAGTGCCTATTACCATATTAAAGATTCTGCAAAATTGTGCAATAAGTTTTCATGGGCTGGCAAACTTCTCAGACCTTGGAATCTGATTTTGAAAAATAACTATTAATATCTTGCAGAGCTACTATTCCCCAGAACCCATTTTGAGAAAAACTGTTAAAGATGTTTACTTCAAATCTTTGGTGCTAAAATAAGACTTCTTTCATACAAACCCAAGTTTATACCTTATTAATTATTTAATCTTGCTGTGACTTGGTTTCTATATACAAAAAAGAAATAATAAGGATATCTCAAAGATTTGTGTGAAAGCTTAAATTATAAACTTCATTCCAACCAGTATCTGGCTCAGAGTAAATACTTAATAAACATTAGTTGTATTGGTTAAGATTCAAGGAAATGATAAAATTATTGAGAAAAAATTTCTGGCTAAAAACAGGGAGTTGTTAGTGCAAGAGAACTTTGAAAAAAGTCAGAATAAAGTGATATATCATTCAAACATTCAAAGGAAGGTGTGTGGGTTATTTTCTTTCACTTGACTCTCTTCTCATCTGAAGCTCATAGTACATCCCAGCATGGCGGCTCTCCCTGTTTCTACTAGTCTTTTGAACAAAGTAGGAGATTTTTCTGTTAAATGAAACCGTAAAATCCATTACCTTGAGTGGAAATAATAAATGACTCCAAAGCAATAATAATAAAGAATGTCATAGTTTGAAATATGTTTCATTTAAACTTAAATGTTTTCAAAATACCTTTTAAAAAAAATCTGAAAACTCTGCCTTAAGTTCCTCTCAAGATTAATCAATAAAATGTTAAGAGTGGATCTAGTGATTGAGGATACCTCTCACTCAACTCTGACTTTACTTGACATTGATAATAGCCAAGAGATAATCACTTAAATATTTGAACCCACATCTTAGGAAGTGACACTAATACACATATGGGGAATTTTAAGGTATTTCTCTTCTAATAACAGAAAAACAAAAACTTCAGAGGAGTTTGCTGTATACTTACCTAAGACCAGCATTCAGACATATGCAATTAGGGGCCATTTGCCAGGAAACTTCCAAATGGACTTTCTTCTTAAGAATCAGGTTGTTCTTAGAAGAGTTAACCTTAAAACAAAACAAAACAAAACAAAAGAAGAGTTAACCTTAAAATCAGATAAGTCTAGATTTGGACTCAACTCCCCAACTTTTAGACTTTGGATTTGAGCAAGTTATTTGACCATGTTGTGACTTGCTTTCCCTAAAAAAAAGGAAATTATACTGCCTACTGAGGCTATGGGGGTGAAAAAAATAAGTTTATACATGGAAAGCTCCCAGCAGAGGGCCTAACAAGGTATAGGCATCAACCAGCTGTTAATGATATCCCTTCCCACCCCGTAAACTGGCAACATGAAATGTTTTTAAATTGAAACACATTGTAAAATGCATTCTTTAAAAATCATTTTATGACATCTTTTAATTCTTTGTCTTCACGTAAATAAGATAGAAAAAGAATATCTCCATACCTTTGGTCATCATTCCACAAGCAAGCAAAATCCCCTTCCCCCTGCCTCCCTAAAACCTCCTTCCCTTTGGAAGTATTTCTCCACTCTTAGCCCTGAGTGAGTTGATCATTCCATCCTCGGGATCCCAGTGGGACTTATTTCTACTAATCGTTGTGTTTACCCTGTACTTGCTCTGTCATTGAGTTTTTTATGTCCGTGCAATCGTAGCTGGAAAAAAAAAAAAAGTGTTTATAAGGATCACTTTCCAGCCAGTTGTCTGTACCTCAGAAGTCAAGGTCACTGAAACCATATTAAATGTAGTTGCTCATTCTGGAGGCCAGAACACAAATTTTATGCAGACTCTAATATAAAATACCACACAAATCTTTTCTGTGTGATTGATCATGGGTCACTGCATGCTTTGTGAATACCTACTTAGTCTGGTTTATAGACCCCAGGGAAAGAGTAGAAGAGGCTACAACCTCTTTCTGTACCATCGTGTGAAGAATGGTAGGCCGTCCGTAATGAATGGCTTTAAAACAACCATAGCCCACGGTAAGATATGCAGGTTACATCAGACTAGTACACCCCCCACACACACACACATACACACACACATGAACATAACTGAAAAAAAATTCACAATGTTTGGGGAATTTTGTCTACTATAATTCTCTTTTATCCCATTTGATGTTTTGATACTAGTTATGGAAATTAATTTCATACATTCTCAGAGAACTAGAGAGTGCTTAAAGGCACACGAAGTCACATACTATTCTCCTTTCCTCCAACAGATTTTCGTGTTCTTGTTGAATAACCTCTTCCTCACATGGTTTGCTTCAGTATTGATCTTGATAAAATGTCTGGACGTCGCAATGTTAAAAAATCAGGTTATAGGAATAGAAGTCAGATACTAAGGAGGTGTTTCTTTAAATGAGAAATGCTATTAAGAAATGCTATTAAATATATAAATATATAAATATAATGCTATTAAGAAATGCTATTAAAAACTATTAAGGCCATAGTTTTTCAAACCATGATGCTGCCTTCTAATTTTACTCATGATTAGCACCATCATGGCCACCACACATCTTCCACCCACATTTCACCAATTATAAATTTGTTTTTACAATGAATGGTCACTTCATAAACATCATGCATGAAAGACACACTTCCTGTGCTGTTCTCCCCAGACAGCTGGGGAGGAAAAGTCTGATTCTTCATACAAAGTCTCCTTGTTGTCAGTACATATGGTCTGTAGTTTCCAGACAGGGTGTCACCCCAGAAGTTGGCAACAAGGTACAGGAAAATGTCAGCCTCTGCTACTAAAGTTAAATGAAGTTCACTGCTGAGAGCAGTTCAGCGCCTAGATGGGTTTGTATGTAGGCTTACTGATGGTTGGACAGGAATTTCTTCCCAATTTCAAGGGGGCAAATGTAACTTTAAGGTGAGAAAAGACTAGATGCACAGCAGAAGGCAGTGGAGAAAGATGATGTCTGAAAGGGTCTAAGTGTCTTGAGCCGAACTCCAAGCTCAAATAGAAATAGCATGATGCCTCTTCAGCTCTATTTTTTTTTTCACAGAAGCAAGAACAGCCTATACCTTAGCGCTGATGACATTTTCCATTAAAATAGTCTAACCCTCTTTGCTCTGACTTTCGCTTTCTGATAGAACAATTTCCAGTGTAGAAGATTTTTAATGTAGACACTCCTGGTGGAAAGAAAATACAGTGAACGTTTTAAATCCTTGGCAGTTCTTCATCAGTATGGGTAATTGGGTAATGCAATAGTCTCTCTGCTTATAAATTGGAGACCACAGATGCTAAAAGAAGGTAAGAGATTTTGAGAGCATTTCAATTTCTTTCTTCGACAGATCTGGAAATTAAGAACCAGCGGATGAGGTGATTTTCCAAAGCCATGGATGATAAGTTTATCCACAGTGAGATAGTCTCTCCACACTAGATAACTCCAAGTAAATGACAATAATTAACAGTTGTCTCACATCTGATTATTGCAGTTTCACTGGGGAAAAAATTCCATTTCTGAACATGCAAATCTGAGATTCTTTTTGCCCATTAAAACATCATCAAAGGCAATCAATTTTACTCTGGGATTGGAGTAGTCTGAGTTCAAACACAGCTCTGCAACATTAGGAAATTTGTATAATTTATACCTCAGTTTTCTTATTTTATTCATTTATTTATTCATTCATTTATTTATTCATAAAAGACAGAGAGAAGCAGAGACATAAGCAGAGGGAGAAGCAGGCTCCCTGTGGGGAGCCCAATACAGGACTCGATCCTAGGACCCCAGGATCACGACTTGAGCCAAAGGCAGACGCTCAACCACTGAGCCACCCAAGTGCCCCCGCTTTTCTTATTTTTGAAATGAGAATATAAACACTACATTAATTATACCTAACTCATAGGCTTAGTATAATGGGTTAAATAGTACACAACAGGTCCCCAGTAAATGTTAGTTATTATTAAGATATTTCTTACCTGTTAAGTCTGAATTCCCTATAACTGTAAATTAGGGACTAGACTTCTGTTGTTATTTTGGGGTCCAGGTTTTAAAGATGGGTAGAACTAAAGATGCCCCAGAAGAGCAGTAGCAGCAGCACCTGGGAGCTTGTTGGAAATGGAAATTTTCAGGTTCCATTCTAAACTTCCTGAATCAGACACTCTGGGGAGGGAGTCCAGAAATCTGTGTTTTAAAAAGCCCTCCAAGGGATTCTGGTACATGCTGTAAGTTTGAGAGCCAACGGTTTAGTAAATTCAGACAGTGGAGGTGGAGATGGGTAAAAGGTGGTGGGATCAGATCAAGGAATCCAATTCGAAGCAGCCTCTAATCCAGGAGGGGTAGGCAGCCATTAAAAACCAGCTGTGAGCAAC
Source organism: Canis aureus (assembly GCF_053574225.1). Taxonomy (NCBI): domain Eukaryota; kingdom Metazoa; phylum Chordata; class Mammalia; order Carnivora; family Canidae; genus Canis; species Canis aureus. The sequence goes on along the minus strand of NC_135632.1, from coordinate 5,553,467 downwards.
CAATAGTCACAAGGTGGGGAGCAGCTGACAAGCAGAGAGAAATGCTTTATGTAGGTCAGGAGACATTCCCTCTCTAGGACGCCTCAACACACAGAGGAGTAAGTGGGGAAGGAGACCTGAGCTCTGAGCCCAGAAACTACTATCCCGACTTACCTTGAATCTGTTAATTCTGTTAAAATCTAATTTCCCTTAAACAAAGTCTACACAGAACCACTATTTTGGGTAGATCATGGATCCTGTTAGACTAAAGGTTGATAGAGATAGGCTTTTGAGATAAAAAAAAAAAAAAAAATGGAACCCTTCACAATTTCCTTCTACATTCTCATGATTTCAACAGTTCTTCTCAGAAAGAGATTGACTTTCCTTACTCTGTAACAGGGGCAGAAATACCACACTTTGGGCTGATTTAGCCCCCGATTATTGGCTAAAGATGCAGCAACCATGACAATCAGCAGTGGCTTCATATTTGAAGAAAAATTCTTGAAGGCGATGCCATAAAATTACATACTCAGCTGGACCCGCTGGTAGAAGAACCCATCTCATCGCTATAGTCACCAGACATTTGGTGCATTTACATTCTGCCATTTGCACACTCACAGATGTGTTAGGAATAGAGGAATGGGTCCACTCCTCTTCATTCTGCACAACGTAGTAGGGCTAGTCTAGTCAGGTTCTGTTTAGGAACATAAAATATGCAAGTTCCTACAGATGGAATTTAGTCCCAACTCTTTTATCCAAAGGCTTGAGCTCTGGCCACCCAGTTCTGTCTCCATATAGCCTCTGGACCTCGCCACTCGAGACTCCATACATTTCCATTAGCCCCTCATCTCATTTCTATGCTGCTTTTTTTCTTCTCTACCTGAAGTGTTATCTACCCCAACCAAACCACATTTTGATTCCCTTCGATTAATCCACCCACCCAATCAATAAATACCATTGTGTGCAAACACTAGCTACAGAGGACTGAAGAAGTCTTGTTCCCGCCCTTGCCTCACAGACTAGAGATGGGAGACTGACAAGGTGACACATTCCCAATATGGTCTGAGAGGTTTATAAGCTCCCAGAGGACAGGAGCTCTTTCCTGTGTCACAGACGTTGCTCACAACCCCTAGCACACCCGTCCTGCCACAGAGTTAGGATTTAAATTAATACGGAGTTTAACAAATTCGACAATGGGAAAATCCTATCTGATTTTGCCCTTTGTTGAGGAGGAATAGCAAGGAAAATGGAGTATCTAAGGAAGGAATGTCTTTTCTGAGAAATTGTGCAATTACACGAACTAAATACAAACGGGATAAAAAGAGAATGAGAAAGCATTTGTGGGCTGACTCAGGAGAACCTCAAATAAGAGGTTCTCAGGCAGAAACAGGAATTCCCAGAAAGCATGGCAGAGGAGAGTGTCTTAAGTCATTCTTTTTGGTTTGGAGTCCCTGGCATTTGACACAACCACTGCTGCCCCTGCTCCATTCCCTTGAGGGAAACCTACTCCTGGCTTCATCCTGTCTTACCCCATGACAAAAGATGTTTGACCTTCCAGTTGCTTCCATCATTGCTGGAAACACTCAGTGTCTCTCGGTCAAATGCAGCTTGATGTTTTGTGGTTTCATTGGCCACACTGTTGACTAGATGGTAAGAAAATATATTTTGCACAGGGGTTACTGTTATGTTAAGAGTTTCTTACTTTCTATGATCCTAAAAATGGGTAGTAAGATTCCCAGGGCTTAAAAATCAGTGCCACAAACACATTTAATTGAAAAGGAAACATTCTCTTCTGCACATGCTTTGCCATGGGATCACATTTATTCTCCCTGTGAATCTTTGAATAAAATAGTTACCTAAGGATGTGCTTCAAGGATATGCTAGGTTGGGGTGCTTGGGTGGCTCAGTGGTTGAGTGCCTGTCTTCAGCTCAGGGCGTGATCCCAGGGTCCTGGGATCGAGTCCCACATTGGGCTCCTAGCAGGGAGCCTGCTTCTTCCTTTATGTCTCTGGCTTTCTTCTGTGTCTCTCATGAATAAATAAATAAATAAAATCTTTAAAAACAAATAGGATATGCTAGGTCTACTGATAGAGTAGACAAAGTAGTCACAGGAAATGATGGTGGCATTAATACTATGGATTGTGCTAATGCAAATTATTTAGGTCACATGGAATTTTGTGGATCTTGTGGACTTGGAAATTTTTGTTTTGGTAGATAATTAGCAAAGATGATTTTTTTTTAATTTAAATTCAATTTACCAACATACAGTATAATACCCAATGCTCATCTCGTCATGTGCCCTCATTAATACCAGTCATCCAGTTACCCTATCCTTCCACTCACCTTCCCTTCTGCAACCAGCAAAGATGATTTTTATATATGAGGTGGTAGGTTGGAGTTCTGAGATGAGCTAGAACACTAGTTTTCAGATTTAAGTAGAGATATCACTTTACCCAGGAAGTTCTGCCCTTGTAAACACACAGGGTAGGTGATGGTCTGTTTAATGTGGTCAGGATGAAGGGGCCCACACTTCCAGGATTCTCCTCTGCTAATAGCCTGTGCCTTAAATTTCATGATCAGAGACTGACTTCTCAATTTGGATCTTTCTGCTAGGAGGACATAGCCAACTTCCTAGAATACTTTAAGTATAATTTGTTACTGGCCACCTACAGTTTTTGTTAAAGGGAAAGTCCAACAATGAGGTACTGTAAGGAATATAAAAGCAGACATTCATTACATGCTTTCTATGTAGAAGCCACTCTACATTTATCTTTCTTAATCATTAACAACAATCATGAACTTTTTTTTTAAGATTTTATTTATTTATTCATGAGAGAGAGAGAGAGAGGCAGAGACACAGGCAGAGGAAGAAGCAGGCTCCATGCAGGGAGCCCAATGCGGGACTCAATCCCTGGACTCCAGGATCACGCCCCGGGCTGAAGGCAGGCACTAAACCACTGAGCCACCCGGGCATCCCAACAATCACGAACTTTACAGGGTTGCATAGGCTGGCTATGAAATGACTCTTTGCAAACTGGGAAAGGCTCCTGGAAATTTGGAAAGACGAAGTCATAGGGCATATGGCTTAGGGAGGGAAGTGCAAGCTCTATTTTAGTGTCAATTCACACTTTTTTTGTGGTATACCAGCTTCACAACTGTCTCTCTTTGCTCTAGAAGTAGGTATTGTTCTCTCAAATGAGAAAATAGAGGCTGGGGGCTAAGTAGCTTTCCCAAGGGCAAACACCAGATTAATGGTACAATCAGGATTTGAACTTTATAGTCTATTAGATTTCAAACTTGTAATTAATTTCTTCATCTTCAGAATTGGAATAAAACAGTATTTTTTATGATTGTCATAGGGGGTTAAAGAAGATAATTTATGTATATATAAAGTGTCTCACGCTATATCTAGTACACAGCATCATATCATACCATGCTGTCTTCCGTATATATGTGGCAAGGGTTAACAGTTGGTTCTGTGACCTTTAGTTTTGAAGACAACAGAGGATTTGATCCTTGGTCAGTCTTCCCTGTAAGATTAACTCAAGGCCATGTTTATCTAGACCATATCCGAGATAAGTAAGAATCCGTCCAATGACAAAGTTCTAGGCCAAGCAAGTATACCACTTCATCCTTGAGATGGAGTAATAAGTAACCTGAGCTGTTAAGAAGTCAGGTAGTCATTTGTGCCTGACTGAGGGAGAAGTGTCATAACACACTAGCGTGCGAATGGCAAAGGAACCACTCAGCTGTTGTCTTCCCTGAGTGGAAGCAGTCCTTATATACTCAGGCTGCCTCTCACGACCACGTGTGACCCAAATATGAAATGACTGGATCCTGTTGGAAGCTATGACAGGGCGTCATGAGACTGCCACTCTGCTGTTGCTGTGCACGCTTTGTTGTTTCTTGTCTTGAGTCATATGTACTTAGCCTTGAGGCCACTTTGCCTCCAGAAGGTGATTGTCATCTGAACCCAAGACCAGTTTCTAGTAAAGCAGTGTAGCATTCGACAACCGAGGAAGATAGAGATCAGAAGAGAAGAAGAGCAGAAAACATCTCTGAGGAGAGAGATAGGTCCTCAAACACATTAAGGAAATGCTCTGTTAAGAAAATGGATCCATGCAGGCTACAGGGAATCCTAACAAGGAAGCCCTTGGGACCCTCTGCTTTGCAAAAGCAAAAGATGTTTTGCCCAGCTTCTCCTTACCAGGGCCATACTTGTATGTTGGCTGGATCTCAAATGCCAACGTAAGTCTTTGTCTTGTAGAGTGTTCAAGCAGGATAGAGATATAGAGCAGTGTTTGTTATCTGCTTACTCTATACCTGAAGTTGTCTTTGCGGCAATCTCTTGATATTATCCAAAAAAACAAAGCTATTTTAAAGGCAAGGGAGCTGAAGTTCAAGGGCAATGACTGTATTGCCCAAGGGAGGTCAGAGGAAGAGAGACAGTTAGCATTTAGGCCCATATTGACTGATTCCAATGTTCTTATTCTTCCTATATACCACACTACTTAAAAAATATTAATGATAATGATATTAGTTTTTGCTGGTGGTGTGTTTCATCCAGAATATCTATATCCATGTATAGATAACATTTATTAGGTACTTATTACGTGCTAAGCATTGTGCTTTTTTTTTTTAAAGATTTTATTTATTCATTCATGAGAGACACACACACAGAGAGAGAGAGAGAGAAAGAGAGGCCGAGACTCAGAGGGAGAAGCAGGCTCCATGCAGGGAGCCCGACATGGGACTGGATCCTGGGACTCCAGGATTAGGCCCTGGACTGAAGGCAGCGCTAAACCGCTGAGCCACCCAGGGCTGCCCAGCACTGTGCTTTTAAAGGTATTGTCTCATTTAATGCTCATGACATACCCTAGAGGTAGATCCCACTAGTCACCTTTCACAAAGAAGATAATGACCCAGAGAGGTTAATTATCTTGCCCAGGATCACATTCTGTGAAGTCACACAGCTAAATAGTAGTGAAGCCACATAAACAAAAGCATCTGGAACTCCTGCCACAGTTGGAATATGAATTCCTGTGGGGCCCGAACCACATTATGATAAATGTTAACCTCCCTAAGACTTTTAAGATAGTAGACACTTCATAAAGGCAATTGAATGGACTTCCTTTAGCTTTCCCGTGGAGATAAAGTCCGAGTGTTGGACAGGTCCGCCATTTGTAACAGAAAAAGGCCGGAAACAACCCAAATGCCAGCAGTAGAGAATGGGTTAAATAAACCACATATGCTCAAATAGTGGGGTACTATGCAGGCTGACAGCAAGCAGAAAGGATTTCTCTATATTCTCCGGGAGTTATTGCCAAGATACATTGTTAATTATTTTTTTTTAAAGTGAGTTGTACAAGAGTGTGGATAGTGTTCTGCCTTCTGTGTGACAAGAGGGAAGGATTAAATATGATTAAAACAAAACCTAATAAATACATTATCCACAAGAGAGGGAGAAGACAAAGGATAGGGTCAGGGATGGAAATTAGACTTCTCTAAAATGGATTATATTTATTTTATGGTTTTGATTTTGAGATCATGCTTATATTTTACACAATTGAATAAATTATATCAAACCCAGTCCCTAAAAGTAGTAATTATAAAACCTGAAACAAGTGAACCAAACTGTCTGTCGAGTAGATGGCCATGACATGGGGAAGATTAATTTCAAGTGGCTATAAACCATAGTATTTTGACTGTACATTCTAAGGATAAAAAGGGAAACCACAAAGAAATTTTAAAATGCGTTCAGGAGATTGGTTAATACTGGAAATATTGTTATTTTGAAACTTGTGTATATTGAAATAAAGCAAATAATGAATTATTAATGTTTCCATGGGCCAAGATATCTTCAGAGGAAGGGAAAAATGATTTAATATGAAACCAAGGAATTTAAGTAAAAATACTGGAATCTTTCATTTGATTTGGTGAAAATATCACCCTGAACTTTGGAATGATGTTTATTTTTATTTAAAAGTGTATTTTCTCACTTGTTCCATTAAAAAAAAAATCGAGAACACCTGGAAACAATGAACACTCCTGATGCCCAGACTGTGGTTTAAAAATATATATTTCCCATTAAAAGGAACCAAGACTCCTCAGAAAACTGCTGATTCTAGGTCTGAAGCAGGAAATGTACAAGATGTATTTTGAGCATATTGTTGTGCTTGAAAGCAAAGAAACTATCAGAAAGACTGAGTGGCAACAAATGAACACAGGAGCAAACCTGAAGGAGTTCCCATTAGCCAGGGTTGGGGAGAGCTCAAGTATTGAACAATAATTGCTGTGAATTAAACATGTTAAATAAGATATTTGAAAATCAATGAGTTTGTGATGACAATTTTTTTAATTGTAATTAAAAAAATTAAAAGCCAGTGGTCACTTTTGGAGTTCACTAGAATACCAACTCATTAGGCTGAAAATTATTAAGAAAAAAGGCTAGAACATTTCTTCCGTCTTTCCCACAAGGGCCATATTTTTAAGGCAACCAAACAGCTGTTGAAGAAAAGTTCTCCTTCAGAGAAGAAGAAGAAAGTATAGACTTAAAAAGAAAAAGTCTGCTTTTGAAGTTTCTAACAAAGTAATAGATGTTAGGCAATGATAATTAATGACTGCTGATCTAGAGGTGAACAGTTGGTGTGGGGGGGGGGGAAGGTGGGGTGAGAGTGGATGGATGGGACTGGCAGCCTGGAACGCAGGGATCAATCTGAGCATTGCTGAGAGTGTGACATCGAGACATTCTGTTCTTCCTGATGTGGTATAACTGGGAAGAAAGTAGCACCAAGTGAAAAAAAAAAAAAAAAAAAAAAGATTCCAAATCATTAACTATGAACTTGCAGGAAATACACGAGATAAAAAAAAAAAAAAGAAATACACGAGATAAAGAAACATGTTTAAGACACTCTGAAGATAGAGTCTCAGCCAAATCCAGACTGTGAGAAATTATAAGACAAATGATCCTGTTTCTCCAACAAATAAATGGCATAGAAAGGAGTGCAATTGATCCAAAGCAACATAAGGAGACATATGAATGAAAAGTGACATTTGATTCTTATTTATTCTCTGATTCAAACAAACCAATGAAAGAAATACATTTTTTTTAGATGGCTGGAGAAAATGGAACCCAGTCTCATGTTAGATGTTAATGAATTATTTTTTAATCTTGTCAGATATGATATTGTAATAGATACATCCTCAGGTATCTGGTATAAAATGGTGTGCTACCTGGGATTTAAAATTCTCCAAAAAAATTGAAATCTGGGTGGGCACAGGGAAAGGAATAGCAGAAAGTGAATAGTTAAAAAAAAAAAAAAAAGTGAATAGTTGTAATCTAGTGGGGAGGCCTATGAATTTGTTGGGTCTCATCTTCTATGCAATGTATGAGCCTCCCTGAAATAGGTTGGTGCCTTTGGGCTATAAATATGGAAATAAATTTCTATGGTGTTACTATAATTGAAGAAATGAAGATTCTCTCACACAGATTATGTTTTTGCCGTGTGTGTGTGTGTGTGTGTGTGTGTATAATGTTAACAAGTCCTTGACTGCACGTCTGCAATCATTGTGAGTGCTGTTGTGTAGCATTCTTTTCTAATTCTATTCCTACAGACTCATTCTTGAGGAGTAGATTTGAGGCCCTGCCTTGTGCTCGTCACTGCCCTAGGCACTGCAGATAAAGGGGTGGACTTGAGAGACAAGTTCCTTGCCTCCTTGGACATTAAACCAATGAATAAACACAATATTTTTAAATAAAGGATAGCTAGAAGGGAGAGTACGGAGGGGTGTGCAGTATTAGGATAGTCAGAAGAAGCCACTCTTGGAAAACTAAATTTGAGTGGAGTCCAGAATGACGTGGAAACAGCCAAGTGAATAGATACAGAGAGGAGTTCCCAGCAGAAGGCACAGTAGGGTAAAGGTTCTGGGAAAAAAAAATCTAGCTTAATATATCTAAGGGGTGTGTGTGTGGGGGGGGAGTAGGGCAAAAACCAACCAAACAAAAAAGAATGCCAATGGAGTGGAAGCATACTGAGCTGGGAGATTAGCGGTACTACATGAGGTCAAGGAGAGCGTGGAGGCCAAGGGGTAGCGGGACCTGGCATCCCGGTGTGGTGTGGTCTCAATGTGTGCCTGCTGTCTCATTGTGATCACTAATAGGACCCCCTTCCTCTCACAAGCATCCCAGAGCCAAGTCCAAGTGATACGGTCATTCTCCTTTGACTTTGGACTGGATTCTATGTGTGACAGGAAGCCACAGGGTGATTTTTATTTTATTTTATTTTATTATTTTATTTTATTTTATTTTACTTTATTTTATTTTATTTTATTTTATTATTTTATTTTATTTTATTTTATTTTATTATTTTATTATTTTATTTTATTTTTTTATTTTATTTTATTTTATTTTATTTTATTTTTATTTTTTTTTATTTTTCCACAGGGTGATTTTTAAAACAAAGACAAGATTAACCTTCTGAATGAGCACTGTAAGTGTTTATACAAAGTCTCAAATAATTTTCCCTTGTTTAAAATCCTAAAACAGGTAAGAGATAATCCTTGATTTACTGGGCCCATAGAGGTGATTGTCCAGGTGTCCTCCCCACTTCTCTTCACAGGATCATATAAACACAGAAGTCACCAAATGAAAATAGATTGGATGCAAACATACATCCATCTATTTTCTATCTCAGAGATGATGGAAAACTTTTGAAATAGATACTCTTTTGTTGCTCGTGATTTCTTTATAGAATGAAATCAGTAGCCCAATCATCTTCAGAGAACATGATGCATCTACTCTTTAGGTGATAGGACATGGTTCTAGGAGCATCAGATTAGGAAGAAATCATCCTAAATTCCTGCCGTTTGACTAGAATATTTAGCGTCTATCTGTGAGGTCTCCTTTTTGTCAACTACAAAATGGGAGTGGAGAGTTTCTTTTCAGATCTGCTACTTTCAAGAGAGGACTATCAATAATGGCTTGAAGAGAGGAGCCAAAAATAATAGGGGTGGGGAGTGAAGGTTAAGGGGCAGGAGAGAAGGAGCAGCAAGACAGGGAGGTGGTAGAGAGAAGTGGGAGGAGGAATGGGGAGGGAGGGGAGGGAAGCAGGAAGGAGAGATGGAGAGAGGGAGGGACGTGATTTGAGATTGAGGCTAAGGAGGCGACTTAGGGTTTTTAGTTGCACGCAACAGAAATTAATTGGGTTTATTTAAGCAGAAATATAATTTATCTTCAAGTGAGCTTGGAGGGTTTTGCCAGGAATAGACTCAACTTTCCACTGGCCAACGTCAAGCCAAGCCGCGCTGGTCTTCTGCAGACACTGATGCTACCGTTCCCCGGCACCCACCGCTGATACTCATCATACTGGAAACCCTTGGGAGGTCTTGCCACCCCAGCTCGAAGAACACATTTTGCATCCTCATTCCCACACCAACATCCTCCTGGAGAGCATCTAATTGGCCCATGGCCATGTCCTGGCTTCGGGAACACCGAGGCAGCAATTTTTGAAGGCCTTTTCTGGGAGGAGGTCTCTGCCTCCCACCAAATTCTCCGAAGGGAGAGTTCCCTCCACATGAAGAGGTTGGACGCTGGAAAAAGGAAAAAGAAATGACCCATCTTCATTACAAGAAGAATGGATTGCATTCAGTGATATATTAGCTTTTCAGTAAAAATGTAGTCCTGTAAAAACAGTAACACAATAATCTAGAATTGGGTAACAAGCTTCTCATTTCCTATGTTTTCAAGGGATCCTTTAGTCTGGGGTTGGGGGGTCGGGGGTGGGGGGACAGAAGCCGGCCAGCGCCTTCCTCTCCTTCACCACAAGACTGAAGGTCCCAAGGAGCTCCTGAGCTAAAAGCAGCTCTAAAAGAGCAAGGCCGGAAACTCAAGTTAGGAGGGAAGAGTGCCCGGGCTCTCTGGTGCTGGCTGAACTTCTACTTTAAGTTTCTTGTCCTGAGAGAAACAGGAAACGCACTTCCTTATCAGCCCAAGCAGAATGAGCCCTTGTAGATAGACAAACCCCACCCCCGGGAGTGAACTTTACCCAAATCCGGGTGTGGAGCTCACATGTGCTCTAATCGCATCATTTACAGCAGCACAGCTGGGAGACCCAAATCTCACTTACTTCCTTGATATTCTAGGGTCTGCAGGACATTTTTGCCGAGCCAAAAGGTGCCCTAGAGTGGGACAAATAGCCATCACGACATTCTCAAAGGAACACCACCAGCCCGACTCAATGACACTTTGGCATGGCAATTCAGTCACTGCGATCCTGCTGCTCAGAATAATTTCTCTGGCCCTAAAACTCAATTTCTTTTGGGGTAATTTATAATCATGGAAACCACACAGATCCCTGAGGTCAGGGAGCCACAGAGAGACCACATCCTTTGTTTTCATTTCTCAGCTCCAAGGATCCAAAGCTGCGTATATTGTGCCTGCTTCCAAGATGTACAAATCATCCCGAGTGGTTGGGTTGTGTAAGAATGTTTCAACTGGCCCCATGCCTGCTCCACCAGTACAAATGGCTTCACTGTGATCCTGATGAACCAAACGATGGTCCTAGTGGCTCTCGGGAAAGCCTGTCTAGTCCTGAGCTGGTGAGGGAGGCCTGCAGATGGGTGGCATGTGGGAATGGCCTGAGGGTGGCGTTGTGCAGGAGCTGCTGGGCCTCTCACTCTGCACCTGGGAGCAGCTTCATGCAACGGAGGGTCCAGTGTCCAAATATTGAGCAGCAAGAAGTGCTGTCTCCCAGCACCTGCCCCCCTTTGCCTGCCTCCAGCACAGATGTTCTCACTCAGACACAAATGTGAGCCTCTCCTTCCACGCAGAGCCAAGTGTGGCTGTCTGACAACCCTTCCCGAGTCTCCGGACAGGCACGTAAACAGTGGCTTGGGTCAGGCCTGCCTGTCCATCCCTTTCTAGAAAGGTAGTGTAGGTGTAAAGAGCTCCTTAAAGACTTACTGAAAGTCCAGTATTTAGAGAATGATGTCAGATGTCAGACATTTAATAAAGGTATGAGGTGGTGTGGTTCATTTCTGAGTTTATGTTCCCCAAGATCAGCCCATACGATTAAGAATTCCCTTTGGAATTTAGAGGTTAATCCTTAAAGGAGATGGGAAACAGACCATCTATATTAAAAGGGTTCGGGTCTGAATTGTGTGGATTGACTTTGGGGTTTAATTAAAAGGTTAAAATTTGGGGAGGAATTTTCATCTAAAAACTCTTCCGTATGTGAGCATGGGGCTGAATTTAAAGACAGATGAAAACTCTTTTTTCTTTCTTTTCTGTTTTGTCGTTGTTGTTAGTTTTGTTTCTTGATTTAAGTTTCGAAAAATTTGCTCCTTGTTTGGAGATGTCTACCTCGGCACGTCCAGGGAAGTCTTGTGTTGGCTAACAGGGAAAGAGGCGAATGCTGAAAAAGTCGAGCACTATTCATTTACTCTTGGAGCTTACCGTGACACTGAGGAGAAATCAGTGACATTAGAACTACTACTACTTTATTGTGGGCAGTTGTGGGATAGGGCACATGGGAGCAAAAGAAGTAGCAGGGGAAAGAGATTGAGAGAAAAGGAGAGAGAGAGAGGCGGAGATAGAGAGGGGGGAAATGTTTGAAGATCTTCCAGAATTCCAAAACGGGAGATACTCGGTTTCAAAAATGTCTTCATCCTTGGAAGGCCAAGAAGGACCAAAGGAGGAGAATTCATTGTCCACCTTCGGCCACGCCAAGCCTTAAGGAAGAAAGGTTTTCTGATCTGATCTCTTGCATTTCTCTTTGCTCTAAGGCAGGTGAAGTGGTTAGGTGAGGTCTAGAGAAATTTCTTTCTTGGGAAAAAAAACAACGGGAATCAAGGAGGGGCTTGGAGCAGCATCTCCTGGAGTCTAGGCCTCTTGCTCCAGGGACCCTTCAAGATGTCCGGTTCATCTTCTGAAGGAACGGATTTGTGCTTGAAAGTCAAACTAGTAAAATGATACATGCTTGCCTGGAGTGTTTTTTTCTTCTTCTTTCTTCTTCTTCTTCTTCTTCTTCTTCTTCTTCTTCTTCTTCTTCTTCTTTCTTCTTTCTTCTTTCTTCTTTCTTCTTCTTCTTCTTCTTCTTCTTCTTTCTTCTTTCTTCTTCTTCTTCTTCTTCTTCTTCTTCTTCTTCTTCTTCTTCTTCTTCTTTTCTTCTCCTTCTCCTTCTCCTTCTTCTTCTTCTTTTTAGGTTTTATTTATCTATTTGCAAGAAAGTGAGTGAGTGCACACACATATGAGTGAAAGGAGGGTCAGAGAGAGAAAGACTCTCAAGCAGACTCCCTAATGAGCAGGGAGCCTGATGCAGGGCTCTATCTGATGACCCTGTGATCCTGACCTGAGCTGAAATCAAGGGCTGGATGCTTAACCACCTGAGCCACCCGGGGGGCCTCCGGAGTTCTTTCTTTGTACAAACAAAGAGCACCAGTGGGTAATCACTAGTTTGGGTTCTTGGCCTCTGTCCCATCTTTAACAGGCAACTAACATGCATCTGCCTCAAGTGTACTTGTGTCACCTTCTGAGAACTTGTGTAGCAATTCTTACCAGTGTAGATGGGATTCTTTATCAAGGGGAGAAACACTAAGGAGCTTTCTCACCCCATGATCTTTAGGTATAAATGCATGTCTGGGATGGAACCTCACAGCCAAAATAGGGCATCTCCTCCCTGAGTATATGATACAGATGTCGAATGATGAAAAAAAAAAAAAAAAAAAAAACCTGCAAGCAATGAATCAGAGACTCACAGAGACACCTGGATGGGGTGACCCACCACCTTCCATTCCCTTAGTGAATAGAAACAGCTAAAGGATTTATTTTGAGTCAGACATGAAAGAAAATCCATCTACATGGAGATGCAGGTTGCTCACTAATTCCTGCTCTAGGCTCTAATAAATTTTAAGAACGTTCAGAACCCTTTTAGTTTTAGACTGTGTGGTGTAGACCAGAGTTTCAAGGTGAAGGGCCTCATGTAGCTTCCTCGAATCACCCAATTTTAAAGAAGTTAAGCTTAACGCTGCAAAATTGAGAGATTTAATCTAACAATTTGGATTTCCATCTTCCCTTGAAAGATTGGACGACAGGGGAACAAGAGCTCACATATTTCCACGTGACAACGAGGTCTTGGGCTGAGAAGCAGTTGACCCCATTAGACAGGACATGAGCTTTCTAGGACAGCACAGATTTGATCACTCGCTCTGTTCTCTGTTCACATTGAGGCTGGAAATAGTTGCCAATCATTACACGAGCGTAGCTGGACTCTTGTTATTCTTTTAGCACCGGAAATATTTCTCTGCTGCTCAAAATCTCTATCGATTTTGGGGGTAGCAGATGCCATGTGTGCCAACACCACCGCAGACTTCAAGAAAGATAGAGAGCATAGTTTTTCAGGCAAAGACCAAACAGTTCTACATGTTGAATAGGCAAGCCCTCCTTTTCACTCATTTTTCTCTTTGGCCCCTGTAGGCTTTTGAGTTTAAGGCCCGAAGCAGGCTTTGTCATGGGTTGTATTTTATCCTCAGACGCCCACTGCTCCCTGGAACGACTACCATCAGATAAGGCGTCAAGGTGGCATAGGATATCACCGTGGGCAGGAGCAAGTCCCTCCCAGCGCTCAGGGACTTTGAACGGGTTTTTGAGTTTCTTTGTGTTCTTCGTAGTCCCTATGTCTTAAATTACAGAAGTGTGGTTTGCATTTTCACGGGGTAGATGATTTTCAACATACATTAAAAAAAAAAAAAAAAACACTTAAATATCGACCTAACTCAGTAATTGTGTATTTTTGCCCTCGGCATTTACGCTGGGTACTTAAATAATAAGAAAATGGAAGGATGATACAAGATTTTCCAGCTTCACATTAATGAAAGTTTGGGGGTTTGTTCTTTGGTGGGGGCCCAGTTAGTCAAAACAAACTCCTTCCTCCACAACGTCTCAGAAAACCTCCCAAACGTATGGGATGATACACAAGTTCAGTTGTTAATTATTATTGTTTCTACAAGAGTCATTTTCCTGTCCCATGGCATGTTGCAAAAGCTTTAAATGTGTTTTTTTTTTTTTTTTTTTTTGCCATGTTAAAATGACTATAGTATAGTCAGGATCATTTTAAAGCCTAGAATGTAAATAATCCCCACGTAATCTTCTCTGATAAAATATAAGAGAAAAGAGACTGAAAGTAAAGTTTATTTTGGCTGCGTCCACCAGGCAATGCGCTGGGGAGGTCGAAGGGACCTTTGAGTAGTAGAACAATGGAAGACTGAAAGTCAAGGCCATTGTCTTCTTATTGTTGGGAATCAGAAGTTAACACAGGAGACATGAACAAACAGTGCATTTGTATGAGAGAGAGAGGGAGAGAGGCGGGGAGAGAGGGAGGGTGCCTATGTGACTTGAACCATGGCCATTATGTGAAGGGGGTACCTGTGGGTGGGAGGCTGGGTGTGCACAGTGTTTGCACGTGATTTAGCACGTCTCCCAGCTGCCATTTGTATATCGCTGTGCATCCTAGAAGTACATGTGCTGGCACAGAGTTCTGTCTCGGGGGTGAACCGTCCACGCAACGCATCATGTGTCTCAGCCAGACCAGGAGAACGACTGTGATGAGTGCAAAGGGTGGCTTTCCTCCAGCCTCTTCTTTACCCCTCCTCTGATCTCATTTGCTTTCCATGTTTTGTTTTTATTTTGTTTTGTCTTGAAGCCTACTGCAGATAAGGCCAAGGATGAGGCGAGCGCCCTGGATGCTACCAGAGTACTGGGGTGGGAGGAGGTCCATTGTGTTAAAATGCAAGTTTGGGCAAAGTCAAGCACCTCAGGGATCTGGTGAGTTAGGAATTGAGGGCAGGACAACCCAATCAAGCTGTACACTCTGTACAGGGTCCCCGACCAATGACGAGGGTGGGGGCCGAGACACAACCCTGCTCCGCTCACCCAGTTCCCCGAAGGGGGGACTTCCCCTGGGGAGAAGAGAAGCCTTTTGCCTTTGCACAAGGGTGCTTCTGTTGCCCTGCTGTTTCCTGGGAGGGGCTGCATGTGCCCCATGGGGCACTTTTTCTTATTCATCTCCCCAGGGGGAACTCTTCTTTTTAATTTACACCCAAAGTGCCCTGTTAGGCCAGAGGTGTTCCTTAATTTCGTGAAAGTCCTCTGGTAGCTTCTGGGACAGCAGAGACTGCACAGCCCCTTGGAGGATGTGGCTAACGTTGACATGAGGTTCCATACCTGGAAGCAAAAGGAGTCCTGGAAAATGGTATTGCTTCAGGAACTGCTTAGAAAACCAGTGACTTGGGGGCCTGGGGGCCCAGGGATTGAGTGTCTGCCTTTGGTTCAGGTCATGATCCCTGGGGTCCTAGGATCGAGTCCCTCATTGGCCTCCTTGTAGAGAGCCTGCTTCTCCCTCTGCCTGTCTCTGCCTCTCTCTGTGTGTCTCTCATGAATAAGTATATAAAATCTAAAAAAAAAAAAAAAAAAAAAGAAAGAAAGAAAAGAAAGAATGAAAAGAAAGAATGAAAACCAGTGACTTGGGGGATCCCTGGGTGGCGCAGCGGTTTGGCGCCTGCCTTTGGCCCAGGGCGCGATCCTGGAGACCTGGGATCGAATCTCACGTCGGGCTCTCGGTGCATGGAGCCTGCTTCTCCCTCTGCCTGTGTCTCTGCCTCTCTCTCTCTCTCTCTCTCTGTGACTATCATAAATAAATAAAAATTTAAAAAAAAACATTTAAAAAAAAAAAAGAAAACCAGTGACTTGCAAACATAGGATATTTGGAATATGTTTCCATAGGGATGGCGCTGTAATGATCCCCCGCAGCCGGGGGTCAGTGAAGGATTCCGCACTGGGTTACAGCCACCCCTCACCTGCCCTCCTCTTCCTATTGTCCCCGGTCAGCCGGGCCACCTCCCATAAGAGGGGACATATCTGCAACTGCACAAGGTCCTGGAAGAAGTGAACTCCAAATTACCGGCTGAAGGGTGCAAAGATTGCAGGTTGGCTCCTGTGAATCAAGCAGTCCCTGCCACTAACAGGAGATTTGGAAATGTAAAAAGCCTCCTGTATAGGATGAAGTCATTTTGCAAGACATTTTCTGGTAAATGGGACAAGAAAATGAGAAAACGCTCCTCCTTCCCCACCACCCATCAGGCTTTTGGGTCTCAGTAGGCGTCAATAACAGTCTTCGGGGTTTGGAAGCAAAGGTCACACCTGCCTCTGGAAATGTGGGTGTTCGAGTGTCCTTTTCTTGTATGTGTGACGGCGCTTTCACATTAATATTCTCAGTGGCTGGGAATGCACGTGCATGCAGCTTTATCTGTGGTATGCTCTAGAAACGAAGCATGGGGAGGCAGGGAGATTACAGAGGTTCCAAACTGAAAGCAGGCCCAGCCTTTCTGGGGACACTTGCCCAGTTCTGGTCATCCGTGCCAATCCCAGTGAGGGCTGTTTGTCCTTCCTGTGTGCTTCCTTGAGTACAAAAACATGGCCCTAAATCAAGGGAAGTTCTCTTCCGAATTGTACAAGTGCTTCTTTGAGAACTGTTATAATAGCTAAAGCAGTCCAAGTCCCCACATGGGTTTGGAGCACAAAGCTTCCCTGGAACAGTATGTTCAGAAATGTGCTTTTAATTGTAAGACTGACCACCTGCATCTTCCATGCCGTCCTGGGGAGGCTGAGTAGGACGTGCTGAGTCGGGGGGAAAGTGACCAGAGGGACAACGATAAGGGAGGGACAGACTTCCAAGTATTACTGTGCTCTATGGCCTGGAGAGAGACAGGGTCTGGAAGGTCTATAGGAGTATGCACGTGTGTGATGGGTGGTGTGGACGTGGGTGGGAATTTTAAGGTATAAAGTTAGGCAGCTGTCTGTAAGGAACGTTTTTCTGTCAAAATGGGGCAAGTTTGCAGATGGATTTCGTATAAGCTAATATTAGAGAATTGTGACATCTGTGAAGTGTGATAATATTATCTCCAACATGTAAAAATAGTCCATTCTTTAGAGAAGTGGACTATGTTTTGTTTCAGAGTCTTTAGAGGTGGAATTTCATCTTTGCAATATGTCTTAAAGACTTGCACAGAAAAGTAGTAATCAAAGCACATTAGGAGAGAAAAGAAGTTTAATAACATAAATGTCAATCACTGAAATATAGATAACCATAACATAATTCAGTTTTGTGACAATTTGTGGACCTACAAGGCTGAGGTTTTTTTTTTTTTTTATATTTCATTTAAATTCAATCTGCCAACATATAACATCTCATCCTGTGCCCCCCGTCAGTGCCCATCACCCAGTCACCCCATCCCCCTACCCACCTCCCCTTCTGCACCCCTTTGTGTGTTTCCCAGAGTCAGGAGTCTCTCATGGTTTGTCTTGCTCCTCTCCTTTCCCTTACACTATTTCTCATATTCCCCATGTGAGTGAGACCGTATGATAATTGTTTTTCTTGGGATCCCTGGGTGGCTCAGCGGTTTGGAACCTGCCTTTGGCCCAGAGCGTGATCCTGGAGTCCCGGGATCGAGTCCCACATCGGGCTCCCTGCATGGAGCCTGTTTCTCCCTCTGTCTGTGTCTCTGCCTCTCTCTCTATGTCTGTCATGAATAAATAAATAAAATCTTTTTAAAAAATTGTTTTTCTCCGATTGGCATATTTCATGCCCTTCAGAATCATACCCTCCAGTTCCATCCACTTCGTAGTAAATGATAGGTGTTCATCCATTCCGATGGCTGAGTAATACTCCATTGTGTGTATTTGCATCCCACATCTTCTTTATCCATTCATCTGTCGAAGGACATCGTGGCTCCTTCCACAGTTTTTTTTTTTTTTTTCCTTCCACAGTTTTAATCCTGAATTATCCAGCACTCAGGTAAAGTAAATTATATCTTGAAGAAATTACAGTAAGAAACAGCCCGCTGGTAAAGGACTTAGCAGAATCTTTAGGTGCAAGGATTGGTGTCTACATTTCTGTGCAACCTGTGCTTGCAAAAAGCAGAGCTCATCGTGCCAGATGTCTGTGAATGACTGAAGCCATTACAAGGCTGACTCCGACTTTCAACCTCTTTAACCGGCAACCACATCGGATCCGATCTTTCACACATCTTTTCCCATCCTCTTTCACTCTGTCCATTGTAGGTGAAGTTTCAAAGCTCCTTACCTCGGAAAGCAAATTGCTGAGCCCAAAGGGAGCATCTTCTTTGTGGTGTTTGTCAGTAAAAATACATAGGTCAGGATTCTGTGGGTAGAAATATTGATAATAAAGGCTCTTCTCTGTTTGGGCTTCTTATGCATTTTTAGAAAGCATGCATTATACAGTAATTAATTAATGCTTATTAATAATAATTGCTCTACGCCTCTTATTTTACTTAAATCCAGCATGTCATGTTTTTTAACCAACTCAAGTTCTCTGTCTTTCAGCCATAGGGCAAAAGCCTAGTATCTCTGGGTCGTCTTCCTTCCTTCTTTCCTTTCACAGATATTTACTGACTTCTTAGTAGCGTACAAGCTCAAAACTAGATCATGGAGAGAAAAAAAAAATAGCAATAGACCTGGTCTTTGCTTTGATGGAACTTAATATCCCATAAGTGATTCTGCTGCCAAAATGTAAGATGTCATCTGTAAACGCTTATCTCTGACCCCCTCACCTCACTCCTGTGTTTGTGGTTAGCTTGAATCTTGCATTTTGTAAAAATTGAAAATGTTTCTATTGATGTTAATTCTTTTTTCCACCCCCGGGATCTGGCTGCTGGTCAGGGCAGAGGAGCCAAAGTATCACAAGATGAGCTGCTGCTGTTGTGTTTCTGGGCCCCGCCGGAAGTGGAGGTTCTGGGAGCAGCCCAGAGAAGCCACTCTTTTGTAAGCCTTCCAAATCTAGCTTTGCAGAAGAAACTGATTTATTTGAAAGTTGTGGTCACCAAAGGACTATGTCTTCTCTCTAAGGTTGAACCGAAAGCTTTAGAGTCCTGCATTAAAAACCTATCTGTCCAGGGAGGATTAATTATAAAATCCCACTTTTCTTTGCCATCATCGTTTAATTTTTAGAAACTACGAATCTCCCTGAATCGTAACTTCTGTCCTTACCCTTCTGGGCAAAAGCATGTTGCATTTCAGAAATCAGGACCTTAGGTCACTCAAAAAATCCTTATTTTCAATACTCCAGTCCCACTTGTGATCATTTTCCACGGTCCCCCTTTGTAGAGTTCAGCCACATATGACTGCACTAGGCAGGCCTGCTGGTCAAATTGCCAAGGATCTTCATCACGGTGGTTTCTGAGATATGCTCGATGCTCGATGCACTCAGAGGCCCATTGCATTTTCTCCAGGCCCAGGATGTACATGGTGCTCAGTGAATGCTGAGGGGCTTCATGTGTGGTAGGGCGTCCTGCTTGTCCTTGAAGATGTGCAGGTTCATAACTTTGTTTACAGTTACATGATCATACATGACACATATATGTTATATATGGGATGGAATAGCAGTAAAAATGATGCTGAGTATCTTTCCTGGACAAGGTGGTCAAAATCACATTCAATTTCTCTTGCGTATTCGTATGTGTCATCTTGTTTATGGATATATCCTCCTGGAAGTTGTTAGGAAATTCTACAAGAATTTTTCATAAAACCTGAGGTCACAGACTACACTGAAAATGCTAGTACATCTAGTGACGGGGAGAGGGATATTCCTTTACTAACGACGTGATAAAATTAGTTCGTTAAGAAATTTTAATCAAGAATACCAATCGCCAGAGTTTTACTTTTAAGTCTGAGCTCAGTTGTAGAGAGTAAAATCTGTCAGTCTGCTGCTAATGGTTTATTACCAATAGTTCTAATTAAGTTATGTCAGGTAGTGACAAAATAAATGATATTGGTTAGCTCTATGTGGGCCAGGAGAAAAATTATTATTAAATTACAGTATATGTATTATCCTTCATATTTTATTTTGAGGCTTTTCTTTCGCAATTCTTGATTGCATATACCAGTCAGCATTTCTAAAGGTAGTTCACTTGAGGCTAGAAGAGAATATCCAAAGATTGAAACTCTCAATTTTTTTCATATTTTGTTTTTATTCATGTTTTAAATGTGGAAAACAGTGAAGGCAGGGAGGTAGGGAGGGACATGCAAAGATGATAGATGGAGACCAAAAATGCCTTCTATTCAGAGTAGGAAAACCCACAGTTCTTTTTTTTCCCTGGAGCTTCAGATTGTTCTTATCATGTTTTCACTAACCTAGTAGCTTGGGGAGGATAAGAAGTCCCATTGGAAACTGAGACTTTCTATCTTGAGTCAATTCAGTGGCTGAGATCTAGCTTTTATACTCAGGTAGCTCACCCAAAGGCGTGGGCAGTCTCCTAAGTACTATGTTGAGGACTTGACCTCTCTCTACACTAGATTTACACTCATAAATGACTTGAGTGATCAGAAATCCAAAGTTCTTTCACTTCCCCAATAATATACCTGACTCGATCACAAGTCCTTGTTGCCGCTTTGCGATGACATCTACTACCTATGCTTGGGGGTAACTCAGTTTCCCTTTGGGCACCTGGACAGCACAGTTGATTGAGCATCTGACTCTTGGTTCCAGGTCAGGTCGTGATCTCAGGGTTGTGAGATCGAGCCCCGTGTCGGACTCCAAGGGCATTGTGGAGTCTACCTGAGGTTCTCTCTCCCTCTGCCCCTCCCAGTTGTCCTCACTCTCTTTTTCTGTCTCTAAAATAAATAAATTGTAAAAGAAAGAAGAAGAAATAAAAGAAAAGAAAGAAAAGAAAGAAAGAAAGAAAGAAAGAAAGAAAGAAAGAAAAAGAAAGAAAAGACCACCCCAACCAAACAACCAAAAATAACAGCCACTTTCAGGTACTTATACATTCAACTCAGGATATCACCAAGCTAGCTGAAGCCTGACCTACCAGGCAGTGGTTCTTTTCTCCAAGGTTCACCATTCCTTCTCTCAAAATGGTACCTGGATGAGGAGAGAAGCTTCACAGGAGCAAGGCTGAGGGTAAGGGTATCTCTGCCTATTGCTCTTTCGTCCTCTCTGGCCTCTGTCCAGATATTGCATTCTGTGTAGCTCTAAGCATCGGCCTCTGCCACCATCTGCTGCTGACGTGTGCCATTCTCCCCTTCCCCCCTACATCCAACAGAGATGTGTGGCAACACAAATAATTTGGGGAAAGAAAAAAAAATGGACATAAAATGTTTAAATTTTCTTACCACAACTCATTTGGGTTTCATTTTTCCTTTCCGCGAAAGAATTTTTTTTTTTATAGAGTACAGATGGCTTCTATATTAAGGGGATGATAGAAACATGACCCTATTATTTTCTTCCTTGAATATCAACTGACACACAAATGCTAGTATTTCTTTCTATGAATAAAGGCAAAGGTACCTTTTACTTCCCAACCAAAAATTGTGTAAAGCATTTAAAAATGTTTGTGATTGCATTCATAATTATACAGAAATACATATAAAATTCACTGATTTATTTTCTCAATATTTATGGAGACTCTACTATGTTCCCAGTTACTTGGGGGAGGTTAAGATAAATTAGATCCCACCCTTACTGAATTACAGTGTATTGGCAGAAAACAGTTGTCAAAAGAAACCCCAAACTTTTAGAATAAAATATAATAACTGTTATGATAGGGGGGTATGTAGGGTTGACAGAGCACTGGGCAAGGGGAGCATGGCTGAGTTTGAAACTGGAAGGACATAAAAGAGTAAATCTCTTTATGCAGAAAAGCAAATACCATGTGAGAGGCCTTGAGCCTGGAAAGACCATTCAAGAGAAACCAATTGCCTCATCACAGCTAATGAATAGCTGTAGCTCAAAACAGGACTGGAGAAGGGCCAGTTCTGGACCTTAGGGGCAAGTTTAGGATTTTGGAATTAATCCCAAGAGTGTTGGAAAGCCATTTGTCAGTTTTAAGTTAGATGCTTATTAAAACCAACAACCTAGGGTCACCTGGGTGGCTCAGTGGTTGAGCGTCTGCCTCCGGCTCTCATGATCCTGGGGTCCCAGGATTGAGTCCCACCTCAGGCTCCCCACAAGGAGCCTGCTTCCCTCTCTGCCTGTGTCTCTGCCTCTCTCTCTCTTTGTGTCTCTCATGAATAAATAAATAAAATATTAAAAAAGAATTGAAGAAATATATAAAGCCAGCAATCTGGTGGGAAAATGGTTTAGATGGTAAGAGGTCCTAAGTGGCTATGGGATGTCAGCAATTCAGGTGACAGCTCGTGACAGGGGACACAAAGAAGAATAGATGGATTCAGAAGACTTTAAGAAAGCAAGCTCAACAAAACCTGGTGATGAATGAGTTAGGAGACTGATGGAAACGAGTCAATGATGGCCCACCCCATTCCTTCCTCTGGTAGATGATGCACCATATAAGGGACTATGGGATAACAAAGAAAGGGAACAAATTGAGGATGGGAAGAGAGAAAGTGTTCTGTACTGGATATATTCGTCTTGAGGAGTCTGGGGGGTAGCTATGTGGTTACTTCCAGAAAACAGTGGACTATATAGGATTAGTGCTCAGCAAGAAAGGCTGAGCTAGAAGTGCTTGTTTAGTTCCCATCCCATACTCTTGGGAACTAAAGCAATGGGAACAAATGCGATGGCCTTGGAAGAAAATGGAAAACTAGAAGAGGCCTGAAGTCAAGACCTGAGGAAACAGGCCATTTAAGAAAAGACTTTGAGAAGAAAAGGCCAAAAGGAAGTGAAGGAAAGAGAGAAGTCTGAAAGGACCGAGTGGTCGAATTGTCCAATGTTGCTGAGAAATCAAGCAATCCAACATTCTAGAAACGACCCCTGACACAAATTTGATAAGAATTTTGGTGGGTGTTATCAGCAGAAGGCCTTTTAGATTGACGTGAAGAGAGGAGGGGGTGGGAAGACGTACAGGGCGGGTAGCCGCGTACTCAAAAGACCTGTCTGGTATTGACATTTGTTCACAGGGCTTCAGATGCCTGCCCCGGATAAAAGAATGCAAACCCTTATAAAAGAGAGAATTTTACAGTAATTTCTTCACAAAGCCCCACGATGGGGACTGCTGAAGTGGGCTGAAGTCGTCGCGCCCGTTGCACTGAGGGTAGCCAGAGAGAAATCTGGACAAACATTGTGTTTGTCCTTCTGTTGGGCTTCCCTGCTCGAGTCATCTGAGGCCTTGCGAGGGTGCTGCTCTAACCCCGACTGCTGTTGGGGCTCCAGCTTCGTGCCAAGCGTGTTTGCCAGCCTTCCTGAGAGCTGGCAGCCGGAGCATCGGGCCAACTGAGACGCCTCATAAGTCCTGCTCTTTTCTGGCCATCACGGCAGCCCTTCTGGCACTGCCTGGGCCTTTCACTTCATTGTCAGTTCAGCAAGTGAAATAAAATTCAAAGTAGGATAAGGTTCCCAGATAGAAACTGAGCCTGCTCTGACTTTGTAATTAGGGTAGACTTTTTACTGGGAGCCCGGCCACTTAAAATAAGTCCCGAAACAAAGTTGGTAGAAACAGTAAATACATGTGTCCTTCAATACAGATAGTGTAGAGCTGCCCTGACTCTGCCATGACAAAGGGATGGCTTTTGAATAGTCTCCTAACGCCTAAATAGTTTTAGAGTAAATGGCTTAGAATACTGGTGTCCAAAAAAAAAAAAAAAAAAAAAAAAAAAAATTCAAATCTAAATTAATCTGAATTCCACGAGGGCTTTTTACAAGTGACCTTTTGCACATGTGAAATGCCTGCTTTGTTTTTGCATTTTCAGCAGCCTGTTTGAACTAGATGGCAAGCCAACCTTTTTTCTCGGGGCCCGCATTATGGTCAGCCTGGCTCTACAGACCTGCAGTCTCTCAGACACCCACACTCCTCGTTGAATAGCTCTCCTCTGCAAACAATGAGGCAATTCATTGGCCAAGTGTCCTCTAGGGACAGAAGACATCAGTCCTGGGCCCAACCCTTCAAATCAGGGAGCCTTTCAATGTTTGTCTAAGACTCCCTTACCCAGCCACAAGCAGAACCAGAGCCCATGTGCCGGCTGGGGGAGTGGAAGGGGAGAGAAGACAGAGGGAGGCAGAAACTATTTGTTTATCTGATTCTCCAAAGGAAACACGCAAGCACCATTAATCACCGGCAGAAGCATGTCTGGTTCGAACGGCCCACACGATGGTTGGCTCTGGGGCTCCGGGCTGGGTGTGAAAGGAGCCAAGGGAAGTCTCAGGGTGTCACGCCTCTTCGTGCCTTATCATGTTCAAGGTGGATTAGCCTTGCAGAGTGCTGGATCTGCGTGTGTAACAAGTTGTGACGGCCAGTTGTGCCCTTCCTTCAACCACATGAATGAAGGTATTCCTGCCATTGAATTGGAAGCCTTGATGACTCAGTCTGCTGAGCTTTCTTTATTCTTCATGCTGGGAGGAGAAAAAAGCCTTCTGGAGGCCTCAGGACTAGTCACACGCATCTTCCAAGCACGTGTGCTCCATGTAGCCCCAGCACACTGCTTGTGGGTCAGTAAAAATCGGACTTCTTATCATTGCCTACTCCACGTTGGTCTTCTCCACTGTGAGCCTCTCACATAAACGAACGTGTATTTCCTGATGTGTGACCTACCATGTTGTCCTCAGGACATAACACCCCAGTGCTTGGAACTTCATAGGTGCTCGAAAGATATTCGCTGAGTGAATGAAGATTGGAAAGCCTCTCCTGGCAGTAGGTGCAAGGTGGTGGTTACCACTAAACAGATGTTAATCATCTGGAAATATTTCCCCCTACCCCCACCCCACCTGCCTACTGACATCTAAACGACTTCCTGAGGCTGGACAGGAAGGGCGATCACATATCTTGCCATTATTACTGTATGAGCGTGATTGACTAAAAAACAATAGTTTCGTGCGTTGTAAGTCAAAGTGTCCTCATGTTCACCTGTTGCTTTATTTTTTTTTAAGATTTTTATTTATTTATTCATGAGAGACACACAGAGAGGCAGAGACACAGGCAGAGGGAGAAGCAGACTCCCTGTGGGAAGCCTGATGCAGAACTCGATCCCAGGACCCCGGGAACACGACCTGAGCCAAAAACAGATGCTCAACTGCTGAGCCACCCGGGCACCCCCACCTATTGCTTTTTAATTGCCAGCCTCGAGATATGTTTTTACTGTGGACCTTCAAAGCAGGAAGGACCTCAGAGTTTTCCAAATCTCACTTGTTTTCCCTGTGAGAAAACTGAGACCCGCACAGGTCAGATGCCTGGCCCACAGGACAAAGCCAAGACTAGAATTGGGGTCTCTCTCCCAGCCATGGTGACTGACCAGGGGCCTATCTTTGCACTTACAATTGAGTAACAAGCACTGAGGCATTAAATCCCTCCCCCAAATCCCCGTGCTGCAAGTGAGGACAGAGCCAGGCCTGAAAAAACAACATAGGAGGTCCTGGTTCTACGGAGGATCTGTGCATCTTCCCCATGACCTCTATGAATAATGGACGCACACGTACTCTGTATGTGGTTCCCACGGTGAATCAGAGAACTGTGCAATCAGGGTTGGGAGGGATCTTAGGTCCCACTGCACCACACCCCTTCTTGGTCTTGGCTGTTAAACCTCCTAGTGCCTGGGAACTCAGCATGCACAGCTTCCTGTTCTCAGCACATTGTTGGACAGATCTAATAATGTTCATTCTTGGGTGCCTGGTGGCTCAGTTGGTTGAGTGTCTTACTTCAGCTCAGGTCATGCTCTTGGGGTCCTGGGTTGAGCCCTGTGTCGGGCTCCTTGCTCAGCGGGGAGTCGGCTTCTCTCTCTCCCTCTGCCCTTTCCCTTCACTCATGCTCTCTCTCTCTCTCTCAAATAAATAAGTAAATAAAATCTCCTTTTTTCAATAGAAAGCTCATTCTTTAGACCAAACCAACACCTATACTCTCTGTTATTAGTTCAATTTGTATCCTTTGGGGCCAGGGAGAACAGGTCATAGCCCTCTGGAATATGCCAGGACAACCACCATGGGAAGAAATTGCATGGTCTCCCTGCCATCTCTCAGGATACATATCTTTCTACTATATCCTTAGTGTCATAGGAACTATGTGACCCAGGGAGGTACATGAATGACTCAGCCATCTAGTGTATGAAGTGGATACCATGTTGTCAGGCTATTTCAGGAAATTATAAGATTAAAAAAAAAGTTTGGATGACTGCAGAGTTGAGGAAGCGATCAAAGATTGACCAAATGTATGTAGGAAGCACTGAAAATTGAATGTTTGGTGAACATCTCCAGTTTCCTGTGGCTTCAGGGACGGAACCAATAAGCCCTGATGTCCATCTTTAGTTAGCCACCTACTTGTTAGCAAAACAAAAGTGCCTACGAACTAGAATTAGAACAAGAGTGGAGAAGTTGATTCAAATTTTGCTGAGCATACGAGTTGAGGGTTGAGCAACAGCCGGAAGAACACATCTGTAAAGCAGAATAAGGCATTTAGGGAACTCTTTTGTGCTTCGGAAAAGAAAATAAAATATGAAAAGAACTATCAGGAAAGTAATTGGGATCTTTCCTAAATTATGGACTTCTGCAACTGTGCACAGAACTTTAACAAAGGACACAGTTTTCTTCCTTCAAACTCACCTCCCCCAGGGCCTAAATATATGATAGCACAGGAAGCGTTATTTGAATGATATGTTTTGATTCAAAAATACAAGTAGCCTAAAGAGATAAGATTGTTCTCAATAGGGTAAAAATGCATTGGATCAGTGCCGCTTTCAGAACTTTTCTTCAAAAGGAAAATTGTTTCCAGGCAGTCTGGCTACCCTTCCTGATGCATTTCCCTCTGAACTGAGACGTTTTGTTTTCTCTTTCTTTCTCTCGTAATGTTTTGGACTCCTGATTCATTTTAGCGGTAATTTTAATCACAAAAAATGAAGAAACAATGAGGTTCACTCTAAGTGTGACTCTGGAGTGAGTAAAGAACGTAGTGCTTTGTTTCAGAAAGTCTACCTGTAAGAACAGTCAAGTCAACCTCTTGTGTATACAGTTTTCACAATGGTGCTCTCCATCTGTAGGAAAATGGCACATATTGCAGCCTCACATCTTAGGTTATTTATGGAGGTTATTCTTGTAAATGGCAAATCAGCCATCCCTACTAAGACTCTCTCTTTTTTAAGATTTTAAGTAATCTCTATGCCCAACATGGGACTCAAACTTACAACCCAGAGATCAAGAGTTGCATGCCCTACTGAGTGAGCCAGCCAGGCACCCCAAGACTTTCTCTCTCTTTTTGCTTTATTTTTTAATGGACTTTATTACTTAGAGCAGTTTTAGGTTCATAGCAAAATTGCATGGAAAGTACCGAGTCCCCATACATGCTCTATCCCCACACATGTACAACTTCCCACACTATCAATGTCCTACACTAGAGTGGCACATTTGTTACCATCAATGACCAACCTTGACACATCATGTGTCTTTACTTATTTTTTTTCAAGATTTTATTTATTCATTCATGACAGACATAGAGAGAGAGGCAGAGACACAGGCAGAGGGAGAAGCAGGCTCCATGCGGGGAGCCCGACGTGGGACTTGATCCCGGGTCTCCAGGATCATGCCCTGGGCTGAAGGCGGCGCTAAACCGCTGGGCCACCGGGGCTGCCCAATGTGTCTTTATTTTTAAACTATGCTGTGACATTGAGCACTTTTGGGTAAACTCTCCTCCCCCTTTCTTTTTTAAGATTCTATTTATTTATTTACGTACTTATTTGAGAGAGAGAGAGAGCGAGAGCGAGCACGATTTGGGTCAGTGCTGCCCACTGCCAGTCTAATGCTGAACTTTTCTTCATCTGTTTGTTTCTTAAACTGCCTTTGAAATCTGTTATGTCTCTTTAAGCAGTTTAGGTCAAATTCCTGATTTAGAGCTATGCAGAGAAAGTGTGCTTGTTTGAATTGATGAAAACTCATCTTCCCAAATTAACCCCTCCAGTGTTTCGCATTAAACCATTATTTGTTTTGCATGCACCAGTGTCCTGATACTGGTTAGAAATAAGACTCTCAGGGGCGCCTGGATGGCTCAGTGGGTTAAGCATTCGACTCTTGACTTCAGCTCAGGTCACAATCTCAGGGTCGTGGGATTGAGCCCTAGCTGGGTGCAGTGCTGGGTTTGGAGCCTGCTTGTCCCTCTCCTTCTGCTCCTCCTCCTCCTCCTGTGTGTGCATGTTATCTTTTCTCTCTCTCTCTCTCTCTCTCTCTCTCAAATAAATAAATAAAACCCTTTGGGGAAAAAAAAGACTTCCGAGTAACATCTAAAACAGTCACATTTTCTAGCAAGCTTTGATACTGTGCAAAAACCATTAGATCTGAAGCGAAACACACCTAAATTTAGTCCTTATTTGCTATGTGATGTGAGGAATGTCATTTATTCCACGGTCTAATGTCACCATATGCCGAAGGCACGACACTAGAAAAATGAAAATAAGGTGTCTACCACTATTTTATATATTGTAACTTTTCGTGAAGGGACTAATAATATTTATAGTTCCTGTGACCACCTGCTTGAGTCCACATTCTGGCTCTGCTGCTTACCAGCCTGGTGACATTGGCAAGTTAATTAACCTCATTATGTCTCAATTTCCTCGTCTACAAAATGGAATTGGTAACAATATCTATGCTAGGGGTTTGTTGTGCAGATGAAGAAAAGCCAGTCGCACAAAGAGCTTGGCATGAATTCCAGCAAAGCCAAGTTCTCAATAAATACGAACCCCCATTATCGTTTTTTAGGATATAAGATTTAAGCACCTACAACCACAAGAAAATGATAGGGTATAATGTAAACGCTGAGCATCAGAGAAGATAAAAACTCAAATGCCAGAATGAGAAATGCTGGCAAAACATCAGCATTTCGTGAAGAATTCCATGAAGAATTTGCATCCCCGTTCACATTCTGGTGTGCCAAATCAACTGAATGTTGCATTGCTCAGATGTGGATGAATTTTCTACATCTGAGAACCTTCCAGTGTAGAGCAGTGTTTGAGAAGTTTGCAATCTCTTGGAGCACAGCAAAGAGCACGGATAGGTGTCTTTTTAAGGTGAAATACAAAGAGAAAATCCAACCTCTGTTTGGGTAGTGGTGTGGTATCTAAGTCTACTAAAATCAGGGCTGTATAGTCCTACCAAAGCAGAGTCAATTTACAGACAGGAGCTTCAACATTGACTTTTAGGTCAAATATTTTCTAATCAACACAGAAAATCATTATTTAAATTATGTTAACGAAGAAATTAATATGCTCATTTTCATGTGGTGAGGAAACTGGGGTTGTGGTTCTTCAAGTGGGATAATATTATTCTCTTCCATATGGTATGAACACAAATGAAAGAAAGCGAAAGAAAACAAAAAAAATCCCGACTTTTGTTTGTGTTTGATTCTTTCCAATATTCTGCTCAATATTGTACTTAGGGTCTTTAGATGAAAGATGCTGGTTTTTTTTTTTAACATTTCTACTCTACTGGTAGTTAGAATTCAGTGAATTTTTTGTGCTATCAGTCAGATCTAAAACCTGTATTTAATGCTTCAATAAATCCAGAATTTGAACATTTTTTGGCAGGTTCCCCTTTTTTCCCTTGAGATAAAAATGATAGTCTCTGCAGCTATGACAGCTGTCAAAGGAAAAGAAACCTGGAGTCTCTGAGATTATTGTGGCTGAAAAGAAGTTGGTTTTTCCCCCACTAAATACCAAGAGTTATTAATCAAAGAATAAATGCATCAAAAATAAATAAAATGACCTGTATTGTTGCACCTGAATGTATAATTGATTTAGGCTTCAAATGTGCATCGCCAGTATACAGTGCTTCTTTTCCTTTCAATTTTTATTTATTATTTATTTATTTATTTATTTATTTATTTATTTATTTATTTATTATTTTATTTATTCTCATCATGATAAATAAGTGCCCTCTTTAATCCCTATCACCTGTCCCACCCACCCCTGCCCCAACCCCACCCCTCTGGTAACCACCCCTTTGTTCTCTAGACTTAAGGGTCTGTGTCTTGGTTTGTCTCTCTCCTTTTCCCCTTCCTTGCAAGAATCTGTTTACTATAATGAAGCAGGTCAGCCTACTGAGTTTTAAAAATTTTATGACTCACATTTTTGGCTTGTGGTTTTTAAACCCTGTAAGAGGAACACATCGTTCCCATGAATATTTTTATAAATTATAAAAATACATAAAATAAAAATAATGGCCGAGAGAACGACAAAATAGGTAAAACACACAGAACTGTGACGGTGCAGGGAAGGGTCCTATCCATCCACATACTCACCACACACATTAAGAGAAGAAACAAATGCAAAAACTGCTAGAGATAACCGTGTCACCCAGTCCTGATCCCACCCATCCATCCCTTCCCCTTTCCCACCTTCCAAAGCACTAAATTCTACTACTTTTATGGATACTGGTATGACATAGATGACATAGGTTCATGTTCTGAAGCAACCAATACCATTGCTTGGGATCCTTTCAAGCTTTATGGGAACGGCATCATGAATTCTAAGAACATGTTACATCTTGCCATCTTGAAGTTATTCTTTGGTGCTCCTGAGTACTCGTTTGTGATCTCACAAGTTCATTTACACATAGAAAAATAGGTACTTTCCTAAGTTCTTCCTATTTTACCAGCTATTGGTATGTTTTCTTTCTTTCACTTTACGTATTTAATTGGTTAACACTTATAGGAACAACAGTCCTCTGTCTCATAGTTTGTAGATCTCCTGGGCATTTTAGGCAGTGAAATAATGCAAGTATTGAAAGTTTTGTCCTTTTCTCTTCAATTGCTGTATCTTTGATTTTATTTGGTGTCCTTATTTCCCGGGCTAGGCCTTTCATTACAGTGTTGAGTAGGAATGAAAGGCCTAGCAGTGGTAGAGGATAGACTTTTCTCGTCACTCAGTTTAATGGAAAACTTTCACCATTTTGCAGGATGTTTGTTCTCTAGAGAAATCAAGAGAGATTTCTTCACTAACAGTTGATTTATTAATATTTAATACTTCTTCTTACATAAATTTTGGTAAGTTTTTTTTTTTTTAAAGGAAAGCATCCCCTTTACCTATGTGTTCAAATGTATTGGCATTCACGTAGTATTCAATGATTTTTAAAATTTCTGTCTATGGTTATACCCTCTATTTCTGGTTCCTTCTACTAGGTGTTTGTCTTTTTTTTTTTTCCTTGACATGTTTTGCTGGACATTTATCTGTTATTAATTTCAAAACACCTGATTTTTATGCTGTTAATTACTTCCATTTAATTCATTAATATTTGCCTTTATTATTTATTTCTTCAATTTAATTTAAGCTTCACTTTGTTTTTTAAAATAAAAGTATTCAAATCCATTCAAGGTTATACATTTTCTAAGAACTATTTCTACTAAGAACTACTTTAAGTTGTATTCTCAAGTAAATAGCTTATAATTTCCATTATGATTTCCGCTTCTTTAACTCAGGAGTTACTTTCAAAATATATAATTAAAAAATGTTCACTGTTGTCCTTATTATTGATTTGTACGTTAATCACATTGTGGTCAGGAAACAGTCTGTATAATAATATTTTAAATATGTTATGAATACTTTGGAAAATGAATATATGATTATTTTTGGTTAGTGTCTACATATACCTAAAATAATTTAAAACTACTATTGATGAAGTTATGGATCTCTCTTTGTCTATTAGAATAACTTCCTAATTGTGCCGTTCACAGCCTCTATATTTTTCTTAATCTTAATTTTGTTTATCTTTTGCTTGTTAAACAGAGTTGTGTTATAATCTCCCACTGTGCTTATAAAATTTATCTATTTATACTTAGAATCCTAGAGGTTTCTTTTGAATCATCTTTTTTGAAAATTTATCTATTTCTACTTAGAATCCTAGAGGTTTATTTTGGATCATCTTTTTTGAGAGTATGTTTTCAAATGTGTTCAAGTTTATCATTATCATAGATTTTCATTTGATTATGTCTTTTATCATTGTGTGGTTATCATTCCTACTAATTTAAACATTGCCAGTTTGCTTTTTGCTTTTTTGTCTCAATTTCTTCTGACATTAATTGAGTGAGTCATTAACTTTCTTTTGGCTCAAAATTACATCGTACATATTTTTCAGTTGCTTTCTCATTTTCCACCTTTTAGTATGTTTCTTATGAGCTGCCTACAGCTAATTTTTTAAAAATCTGAACAAAACACAACTTTTTAATATAAGAAATTTTAGTCTTTTTACATTTATTACAATTGATTTGATTTATAGTTAATTGATTTATTATCATTACAAATCAATTTGAATTTTTCTATTTGTATTTCTACCATATCCATAGTATATTCAGCTTTTTTATTATTTGTTAGTCCTGCAAGTTGAATTTTTTTTTTTTTTTTTAAGAGAAGGAGCATGGGGAAAATCAGAGGGAGAGAAAGAAAGAAAATCTTAAACAGGCTCCATGCCCAGTGCCTATTGTGGGCTGGATCTCACCACCCTGAGATCATGACCTGAGCTGAAGTCAAGAGTTGGGAGTTGGATGCTTAAACGGCTGAGCCACCCAGGCACCGCCTGAAAGTTGAATTCTTAAGGCTTTCTTTAGTTCTGGACATTTTGCTTCTTCCGTTTCTTAATGCTTTCCTTTTATGAAACCAAATATTTTTTTCTCACATAGATTTTGCTTTTTCTAGGATTCCAATTAGTTGGTTAATGGACTAAGCTGGTCTTTTTGATCTCATTTTTTTTTTCTCACATTTTGTCCTACATGGGAGGACACAGGATGGGAGCAGAGGAAGATAAGGCAGGTGCTGACTGATGAAGTTCTTCTTTATGTGGACCTCTAATCCCCCTAGTTTGTCTTGGTTTGCACCCCTGCTCTCTGTGGCCTTGGCAGAAGCTCTGTCTGTAACATGTTCCGTACCATTTGCATTACTTTTCCCGCTCCCCCGCCCCCCGCCCCCCCCCCCCCCCGTACTTCAAAATTCTCTTTTTAAATTTCCTCCTTATGAAATTAGTGGGAATCTCTTTTGCTGGCCCTGGCGTCAGTCACCTTCAGTGCCATGGGTTTAACATTTTGTTTTTTGAAGGCTTCTGTATTATCATTGATGGGATTCTGAGGGGGAGAACGAGTGTGCACTCAACCCACCATTCTCAGCTTCTTTCTATTCTCCTCCTCCTCCTCCTTCTTCTTTCTTCTTTCTTCTTTCTTCTTTCTTCTTTCTTCTTTCTTTCTTCTTTCTTCTTCTTCTCACTACTATTATAGCATCTAAGCCATTTTCCCCTGTTCCCACTTGGGTGCATGGAATGAAGGCAGCCATCCCTTGTTTTAGGCCATCGTCCATGTCAGTTCCCAGGCCATCTGTTTTCATCGCCCTGTACCCTAGGCCCCCTGGGACCCTCCCTACTCCCTCTGCCCCATGCCACACAAATTTCAGGTTTCTCCAGTTTTTCTTTTACATTCTACGTGCTACTTCATCTCTTTCTTTTAATTCTCATTCAGGCTTGCCAATGGCTAACTCTTGGTCCCGACCTTCCCAAATGCTAAAGCTTAGTGAGTTCTGACTCCTTCGTTCTCTCCGGTGCTGCTCTGACAAAGGTCATCTCCCCATCTCCACTTTACCAAATCCAATAGACAAATTTAAATCTTTGTGTGACCCTGTTAAGGCCACGTGACATCATTGTCACCCCGGGCTTCTGAGTAAACCTTTCATCTATGAGCCTTCTCCCGTCCTCTTACTGCTTTCCCCAACTTCTCTCTCAAGTTCCTTCTCCTACTACCCCTCACACGTTGTTACCCGGAATCCATTTTATTGGCCAACTGTTCTTAAACTTTTTGGAACACTTGAGTATTCTCACCCCTTCCATCCCATTTCATTGTCATCTCTTTCACTTGGATGCTGATCTCTCAAAAGGGCATCTGATAATATCACTGATATCTATTATTATCCATCCTGGGCCAGACCATATGTCAAGCATTTTATATGTATTATCTTATTTACCCTTCACCATAGTCATACAAGGTAAATAGTATAATATCTATTATGAAAGAATTTTCTATGTTGGCATATTTTTTTTTAAAGTCACAAGTTTCTCTTTGAGAGTTTCTTATAATTCAGTGAGTCAACATAGTCTCCAGTTGTTGCTTGCATTTCTCTTTCTTTTTTCTTTTATGTTTTTTTTCTTTTTATTATTTTTAAAGATTTTATTTATTTATTCATGAGACACACAGAGAGAGAGGCAGAGGGAGAAGCAGGCTCCCTATAGGGAGCCTGATGTGGACTCAATCCCAGGACACCAGGATCACAACATGAGCCAAAGGCAGCCAGGTGCCCTTTTTTTTTTTTTTTTTCTTTTCTTTTAAACATTTAGTTTTTTAAAGTAATCTCTATATCCAATGTGGGGCTTGAACTTGCAACCCCTAGATCAAGAGTTCCGTGCTCTATGGGATGAGCCAGAGGTGCCCATATTTCTCTTTCATGATAACCATACAGCATACACACATATAACTTTTCTCCTAGGCAAAGATATATATTCATAGCTGTGTTTAAAGTACTTTTTAATTTATAGAAAATAATAATAATAACAATAACTGTAGCTTGGGAGTTCCAGGCCAATACAGAGAAAAATTAAAATGGTGAGAGTAGTTTTAAAATTAATTCAAATTCATATTTTGATCCTTCACATCCCATGCTTTCATGTACAGATACCCATTACCTGGAAGATTCTCAGAAAAGGGAGAACGTTGTGAGATCCAAGGACTTTGAGAGACAAAAGCCCAATTGGAAAGCTCCCATGTAACCTTTCCTGGGGCAATTCTTCCCAACTGCTTGCTATTGCCGCTTGTCCTCTGTGCCCTCTTTGGGGTTGGCAGCAGCATTTTTATCTCCATATGAGATCTCTGATCATGAAACCTATTTGATATCTCTCCAATTCCCAGATTACATTGACTCTAAAGTCACCAGTAACCAGCATTAGGAAGTCTCAGGAGCTCTGTCTCGATGCCCTCCTTGCACAGTAAAAAGGTCCTGCTGGGCTTTTTTGGACCGGCTATGAGCACTTATTTGTCCCCTCGGCCCCATAATGTCCAGAGTGCACCCAAGCCTAAAGAAAAGAGACAGAGGATCAGAAAGGCTCACTGCACCACATGTATATTTTGTCTTTCTGTCCTGTCCTGATCGCTTTCCTATGTCTTTCTTCTTTCTATTTGCCTGTGCCATGGTGTGTGGCTGTGCACTGTACAGCTCCTGGAGATTCCCAGCTCCTTGGAGTGCAGGGAAAGCAGTGCCCTCTCGAGTTGTGCAGTGGGCTGGCACCTCACAGATCTTCCCCGACCAGGAAGCTTGGTCCAATCTATGAACCGAGAAGCGGAGAAGAATATGATGGGCCCCATAACGCTGTGCTAAATTTTGTAGAATTATTTTTGTCCAGGACTATGAAACATTTGAGGTGGACATATAAGGCTCTCATTTTGACAATAGCTTTATTAGATATGCGTGGATGGATGGAAAGATAACAGTAAGTCCTTGAATTTATAAATCTTCCCTATTAATCTTTAGAATACCCCCTCAGGTAAAAAAAAGAAAGAAAGAAAGAAAGAAAGAAAGAAAGAAAGAAAGAAAGAAAGAAAGAAAGAAAGAAAGAAAAGAAAAAGAAAAAGAAAAAAAGGTATATTTCAAATTCTGAAGTACAAGAACTCTGATCTTGTGGATGAAACAAGAGTAATCATCTACACATGCCCTAAGAATCAGAATGAAGAATAAGTCTCATATTTCTTTGAACGCTGCTTGGTGTTTTATTGAAAATGCTGTATGGTTATACACGGTATATAGCGATAGACCCATAACTTTATCCTAGACCCCTTGATATCCAGGGCCGATGTTCGTTCATCCATTTCTTCACTTATTCGTAAATGTTTTCATTTAAAAAAGTATTGCGCACCCAGGGTAGGAGACTAAAAAAGATAAAGTGCTTTACTTGCCTCGGTCCCAGTGTCATACCCATAACTATAGTGGGAGGAGATGAGGGCTTTTCAAACTACATCTCTTGAAACACAGTGAAGCCACTAAATAGTTACTGTAGGTTAGCTTGTTGGAGGGCAGGCCTAGGTAAAAGGACCTGCAGTCTCTTGGCACGTCCTTGAACTCCTTGCAAATGTGCATTTGATTAAGAAGACTTGTTTGCTGTTTCCTTTCTTTTTCTTTTTTTTTTTCTTTTTCTTTTTCTTTTTTTTTTTTTTTTTTTTTTTACCTTCAGGCCTGTGCTTGCTCTTTCAAATAAAAACGTAGGAGTGGGTACATCGCCACAGCGTACATGTGCCAAGCCCAATTAAACGTTTGCCCGGGCTCAGATGACTCTGCTCTCAACATGTGTTCACACTGCCTAGCAGTTATTGTGCAATAGCCGGCGAGTGAGTGGGTAGCGTGCCAGGTCGTGATAACATCTTTTACAGGTTTTATCTGAAGGTTTTGTAAGCTTCTTGTCTGGCTTTTATTTTTGCGAAGGGGAATGTGAGCAGATGGCAGATGTCGTCAGGGATTTGACTTTGAAGTATAAAATGAGCAACGACCTCTCATGTCCCATGTCTGGATTAGAGCCCGTCGAAGAGTATCCCTCAAGGGAGAGGCAAAGGGGCCAATAAAAATCACCCTTTGCAACTACATATCTTCGCAAAACTGTATAACTTTAGCAAAATAGGAAAGCTAGGAGATGTTGAGACTGATGGGACTGCAACTGTCCCCAGGAATGTCACTCTGATATTCAACTTTGTGCGTTTAACAAAACTGGCTCATGGCTCTCATTTGGTGGGAATTGTAAAAAGTTATCAATTTGGATATATCCTATATCTTGGTACTAGGAAAATAGCAATTTTGGCTGTTTTAGATAACTGGAGCTCTATGTATAATTTTACTTAAAAAAAAAAAAAAAAACAACCGATTTAAAAATGTTTCAGAATTTCTTTTCCTGTAGTGCCCGTGGTTCTTGGTCATATGGCTTGGAAGAATGAAGAGGTAGGCCAGACCAACAGTGGTGGGCAACAAAGCAAAGTTTATTGAGCGACAATAAAAGGGTCCTGAAGAGGGAGGGAACCCAAGAAGGTTACCATTGGAGTTTCTAAGTCTAGGGGTTTTTAGGAGATTGTAGGCTGGCTGTTTTAATCTGATTAACCCTCCCTGCTGCACCTGTCACTCGATCATAGTTTTTTTTTTTAGATTAACTTTATTCAAATTTATTTGCCAACATGTAGTATAAAACCCAGTGCTTATCCCATCAAGTGCTCTCCTCTGTGCCCGTCATCCAGTCACCCCAACCCCCCTCCCACCTCCCCTTCTGCAGCCCTTTGTTTGCCAATCATGTTTTTGTCCATGCCCCTGCCTGCTTTTCTTCCAACTCTCCTCCATTAAAAGTTTGGAAACAAGTACAAGATCCTTTTTTTCTTTTTAAAGATTTGTTTATTTATTCATGAGAGACACACAGGGAGAGAGAGAGAGAGAGAGAGAGAGATGCAGAGACACAGGCAGAGGGAGAAGCAGGCTCCCTGCAGGGAGCCCGTTGTGGGACTCGATCCCAGGACCCCAGGATCATGCCCCGAGCTGAAGGCAGGTGCTCAACAGCTGAGCTACCAGGAGCAACAAGATCCTTTTATATAGATAATCATTTCTTCTGATTTTAAAGAATTTTCTATTCTAGATATGCACAGTGAATGAATGGAAGTGTCCCCATGATCATTACACATAAGGTAAAAAGAGTAGAGCTTCTTCTAAAGCTCTTCTAAAGAGTCACTTCTAAAGTTTGAGTAGCAGAAAAAGAAAACAAAAGCAGAAAACCCAGTGGAATTGTCACAATTCACAAAAGAATATTAGTGAGCACCAACTATAACTGTCATTGACCCATAGTAGCTGCTCATTAAATAATTGTTGAATGAATGACCATTCAAAAATACTAATTCCTAGTGGGAATTACTCAAAATGCAGCAGTCAGGTTTTAGAGATTGTCTACTCAGCTAAAAATGAGCAAAAAAAAAAAAAAAAAAAAAGGATCGATGTA
This sequence comes from Canis aureus, assembly GCF_053574225.1. Taxonomy (NCBI): domain Eukaryota; kingdom Metazoa; phylum Chordata; class Mammalia; order Carnivora; family Canidae; genus Canis; species Canis aureus. The sequence goes on along the minus strand of NC_135632.1, from coordinate 5,515,518 downwards.
GAGAAGTTTCAAAATATTTGAAAATGAAATGAGGATAACAGGGGGTTCAATAAAAACTTGTAATTTTTTGGATATCCAAAATAAAGTTTCGTATATAAAGAGATGTTTTGAATAGCTAGATTCTAATAATGATCTTACATTTGTAGGGTTCGGACCAAAAGTGGGACCTATTTTGAAATTAAAAACCCAAACGCTTCATATTTCAGAGTAGAGTTGAGGAACAAAGAGAGATAACAAAATCTACAGATGAAGCAACAATTAAATGCAATTACTAGCATTTTGGCATAGGATCGATAGGAATTTCAAGAAAGCCCATTGGGGAAAAAAATGTATAGTGGAATTGATCATAACAGAATATCTGTGAGAAAATTGAGGTTATGGAAATCAATAAAAAAGAGAAAAAAAGCTGAAAATGAGCAGTTTTCCTCCCTTGGGAGAATTAACCTTCCCAAAAAGAATCAGTGAAAGATGAATAACAGAAGCACTGACAGAAGATGGGAGCATTGATCACATCTTCAATATGTAATCATAAAGTTCACAGGTGTCAGGCTGAAAGCAAAAATCCATCTATTGAAAAAAAATTTTTTAAATCCATCTATTGCAAAATCTTGCTTTTAACAAATACAGCAGGTCGAGGCCCATTTCGCCGATGAAACTGTTGAAGTCTGGAGAGGTTTCTGAATGGAAAAATAAAATAGAGCAGCTTTTGAGCATAGCGTTTCCTACTTCCACTTCCAAACTGAGTTGTCTTTAGAAAACGTATCATCAAAATGGGATCATCAAGGGCCCTCAGACATGTCAGGAGATTGTTTGCCTTGTGGTTTTGTCAGTTCTTGCAACCTGATTTGACTTCACGTTGGTTACGTGACATAAGATCTGCTTAGCAGTCGTCTGCCATTTTGCAGGGGGTCCCCAGCACCCCCTTCACTCTGTGTGGTGCCCGCAGGGGGCTGGCGCTGGCCTCCCAAGTGAGCACCCCATGTGCCAGGCCTCCCTTTCCTGCGTGTCTGCAAGGAAGCGGGCAGCAGTTAAATAGCCCTGCCACCAGGCCTTCACAGCTCCTGGGGTCCTTCCTGTTTCATAGTCAGAGCCCCTCGCCTCCCCTTCCTCTCTGACTCCCCTGCAGTTTATCAGCAGATCCCCCTTTACCTTAAGCTCGCTATAATCATTTTATGATGCCTGCAACCAAGGACACTGGAGAGTCACAATGGTTACTTGCAGAAACAACAGGGGTCATCTTCTCAAAACAGTATTAATCCTTTAGGCCTTGGACGGTTGTTAGTGGTATTTTAACCAATTCACATCCTTGGTGAACAAAGCAGCAAGGCTTTAAGAGTTAAGAGTGGTCGTGGGCTGAGCTGTGGCCCCGTCCGCTCTCCCCCATTGAATATGTTAAAGCTCTAACCTTCCCCCCCAGTACCTCAGAACGTGAGTGCATTTGCAGAGAGGACCTCGAAAGAGGTGATTAAGTTAAAATTGGTGTCATTAGGCTGGATCATAATCCAAGATGAGAAGAGGAGATCAGGACACAGACAGAAACACAGGTCATGCGTGTGCACAGAGAAGTGACCGTGTGAACACAGAGCGGAAAGGCATCAGCTCCAGAAGGAATGTTTGTGTCCCTCTACTCCTTCGTGGGCTGAAATCTAATTTCCAATGTGATGGTGTTTGGAGGTAGGGCCTTTGGGAGGTGATTCGATCACGAGGGCAGAGCCCTCACCACGGGGATTAGCGCCCTTACCAAAGGGGTTCCAGGGAGCTACGTTGCACCTTCCTTCCTCCACGTGAGGGCGCCGTCAAGAAGACAGTCCTGTTGAGCTTGGCTCTTGTCTCACAGAGTTGAAGAATGAATCCTGTGGACACAGGGGACTGAGTCAAGGGACACTAGTTTACTAAGTGAGGATACAGAGAAAGTTCTCAGGAGTGAGAAGGGTCCCGACTGGGTTGCCACTGAGGCCTGGTAGGGTTGGTCTTGTATTGAGAGCCTCATCAGGGAACCTCAATCCTTTTCATATTATCTATTGACATCACCATTGAGTCAGGACTGGTGATCTGGACTGGACATCTCTAGGGGCTCACTTCTTCTTTGGGGTCTGGTTACCCTTTGTTGGTCACTAATAGCTGTTAGAACAAGACACCCTCCCCACCCACACCTTAGGGCTGGGTGGTCTGGCTTGTTCTTTTATCTCCGGTTTCCTTACACCTCAGCATTTTGGGGATTTCTGTGAGCCTGCTTCCGTGGCCCCCTCCCTACCCCTGTTTGTCCCTAACTCACTGTAAGAACCAGGAAGCGGCCCCCGACCATCCAGATCCTGAATCTGCCAGCACCTCGACCTTGGACTTCCCAGCCTCCAGAACTATGATAAATAACTGTTTGCTGTTTAATTAAGCCTGAGCTGAGACAGTGTCCATCTGTAGGCCAAGGAGAGAGGATGCAGGGAAAACCAAACCTTACTGACACCTTGATCCTAGACTTCTAGCCTGCGGAAGGCCAGAAGATAAAATTCTGTTGTTTGAACCCCCCAGTCTTTGGTATTTCGTTATGGCAGCCCTAGTAGACTAATACAAAGGGGTCACACTGCCTATCCGGTATTAGACTTTCGGCCTTGGCAGTTGTTAGACCCAATGCAATCCTAAGAAGTCCCAGTCTCCTGCTTCTGTTGATTCATGAACGCTGCAGGAGGCTTGGGTTCCGTATCTCAGGCCTACCATAAATGTTATGTTGAGCATTATTTTAGTTACTAATGTGATTGACTAGCAGTCCACTGAAAACCTCTGGTTACGCTTACCAGTCTGTCAAAACGGCTTTAAATCTGGGGCTGAATGCAGGAATACGAAAAATCACTTATTAATGTTCACACACACACACAGCTGTCTTTTTTTCAGATTCCCAGCTCACAGGGCTTCTAAAAAAATCTATTAAATTTGGAAAGAGATTTGTTTTTTAAAACCCACATTCCAGAGTATGATTCAGCGGGTCTTGAGAGAAGACCACACTCATCTGTGATTTTAGAAATAAATTATATTCTAAGCTTTTACCAAAGAGCTTCACAGCTTCTGCCAAAGTCTGTAATCAATCTTTTTCTTAACTCGTTTTGTGACTTAAATGCTGTTAAGTTACCGGAGGAATAATGCTAAATATGAATGCACAAAAAAAGAAAGGAAACATGGCTTATCCTTAATTTGGTAGAAAACGAGGGTGAGTAAAAGCTTCTCTGGGGAAATAAATTGATTCAATTAACTGTCTTAGTTGAATTAATCCCATTAGAGAACCAAACACTCTCCAGTGCTCTGGAAAAAGTAGCTTTCTAAATGGGCCTCTAGCAATTTATATAATATAGGCAGGTAAACACATGTATTTATTCATTACAGTTTTATCCACTGTAGTTCAAAGGAAGGTTAATCCAAATATTCTTATAGTTTGTACTGTCCTTGAAAGAAGCTCAATACCTGGGGTATTACTGTCAGATGAATCACCCTCAGTTTATAAAAAGAAATTTCCCTCAAAGCTCTCCTCACAATTGAGGAAATAACCTCATTTAGACTCTCACTAAGTACTTTTCCCAAAGGTACTTAGTTACATAGTCCATCAGTAGGACAGGTGTACTTAGGAGAAGGAAAGCAGGACTTTTCTTCAGTGGATTAAGTGGCCAAGCAACGCCTTGACAACTTCTGCAGGAATTTTGAATAAATGAGGACTTGAACATAGTTCCCCAGAAAATTAAAATGGATGATGTGTCCTCATCTACATATAGAGTAAGTCTCCTTGGAAATTAAAATTAAAATTTAAGAAGCCATGCCATTTTAAAATAGCATCAAAAATATGAGATTTTTAAGGATAAGTCTTACAAGTTTCTTCATGCTTTCTGACACTTTTCTTTCCATGCTCTTGCTCCTCACCCTGCGAAGTCTCCTAACGGGCTTCAAAGTTGAGAGATTAAAAAATGGCCATGTGGATTTCCTCGTGCATCAAGTCTGGGAAACTGAAATGGAAGAAAGTACATTTGGAAGGTGAAATCTGTGTGTCCCATGAGCTCTGCTGGACGTTTGAGAACATTACACGTAGTAGGTGGTCCATACCTGTAGAACACCCACCTTCGAAAGACTACAAGCCCCACATTGTTCACTGGGAGCCAGGGGCCTGCAAGTGTACCTTCTAAGCACCACTTCCCTATTTTTTAAAAAGATTTTATTTATTTATTCATGAGAGACAGAGAGAGAGAGAGAGAGAGAGGCAGAGACACAGGCAGAGGGAGGAGGCTCCACACAGGGAACCCGATGTGGGACTCGATCCCAGGTCTCCAGCATCATGCCCTGGGCTGAAGGCAGGTGCTAAACCACTGAGCTACCCAGGGATCCCCCCCTATTTTTTAAACCTCTCTGTTTGTAGACACAGGATCGATCCCACAACCCTGGGATCATGCCCCCAGCAGAAGGCAGATAGATGCTCAGCCCACTGAGCCACCCAGGCACCCCTCTTTGAAATACTTTTAGGCATTTTCATTCTCTCAGTTTTGAGACGCAAAAAAGAAGAAAATGTTTCATTTGACTTAAATTATATCATTCTTGCTGTTCAATAGCATCGTTCAGAGTGAAGTTTCTTCAAGCTTTCTAACAACCTTTCTTTTTATACACCCTGTTCTTTATCCTACAGAAACCCCGTCACTTGGTTCTCCCCTTATTTTACCAGCTCAGGACCCCAGCCAGGTCCCGCTGTTGTTTCAGTATGGAAGAGCACATCCTTCCTCCTCCTCCTCCTTCACTTTAGTCACCTTTGCTAGCATTGCCCTTTCCCTTCTTCTTCTTGTCCCTTCCTAGGCTCCACCTAGCCCATCCACCTAGCCCTAATCTGAAACCAACCCAGTATCTTAGGTGTGTGAATTCTGGGGGAGAAAGCAGACCGCCATATGGCCAGGCACTGCTCTGTGGCCCCCCTGGCCAACCATCCAAGTGTTCCTGGCAAGTAGTCCCTGTCGCCCCTCACTGGGCAAGTCGCAGCCATCAGGAAGTGACTGTTGTCTGTAACCTTCTCCGCTGCCCTTATACCCCTACTCCCCCCATGGCAAAAGGATGCCAGCAAAGTTGGGGTGGGCTTGCGTTTAGGGTCAACTGCTTGAATTGGCATTTTCTTAGAGTTTCCTGGGCTTCAATCCCTGGAAGGATGCTCCAGGAACTGTGCCAAAGCATCAGAAAGATGCAGAGGAGAACAGAAAAAATGGTATGGTGCTAGGTGAGAGGTGCTGGCTTTCAGAGGGGGGTGGATTACCAAGATAAACCCTCCCTCCGCTATAGCCTTGAGATGGATCGAGCGCATTACAGACTTTTCTAGGGAAGACTATGGTCGTGCACAAAGCATGGAAGCACAAGCCCGGTTAGGGAGTTCAGCAGTGATGGCAAAGAGCCCACCGGCCTGGAAAGTGGCAGGAAGACATGGGGCTGCAGGGGAAGGTGATGCCATTTGGAAGCCTCCTTTAGGTCAGGCTATGACATTTTTACTTCATCCTAGAGTAGTGGCTGTTAAAGAAAAATTAAAATGGATGCACAATAAGTTTCTTTCTTGGAGTGATAGGGGACGACCGTAGGATGACAGAGTTGAGATGGGTGGTGAGAGGTGGGACTCGCTCCATGGGCATCAGGCTGGTGCAGTCACCTAGGGCCCAGCACTGTGTCCTCCGAAGGCTTCGTGATAGGGACTTAAGGCTCTGTGGCTGCTGCTTGAGATTCAAAATAATAAGCCTGAACAATAGATTACACGCAGCAGGCTGACAGCCTCTGTCACATGCATCCTTCTCCTCTCACCTCCCTCCCTGCCAGGCTTCTCAGCAGCAGCCTGCTTGCTTGACCTCTGGCCCCTTGAGCACCACGCAGCCTCTCCTGCCCAGCCTGGCCTTGCTGTTCTCACACCTCTGTTCTTCATCCTGTGACCTGGCCACGGGCATGGAGGTGGGGAGGGCAGGGACGAGTACTCCCACGGCACGTGGGAGCGGGACAGGGTAGCTGTGGTCCCTGCCCTGAGTTGGCAGCTCCATGACCCGCTCAGTAGAGATCCGTTGGTGTGAGCCTCTCGGTCACCCCCAGTCCAGGTACCAGGCAGGTCTCAGTGTGGGGACTGTAGTCTCTTGAAGGGCAACTATCCACCGTAGGCTGTGAGGACGCTGAGAGGGAAGGGGACATGTCCAGCTTGACTTCTCTGCCCCTTACTGGGGCACAGGCATAGGGCCTATGGCTGGTGGGAGGAGGGACCCAGCAGCTGATGGGGGAAGTGAATAGTCTGCACCCAGAGGTGGGCTGGGGCCCTAGGGCAGTCAAGAGAGAGACCAGGGAAGAAAAAAACATATTTTAGGACCGTTAAAGGCACAGTTTCCTTCTGCCCTGGGTCCCATAGCTTATTTTAGCTGACCCTAGGACGAAACTGGTTGCATCATTGCTGTTGTCCAGGCAGGGCTCCAGGGTGAGAGGAATAGAATGGTTTCTTCTCCCTCTGTATTAGGTGAATTAAATCTGACCAGCTCTTACGTTACCTCAAGAACACCGTGATGCCCGTGGTGTTATGTGTACAAGTCCCCAAGCAGGGGACTTCTTCCCCCCATCTGTGTGCTTCTGAAGAGCAGGACGTTGTCTGAGAAGAGGGCATGATCCCAGCCTTCAAAGAGAATGAAATAATCCTTAAAAAAAGTTTATTGAAAAAGAGAAGAGTTAAAAATAATGAAGGACCTCATGGAGGTGTGTGTGTGTGTGTGTGTGTGTGTGTTTAAAAATACATGTAATCAAAAAAAAGTTTTTTAAATAAAAAAATAAAAAAAAATAAAAAATAAAAATACATGTAATCTAACGGGGGTCAGCTGAGTAGAACATGGTCCTGCCTCTCTCATGCTAAAAATCTGTATCCAATTGTGGTCCTGAACGTTGGTCCCTGGTCAGAGAACAAGTCAGAATAATGCAGATGGTAACGATGAAGCTTCAGCCCTCCCTCCTTGTGGTTTAGGAGGAGGCCCCCTTAGGAGGGCTGATGACAACGACCCCATCCTTGGCCTTCCTCTTGCTTAGGCCACCTTGTTTAGGGGCTACATGTGCAAGGCCCAGTGGCGGTGACTGCGTGCCCTGACTGGAATGTGGGAATGTGGGAAGGCTTGTTCTGATCTCCCTCAGGTGCCCCCTGCACAGAAAGCCCCACTTTAGCCAACTAGGAGAGCGCCTCTGGCACGCAGATGGTGCCACTTTACATAATTACCCCATGACCTCACCCCCCTGCCCCTGGCTCCATAAAGCTGGAGACTAAAGTCCGGATGGGCTACCTACTGCCTTGCCATCTGTCCACCTGGAGCCCCCCTGTCAGTAAGTCACCCTAAAAAAAAATTCTGTATAAATAGTATGGAGTGGTTTGCCTTATTTTTTGGTCTTCACATGCCTTCTCAGTCTGGAAGACACTTTACAGACCCTCCTGCCCCTTCTAACAGTCCCCAAAGCTTGAATAGAAAGTTCACATTTGAGGAGCTTCCGTAAAGGAAACATTTGCTGCCTTCATTAGCTGCCGAGGACACAGAGGGCTGGGGAAAGGAGGCGAAGAGGGTTGGTGCTTTCGAGGTAAAAAGTTTTATCATTTTTGTACTTGGGGTGATTATTATCTTCCTATCACTTACAGTTTTCGCCAATTAAGATAATCCCTCCAGGACCAGAGTAAAATCGTCTGACAAATAAGGGCCTTTGCTTAACCCATTCCCTGGAACCTGGTCACTTATTTTGTGGCATAGCTAAGTTCCTGTGGAGCCAGACCAAAAGGACAGCAAGAGGATTTCATGTCGGTAAAGGACAAATGATGAGAAAAGGACAATATTTGAAATTTTAGTGTGGTCAGGAAAATAAAGATACAAGGGGGACCTGAGAAAGGACCTCTGGAGGCAAAATTTATTGGAGTTTTTGGACTAAAGAGACTGTGATAAAGCCTGTGAGAATAAAGACAAAGGAATGAAGTGACTGTGGGTATTGGAACCCTAAGGAGAAACACCGAGAACTTAGAAACACTGTTCCAGAGCCTAAGCATTTCCTGGGATGGCTGCTTGTGGGTGGGAATCTCTATACTGTAACTACTGAGTTTTTACCCAAAACACAGGAAAGATAATGCTTGCTGTGGATCCCTATGACTCTGTGACTTCGGGCAAGTTTTAACATCTCAAATCCTTAAGTTCCTTATTCATGAAAAAGACAGATGATAATAGTATTGGCCTCCTACGTTGTTGTTAAGCATCAGAAATACTTAATGCAGGTTAAAGACTTCGTGTCTGGCATGTATTAAATGCTCGTCCTATGTTATCCGTTATTGTGCAAGGCAAGAATGAGGGAGAAAAAAACCCTCAAAATTGTTTTTGTTTTCATGGAACTGAAATTTAGTGTAGGTTTTGAGTCAGTTCTGTAACGATTAAGAGCAAAATGCTGAAGTTTGGGAATATAGATGAGGTCTGCAGCTGATGACCCCAGGAAAGAGTTCTCGATAGGTCTGTGGTGCAAAATGGTGGTTTTATGGAAGCCCAGGGGCAGGAGGTGGGGGAGGAGGGTGGTTGCCTGGGGTCTGCGAGGGGTGGCTGGTTATATATACCTGCAGGGTTGGGAGGGGTAGGGAAAAGGGAGATTCCCAAAGGATTTTCATGAGCTTAGGAGGACCTATGAGATAGGAGGCCTTGCCATTGGCAAGTTGAAGATTGCCTTTCCCTCTAGCAAGGCATAAACACTAAGACAATTGGAAACATCCTGAAGACTTCACCAACGCGCGCATGACCTTAGGTGAGAGTAAGAGTTTGAGGTGACCTTTAGCAAGTTACTGAACCTCTCTGTGCCTCAGTTTCCCTTCTCTAAAATGGAAGTAGTGCTATACCACACAAGGTTATGAGGTTATGATACAAATTAAATGGAGAATGAGTTCATTTTTATTTTTTAAAAGATTTTATGTATTTATTTATTTATGAGAGACAGAGAGAGACACAGGCAGAGAGAGAAGCAGGCTCCATGCAGGGAGCCGGACGCAGGACTCGATCCTGGGTCTCCAGGATCATGCTCTGGGATCAAGGTGGTGCTAAACCACTGAGCCACCCAGGCTGCCCATGAGTTAATTTTTAAAAGAACTTTTAGAAAGGCCTCCGACACATAGTATACGCTGTGTAAATGTTTGTTAGATAAACTGTCAAGTTGATAGCATTAAATAGCACTGGTTGATAGACCGAGAAAGTGGATTCCAAGAGGTGTGTACACCTTGACTTTGCACCACTATGTCTTGAAAGTCTTTAGAACAGTTGTTTCTTCCCAAATGGGGTGAGACTTCAGGCTCGGAACCTCCAGCAGGCAAGGGCCTCTCCAGAATGCAATAATTAAGCTTTTGTTTTCAATGTAACTCATTTTACATTTATGTAATGTTACATTGATTTGTGTATTATAGATATGTTATAGTTATTTATATGGTATGTATTATATTTATATTCTATTTACCATCTATAAGAGTGATATAAAATTTGAGATAAAAAGTGAATAAATGTTAAGAAAAATAAAAAAAAAAAAAAAAAAAAAGGAAACATCCTGAAGACTGTAGCACGTACCCCACCCTGGGTGGGGGTCCTTTGTGGGCCATCAGCTGTGCTTTGGCCTCAGCTCTGCTCCTACATCAAAAATGCTTCCACTTTTATTGGCTAAGAGCTGTAACTCTTTCTCAACATTTTTTTTTTTTCCTATAGAAATTCAATAACAGGGACACCTGGGTGGCTCAGTGGTTGAGCATCTGCCTTCAGCTCAGGGTGAGACCCTAGGGTCCCTGGATCGAGTCCCACATTGGGGCCTGCTTCTCCCTCTGCCTGTGTGTCTGCCTCTCTCTTTCTGTATCTCTCATGAATAAATAAATTAAATATTTTTAAAAAACAAAAAAGACAATTATATGCGAGTCCCTTTTTCCACTGAGGCTGTGTGTGTGTGTTCAGGGGAACAATGTATTTGCAAGTATTTCTGACTTTGTTTGCAATTAAATATTTATTGTTTGTTTATTTATTTAAGAGAGGGAGGGAGGGAGGGAGAGTGTGAGAAGGAAGGAGCAGAGGGAGAAGGAGAGACAGAGTCCTCAAGCAGACTCTGCTGAGCCAGAAGCCAAAGTGGTCTGGATCCCAGGACCCTGAAATCATGACCCTGAGCCAAAACCAAGAATCAGACACTTAACTGGCTGAGCCACCAAGGTGCCCCCTACACACTTATCTTTTAAAGATACAGATAAGATGGTCCATACTGTGGAACAAATGACAGAGTTGTTTTCTGTTGTTTGTTTTGTTCTGTTTTTCTTTCTTTTTCTTAATTGGAGTTCAGATTGCCAAGATATATCACCCAGTGCTCATCCCGTCAAGTGCCCCCCTCAGTGCCTGTCACCCAGTCACCCCAACCCCCTGCCCTCCTCCCCTTCCACCACCCCTTGTTCGTTTCCTGGAGTTAGGGGTCTCTCATGGTCTGTCTCCCTCTCTGATATTTGCCACTCATTTTTTTCTCCTTTCCCCTTTATTCCTTTCACTATTATTTATATTCCTCAAATGAATGAGAACATATAATGTTTGTTCTTCTCCGATTGACTCACTTCACTCAGCATAATCCCCTCCAGTTCCATCCACGTTGAAGCAAATGGTGGGTATTTGTCGTTTCTGATGGCTGAGGAATATTCCATTGTCTACATAGACCACATCTTCTTTATCCATTCATCTTTCGATGGACACCGAGGCTCCTTCCACAGTGTGGCTCTTGTGGACATTGCTGCTAGAAACATCGGGGTGCAGGTGCCCCGGCGTTTCACTGCACCAGCTTTTTTCATGAAAAAGAGGCATGACTGGCTTTCCGATACTCAAGTGCACTTGACCCCACCAGGCTGTGGGAGTCCTTCCTTCCCTTCTCTTCTGCCTTGAGAACCTTCTCCAGGGATGCACCGAAACCCATTAACTTGATTGTTAAGAGCCCCGCCTCATGAGTATGATTGTAAAAGAAATGGTGCTTAGTTGTTTCTTAGAGGGAGCAGATTATTAGTGAAAGCTGTTTATAAAGAGAAGGAAAATGGTTCTAATGACTGCTATTGCTGTGTAAGGGGTGGTGAAATCAGATACCAACTTTGTGCTTCGAGAAAGAAGTGTCAAGAGAGCTATGGGCATTTTACAAGTGCCTGACCCAAATGACTTGGAGAACTAAATTCTTTGTCCTTTTTTTATGCTGCAATTAAAATGGAAGCTATTTTTTTTTTTTTCCTATGAGACTCATTTTTTTTTTTAAGATTTTATTTATTTATTTATGAGAGACCTTTGGGGAGAGAGAGAGGCAGAGGGAGAAGCAGACTCCATGCAGGGAGCCTGATGTGGGCCTCGATCCCGGGTCTCCAGGATCACGCCCTGGGCCGAAGGCAGGTGGGCCACCCAGGGATCCCCTAAAATGAAAGCTGTAAAATTTCCTAAGGGTTAGTGTAATAACTGATGTGTACAACCATAGCTACAAGTGACAAAGGGCTGCAACTCACGGAAAATAAAGGCAAACGGCCTTTCCATGTGCTCTTGTGATATTGCCAAACCAGAAGGAGGGGTGTCCTGTTATGTTTATTGTATTTTCTAAATTACTTATGCTTTTTTTTTAATCTGTTTTTTCTCCTTTTGTCATGATGATGAGAGTGGCTGCGGTGTTTTTGCCCCAGAAGGTACGTGGTTTTAGCCCTGATGCCTTTGTAAACTCGGAGCTGAGGGGTGTGATCCATCCTCTTGTAAGCCACTAGGCACAGACTCCATGGTCCTTCCCCGGACTGCCAAAGCTGACCTCACCATCCTTGTTCTAGAACTCCAGCTGGATGAACTGTGGGGCATGTGCCCTGACCCCATGTTCAGCATCAGGGTCAAAGCAAAAGGAAGTTTGACAAAGATTCCCTTGTGAGCTCGTTGTGGAAATGCCACGATGATGCTCTATCAAGCTCAGTGTACTTTGCCACCAGCTCCCACTCCTCTTCTCAGTGAGGTCCTGTCTCGAGCTCTATAATGCAATTCTGAAGGGTGACGAAGAGAGGAAGAATGAGGGGGGGATGTAAGCCTGAACAGTCGTTATTCTTTTTGTGGCATCCTAAACTGGTGAATCTTATTTTTTTCTGTTTATATAGTTTCGGCCACCTACTCTAAGATTGTCGAATAGAGCAAACTTAAATGCCACATTACACATAAGTTAATGGACATGCATAGTGTTCAAAGCATTGGCTGTAGGATTAGACACTGAGAGTTCTCCATCCTATTCAGACTCTGACTACTATATATTATTTTAGAACCATATAACACACGCTAAATCTGTCTTGCTGGTGAACTCGAACCTGACTGTGTACAGTATCAAGACATAGGAGACTATGTGCACTGGAAACTTTCCTGGCTTTAAGAGATAAAGTGTCAGGCAAAAGTGTGCAAAACTTGGAAATAAGCAAAAAAAAAAAAAAAAAAAAATTACTGAGTGTTCTCTTAGGGTTACCTGTCCCTTGTCATCTAACGTTTACAACTCTGATGATAATACAAAAAAGTTTTCCCCATAAACAGAAATAAAGATGTATTGTGTATGGTGGAACTTATTTATTTATTGCCAGGTGGGTAATTTTACATCCATCTGAATATCCATTTGTACATTCCTGTGGACCACTAGATATGTGTACTGAGGTTTCTTCTTTGACAAGGTTTTGACATCTTACTGGTTCCTTCATTAATGAGTTAGATAAAATCTTTAGCATGCATTTGCTTTATATTATGCCAATCATTTTACCTTTCAAAATAATCCTTTATCAAGAACTTTAAACGGTTAATAGACTTTGCATTACAAACGTGTAGGCAGAGAAACTCTCCATAAATTAAAAAATGTTGATTTGCTCAACAGATTTTTAAAAAATTTTTATTTATTTATTTGAGAGAGAAAGAGAGGAGAGAAAGCATGGTGGGGGGTTGAGGGGCAGTAGGGAGCCTGGATCCCAGGACCCCAGGGTCATGATCTGAGCCGAAGGGGCAGATGCTTAATGAACTGAGCCATCCAAGTGCCCCTGTTCAATAGATTCTTATTAAGTATTTCTGCTTCTGATGTTCAAAGATAGCCCTAAAGATAATGGGATGATGTGTTAATATGCTTTGTACTCTGCAAATCTGGGATCATTGATCCATACAGATTCTTGGTTAAGATGGGGGTAGGGGTGGAGTGGAGGAATGATGGTGAGGAACTCTGGCTAACAGTGCTGGTGAAGCATTCAAGTCAATGTTGCTCTGGAAAGAATGGAAGCCTCTTAAACTTAATGGAGAATTAGGCTAGGTGAATAGCAGATAATTGTTAAATTGGTTCAATTGAATTGTAGCAAGAATGCCTCTCTCTCTCTCTCTTCCCTAATATAATGCAGCCCTAAATGGCTCCCCACATTGATGTTTTGTCTCATGCTTGACTCTGAAAACAAAGATAAATATTTGAGGAACCATAAAAACCAATAAAATAATAGTAGATAGCATTTATTGGAAAGCAGTACTTATAGACACTTTGCATTTATTACCAGAGATATTCCTCATAGCAACTCTATCTGGAAAATATTATTTCCTATATTCTATATAGGAGAAAACTGGTGTTCAAAGAGGCTAAATAGTTTGCCCCCAAAGCATCCATCTAGTAAGTGACAGAGCAGGGATTTGAACCCTTTTTTTGCTTAACTGTCAAGCCACTGGGTTTAGTCATCATGCAATATGGGGCCTGTGTTGCTGAGCTCCGGAGTTCTATTTTCTGGCTCCAAAATCCTGGTTCGACCACTTCAGCTCCCCCTAAGATCACAAGCATTTAGGATCTGAGGAAGGAGAGAGGATCAGGGAAGAAGACTGAAATGGAAAGGTCGAAATACAAGTGGAGAAACATTGCTGTGTGTGGTCCCAGAGGGGATAAAGGAGAGAATCCCACGAGGAACGGAATAACCGACTATGTCACATAGTATAAGGATGTCAATTAATATAATCACAATGAGTTCGTGTGGAGCAATAGGCAGTGATCATTGGCAAACATCCCCAGAAAATCTTAGCAGAATAGAGGCAGAAACCAGGTAACAGTCCTCAGAAGGTAGAGAGAGTGGGGGGATGTAGAAGAAAGACCTTGACGACACAGCAGAAGGGAGGAGATGCTGGTGAAACCCCATCCCCAAGAGGTGTTAGACGAGTAGAAATGGCCACTAAAGGAAAGACAGAAGTAGAAGGCTTGGAGATCAGAAAGGAAAACACTTGGCAAGCTTCATTTTCTGTGTGGAATAGGAGAGCAGGGTGCTGTTTTGAGAAAGAGGGTAGGCGTGGGGGTGGCAGGTAAGTGAAGGGCAACCAGACAGTTTGCTGGTGGTTTTGACTTGCCACTGTGAGGAATGCCAGAGACCACTTACTATGAACATGGAAATAGTTGACCAGAGAGGGCCACAGGCCAGCTGTCACCGGGCATCTGGAACAGTGACTGCATGGTGGTGTGGTTTCTCCAGGAGGACTCGGGACCCTCAGATGTTGGATTGTATTAAGATTAGATGTAGGTAAAGGAGGTGAAGTGTGAAAGGGAAGTGGTAATGCTAGAAAAAGTGGTGAAAGTGAGAAAGGAGAAGAAAGGATGTGGCCTAGGCATATTTAAACCAGCCTGAGCTGGTCCTACAAACAGAGAACTGAGTTCTGGGGCCTTCTGTGGGAAGGCCAGGAGGTGATGATGTGACCTCTTAGCTCAGCTTTTGTCTAAAGTGCAGGGTGAGCATGCACAAGACGTTGCTGTTGGAACAGTGAAAAACTTCCTCTAGATCCCAATGTGGAAAATGCTGAAGTGAATAAATTATTAAATACTAATTTTTCATCCTAATTGAAGCCGTTCTAAACCGATTTCGCTTCCAGCCGTTTCTGAAATAGCATTAGTTATAGACGTTATGAAGGACGGGTGATCTGTAGAAGTTCCTCATTTATTTTTATATTTTAGATCCCTGATAGCTTTCTAGTGTGTCTGTGCTTTGCTTAGAGGCAACGGAAATCATTTACCCCATCCCAGAAAACACTGTAGCAGAAAGGCCGTCTAAACAATTCTTGTAAGCAACGTCTTCCTAGAATCTTCCAGGAAATACGAAAGACTGAGGAACCACCGTGCCAATCTCAATGACTGTTCAAATTGGGAGATCACAGTTTGTTTTATATGTGGACTTGATCAAGGGTAACAGAAATACCGGCTTTCAATTGCTGTAGGGGGAAAAAGAATTCATTTCCAGTCATCCCTCTGATTCTCATGTTAATGGATGGTGGGAAACAAAAAGGTGGCGCTGGGGGGACCAGTTTTGATGACTAAATGAGATTACTTTACTACCAGTTGTTCCATTTTTGTGTGTTTGAGACATCTGAGCCTAGTGCTTCTTGAAAAGGATCGCAAACGCTTAAAACAAATTCAAAAGGAATCTGGTGTTAGTTCAGGAGAAGAGAGGGCTTTTTCATTATTTTCCTTCCAGCCCTCCAGTGACTCAGTAGTCATTGCTTCTCTGTGAATCGAGAGAGAGACCCCACGAATAAAACAAAATCCAGAGCTTGATGTGTGTTGAAATCAGCCGAGAAAATGCACCATGGGTTGATTTGTCTTGAGTTTGCTTACATTCTCTCCTCCTCGAAGAAACATTACGTTAAAGGGTCCACTTGGGGAGCTTGTAGGAGAATTTGCAGGGAGAAAAGGCAAGAGGGAGAGGAGGGAGTGTTGATGACGGACCCTCTGAGATGGCCTTGGCACTGCTGCTCCGCGGATCCGAAGTGAGTCATCAGCCTAATGTATGTACACAAGCCTATTAAGCTCTTCTGTCTGTGTCAGGCTCAGCATTTTCCTTTCCATTTTTCTATCTGGAAATACTATTAGCCGGCTAATGCACCTTGCTAAGAGAGGCAAGAAAGGCTTCAGGGATTTGGGATGTGATAATGCCTTTGATCATTGCACAGATACATTTTCTATGCACTTGGCCTCAAGTAAACCGGCCTAACCCGAAAAGGCTAACTTTTTAAGACCACTGTCTTCAAACTTTAATGTTATCTCAGTATTTTGAACTACGCTAGTATAATTCTAATTGTGTGCTTCCATATTCAAATCCAAAGGAAAAGGGGAAAAAAATGCAAGAATCATATCAGAGCCGAGAAAGAAGTTAGATGGAATCGGAGAGCCTTCTAAATAGTCCTGTTCAATTACTTGAGTAATATTTTAAAATGAAATATTTTTAAATGGGGCATTCTTTTCCTTAATACTTTGTTTTTTAATTAATCTCCAGTGTCTGTACATGATAACCACTGGCGCTGAACCCTGCTCTGCTGCATCAAAAAAAAAAAAGATGGTTTTCCACATTTTCTGCCTTCCCCAGTATTCCCCTTCCTGGTACTCTCTTAGATGCAAGAGTCATGTAAACTTAAATATCTTAACACCCCTCTTGAATGAATATATTTGAACATTAACATGTTAATAGCATCCCCCACACACACATCCCAGGGGAAAATCTGTGTGTTCTGGAAAGTTCTATATTAAAGATTTCTCCAAGTCTGCCTTTTAGGCTTTTCTCTGTGTGGCTGCCCCTTAGCCAGCCCTGAGCACCTACTGCCTTTGTTGGTCCTGATGCAAAAGGTCAGGTCACTTGCTGGGAGTCAGGTGAGTGGGGTGAGGTGGGGGACTCAGGAAGTGAAGCCACAGCCCTGCCATGCATGTTCTCATTTTCCTCCACGTCCTCTGTGTTTCTCAGAGCTCCTGGGTACAGACCCTCCGAAAGGAAGAACCCAGGCACTCCTGGGAAAGCTCTGTGTCCTCAGCTCCCTCTTTTCAGCCGCCGTCTATGCAGGAGTTATCCTGTCCTGTGCAGTCGAGCTGTGCAAAATAATCCTTAAATCGGGGGCCGAGGCTTCATTTGGAGGGAGGCCTAAAGACTCTTTTTGCATTTAAGATGCTCGCAAACAGGCCCTCAAGGCTTATCTCGAGCTAATATCTACGCACTCGTCAAGGGCGAGAGTAGTTTCCAAGAGACAAGGAAAATTTTGCATGCCTTCATATCACCCCATCATCAGTGTTCAAAAATCTCAGCTCCTCCCTTGCAGAAAAGTTCCCAGTGTTCAGGAACGGATGGCTACGCAGCTGCCTTCTGCAGAAGCACCCCTCAGAGGTGGGACCGAAGGACAACTTTACAGGCCGAGGCGGAGCCAGGCCCTGAAGTTCTGGATCCCTCTTGCAACCCCTGCTAACCTCGTGCCTCCTGAAGCCGCTTGGAGCTGCACGGCCAACTCTCCGTGTCCCATGTTGGACGTTCCCGACGGCAGCAGGGAAGCCACAGCCAGGGACGGATGCTCAAGGGGTGGTCCGTGGGCCCAGGCTTCCAGGACAATGCAGGCGTCCAGGGCCCTAAGCCCAGCTGTGTGCCCACAGGCGTTGGCCGCCGATCCTATGGGGCTGGTTTCCATCCCTGGTTTCTGGAAGGCCGAGGCCCCAAGCAGCACAGCCTCTGCGGCCTTTTCCAAACACCGGGGCAAGGAGAGGCCAAGAGGAGCAAGGCTCAGGCCGCTTCCCTGGAGGAGCTCGCCCAGGCCCCGGGGAAAGCTTTCACCAGCGCCTTCTGATGAAAATCAGCCTTTGTTCAGGGCAGGAGGCGACCAGCAGTGACTTTTACTGGGCTTGAGTAAACCCAGCCGCAGGCAACCCAGGGCCCCGAGTTCCAGGAAGGGCGGACTCCTCCCTGGGCCTAAGAAGGCCGTGGGCCGGAGCACAGGTGCGTGTGCCCGGGCTGGTGCTCCGCAGCGAGTCCACTGCTCACCTAACGCGGAGAGCGTAACGCCAACCTGGGCTGGACACGTAGGCTTTAATCAACAGGCATTTCTTAGGAATTGGACAAAAGTTGTTCTTCTGTATATAATTAGGGAAAGTGCCAGTTTCTATTTTTGTTTATTCATTCGAGATCCAGAGAGGCAGAGGGAGAAGTAGGCTCCCTGCAAGGGGCCCCATGCGGGACTCGATCCTTGGACCCAGGATCACACCCTGGGCCCTGGACCCTGGACCCAAGATCAAGCCCTGAGCCAGAGGCAGATGCTCAACCGCTGAGCCCCCCGGGCTTTTGTTCTAAATGATAGTGCACTTTAGGTGCTGCCTCCTTCCTGATACGGGGCAGCTGGGAACACGAGCCCGTAACTGTCTCTCCATGTCACCTTCAGTTCCTAATAATGTCGTATTGTCGCTGGCGATGGAAGGGGAAGAAACCCTACACTTGTGCTGAAATTGCACATGGAAATGTTGGGAAGGGTTTCTTGGGTGCCTTTGCTCAGTGTTGAAAGCCATGCTTTCTGGGCCGTGACCCGGAGCCTACTGACTATAATTGCATCGAATTTAGTGAAGCGTTTTGTTCTGAGTAAAATACGCATTTTCCACTTGCAAGCGTGTTTAACAGAAAGGAGGAAGGAACCGGAATTAAGCAGCAATTCTAGTGGAGACGCTGAATGCAGCGAGCCCGGGGGGTGCAGTACTGGGCCCGGTGACCCCTCAGGCCCGCTTCTCTGGAGGCTGAACAGGTGCAAAGGAAACAATGACAAAGGAATTGATCCCAACCCACCAGTCTGTATTCTTGGGGTAGCATGTGAACGCCCTCATCCTCTCAGCCACCCACGATTTCCGATTTCCGATGTGCTTGTCCCATAACTCAGTGGCCACCTACCCCATCCCCACGCCAGGACTATGGTGTCTACCTTCATTTGTATTTTAGGACAAAGTCTTATAATTACTATAGTATTTATTATGATTTTAACATTAAAAAAAAACCCCAATAAGTTGTTTTTGAGTATTTTGTTGTTTGTTATTGTGAATGCTCTGGCCATAAAGTGGGATAGGTTTTCAGAGGCCTGTATTCATTTCATTTGGTTCCATAAGCTGTCTGACTGCAAGTGCAAGGTAGCCTGTCACACGCATTTGGGGAATGCACGTATGCACTAGAGCACATGCTGAGGCTTCTAAATCTACGTTTGCATCGAATCAAAATAGTCTTTTCATCATGTTGTGTATTTCTGAAGGCTTCCTTCGGGCTGCTTCTGGATGAGGAGTCTGTCAAAGGTCAAAGATGGATTTCCCTTCCTGATGTAAAATAACTAGCAAATCTTGAGGACGAATTCCAGTGATCTGTTTGAGACAGGAAATAAAATTCGCGGCAATGTTGCAGTTAGGTGAAAGGCAGGACAACCGTGGCACAAGATCGCAGGTTTGAATCGACACCGCCTGGTTCCAAAACTAGCTCTGCCCAAACCAGCTAACAGGTCATTCAGCTGCTCCACGCTCCTATTTCCTCATTTGTAAAACTAACGTGTAGTAGTGCAAACCTCATAGGGTTGTTGTGAAGATTAAATGTGTTAAAGTATTTGGTACTTCGTGATAATATATAGGAAGAGTTACTGCTTTGGAATATAATTACCTTATCAAATTGTCATACAAAATTTATTTGAGTCTACTATGTGAGTTTGAGGGTAGGATGTAGGTCTTATTGTATAAGACACTATTTATCTTCAGTGCATAAAAGCTTAGATTGCATCGGTGCTTGTTGAATTGGATTTAAAGCTTTGGTTGCTTTATTTTATCTGACGATTTGTTCTTCCAAAGATCATTCCTTTTTTTTATTCTGATGTAATCTGTATTATTATTTTTTTAAGTTATTTAGAAATTCTGATGTCTTAGAATTTATCTTGGGGCGGGCGCCTAGGTGGCTCAGTCAGTGGAGCGTCTGACTCTTGGTTTCGGTTCAGGTCGTGATCTCAGAGCTGGGAGATCGAGCCCCACTTTGGGTTCTGCACTGGGTGTAGAGCCTGCTTAATAAGATTCTCGCTCCTCTCTGCCCCTCCTCTCTACCTCCACTCACTCTCTCTCTCAAAAAAAAAAAAAATTTATTTTAACATTGAAATAAAGAAAAAGCAGCAAAAAAGTAACAGAAGATAAAATAAGGGAGAACAAAAGCTGAAAAATCTAATAGCAAACCATAGTCAGATTTGTGGATATAGACATTTTAGTTTTAGAGAAACAATAGGCTGAGATTTTATGAGTAAAGTGTGATAAATGTTTAAAAATTCTTTTATTTCTTAAATTCCAGTATAATTAGCAGGTAGTATTATATTAGTTTCAAATGTACAATATAGTGATTCAACAAACACCTTTTAAGCCAAGTACTCTTGGATACTGAGGATGCAGAAAAACAGTCCCTGCCCCTGAAAAGCCTATGATATTATTAAAGGGATGACATATACACATGAGAGTGGAAACCCTTGAACAACACAGGGTCATCATGTTACCTATAAAATTGGGTCACAGGTAGCTCACTAGATTGGGTTCTGATCTCTAGAAGCTCCATCTATTAAAAGAAAAAAAGATTGTCAAAGTACTGTTAGACTGTGAAAAATCTAGAACTTCATGTCTATGAATAGAACCTTTAGTTTTAGCTTTGAAATTCAACAGCCTTCTCAATTGACAGACATTTGTCTCATCTTTCTCATTATCTTTTCTTGCTCCTCAAAGAGTGAGAGACTATATGGTTTTGGCAACAAGTAGATTAGTAACTTGTAAGCAAATGGACTTCGTTAGAAAGCCTTACAGAGGGAACTGATGGCACGTTCTAGCTGAGACATCTTAGTTGAACTCTCTGTGGGTCAGTAAAACACTTATTCTTGTTGCATGAAATGCAACCGTATTCCTGCTTCTTGTTAAAAAGATAATTCTTTATTATTTGTCATGTTTAAGTAGATCACTTTCCATAAACTCTGGTGTCTAAATATTCCAAGTACGTTCCTAAATTGATCGATGGTTTCTGCTCTTACCTTCTTTAGAGAACAGGTTCAGCTTTTACCCCCTCATGGCCAGCTGTTTTCTATATTCTCCAGCCTGAGAACCTTCGGGCTTTCCTTTGACCAGCCTTCTTGGTTCATTCTTACTAGACTCTGAGCCTGCAAGTAATTTGTTAAAAAATGTTTTATTTAGATATAGTTGACATCCAGGGTTATATTAGTTTGAAGTGCACAACGTGCTGCACCTAAAAACGGTGATGTGATCGTTTTATACCATAGGTAGTCACCATGTCACTGTACACCATTACTACCGTATTATGGTCTACAGTCCCTATCCTGGACTTTTCATCTCCATGACTTAATTATTTTATAACTGGAAGTTTGTACCTCTTTATCCCCTTTACCTGTTTTATCCATCCCTTCCACCCACTCCACTCCCCGAAACCACCATTATGTTCTCTGTATTTGTGAATGTTCCTGGTTTTTGTTTGGTCATTTGTTATGTTTTTTAGGCTCCACATATAAGTGAGATAATTATAAAGCGAATGTTTTGCATTTTATACCCTTAAACTTTATCATCTATTTTGCTATGTTATTCTCAGTGCATACTATTGAATGGCTGTGTCTGGAGTCATTCTTTTGTTATTTATGTAATTCCACCTCATCTAAGTTTCCAAAGAGCCCTTACTCCTACATTTACTTAATATTTTTAAAAATCTTAAAAAAAAATAAAGGCAAATATAGGAGTAAATCCTCATGGTCATGGGTTAAGCAATAAGCAATAATTTCTTATATATACAACGGTAAAGGCATAAGCATAATAGGAAAAATTGATAAATTGTACTGAAACAAAAATCTTTTTGGCTTCAGAAAAGATCAAGAAAGTGAAACAACAGCCCATAGACTGAGGAAAAAAAAATATTTGAAAGTCCTGTAACCCATAAGAGACTGTTATTCAGGATACATAGAGAACATTTATGACTAAAGAATAAAATAATGCACACAACATTGGAATAGACATTTTCCTAAAGGACGTATGAAATGGCCTGTAAGCTCATGAAAAGATGATCAAGAAACGATGCTCATCATTCGTCCTTAGGGAAATGCAAATCAAACCTTACAGTGAATTAGCACTTCCTACCCACTAGCGTGCTATAATCAAAAGGACTGAAAATTAGAAGTACGGCAAAGATCTGGAGAGATCGGAGCCCTCATATACTGCTTGTGGGAATACAAAATGGTGCAGCCACTTTGGAAAACAGTTTCTTAAAAACAAACAAACATAAACTTATGATATAACTCAACAATTTCACTAATAGTTAGCTATCCCAGAGACATAAAAAAAATGTTTACATATAAAGATGAATGTTCACTGCAGCATTATCACAATAATCAAAATGTGAAGACAACTAAAACATCAAACAACTGGTAAATGGAAAAACAAATGTGGTATATTTAAACAATTTGAATATGATTCAGCCATGAAAAGGAACAAAACACTGACAACATACTACATGACAGAGGCCCCTTGGAGACATGCTAAGTTGAAGGAGCTCAGCACAAAAGAACACACTGTACGACTTAATTTACATGAAATGTGTAGAACAAGCAAATCTACAGGGACAGAAAATTAAAAGCAAATGCCTAGATCTGGAGAGAAAGGCACAGGCATAGGTAATAACTAGAAATGGGCACAAGGCTTTTTTCTTACCATGATGGAAATGTTCTAAAATTAGACTGTGGTGATGGTTGCACAGCTCTAAGTATATTAAAGTCCTTGAATTGTAAACAAGAAATAGGAGTTTTATGGTATGTAAATTAGATCTGAATAAAT
The DNA here is from genome assembly GCF_053574225.1 of Canis aureus. NCBI lineage: Eukaryota > Metazoa > Chordata > Mammalia > Carnivora > Canidae > Canis > Canis aureus. The sequence goes on along the minus strand of NC_135632.1, from coordinate 5,492,874 downwards.
CTCTTCAGAAAATAAAGGTAAAGTATGTCTAAGAACAAGAATGTTTATCCCTAGGTATGTACCAGAAATATGCCTCACTTTAACATAGCTATTTATTATGAGGGCAAAAGTTCTGTAAAGAGCAGCATTGAAAATTCTTCTATGGATTATATATCTCTATATCTTTGAGATTCTTTATAAAGTAATTTTTTTAAAAAAAGATTTTATTTATTTATTCATGAGAGACAGAGAGAGAGGGAGCAGGCTCCCCCGTGGGAAGCCCAATGTAGGACTCGATCCCTGAACTCCAAAGCAGAGCTCAACCGCTGAGCACCTAGCCATCCCTATAAAGTAATTTTTAAATAAAATTTAGTTAAAAACAAAACAGAACACTTCTGATTAAGGATGATCTACTAGATTTTTCATGTTTTCTTTTTTTTTTTTTAAGTTATTTATTTATTTATTTATTTATTTATTTATTTGAGAGCAGGAGCAAGGAAGGGATGTGGAGGGAGAGGAAGAAGCAGGTTCCCCATTGAGCAGGGAGCCTGATGTGGGGCTAAATCCAGGAACCTTGAGGTCATGACTTGAGCTGAGGCAGATGCTTAATGGACTGAGCCACCCAGATGCCCCTTATTTGTTTTCCTCACTGTCTGATATGTAATTTGCTCTTTTGAAATAATGGCACTTCAAACACAGTAGAAGTCTAATGCTTTCCATGTTTTCATTTTTTTTTGTTTGTTTGTTTGTTTTAAGAAAGAAGAATGTAGGTCACAATTTTGGGTATTATTTGCTTTTTATTTCATGTCCCAACAAGTACATGGGATTCTATGTCTCTTAATTTCCCCTCTGCTATTAACAAGCAGAGTGACCTCAACCATGTTTCATAAATTCTAATTTTTCCTGCCCATAAAATAGCATAGAGGTTATGCCTCTATGCCAATCATAGAGGTTATGGGCCTCACCAACTTAGAGTGAATGTTACATGAGTTAATTCACACAAGCCACTTTGAAGACTGTCTGGCAGGTAATAAGCGCTCAATAGATTATTGTCGCTAATATTTTACTTAGTAAGATGAATGGTTTTATGAGCTCTTGTGAATGAGACCTCTGCACGTTTGATCATGGCATTCTGCTCACTTTTGAATTCTGTGAAGGAAAAGGGGGAAACATCTGTTTCCAACCAGACACAAAAGTACAGGCCACGTTCTTTTAATGGATAGAACTAACGAATAATTTTGTCTAACAAAGTATGATACATAATGTGTGAAAGGACCTGGTACAATGAGAGTCTCGGAGGTGCTACTTAGAGTGATTTAGTCCTCTCTCTTCTTTGCCTAAGCACTGGGAGATTGGTGGCAATGTCTACAAATGTGCGACTAAAAAGATGTTGAAGGCCAGAGTAGAAAAGGTGGTGGGAAGGTGGACTGCGTTCTTAGAGAGCCCTATTATGTGTGGGGCAATGCCCTAGGCACTTTGGCCCAGAATGCTCAGCATATTAATTCTATGACACAGTTATGCTTATTTAGGGACGAAGAAGCCAGGGCCCAGTGATGAGAATGTTTGCTCAGTCGCCAAGCAGATAGTCGCAGAGGCTGAGCTCAGCCCCCACAGCATCTCCTGTTATTGCCACAACAACGCTCCGTCTTTCCCAAATACCAGCCACAATCAGATGCATTGAACCAGTTGATTCTTTGCTGCTGGAGATAAAGTCGCAAGCCACCAATCCTTACTTGTAACTTGGAACATTGAATGTGACATCTTGGGTACAGACTGTGTCTCTTTTTTCTTAATTTTGAAATTCGTTCTTTCCTCCACCCGAGATTTATGTTTCATTTTAATGGGGTTCTTCACAGCCCACATTTTCCTGTTTAAATCTTTCCTCTGACAAGTAATTGTGTATAAATGTAATAACAGGTATTAGTTGTGACAACTGCCTTGAAATAATTTTTATGACAAAATTACTTCTAAATTATTTTTCTGGTAGTGCATGGCTTTGCAGTTTAGTATTGTATAATTTATACACGGAATTGGATTATTCTGTCTGTGATTTTAAAAAAATCAGAGGGATGGGAGACAGAAGAAAAAGATGAAGTAGGTTAATTTAAAGAGGTTACATTAATATGACCAGAATAGTTTTTCCCCCCTCTACGTAAAATACCATTTTAATCATGTTACTCCCTAGTTCGGAATTCTAATGCCCCAATCCCTTTAAAGCACAACCTGTTCATACTGTCGCCAAGTTCACTGTGTGCATCCCCAGTTACAGAGCTTCTCTCAACAGCACTGGGCACCAACCTACAGTGTGTGGGGTGGGCCTCAGACATTTCCACCTCTTCCATTTCCTGAAGTTTCCTCCCATTGCCCGAGCCCATGTTCTTCTCTCACCACATATGTTGTCTTCTCCTTCAGATCTCACCTCCATGAAGAGCCTTCCTGGCCATTTCTCTCCTCTAAACTCTTACCGATGTGACACAGCCACTGCTTCAGAGTATTAGGAAACGCGATTGTTGTATTAAAGAGGGAAAATGAAAATCAGAAGTTGGGTGCTGTGACATGACCAATTTCTGATTGAGCTTATTTAGAACAAGGCGTAGTTTAATTGAGCAAGTAAGTGGGTCTTGGATTCCCACCCTATGGAATCATTGCGCTCAGAGCATCTGGGAAACAGGCAAGTAAGATCATCAGTATCCCCGCAAGCTGATTGACCTACTTTGGGAACGAATCACACTATCTTTAACATAACACAATAAAAGGTGTTGCCTGATACTTTCTAGCTCTAGAAATGACTGTCAAGGAATTTTGCAGACTCCCGAAAAAGATTTGTATCAACACGAGGAAAGAAAGATTCCAGTGGCCTATTTGTCAACTAGCTTGGGAAGTTCACTAATCTCTTAAGAGTCCTTCCAAATGTGCATATGGGTTTACGTGATGGTTAATTTTATGTGTCAGACTGGCTAGTCCAGAGTATCCAGGTGGTTGCTCAAACACATCTGGATGTTGGTTTGAAGGGTTTTTGTTTTGTTTTTTAGATGAGATTATCATTTAAATCAGTAGACTCCAGAGTAAAGCAGAGAATCCTCCATAACAGGAATGGGCTTCATCCAATCAGTTGAAGGCTCTAATAGAAAAAGATTGATTCTCCCCCATCCCCACTCCACCAAAAGAGGGCATCATGACTGTAGTTTGCCGTTTGATTTGAACTGTAGCATCAATTCTCCTTGGTCTCCAGCCTGCTGCAGATTTTGGACTTGTCAGCCTCCACGATTGCACGAGCTGACTCCCTAAAATATTTTTTCTCTCCACACACACACTCTCTTTCTTTAATAAGGTTCTGTTTCTTTGGAGAACTCTAATATGGCCAAGGTCCCTTTCAACTCTCTCTCCCTGTGATTTATGTATAAAATGAAATTTCTCCTTTGAATCCATGGTTCGGCCTTGTTTGTATAAAAATCTTTGTCTGCATTTCTTATTTGTCAGTAGTTTGCAACCTTGAAGTGGATGTGCTGCCTCAGAGATGCGAACATTTTTAAGATTGTTGGTACTTATTTGGATTATATAAAATATCCTAGGGTTTTGTGGCAGGCTCCCTGCATTTATAATTTTTGAATTAAATAGCATAGAAAAAATAATTTTAGAATGTTCGTAATTAGCATAGTCTCATTTGTTTTACTCCTCTTTCTTCCTCATGAAGTCCCCCCACAACCTTTCATTCTATGCCTCCAGTTGGCAGCAATGTTAGTCTATGAATATCAATGTTTTCCCCCCATAGGTCTTAATCTTCTTGTTTGTTGTGGAAAAGAAATCATTGTCTAGAGCCATTCGTATGAAAAATTAGTAGCTCCAAAAAACGGCTGGAGCAGAAGGGAATTTTGCCACCACATCAGTAGGACACTATAGTCTTGCAAAAAGCTTAATTCAGTCCTCCTAGACATTATACTTTCATTTTTACTGAGCACTGACCTGAATGCGCCCACTTTCATCAATGCCTTGTGCCGGGTTTCTCTCTGATTCCCTATTTACAGGGCTTAGATTCCTTCATTCTTTTAATTTTTTCAGTATATACTTACTTAGTTCCCAGCAGACCCTGGAGATAAAGCATGGACACAATGGGCTTTTGTTGGCCCGATACAGCATGCATCCAGGAGGGAAAGGAGGGGATCACCACCGAATACACAAAATGTTAAAAACTTAAGTCCAGAAATAAGAAAAACTATGAAAGGATAAAAAGTATCTGGAATGACAATCGGGGTAACAGGCTGTTTTGGTTCTCTTAAATTGCCCAGCCCTTCGGGTCTCCCAGGATTCTGTTGACCAGAGTGGCTGGCCCGAACCCCACTGGTCAGGCTAGAAGATAAGCCCTAAGGATGTTGCAGGTAAGCATTTTGGACACCGAGCTTTCAGTGGAGGCAGTATGACTACATTTTGAGAGAGTTGTTTAAATTACAAAAATAATTTTGTTCATTACAAAACCTTCAGAAAATAGAAAATCGATTGAAAACAAAACAAAACAACAAAAAAGTCTAAACCATGGAGAGAACCGCCGCCGTTAGAACTTTATTATCACATGCAATGTAATTACATATGTACATATTAAAGCAGATGCTGAAAAACATCAGGCTCCCATCCTGCATAGTATTTTGTAGTCTCTGTTAACATTGTGTTGCAGATTTTTTTTTTTTTTTTTCTGTCATGAAAGATTTTTCTAGGGCAGCCCAGGTAGCTCAGCGGTTTAGCTCTGCCTTCAGCCCAGGGTGTGATCCTGGAGACCCAGGATCGAATCCCATGTCAGGCTTCCTGCATGGAACCAGCTTCTCCCTCTGCCTGTGTCTCTGCCTTTCTCTCTCTCTCTCTCTCTCTGTGTGTCTCTCATGAATAAATAAATAAAATCTAAAAAAAAAAAAAAAAAAAAAAAGATTTTTCTAGAAGGTGACGTTGAGGGGCTGCAAAAGTGGCCCAGTGTACCTGACCCCCGTACTCTCATTGGACATCTGCACTTTTTCTCCTTTTGTGTATCTTACCACAGCATTTCTGATCATTTTTCCTTAAGATAAAGTCCTAGAAGTCAAGGTGTTGGGTCAGGGGAACGCCCATTTCTGTTATTCTTTCTGCGTGTGGCCCACATGGTGCCAATTTACTTTCACCAGCAACGTAGGCCAACACTACAGAGGTTACAGTAAAAAAAAAAAAAAGAAAGCAAGCCAAAGCCTGGCAGCTGAGATGAACGGGCAAGTGGGTGCCCGTGCAAAGCCCCCCGGGGTCTGCCAGTGAGAACTGCGGCCTGTGGAGGAGGCTGTCTCTGTTCAGGTCAAGAGCTGGACCTGTTGGTTGTCTGTAAGGCCGTGTTCTGAGGAAGCCGACTGGGTGTTTAATGGGCTCTGTGTGGTATTTTATAAGCAGGGTTGGGGCATTCTTGCAACTCTGGCCAATGTTTACTCATTCAGCCAAATCCCTTTCTTGGCACAAGGCCGCCAAAGTGAGAGCCTCTCCCCTTGCAGGTTTCTGGGCTCCATGTTACATGTGCGTCAAGCTTCAAAATCCTTCTTTCTTCTGCATTTTCTCTTTTGTTCCAGGTGGCAGAGAAGTGATGCTCTCCTGTTCTCTTCTGTCACAGAGACTGTAGAATCCTTGTAGTCTTCCTCAGGGGGGCAGGTCATTTCCCTCCTTAAAACTCTCCAGTGGCTTCCTGTGGTGTTAGAATAAGAAGCCCCCAAGGTGGAAACCATGACCTCTCTGACGGGCTCAGCTTCTTCCAGCACGTAGACCCTCTTTCCCTCTCTTCAACTTTTCAAGCTGAGGGATGCCTGGGTGGCTCAGGGGTGAGCATCTGCCTTTGGCTCAGGTTGTGACCCTGGGGTCCTGGGATCGAGTCCAGCATTGGGCTCCCTGCAGGGAGCCTGCTTCTCCCTCTGCCTGTGTCTCTCATGAATAAATAAATAAAACTTTAAAAAAAAAAAAAAGAAAAGAAAAGAAAAACTTTTCAAGCTCATTCAGACCTCAGGGCCTTTGTACACACCATTCTTTACCCCTCTCCTCCCCTGTCCTCACCTCCTCACCTCCATGTCAGGCTCATTCTGATGTCAATATCTAAAACTGGTTCCCTGCCATCACACCCATCACTCTCCAGTATAGTACTCTGCTTTAGTGTTCCTCTTAGCACCTCGCAGGATTGGAAATTGTATTGTTTGTCAATTTTTGTCTCTTTTCTTTCGTCTGTCTCCTCTTGATGGAATAGGAACTTCATCATCACAGCAGGGATCTCCTGCAGCCTGTCTGTTGCTCTATCCCTTTGTGCCGATTATAATAAATGTGTGTCGATTGGATGAAGGGAAGAAATAAAGTAAATAAAAAGCATTAGATGTACCCAATCTGGGTGAGCAAGACCCTCGACTTTTCCCCAGTGTGCTCACGTTAGCACCCAGATTTGGTTATTAGTGAGATGTATCTGCTCAGCCTCTCTCTGACCCTGCTCCTAGAGGAGCACCCATTCATATGTGCACTAAAAATATCCTAATCCAAAAAATAAAAATAAAAAATAAAAAGTAAAAATATCCTAATCCTGTCTGTCTTATACCTTGGAGCCCTCAAATAGGGGTGTGTGGGGGGTGAGGATCAGAAATCTTACTCTATCAGAGGTAATCTTTTTTTTTAAGATTTTATTTATTTATTCATGAGAGATACACAGAGAGAGAGAGAGAGAGAGAGAGAGGGAGGGAGGGAGGGAGAGGCAGAGACACAAGCAGAGGGAGAAGCAGGCTCCATGCTGGGAGCCCTACACGGGACTGGATCCCAGGACTCCAGGATCATGCCCTGGGCCGAAGGCAGGCACTAAACTGCTGAGCCACCCAGGGATCCCCCTATCAGAGGTAATCTTTTGCAAATTTAGGGTTCTCCGAGACCGTGTGCTTGCCTTGCAACACGTTTAAGGGATTAAATTCATGTACCATTTTCTAGGTTATTTAATTCTTTTTTTAACTTACATGCAGGAAGAGATGTTAATTATGCTTTTTTGCATTTCATTCCATTTGCCATTTACCTACTTGACTCTCTCATTTCTTAAATAAGATTAAAAGATATACCCAACGTCCTAAGGAAGTTGTTTGGCACATGACAAGCCTTTAAAACAGATTAATTTCCTCTCCAGGAGCCTCTCTCTCTCCCTCTTTCTCCTTTTTTCCTTTTTTTTTTTCCTGAAAAGATGCAGAATAGGAGAAATAAAAAAGCATGTCACAATAATGTATAGGGAAGGGTATTAATATTCTTCCTTTTACTGTTCCTTCATTGAAGAATTTGTTACCTTTGCCCTCCTATATTTTCACCGAATTTGATACACTGGGAAACTCCTCACCATAACAGTTGGAGAATATTCAGGAGGAGTGAAATTTATATTTTGGTCTGGATTCTGTTTGGCAATCATCATGTGACTTTGGTAGACATCTGGAATACTGTTTGCTTATTGTAAAACAAGAGGTTTTAACCTGGCGGTCTCTCAGCATAATGATGTCAAGGAAAAGAGTTGACTTATAAACTCGAGGTATTGTATAGATATTTTTTAAAAACCTTACTTCTGATCCTCTCAAAAAATGATAGGCCCAACTCTCAAAAATAACAGTAATGATCAGGAGCCCTGACAACCCTGAGCCCATGGTCCAAATGGCAATATTTGGTTGGACACCAATACCGTCAACTCCATCTCCATGTGTCGTGTTCTCTGCATTGTCTGGTTTTTCTCATTCGTGGCACATTCTTGGCTTGAGGATTGGCAGGGTTTGCTCTCCTCATTGATACAATCTCCCAGGTACCTTCTTCTGATACTCCTGGGGGGCCTCGCTAATTGCCCATGTTTTTCTCCTCTTCTTTCCTACCCCATCACTTTGAGAGAGCCTGGGACGATACCCTGTGCTTTCTGGACTAGGGTCTACATTGTGGCTGAGAATGGTCTTGACTCCATGCCCAAGCTGCGGTGAGAAACTTGAGAGAAAGAAACGGGGGAAAGGGTGGGGATGAGAAGTGGGAACTTGAGAGGAAGGTAGCAGAGGTTTGGCTTTCCTCCCTCATGTGTCTGAACAAGCTCACGTTGACTTTGTATTTAATGTATAATATGCCGCTCATGTAGAATAGGGGTTCCAAAATCTTGGTCCCCCTCCACTTTTGGCTGCATGAGGAACTGGGGAATATATAATAGCCTTATTATGAAGAGGAAGTACCGAGGGAGCCAAAGTCGTAGCTCTGTACTTTTGAAGAAAACCACTTGTGCGTGTGTTTTGGGAAAAGCAAAATTTCAGACAGATTTGGGAAAGATGATGACTAATCAAAAGACGGATGGTTTTTATGGACAAAAATGGGTATAATGACTGGGACTGGAGAGCCTGGGGGGAAATAAGTGGAGGAGACACATGAAACTGCACTCACACCAGCCTCCCAAACGTGGAAATGGTGAAAGGAGAATGTCTGGTCTTATCAGAGCAGCCAGGAAGACTTCCTTTGTGCTGTCCCCAGCATTATTGGAATGAGCTGTGACTGATGATGAAGGACCACTCAGCATTCTCCCCAAGGAGAATAATCACCAACCTGCTCTTTGGCCCCATCTCCTATGGATGGACATGACAAAGACCTAATTTTGCCCAGATTCTTACAAGAACAGGAAAAATGTTGCTGCAATCCATTTGTTTCATTCCAGAAAACCTTTCCTTGCAGTCTGGTTTTACACAGGCAAACTGCGAAGGGATGTCTGAAGGAGTAATTAAAGGCTTTAAACATCAAAGAGAGAAATTGTTATTGCAGTCTGGGGACTCAGGGAGAATAATGGGAACCAAGGGAAATCTAGTTGGGCAGACCTGATTCGGTGGGAAAGTATCCGTCAACATTGTGCACGATGTTTAAAGTTGATGCTGGTGAGAGCCAGTCGGCTCTGGGTTACCTCTGTACGGTCGATGCTGAGCAAAGTCGTATTTTAGATAAGACTGCCAAGGGCAGAGTCATGTCTGCACAGGAAGACAGACCTCTTGAGGGTTTGGGCTGTTCCCTGTCGATTGTAGATTGGTCTAGGTTGTCCATTAAAGTCCTTTCCTTAGAACTTCTACCTTTAACACAGTGGGGCAGTCACTGTGAGGGCCTGAAGATATAAAGTATGAATTAAAAAATTATTTTTTCTAGAATGCTACTTTGAAGATATGTATATGAAACTTCTGTCGGCAGTCTCAACTGGATGTAGTCACCACTGAAGTCCTTCTGTTTTCCCTCCTACTTCGCTGTTTGATTGGTTTCCTTCATCTCCTTACTGGCCCCTCCTCTCCTCCCTAACCCCCATGCATTTGCCTGATTCCAAGACTGTTTATCAGCCTTCGCACTTCCTGGGTGAACATACTCGGGCTCACGGCTGTAGTGATATACCTGGAACCCCCGGGTTCCAGATTCATACCTTTAGCTGCTTACCCAATGTCTCCATGCTTCTATGACTAATATTAGTATAGTATCTCAAAGGTCACGTATTGTGAGGACCATTAATTTCTTTTATTTTTTAATTTTTATTTTATTTTAATTAATTAATTAATTAATTTATTTATTTATTTATTTATTTATTTATTTATTTATTTATTTATCGGAGTCCTCAATTTTGCTGAGCGTAGGGAATCTGTGTCTCTAAAACTGCTAGGTATGTGGTAAAAAAAATGCTAAATATTTATTGAATGAGTTTGTAAATGATTGCCCCACTTTACTCCCACATGATTATCTTGTTCTAAGTATTTTTTATTTTAGTTAAGTGTACTGCTAGCCAAGTGTATCTAGCTAGCCAAGATAGGCCACTTAAAGAGAGTCTCACTTCTTCCTATCTCTCTCCTTCCACATCAAATCAGTCATGAAGTCCTCTTAATTCTACCTGAGAAAATCATTGTGATCCATTTCTTTGGCCTACCACTACCACCGTGGATTCTTGTGTTTCCTGACACAAGATATTTCGCTTCCTGTTATGGGCCGAATCGTGCCTCTACCACCACCGCATTTCGATGCCAAAGCCCTAATTCTCATTACTCAGAATGTGATTATATTTGAAGGGCCTCTGAAGAGGTAATCAAATTAAAATGAGGCCATGGAGTGGGCCCTAATCCAATCTGACTGGTGTCCCCGTGTAAAGGGGATGTTAGGACACACGGGGCGACACCAGTGGTGTGGTACACAGAGGAGAGTCTTGGTGAGGGTATGGCAAGCAAGTAGCCATCTGGGAGCCAAAGAAAGACACTTTGGGAGAAAACAAACCTTGCTAACCCCCTGACCTTGGACTTCTGGCCTCCAGAACTGTGAGGAAGTGAATTTCTGTTTTTTAAGCCCCTCAGTTTGTGATATTTTGTTTTGGCATCGCTAACACATACATCTCCCCTGAAAAGATCCTCTAGTCTTCCCTGACAAAGCATCATGTCCCTTCTCTCTTCCTCCACCCCCTCTGTATGGAAATGGATAGAAATAAAGATACAGCTCTGCTCATCTTGGGTGGGTAACCAGGAAAATACATATAAACAGTAAATGGAAATCTGCAGGATAAAGTGGGGTCTCATGCATCTCTGTCTCCACTCTCTCATGCCTCTCTGGGCGTCATCTTTCTTGAATGTTGTGACCATAAGTAAGCATGTTACCCCACTGTATTGAGCACTTCGGGCTCCTTATTTGACCAGCTGGCTACCTGTAAGTCCAAATACTTGAGCACTGTATCTACAGAGCCCTTTACGCTTTGTGTTTCCCCCCACTTGCTTTTCCAAGTCCACACGGCCTACCGCCTGAGAAGGACAGGGGAAAGGGAGGCAGAGGCCAGAGGGAGGCCGTGAGGAGCGATGGAGGCACAGCTGATCCCCCCAAGCTCTAGCTCCAGCTTCCTGGGCCCTGCAAGCCACGGGCCAGGCCCTGTTGTGAGCATTTTATGCACAGACTCTGACTTAGATGGCATGAAACACAGACAGGTGATGTGACCTGCTCAGGGTCTCACAGCAAATGAGCAGCAGAGCTGAGATTTAAACCTGATGCAGTCCAGCTGTGGGGTTTGGCCCCTCGCACCATACTTTTCCCAGTGTCCCTCAGTGGCAGTTATTTTGTTTAATGAAACACGTTTTGTTTGTTTATGAAGCTAGCTCAGATTGGTTTCTTTATTTTTTTTTTTTTTAAGATTTTATTTATTCACGAGAGACACAGAGAGAGACTTAGGCAGAGGGAGAAGTAGGCTCCATGCAGGGAGCCCGATTGGGACTAGATCCTGAGACCGTGGATCACGCCCTGGGCCAGGGGCAGGTGCCCAACCACTGAGCCACCCAGGCATCCTAGATTGGTTTCTATCACCAGTAGTAAGACACAATAGAAAGCTCAGATAGCCTAGAGTAAGTGTCGCGTCGTCTAGAGGGGCAGAGGAGGCACAATCATGCAACCCTCCCCGTTTTCTTGCTAACCCTTTCCATGTGCCCTTAGCAAATCATGCTGTAATTGTGTGCCTACAGGTTTTTCTCCAGCTCTCATCTTGTCTAGCATGTAGGAGAAACAAAACCAGGTAATGATGAGCTTTTCTTCTCTCCTTTCATATAAATACCCCTAAGGGAATGGCTATGTCGTGCTGTTAGCACACACCCTCTGCTTTGCACTACTGACGACTGGCTGATTCACGCAATTAATCAGGGCACACTGGCAATTCCATATTAATTGTGATAATAAGTAAAAGTGAAGAGAATTACATGGCAGGGGGAACCCAAAGATAAATACTAAAGGCTTTGACTTGAGCCTCTGAAAATGCTGATTTCTGCCTAGAAAACCAAAGCTGTCCTATGGGATAGATTCTGAGACTGGTTTAGGAGATGTGATGTCAGGATTCCAGAGGACTAAGGATTTATTTGATTGTTATCTCGCTCTCTTCTTCTCTCTTTTGTTTCATTTCTTTTTTTCCTCAGATTGTACCTATAATGTTCTTAACAACAAAAAGGGTGTTTTTTTCCCCCATGGTTGTGATGGGCCTTGTTTTGCAAATCTATTACTAATCACCTAACTTTCTGCTCCTTCTAATTTTGTCATCACAAGTGCAGGTTCATAAAGATTGGCTGGAATTTGAGAATTCCTGAAGCTCTAAATACTTTTGAAGCACAGGGGTCCATTGCAGCTTCTATACTAAAACTTTCAGGTACAAAAATACCCCCAACACAACAACACAGTTTCATAGATTTGCAGAAAGCAACTATTTTTACATGTGTAGAAAGAACGAACGATAAGAGGAAAAATTGTTTCCTGGAGCTGGGAAAATTTTGGGTTATAAGCATTTCTAATTGAATAAACCAAAACTCCTCCAGGGTTGGTTTTTGTTTTGTTTTGTTTTATGTTCCTTTTTCCTTTGTATTCCTTGTGTTAATTCCATAAGAGGAATGGTGGGTTTGGATGCTGAAAAGAAGTAATGCAACCTGGTGAATTTCCAATAATTTTCCCCATCTTTGTCTCAGAACATACATGGCTAGCTCACCTATAGGAACATAAGGACAATATTAGAGAAGGCAGGGCTACAAATCCTAAGTACTTCATTTTGTTTTTATTAAAATAAAAAAATTAAATTTGAATATAGTTGACACATGTTAGTTTCGGGTGTACAACTTAGCAATTTGACAAATTTATACATTATGCTATGTTCATCCCAAGTATAGCTCCCAGGTGCCCCTATTCTATCACTATTACAATATCACTGACTATATTCCTTATGCTCTGCTTCTTATTCCTGTGGCTGTCTCATTTCAGAATTGGAGGCCTGTTTCTCCCTCTTTCCTTTACCTATTTTTTGCCCAATCCCCCCCATCTTCCATTCTGCTATCATCAGCTTGTTCTCTATATTTATAGATCTGATTCTGATTTTTATTTATGTATTCATTAGCTCACAGATTCTGAGTGTCAGGATTTCTGGAAAAGCTTAGCTGAACTAGTCTCCCTTTAGGGAAGGTGTCTCATGAAATTGTAACGAGATATTAGCTGGGGATGCAGTTATGTGAAGGCTTGACTGAGGCCAGAGAATCCACTTCCAAGGTGGCTCATTCACATGATTGGCAAGTTGCTGTTGGCTGTTTGCTGAGGTCTCTCCTCTCCGTATCAGGGCCCTTTCAGTGTGGTGGCTTGTTTCCCTCAGAGGGAGTAATCCAGAGACTAAGGTGTTTTTAGATTTCATTTATAAATAGAATCATATGGTATTTGTCTTTCTCAGCCTGATGTATTTCATCTAGGTTCATCCATGTTATCTCAAATGGCAAGATCTCATCCTTTATATGGCTGTGTAATATTCCATTGTATGTGTATATGTATGTGTGTGTGTGTACATGGCATTTTCCTTATGAATTTATCCATTGATGAGCATTTATGTTGCTTTCATGTCTTGGCTATTGTAAACAATGCTGCAATAAACATAGAGGTGCACACATTTTTTTGAGTTAGTGTTTTTGTTTTCCCTGGGTAAGTCAATGGTGGAACTATTGGATCATACAGTATTTATATTTTTAATTTTTTAAAAGAGTTTATTTGTGAAAGAGAGAGAGAGAGAGGCAGAGACACAGGCAGAGGGAGAAGCAGACTCCCTGTGGGAAGTCTGATGTGGGACTCAATCCAGGACCCAAGGATGACGACCTGAGCCAAAGGCAGATGCTCAACTGCTGAGCCCCTCAGGTGCTCCCTTATATTTTGAATTTTTTGAGGAACCTCCATATTGTTTTCCACAGTGACCATTACCAATGTATATTCCCACCAACAATGAAAGAGGGTTCCTTTTTCTCCACGTCCTCACCAACGCTTGTTTCTTGTGTTTTTGATCTTAGCCATTCTGACAGGTATGAGATGATATCTCATGTGGTTGTGATTTGCATTTCCTTGATGATGACAGATGTTGAACATCTTTTCATGTATCTGTTGGCCCTCTGGATGTCTTGTATAGAAAAATGTCCATTTCAGATCCTCTGCCCATTTTTAATCAGATTCTTTGTTTTTCGTTTTATTTTTGGTGTTGAGTTATAGAAGTTCCTTATATATTTTGGATGCTAACCTCTTTTTGGGTATATCATTTGCAACTATCTTCTCCTATTCAGTAGGTTGTCTTTTTTGTTTTGTTGATGGTTTACTTTATTCTGAAGAATCTTTTTATTTTGATGTAGTCCCAATAGTTTATTTTTGCTTTTGTTTCCCTTGCCTGAGGACACATATCTAGAAAAATGGTGCTACGACCAATGTCAGAGAAATTACTGCCTGTGTTCTCTTCTAGGATTTTTATGGTTTCAGGTCTCCCATTTAGGTCAAAACTCCATTTTGGCTTTATTTTTATGTATAGTGTTAGAAAGTGATCCAGTTTCATTCTTTTACATGTATCTTTCCAGTTTTGCAGCTTCATTTATTGAAGAGGCTGTTTTTTTTTCCACTGTATATTCTTGCCTGCTTTGTTATAGATTGATTGATCATATAATCATACGTTTATGTCTGAGGTCTCTATCCTGTTCTGTTGATCTATGTGTCTGTTTTTGTGCCAGTATCATACTGTTTTGATTGCTACAGCTTTTTGGTAAATCTTGAAATCTGGAATTGTTAAACTTTCAGTGTTGTTCTTTGTCAAGATTGCTTTGGCTAAATCCTAAGTATTTAAAGTAAAGGCTCTTATGGTAAGAATACCTGCATCTCTATTATTATGGCTTCATAGGTAAATGCACACATTTGCCTATTATCCCACAAAAGCACAAGTTGCTTTTGTTTCCAATAGCAATTTTGTCTCCTATAACAATTACAAATATATCAAGGGAACTGGTACTGTGAATGATATTCCAGGACAATGAATCATTGGGTAGAATGATTTTTCTGAAGTCTAAAATAGCATGAAAACAAATGCTTATAAATATCCTCACTAAAGTTCTTATAAGATGGATAAACAACCTCAGTACTCACCATCCAACAGAATTTCAAACACAGGAGAAAGTTTTTATTTGGGCAACTGTGACTGTTATTCCTAGAAACCAAGGGGAGACTTTTTAAAACCAGTTTGGCTACATTCCCAGAGACTAGGAGTCCAGAGCCAGGTTCACCCCCCAAGAAGTCCCCACCTTCTTGGAGGTAATTGGTTCTGTAGCTACTTGTGGAAAGTGACTGGCTTCAATTCCAAAAAAGATACCATTGATTTTGATGTCTGTGCCCTTTCTGATAAAAAGAGTGAGTAGCCAAAAAGGTGGGCAAAGTTATGGCAATGAAATATTGCAGCTTCCGTGGATAAGTATCCAGTTAGAGGTTGGTTAAAAGTAGGCCTGGCAAAATTAATCTAGAATGATAGAAATTAGATCAATGAGTATATAGGGGGTTGGGAACTGACTGCCAATGGCATGAGTGAATTTTCTTTTTTTTTTTAATTTTATTTATTTATGATAGTCACAGAGAGAGAGAGAGGCAGAGACACAGGCAGAGGGAGAAGCAGGCTCCATGCACCGGGAGCCCGACGTGGGATTCGATTCCGGGTCTCCAGGATCGCACCCTGAGCCAAAGGCAGGCGCTAAACCGCTGCGCCACCCAGGGATCCCATGAGTGAATTTTCTATGTTGATAGAAATGCCCTATACTCTGAGGAGTTACGTTGGTATAATTGTTGCTAAAACTCATCGGACTGTACATTAAATAGATGAAATTTATCATATCTAAATAAAATCATATCTCAATAAAATTGATTAAAAATGAAAAACCAGGAGGGTGACTGGCTTTGGATGCAGGATGGGGAGACAAGATGGGGAGACAAAGAGTGTCCTGAAAATATCCCTTTTCTGAAGCCTGTGAGCCTCTTCTTCTTCCTCCTGGTATAGGGTTCCCTGGAGGGCGCCTCAGACTCCTCAGGTGGAACTTTGTGTCTAAACTTTCCCTTTCTCTCCTCTTCCCATGATTCTATCCCCGTTTTTCCCACTTTTCACTTTCTGGTCTGTTCACTCATCACTGCATCCTTAGCACCTAGGTGCTCTACAAATATGTGTTTAATGAACAAATGGAAAAGTGAATGAAGGAAGGGAGGGAGAGAGGGTGAGAGAGAAGAGAAAGGAAAGTTAAACAATTATGCTGAGATGTCTGTGTCTTCTAAAAAAAGATTTAATTATCCTTCTCAGTCCTTCTCTATTCTTATTCTTTTTCCTCTAAAACCCAATGTCTAGGGGGAGAATTAGCTTGAAGGAAGGCACTTATTCTTCTAGACAATTGAGAAGACACTTAAATTGAGAACATTGATGGATTGACTAACTGCTAAAAATTGAGTAAGCGAAGGTGATGGAAGGGAGGTTGGGGATGGGAGGGTTCGCCCAAGCCACTCAGCCTGTGCCCTGCTTCACCTGCCTGTGATCAGAACGTAGCATCACAGCCCAGTGAAGAACACGAGTTGCGAAGTCAGTTAGACCTGGGTTCAAAACTCGGCTCTGCCACTGACGAGCCACATGACGCTTGAAATGATGCTTAATTTCACTAAACCTGTGTCCTCATCCACAGTGGGAGGTTAATATTACCTACCCTATTTAGGCTTTAAGGACTATATGAATAACAAGTGTGCTTGAAACTTGTTTCTTGTTTTCCCTTTCCTGACCCCCGGACCCTCCCTCCGGACTCATCCAGGCATGTCAGCAGGACCTGTGAGATGAAGTGGTGCCCATGGGGGTGGGTGGTGACAGGGCAGGTACAGGGTGAACACATGGTAGTATGGTCAGGGGTGTGATGAGTATGTACTAGATGACAGAAAATGAAGGAGCGTTCCTGTATATCATAACATCCAGCTTTAAATGATAAAAATTCTATTCTGAGATAATACTTAAGTGATAAATAAATCCTGGAGAGGTTCTCCATGAGGACAGGGATTTAAAGCTCTTTTGTTCCCTGTCCTACTGCCAGAAAAGGAATTCTGATATGGAAGAGGTACGCAAATCTTTGCATCTGAAAGAACGTATAAACCAAAATATGTTGCGATGTTAAGACCAGAAGAAATGACCAAACCTTTTACCTTTAAATGACTTAGGATCTGGATTGCCACTGGTACTTTTCAAGTAGAGTTTTATAAAAAGCTTTGCTCTGAGAGCATTACAATTATCTGCAGTTGCCTGGGAACAAAAAAAGAAAGAAAAATTTTGAATGTTGGTAAAACTCTGTATATCCAGCTAACAAAATAGATTTTTTAAAATTGTAAACTAGCAAATGATCTGTGTGAATAATTGCAAAAGTATAGAGAAGAAGATAAAGTCATGCCACCTGGAGATATGTAATTTTAAGGGGTTTATGTGTTTTTCTTCCAGTTTTTTTTGTTTGTTTGTTTTTACCTGTGTACAGGTTGAGTTAAAATTATGTTATGGATGAATTTTTGAATACTGTTTTGTATAATACATGCATTTCATCTTTAATCATTTTTTTATATTTTTAAAAATTGCTGCAAGGCCTCTGGAGGGTGTCTCAATATTTATGAGAAATGAACCTAGATGTGCTGCAGAAATAAGTCCTGGGCAGGTGCCACCACTAACCATTGACTGAAAAAGGAAGCACAAGCCCTCTGCCCCCCTGTGATGATGTCATGCTCTCCGTGACACTGAAAAGTAGCACTTCTGGGCGTCAGACTAAGTAGATCAAGAGGACACCTGGGAGCCTGGAGTTGAGAGGAAAAGAAAACACTTACAGGGAGGAAGACTGATGAGGAAAAGCCAGAAAATCAATGCTAATGCCCTGTCAGCCAGTCCAAAATCCTTTTGGCGTTGAGAGCTCTGTCCATTATTAAGAAATCAAGGTAGTGGTGCAGTTTTATGAGCACTGACGTCCTTTCTACCTACACACTTGAACCACCTGGAAGGAAGAGACTTCCAAGTGAATACGAAGGCTCTCGAAGATGGATTATCTTTGCTGAAATGACAGCTAATACTTACGGAGTGCTTACTGTGTCCCAGAATCTGCTCTGTGTTCTTTCCACCTTATAACTCATTTAATTCTCAACATGATTCCCTTAAATAATTTCTGTTATTTTCCCATTTTTCTCGTATTACAGAAAGAGTCAAAGAGGCCCAGAGAAGTTATACAACTTGCTCTCAGAAAGTAAGATTTAAACCCGGGAGTTCAAAAAATAAATAAAAATAATAAAATAAAATAACAAAATAAAATAAACCCAAGAGTTCAGATTGCATGCCTAAATGTAGCTGTTTATGTCTATTTGTACATATAATTTGCATACTATATATATATGTGATTCATGTATTACACATGGGTGTGTGTGTGTGTGTGTGTGTGTCGTTTCCCCACCGGTGTTTGTCCTAAGCTGGTAAAACCTTGCCTGTTTCCCCTCCAGCCGTGGTCCAACCCTTTTGTCCTCTGTTTGTGAAAATTTGAGAACTGTGCTGGTTGTAGCTAACTTCCTCAGCTCACATGTTGATCATAGTCCCCTGGAAGTGTGTTTTCCTTCACACCGTTCTATTAACCGTTGCATGTGAGAGCACCCATAGCCCTAAGAGCATGGGTGGCTCAGTCGGTTTGGTGTCTCAGTCTTGGTTTTGGCTCAAGTCGTGACCTCAGGGTCATGAGATGGAGTCCTGCGTTGGCTCCGCGCTCCGTGTGGATTGTGCTTGAGATTCTCCTTCTCCTTCTGCCCCTTTGCCCCTGCTCATGCACATGCACTCTAAATAAATAATCAATCAATCAATCAATCAATCAATGTTCAAAACAAAAGAGCACTAATAGCCCTTCCTGGTGCCATGGAGACTTTTCAGGCACTGGACCTCTTTGTAGCTTTCAAGAGTTAGCAACTTCTCCTAGGTATCTTCTACTCCTTAGTTCCTACGTTGACTGAGCATGCTCCTTGTTTGTTTTATATTTTTATGGTATTTTTCTCTCTGTTTAATGTGTTCTTCCACTTTGTACTCTTTATGGTTGACGTTCTTCAGATTTTCATTTGCATCCTACTGTTTTTCTTACGCTGCACATTTTCCTTGTCTAATATTCATCACTTTTGAACTGTTCATGGCATACCTTGATGAAATAATTCTCTAGCCTGTAAATTGCCAAAGCTGGGTACAAGTCCATCCAGATTTATTTAGATTTACTTGTATCAGTGGAACGCCCCCTGAATGGCACCTCAAACTTAACATACGTAAAGCTCGACTCATATCTTGTCAAAACCTGCTCCGTATGTTCAGCACTCTATCTCAGTACCATGTTCTACCCATTGCGAACTAGATTATTAGGGCTATTGTTCCTGTTTTCTTGCTTTCTCTATTTTATTTCCTAATGTTTCCTGAATCTTGTGTTAATTGATGTCACTTTGAGTCACAAGTGAGAGAAATCCAACTTAAATTTCCCTTGGACGAAAGGGAAACTGTGCAGATGGACTCCAGCAGCCAACAGCACAGCGTTCCTACGAAACCTTTCCTGAATTACAATGACATGAAGAAGCAATTGCCATTAATTTATATGAAATTTTTTTTTGAGCATTCCCAGACCCAAAAATGTAACCTCTCTTAGCCTTTTTTTTTATACCTTAGGACACATGTTGCTAATGGATGCACAAAATAGAGATAAAACACAGAAGCTCACAAACATGGTTCCAAGCTGTGTTGGCTTGATGCTGAGATGCTCAAGATATTTCCTGGGAAGGGAGCTTGGTGGGGCCACGGTAGCCACTGCTCTGAGGGCATGCTACCTCTAGAACAGCTCCTACGAAACAAACACTGAATGTCATTTTCCCCTTTCTCCTTTTTTTCATAAAAATGAAAATCCCTTTTGGATTTCTCTCAGAGAAGACAGGTACTAATGTAGATCTCTCACCAGAGCAAAGTGACGTAGCTCAAACTTTCAAAAAGCTGAGGGTACCTGCGTAGACTTGTGTCACACTGACTGGTAGAAATACAGCTGAGCCATAAGGGAATTCGTGCTACCAGGTGTGTCTCTAAACCTCTCAATCTTTCACTCGTATTACCCTACACTGATCCCTGCTTCTCTGTGTTGGCTGCACCCCCTGGCAACCCCAGGCTCACAGCTTCGTGTGGAGAAGAAGAGGCATTTTCTCTCCTAACTCCAAACCTCAAAGTGATTTTTGTTGACTCAGTTTGCACTGTATTTTCACTTCTTGGCTGAGCTACTATGATATGGGTATGGATATGGGGTAAGAAGGTAGGAGGGGTTTGGGGATCCTTGGGTGGCTCAGCGATTTAGTGTCTGCCTTTAGCCCATGGCATGATCCTGGAGTCCCAGGATCAGGTCCCACATCAGACTCCCTGCATGGAGCCTGCTTCTTCCCCTGCCTGTATCTCCACCTCTCTCTCTCTCTCTCTCTCTCTCTCTCTCTCACTCTCTCTCTCTCTCTCATGAAAAAATAAATAAAATCTTTAAAAAAAAGGTAGGAGGGGTTAACAGATTTAATTCATCCATGTAGAAGGCACTCTTGGTGATGGGGGTGGGTAGCTATGGGGGTGAGATCCAATTCCTGAATGAAGACGCTGCCTTGGATCAGAAATATCAGAGAAAGGGGTGCTGCATGGCCAAAATAAATAAATAAATAAATGCCCATTACAAACCTATTCCTTCCTCTCTACTCTTCTATTTATTCTTGTTCATCTTTTCTAAATTATTCTCCTAAATTACTGTTTTGATCTTTGTCCTTATCTTCCTGACTCGAAATTTTGAACTCTCCAAATCTGTTTTCAACATAGACCTCATTTTACATAAATAAAAGAAGTAAAAAAGAAGAGTGAGTGCATGTGTGTATAACCATTACCCACCTATATCAAACCCTTCAAAGTTTCCATTCTACTACAGGGTAAAGTCCAATTTTCTTTGTGTAGTCTCTAAGACTCCTAGACTCATCCCTGGCAATTCAGTGTTGACTTTTGGTCCTATACATCACCCTACAATAATGCCAAACAGCTTTTGTTTTTGCTGAATGCAGTAAACCTTTCCTTTGGTTCTCTGATTGAATTCGTTTTTTTTTCTGCCGACTATGCCTGTTTTATACTTCCTCTGCCTGACTCCTACTCAACCCTCAGAGCTCAATTCCTATGTTACCTCCTGCATATCAGAGACTGACAGGCATCCCTCATAATTTGTGCACATTAATATTATTGCAAACAAATTATTTTTTAAAAAAAGATTTTATTTATTTATATGAGAGACTGAGAGAGAGTGTGTGCACAAGTTGGGGGAGACACAAAGGAAGAACTCGATTCCCCACTGAGCAAGGAGCCAATGTGGGACTTGATCCCAGAACCCCAAGATCATGACCTGAGCCAAAGGCCAGTGCTTAACTGAGGGAGCCACCCAGGTGCCCCTCAAATGATTATGTTTGTATCAACACCTTCCCTTACAATAATGCAAACTCCTGAGGGCAGAAACTTTGAGTTAAATTACCTCGGTATTCCCCATATTAAAAAATTGCTTTGGGGATGGGAAACAGTCTAGAAATACTCGGAAAATGAAATTAAGTATGAAAATACCACAAACTCAATTATATGATTCATTATTTATTTTATTTGTTAAAATTTTATTTATGAGAGACACACAGAGAGAGGCAGAGACATAGGCTGAGGGAGGAGCAGGCTCCTTGCGGGGAGCCAAATATGGGACTGACGCCCTGAGCCAAAGGCAGATGCTCAACCACTGAGACACCCAGGCATCCCCGATACATTATTTCTGAGACACCTGACAGGATTCTACTCTAACATATTTATTTAAACATCACATTTTATACCTACTTACAATTATATTACTGTTTCTTAATTACATCTGTTATATTTGACATTCAATTAAAAATCCTTTTATTAAATGGTTTGTTTTAAAAATTGGATAATCTGATTATTTGAATGTTTCGAATAAGTGAAAGATTCCCAGAATCCTATGATATTCTATATTTTCAAACAGAGCACATCGACTGAGTGGGATTTTTCTTTGATTCCCTAATTTACATGATTCCAGCAATATCATAATTAATATTTTAATTATATAATACTGTGCTTGGAAAAGCTATTGGATATTATTTCAGATCTCTAGTAAATGAAAGGTAAATCTTAGAATTCTTTTAAAATAAATCCTGTTATCAATTAATATTCATGAAATTTGTTCCTTAACATTGTGTGACTGAATTGACCACTGTTTTTCCCCTTTCTTTTATGATGTATATCTGACTTTTCTTCCCTTTCTTCATGGTACCCTTTCTCCATCTCCTTGGCTGCCTCATTCATTCATTCAACAATTATCTTCTAAGTCCTTTCACAGAGCTGGTCTCTCTCTCAGAGCCTCTGCTCAGGAGCTATCCTCTTATATGTCCTTTTTTACTCCCATTGGGGCTGTTGTTGTACCCAACAGAGACCTTTCATCTGAGCTCCAAAGCCTACATCCATTTGCCTGTTCTGCATCTTTACTCAGATTCCTAACTGTTGTCTCTGACTCTACATATTCCAAATTGAGCTTTTCCCCCCCCTAGTTTCTTGCCCTCAATGCCAAAGCACTGAGACTCATTCTTATCTCATCTCTGTCTCTCCCCATCGTGTCAATCACCAGATCCCAACAATCTTGCTTACTTGATCCCTCTGCAACCCATCCACTTACTTCTTTTTCCACTGTCACTGTCACAAGCCTAAGTCCCCATCATCATCTTTCTGTACTACTCTAATTCACTTGTAAATAGTCCCTAGCTTCTACTTTTGCTTTTCTCCAATCTATTATTCACTCTGTTGACCCAGTGACTCTTTAAAAAACATTGATCTGATTGTGTTACTCCCATGCTTAAAACTCTAAATGACTTCCCATTACTTCTAGGACAAGTTCCAAAATACATTTCAAATGGCCTACAAAACCCAGCTTTCCCCTCCAGGCTCATCGTATTTCCCTTCTGGATCCATCTCTGTACATCAATCATGAAAGCTTCCTTTTGTTTCTCAGAGAATGTTCTTTTCTACCTCAGGGCCTTTTCATGTGCTTTTCTTGTGTTTCTGTTTATATTAAAGCAGAAATAAAATAGCTGTGTGGTTAGAAAAATTACACAGTATGAAAATCTATAAAATAAAAACAAATCTTTCCTTTTACTCTCCTGTCACTCTCACCAAAGCTTCCAATGTCTTTGCCTCTCGTATGTTTTTCTAAAATGTGTGTGTCTGTATGTGTGTGTGTGTGTGTGAGAGAGAGAGAGTGTGTGTGTGTGCGTGCATTTGGAAGAAAGAGGAAGAAATGAGTTTGCTCTATATTCTGGAATATAGTACAATGATTAAAGTACAAAATCTGGAAACTGCCTGAATTCAGGTTCTATCTCTGCCACAAAGTAGGTGCAGGATCTGAGTCAAGTACATATCCCTTCTATGTCTTAGTTTCATGTGTAAAGTGGAAAATTAACAAGTGGGATCCCACATGTGTGCAATTATGGTTTCTCCATATATTAGTCATTTTCCTGTTTAGTGTTTATACCTCATTTCTTTCTCTTGTAGATTTGCTTTTGCTAATATTTCTTGAACAATATACGTAATGGATGTACATAATGGAGGTATTAGTGGACATTCTGGCCTGGATGCCTCTAATTGTAATGCTCTTCTAGTGCTTCACCATTAAGCCTTTTGTGCTGACTGATGCTGACTTTTGGGTTCATAGAGGTATTATATAATCATAACTATTATTTTTTAAGTATCTATTTTTTTCTACCAAAGATGTTTATGAAAAACTCATTTTGAGCGGGTTGTAGTTTAACAGAATTTCTAGAATTTCTAATTTATATACCATTATTTTCAGATTTTTCAGTCATATCCCATTCATCTTTTTTTTTTTTTTTTTTTTTTTTTTTTGACCAAGAGTAAACCAGTGAACATGAGAAGGGGGAAGGGCAGAGAGAAGGGAGAAGCAGCCTCCCCACTGAGCAGCAGGAGCCTGATGAAGGGCTTCATCCCAGGACTCTTGAATCACGACCTGAACCAAAGGCAAACACTTAACTGACTGAGCCACCCAGGCACCCCTCATCTTTTTGTCTTAATCCAGCCTTATCTTTAACATGGTTATACTAATCTACAAAATAATACAATTTATTTGGGGCCCCCAAAACATCACTTTTAAAATATAGTTATTATATTTAGTCAGCTGAGTGTTGTCTATCTCTTCCACAGCTTCTTATTCCTCTATTTTTCTTTCTTTCTTCATCCTTTTTTTCCTCTCCAATAACTATGATTTGTATAATGATGGTAGATTCATATTCCAGCACAATTCATAATGGGCACTTACCAAGTAATTCCCAGTAAAATGTGTTTGAAGAATATATGAAAGTACATATATAATGTGCCTTTGGAAATTAAAGTAGGGTGTTCTATAATAATTTAAGATTTATTAAATGCCCACTAAATTTCAGACACATTGCTAAAAATACAATTGGTGATTATGTCATAGTTTCCACCTTAAAGGAATATTCTGTTTGGCGAAAGACCAATGGGCAAGGATAATACATTACAATGCCATGTTACCAGGGCACCTAGGAGGGACACCACTGTCTGGGAAAGAACCTGGCAAGCACAATATTTAGTTGAGTTCTGAAAGACTAACAAAGAACAACTTTCCTGATTTGGAACAACTGATAAAGATTCAAAAACAAAAGAAATTTGATATTAAATTCTAGAAACTGTAAAATATAGCTAATACTTACAATTTTTCCTAATTTCAAATTTATGTAAGAATGAAATTCAATGTTTTGAGTTGCCTTATAAAAAAAGTACACAAATAATTAACACTTTACCTCCAGTTAATTGGTGGAAACACAAGGTCACATGACATTTTAAAATCAGCCCCAAGTAGTTTTTCTACTCTAAGATCCTAATTTTAGGGCACCTTTATGTAAACTTTGGAGATCCATTTCTCTTCATCCTAGAAAAAAAAGAATGCCAAGTATGATGGGAGATTTTAAATGATATACCATCAGCTCCTAGAGCATATCATTTGCACAAATGGGTACAAGTCTAGAAGTCACAAGTTGAAGGGCATGAAATGAATCTACTTGAGTCCTGTAAGTTTGCAATCTTTACTAGTATTAATGTACTAAGTACTGATGAGAGTGCTTCTGTTCATGAAGGGTAGTAGATGGTGCTGGTAGTTGGGAATTTGTACAATACCATCCTTTTGAAAATCATTTTAATAAACACATTGGACTTAGAAGTTTGAGGCTATAAGTAAATTTTTGGTCTCAAATGATCTTACTAATTTTGTCACATATCTAACCCATAAGATTTCATCTGAGATAACTTTTTGATGTTTCAAAAAATCACATTTACTTTTTAAGGTAGAGTATTTGACACCTCTGAGGATGTGTAAAAACATGTATCATAGGCGCTGAAGGCAAAAATGGTGGCAATGACAGTGCTATTACAAAAAGTACTTGGAAAAGAAAACAAAAACAAAAACAAAAAACAAAACAAAACAAAACAAACAAAAAAAAAACAAAAAAAAAAAAAAAGAAAAAGCACTTGACCTCCTGGGGTGATTATTTTGAATAGGAAAGCACTCAATTGGATAGCTCCATAAAAACTAGTAGCTGTCTTTTATTTTCCTTTTTCCTTTTTGTGTGGTAGGAGAGTCCCAGTTTTTCAGATGCATATGTCACCACATGGAATAAAGACTACATTTCCTTACCTCCCTTCAAGCAAGATGAGACCATATCACTTAGTTTCGATCAATGGAATATAAGTGGAAGTGTCACATGGCAGCCTTGAATATTATTAGACAATCATCATGCATCCTTTGTCCTTTCTTCTTGGTCCCTTTGCCTTCCCAGAGGCTAGAATGCTACAAAATTGCTGGAGCTAATGTAGCTATTTTGGTCTATGGGGTGGCCTTGGAATTGGAGGTTAGTAAAATAACAAGATAGAGTCCAGGAACTTAAAAATTTTAACTACAGCTTCTAGACTGCTTGTCTTCAGGCTTTTATGTAAGAGAAATAAACCTCTCTCTTGTAAATAACTATTATTTGGGGTCTCAGTTACTCAAAAAGAACCCCATCCTGTATGATATGTGCAAATAAGTTCTTATTATAGCTGTTCAAAATATATTTTATAAGGTCAATATATACCTTAAAATAACAGTAAAAATTATATTTTATAATTTAGAAAGTTCAGTTGTGTTTTATAGTCACATTATATGTATTATCTTTGAATATTAATTTTCAAGAAAATTTACAAATTGGGAAAATATTTGAGTACCCTGAGGTGGGCCGGTGTTGGGAGTATGATGAAGAGAAGCTACATTTCAGATAACCTTGGTCAGACTTGAGAAGAGAAGGCCTCATGTGGTCTACCTGCAACTGCAGTGTGGCTCAGACTTTACCTATGACTTCTGAATAGATATTTGGTGCCACTGAATAACAGGTACTGTTTTAGGAGCTGACTATAATGTAATGATTGAAAACAAGTCCTGTCATGGAACGTTCATTCTAGTGTATGAACATAGATGATAGATAAGTAACCAAATAAATACATAACAAGTGAGAGGCGATAAGTGTTATGAAGAAATCTCATGGAGGATTAAGACACATAGCAGAATTGAGTGTGTGTTGGGGAGGACAGGCAGGGGTGACAACTCAGACATATTCCCTCAGCCTGTATAAGGTACACACTTCACAACCATATAGTTTGGCTCATTGCTTTTAATATGTTCCAATTCCTGCTCCTTCACAGGTGAGCACATGCCAATGTGCCAGTGACCTCCTCATTCTTGTCCCCAAAACATTCTCAAGAATCAAAAACTTGGACCCTCCATAGGGCTCAGATTGAGATGAGAGAGATGATGAGAAAGACGAGAGTCCATATATATATATATATATATATATATATATATATATATATTTTTTTTTTTTTTTTTTTTTTTGCCTGTCAAGTTACTTTTCAGTTCAAGCACATGGCTTGAAATAACGCTTAACCTATAAGAGCCCAATTTATGTTCAAGTTTCACTTTTCATAAATTATCCCAGAGATGATACTTTTACTTCTCAGTACTTTTCTCAACCTACAGCCTTTTCTCATTGGGGAAAGTAGTCCTGTAAAAACAAAGCGTAGAATTCAAGGTGGGGAAAGAACTACATGTGCATACGAGTCATGCCTTCCCACTCACTACCCAAATGTCATCAGGCAAGTCACTAAGCTCATGTCTGCATCTGTAAAATGAAACAAAATTCACAAGCTTCTACAGTTTAATGCAATACAGTTTAAGGTGAAGAATGTGAAACACTCTAAAATCCTAGACCTTGTCAGTTATTATTGTATTTACTGTCCTCCACAGACCAGGGCATTTTAGGCTATTGAGATTCCCTGAAGCTCATGTGAAGACTGGTGACTGAGAGGAGAGCAGTTTCTGGGAGGCAGAGTTTGAGTAAGCATGTATTTGTTTAAACTTGTTTCCTTAATTTACTACAATCATTACTCCCTGCCAGTAAGGGCATATTCTCAACGTTCTATGAATAATTGCAAATTAAAGGGAAATTTGCTAGGGATAAGCTCATCACAGTATTTCATCTCTAAATATCTATCCTGTTTTTTATAAATGAAAGATAGCCTCTAAACACAAAATTAGAAGGTGATGCCAAGCCAGTAGAAAAACTGTGACATCTATGACCAGCAAGGTTCATAATTCTTATACTAAAGGGAACTTTCAGAAATCAGTAGGAAAGAGGTTAATATTCTGAGAAACTTGAGAAAGTATCTGAATAATGCAATTTAAAGATTAGCCTACAGATAGATGAGAAATGTTCATTCCCATTGGTTATTGAAGAAAAGAGATGTGTGTTTTTTTTTTTTAAAGAAATGCCATTTTTTTCTGTTGGCAAAGATTTTATAAATATTTAAAAAATAAACCTTACATTTTTTTAGAGAAGGAAGAAATGGAAATTCTCACACGCTGTTGGTGGGAGGTATACAAATTAGTACAGCTGGAAAAAATGTGGTAATATAAATAAAAAGTCTTGAAAATGTGCATAAGATCAAAAGGTCTTGAAAAGGGAATGCTGTTGTTTAATTTCTATTAATTAATTTCTATTAATTTATTTAATAATTTATCTAATTAGACATAAAGACGCACACAACATTTAATGTATTTTGATACCCACCAGAGTATTATTTAGAGTAAGAAATTGTAGAAACAACTTAAACAAGTAACAGCAGGGGACTGATTACATAAATAAAGCAACAAATAGTAAGACCACTTAATAGTCTTGGATGGTCTAATGAATTTAAATGTTGTTTAATGAAAACCAGGTTAGGGTGTTAGGCACATTGCTCAGTACATGAATACATGCAGAGACACGTTTCAAAGACAGTGGGAGAGTAAATGCAGTGTTTTTCTTTGGCTTGAAGGATGGATATTCCAAATTATCTTCAGCAGATATGTGTTACTTTAGAGTTGTATATTAATCCCAATGGACAGAATTTCTTTCCTTTAAAAATTATTGAAGACTGGAATCCTTCCCTAGGGTAGAAAAGTCAACTCAACTATGCAAGACTCTCATATTAGGTTTTCCAGTTGGCTTCTCCTTTCTGTTGAACCCATGCGCCTACCAACTGGCCAGTGTGAGCTTGTTGTGGGTCAGGGGAGGTGAAACATTTCCAATTAAATACATAGAAACTTCTCCTGGTTTAAGAAGTCATTTTTAGATCAGTATTATGCCAACTCAAAGATCAGATCATTACTTCCTCCTCAAGGAGTCTCTCCTACCCCCCATCCTTCCCCAAATATTTTTAGAATGCAGAATGAGAGTGATGTCAACTAGGAGGAGGCTGCAGGCTGGCCTAAGGATGTGTTGTCTTAGTCTGCTGGGTTTTGGGTGTTGCCTCTGTTTCAAAATGAAAGTTTTGTTATTATTTAGGTGTGGTGAGGCCAACGGATCAGGAGACGATTGTCATTGAAAAGATAGTTTCTTGCTCACCATTCCCAGGAGCCACTTGGGACAGCAGCAGGCTCAGCCAGGAGGCACAGGGAACAAAGGAAAGGCATGAGCAAGAGGCTTCATTGTGTTTTCTACATGAAGCAATGGGCAGAGTAAGTAGCCTTAGGATTGGCTAGTTTGGGTAATTTCAACAGGCTCTGGGTGTAGGAGCTATCTGTCAGTGTTTGGTCCCTGGCCCTAGGGTGAATTAGAGTAGGGGATAGTGGCCTGGTTATGTGAGCTCCATAAAGGAGATGGCTAGAGACATAGATTTTGCACTGATCGGTGTGCACAGGAAAGACACACTTGCAGGCTAGTCAAGTCCCTTAGTATCTCTAGAAATTGGCTAGCCCCAGGGGGGTGGGGTGGGTGGGGGTGGCCTTTCCCTGTTCATCAAGAACCCAGGTGTCAGAAGCACGTGCTTCCTACAACCTCCCAGTGCCCCCTCCATGATGTTGCTTCTTCCTTTCTGGCCTCCAGGCAGCTGACATCCACTTTTAACCCTCGGGGGACTCTGCCCTTGATTTAGACACAGGGTCCTCATCCCTGCTTGTTTCTTGTCTGGATTTGCCTCTTTTGGTCTCTAGTCCTCTTGGCACTTCCACTTCACCTTGTATGGGCATGTGGCAAACAAGGAATCTTCTGTAAGCTCCACACATCCACAGGAAACTGGGGCCTGAACTCAGCCCTCTCTCCGCCTAAACACTCATAATTTTTGGTGTTTTGCTATCGTTGGGGCACACTAGAGAACTCCTCATCCCAGGGTCCCAAAGGCAAGATGACATGTGGATCTCTGCTTTGGAGATTTTTCTCAGCTGTATTTTGGCAGAAGAGATATTTGAATATGGTTTCCAGCCTTTCTTCCTCTCCTCCTGCCCTTTATTTCCCGCTCCATCCTTCCCGCTCCATCCTCTACACACAAGGAGAGCTTTTGTCCTGCCTGTTTTAGGGAAACTTAATTTACATGACATCTTTATTTCTCCCTACTCTATAGCTTATAAAAGAAACTCTGATGGAGTCACCCAAGCCTGGCTTTTTATTATTAGGGCTTGAGAAGAGCAAGAGCTAAACTCTGCTAATGATTAACAGCACAGTGGTTTGGCAATATTAAAATATTATTCTTGCTCTAATCTCCCCCTAGTAAATGTGACATTCCCACATGAGAAATTCGGCTGATGTGTACACCTCGCTTCAGAAGGATATCTTCTTAACCTCTATTACTCTCATCTCATCAAGCTCATCTAGTTGAATTTGACACTGTTCAAATTCTCACCTTTCTTGAATAATAGTTGTTACCCCTTCCCCAGGATGCTCACCTCCTTCTAGTCCTACGTAGCTCAATCCTAATCCCTCCTGGTTACCTCCTTGGCCATTAGAAAGCTTTAACCAAAACTATAAGCACAGTTTCCCTTAAAATGGCATAATACGTGGATAAGCCCTGCAACCCCAGGGATGGAGGAAGTCAGCAGCTGCTTCTGATATAAGACAGCAGGATGATCCAGCCCAAAGCTCCCACCATGCCCCCCAACCTCACCCAAGTCATTGTACAATCTCTGGCCCTAAGACACCTGATTCAAGGACAGAGGACTAGTTGAGCACAGGAAGCATTTTTGACTCCTGTGAATTTTCCACAGGTGGTAACTCCATACAGTTCACCGTGGGTTCTCTTTCTGGCTGAGCTACATTCTCCTCCTCTAAATCTCTAAGCGTGCCCAGGCCACCGAGCTGCTGCTACTGAAATTGGAGTTCCACTATAAAAAGACTCCTTTAAAAGTCCAGAGTCCAAGCTAGGGGACTAAAAAAAATGCTTTTCCAAGCCCCGACCTCTCTTCCATCTACTGGTTACCCTATATTTGTTTCTGCATTTGGCTGCTCTCAGAGAATCTTGACTCTCAACTCAAAATGACATGATTTCTGAATTTGGGTCCATTTTAGGTGCGTATATATTTCTATGTCTACATGTCATGATTTTAAGACTTGCATGTTAATATATAGATATAAGATAGCACACTGTTTTCTGAAATTTAATTTAAAAAATATTTTGATGTTGATATACGTAACAACATCTAGTGAAACTGCAGAACATCAAAGCTAAAGAAAAAAAATCAATAGATCTCAGAGAAGACTAAATCCATCTGAAGGAACAACTAGCTTGAACCTTGGAATCTTTACACATTTGGCTGTCATTCCAATGTTAAAGTGAAATGCAGATATAGAAAGATGAAGAGAATTTACCATCCATTGCACTTACTGAAATAGCTAGTAAAGGATGTAACTTAATAATACAAGAAAATGAATCTGATAGAATGATTGGGGTGCAAGTAACAATGAAAAGAACAGAAAATTGGGCAGCCTGGGTGGCTCAGTGGTTTAGCGCCGCCTTCAGTCTGGGGTGTGATCCTGGAGACCCAGGATCGAGTCCCACGTTGGGCTCCCTGCATGGAGCCTGCTCCTCCCTCTGCCTGTGTCTCTGCCTCTCTCTCTCTCTCTCTCTCTCTGTGTCTCTCATGAATAAATAAAATCTTAAAAAAAAAAAAAGAACAGAAAATTTTTGAATATGTTAGCAAAAGTAATACAATTTTGGATGTTTTAAAAAATATAAAACTAAACAATAAATTAGTCAATGAATAGTTTGAGCAAATTTGCCAATGAATTATTGGCTTCCATATGCATTTTTTAAACCAATTTGGTTTTGACTTAATTCTGTTACAGTGTTTTTAGTTATACAGAAATACTACATTTTTGCAGAGTAAATCATTCAATTTTCTCCTTTATAGTTCCTTCTTTCTCAATTGTTGTTATCTTGTTTAAAAGGTCTCATTTATATTCCAAGGTTATAAAATATTTACATAAATTTTCAAAATTTATATCATTTCTCCTATTTACAAAAGTTAAGAAGCAAGTAAACATATCAATGTAGGAAATAAGAGTATTTAGATACTGAAATAGAGAACAGGGGACATGTTAGAAAACTCATAATTTTAAGGAATATGAGGCTAAAAGGAGAAGAGATGTCACAAGACCTTGATGCTCCTAATAAAGACTTTAAATTTACCTTGAGAGTTGATTGCAAAGGCATCAATTAATTCTTCTAGTGTGCTGAGAGGGCGCTTTTCCTCCAGAGTGGGACCAATCTCATCAGCAGTCCTACTGTTCTGGTGTTTTTAATTAGAACTTGGGAACATCAAATATAACAAGACATTGTTTTTTTTTTTTTTTTTTTTCCCAGATATTTTAGATTGAATTTTTAAGTGTGACAAGGCAGTTTAAATGTGTAATGGAATTATTGGGTTAGAAAAACCTCCAATTTGAGACAGTTGATTGAAGCAAAAGGTTAATTTTATTAGTCTTATGTAGCTGAACAACAACAAAACACCCCAAAATCAAGAAATTCAAACCAAAAATGTTCTTTTTATCTTCAGACCTATATTACACCTTTCTGAGTGTGGATTATATACACAAAAGCACATTTATATATTTATATATATATATATGGAACTACAGTAAATTAAAGTATGAGAATATAGGAGAGAATATTTCCCAGATTCTCATGTGTTGTCTCCTGATGTATTGTGTTTACGCTGTGGTATGGAAAAAACACAGCCTTTGAAGCCAGATGGTCCTAGATTAGGGTTGCCAGATTTAGCACATAAAAATGCAGGATGCCTAGTTATGTCTGAATTTCAAATAATGGATAATTTTTCAAATCCAATTCAATGGGTAATGGGTTGGATCTCAGCACCACCTTTCCTGCTCTGTGACTTTGAGAAATTACCCAATCTCTCAAAATTCACTCTTCACATTTGCAGACTGGGAAGAAGAATAGCCATTTTTTGGTTGTTGTTAGTCTTGACATATATGCTAAAGATCTGAACAATACCTAAAATGTGATAGGAGATTAAGAAATGTCAGAATCTGAAAAAAAAAAAAAAAAAAAGAAATGTCAGAATCTGTCCCCTTTACCAAGATTCTTTTCAGCCATGTGGAAATAGCTGCAGTTACAAATTTACAATCTTTTATGTCAAGAAACACATAACTCATTAATGAATGAACTACTAAATTTGGATGTTGCTAGCCAAGATTTTAAACCATTTAAACTAGTTAACTAATTAATTAATGTTCCTATTGCCCTTTTTATCTTATAACTAGCATTAATAATCTTCTGGTCCTGAGGGGCACCTGGGTGGCTCAGTTTGTTAAGAGACTGACTCTTGGTTTTGGCTCAGGTCATGATCTTTGGGCCATGAGATCCAGCCCTCTGTTGGGCTCTGTACTCAGTGAGGAGTCTGCTTTACTTCCAGCTCTCTCTCTCCTTCTGTCCCTCCTTCTGCTTCTGCACTATCTCTCAAATAAATAAATAAGTCTTAAAAAAAATAGTCTTCTGGTCCTGAGAGCTGAGAAGATATGTAGGCTTGATAAGAACATTTCGATATCAAATTTAAAATGTCCAGAAGAGAATTTTTGATTTCCTCATCCCCAACTAATTATCTTCTAGATTTTCTAATTTGTTTTTTTTTTTTTAATTTTATTTATTTATTTATTTGAGACACACAGAGAGAGAGATAGAGAGAGGCAGAGACACAGGGAGAGGGAGAAGCAGGCTCCATGCAGGGAGCCTGACGTGGGACTCGATCCCAGGTCTCCAGGATCACACCCTGGGCTGCATGTGGCGCTAAACCACTGTGCTACCGGGGCTGCCCTAGATTTTCTAATTTGAACAAAAGGTGCAATCAGTTATCTGGTGCTCAAGCTGAAATGTAGGAGGCATTGGGTTTTTCTATAGAGGTGTAAGGAACATTAAAAACAAACAAACAAAAAATAGGGGCAGCCTGAGTGGCTCAACGGTTTGGAGCCACCTTTGGTGTGATCCTGAAGACCTGGGATGGAGTCCCATATCCGACTCCCTGTGTGGAGCCTCTTCTCCCTCTGTCTGTGTCTCTGCTTCTCCCTGTCTCTGTGTCTCTCATGAGTAAATAAATAAAATATTAAAAGAACAAGATAATTTTGAAAAAGAACAGAACACACCAT
Source organism: Canis aureus (assembly GCF_053574225.1). Lineage (NCBI taxonomy): Eukaryota > Metazoa > Chordata > Mammalia > Carnivora > Canidae > Canis > Canis aureus. The sequence goes on along the minus strand of NC_135632.1, from coordinate 5,458,974 downwards.
CTATCTAAATATTGGTTCCTAATAGCATTCCTTAATAAAAATAATCAGAGTTCCTTGGATAAATGGTTAGTTCTTGAACCAGGGCAGGGTACATACTAGATGAGCCTGGAGCATCTTTTAGGGCCAAAATGTAAAAAGTGAAAAAAAAAAAAAAAAGACTACAAAAATAAAAACAATAAAATAAAGGAAAACCATTCTGCACCAATGGGTATTTGTCAGAGTAACATAGTAGCCAATAGAAAGGGCTCCCAATAGCCAAAGCTAGAAAATTGAGCAACAAGGTAAATAGTGTGGTATTGGAATATAATCTAAAGTATAAAATAAATATTTATAAGTTCATCCTAATATAAATAAATAATTGAATAAAATGAATAATGAAAGATAACAAAGTTCTCCTGCAGAACAATTCCAAATAATTTATGTAGATACTCTGCCCTCAAGGAAGTAGAATAACTCCCCACTCCTTAACCATGGGCTACATATAGTGACTTCCTTCCAGAGAGTATAGTATGACATGGGGAGAAAGAATAATTTTATGGTAGTGGGACCTAACAAAAATTACTTCAACAACGTGACCAAGGGTCACTATCAATGGTGATTAATTATGTTGGTATGATATACACTTGATCTAATGTGATGGACTTTATCAGTGTGTGTATCACTTTATCTCTGTGGTCTTCCTTCCACATACCCATAACTCCAGTGTAATCATGAGAAAATAAAAACACAAACAAGTTCCAACAGAGGAACATCCTACAGAAAATTGTAATTAATACTCCTTGAAATTGTTAAGGTCATTAAAACCAAAAAGTCTAAGAAACTGTTATAATCAAGTGGTATATAAGGGAATATAGCAAGTAAATGTAATGTGGCATCTTGGAACAGAAAAAAAAAACATTATTAAAGAAACATTAAGGACTATTAGGTAGAGAATAAAGGATAGACTTTAGTTATTAACTGTATCAATATTGATTCATTAATTGAGTCACATGTACTATACAAACATAGTGTTAATAATAGAGAAAACTAGGTGCAGAGTATATGGGAACTCTCTGTGCTACCTTTGTCAGTTTTTCTGTAATCCAAAACTAGTACACAATAAAATCTATTTAAAAATAAGAATTAGAACAAAGTTGAAGACTTACACTGCTTGATTTCATGGTTTATTGTATAACTTCAATAAACAAGGCTGCATACATTTAATGTAAGAATAGACATGGTAATCAATGGAGCAGGGTATGGAGTCTATAAATAGACTCACACAAATATGACCAATTCATTTTTTTTTTAAATATGCCAATGTAACAGGGAAAAGATAGTCTTTTCCAAAATGGTGCCAGAATGACTAGATATCCATGTCAGGCAAAAATAATCTCAGTCATTACTTCATACCATACACAGAATTAACTAGAAATAGATCATGGATCTAAATAAAAGCTAATACTGTAAGACTTCTAAAGAGAAAACATAGAACATGTTTGAAACCTTGAAGTAAGCAAAATGTTTAGGGCAAAAACACAAGCTGTATAAGAGAGAACAATATTAGTTGTACTTTTCCAAAATTAAAAAACTTCAAAAAACATCATTAGAACATGAAAAGGCAAGACATGGATGGGGAGATAATATTTACCATATATGTATTTATATCTGACAACTTATAATAGGAAGGCAAAAAGAAAATAGTTTTTAAATGGGAAAAAGTGAACACTTTTAAAAGATGGTATATGAACAAATGGCCAATAAAGACATGAAAAATATCTAACATTATTAGTTGCCCCAAAAATGCAAGCTGCACACACACTAGGATGGCTACAGTTGGAAAAGACCGGTAGAACTAAAGGTTGACAAGGCAATGTTGAGCAAGTGGCATTCCCAGACATTCTTGAGTGGGGATATCAAATGGTACAACCACTTTGGAAAACTCTTTCCCAGTTGCTCATGAAATGAAACATAGAACCTAGCGGTTCTATTCCTAGGATATTGATTCAAAGGAAATTTCTATTTTTTTTTTTAATAAAAGGACTTGTACACAAATTTTCCTGGAATCTTTATTTGAAATAGCCAAACACTGGAAAAAGCCAAAATGCCCATCAGCTAGTAGATGGATTGCAAACTGTGTTCTCTGACTATAATGGAATAGTATCCTGCACTGAAAAATAGTAATCTAAAATGAAAGGGAATATTCTGCAATGGAAAGATAAATCTCATCCACGTAACAATATCGTGGAAACTTAAAAATGTTCAAGTGAAGAAGCTAGACACAAAGACTACATACTTGTCTGATTCCATTTAAATAAAACCCTAGAACAGACAAAACAAAATGATAGTGACAGAAAGCAGATTAATGGTTGCCTGGAGCTAGGAGAACCAGATATCAGATATGGAATTAGGAGGAAATTAAAAGGTTAGAGTGGAAACTCTTCGGTGGTGGAAATGTTCTGTATCTTGGTTGTGGGGATACTTACATAATTATATATGGTTATCAAAAATCATTAAACTGTACATTTACAGGCAGTGTATTATTTTATGTGTAAATTATCCCTCAAAAAGTTGATTTAGAAAAAAAAAAAAAAACATGTACAGCATGTAGTTAAGTATGCCATTGTGAATCCGAATCACAGCTCTTTTGCCAAAGACTGTGTGACTTTGGTCCTGTCTCTTACCATCTTCACACCTCGGTATCTCTAGATGGGACTAGCACATGTACTTGTCTCATTGTATTGTTACGAGGGGTTAAATGAGTAAATAAATGTATGTGAAGTGACTGGAAGCTGCCTGGTGGGTCGTAAGCTCTTAACTAAGGAATAGCTGCCCTTTTTACTCTATATTTTCTCAATCTCCTCATTCAATAATGATGGTGATAAATCCTATCATTTTTACTTCCAGAGTACACACCACCTTTCTTCTTTTTTCACTCCTAGTGCGAATAGCCTTTATCTCTTTATGTTAACATTGGTCTCCTTTTCTTCTGAGTGGTTTTTGAAAACATGAATGAGCTCACATTACATTCTTGCTAAACTCCTTCAGTGGTTTTCCTTGGCACCTCAAGTGAAGTTCCAAACATCTTGACACTGGCGAGGCTCTTCCCGAGAGCCTGTCCGTGTACCTTCCATCTCCTTCCTGTTCATTCAGCTCCAGCCATCTACTGGATGCTTGTCTTTTTCTATTCTTGGATCTCACTAAATTCCTTCAGGCCTCTGCCTGGAATGAATGCTCTTCAAGCAGATCTCTGAATGGCCAGCTCTGGTTTTATTCAGTCCTCAGATTGAAATGCCACCTCTTCAGGGCATATTTTCCAGACAACACAAATTTAAAGGAGTCGCTCATGTGCATTCACCATCTGCCATATTACCTTTATGCATATTGTTTATTTTGAAACAATCACAAACAGAGAAGAGGTGGATGTATGATACAATGAAATTTTTCCCTGAGCCCCTAGAGAGAGTAATATGCTGACATCATGCCCTCTGGTCACTCTCTACTCTTTTCCTGGGTGTTTCCTACAAACATGGATGTTCTCCTGTAGGGCCATAGGGTCACCAACAAAGTCAGAAAACTAACACAAATACACTACCGCCATCTCCTTGTTCGGCTTTATTCACATTGTCCCAATAATATCTTTTATAACGAAAGGCTCCACTTCAAAATTACGTCGCATTTGGTGGTTCTTAGTTGCTTCAAATTAGAAGAGCCCCCCCCCCCCCCGCAACCCAGTCTCTTTCCTTGACTTTCCACATTGCACACCAGTTATCTTGCAGAAGGCCCCTCAATTTGGATTTGTCTGATATTTCCCTATGATTCAATTCAGTTCACTAACACAAATATCTCGGAAATGATACCCTGCGCCTCTCCCTGCTTCCTCCTGGGTGGCACACAGGTTTGACGTGATGTGCCACTTTGATCGCTTGAATAAGGCGGTGTCTGCTAGGCTTCTCCACTTTATAAAATTACTCACTTCCCTTTGTAATTTGTAAGCATTTTGGGAAGAGGTACTTTGTAGGTATCACTTCCTTGTCAGACTTCGTTTTCTCCCCCATTCATTTACATCTATGTGAACTGACAGCTCCCTGTTTTGTTCAGTATGTTTCAACCCATTGCTGTCATCATCTATTCAGATACTCACACCATCCCAAATTTGGCTAGTGGGGGCCTCTCCAGGTTGACTTTTTGCTTTTGACATCTTTCAATCATTGTTTCAGTGCTTCCTTGTTTTCTGGCAAGAAAAGATGTGTGCTCACTTGTACTTTCTCTGCCTTAGCCCTGGACTCAGACTTTTTTTTCAAGAAGCCCTGTTTCCTTTTAGTGAAAAACAGTATTTTTGGGCTCTCGATATCCTCATTGCTAGTGGAATTTGGTGCTTGATCCCTCTCAGGAAAGAAATACATGGAATATATATATTTTATATCAATACAATATATATAATTATATATGTATATAATGTGCATTATTTACATGATAAATATCTGTTATATATTATAAATATATATTTCTTTTTTTAAGATTTTATTTATTTATTCATGAGAGACAGAGAGAGAGAGAGAGAGGCAGAAACACAGACAGAGAGAGAAACAGGCTCCATGCAGGGAGCCTGATGTGGGATTCGATCCTGGGTCTCCAGGATCACACCGTGGGCCAAAGGCAGGCTCTAAACCGCTGAGCCACTCAAGGATCCCCAATATATATATATTTCTACATATATGTTTATTTCTATATTTTTCTGCACATATACTAAAAGTTGTAATTTTTCTGATCCAATCTAACTGGATTTATTCTAGTTTTCCCATTTTCTGAGTTTATAACTCCCTTTTCAACAGCTAGAAATCTGACTGCCATTATTTTTAGTGTGTTTTCTCATATGACAAGTCCCCGTACATAGTCAATCTCCAGTTTCCTCCTTCCTGGCCCACTGCTGCCGATGTTCTCACTTCACTCAGGCTCTAATAATGTGCACCCGGGGGCTACACCACCCTCCCCACCCCTGCCGCCTCCTCACTCTGCCCCATCTAAGAGCTGTAGGATTGACATATCTGGGAAGGGAAGGGGAGAAAGAAGTAAAGGAAGAGGAGGCCTGGTTCATAATCTTTATGGAAGGTAGCACAATATAATTAACCCTTTGTCGTATGTATTTCCCAACTAGAACATCAACTCTGCAAAAACAGGCAACTTTTTTTGTCTGGTTACTAAAAAATTTGAATTCTTGGGAGGTAAGCAGTGGATATTTGTTTCTTCTGCAGGGTTGAAAGAAACCATGACACTTACTTTTCTTTCAATTAGTAAGACTTGAGTCTCTGTAACAATGCAGATAGCAATAAGTTTAATTGCTTATTTCATATTCAAACAGCTTATTTGAGACTTGTAGAGGCATAGTTTTAAATTCTCACACTGTAATTATGTCAACTTTGGAGTTACTGCCACCAGGGTAAAAAATACTTCTCTGTGTTTAGTGATAATAACTTATTATCTAAACTTTTTCAACGAGATTTTATTTATTTGACAGAGGGAGAGAGTGTGCACGCACAAGGAAAGGGAGCAGCAAGCAGAGGGAGAAGGAAAAGCAGGCTCCCTGTGGAGCAGGGAGTCAGGTGTGGGGCTCCATCCCAGGACCCTGAGCCAAAGACAGATGCTTAACCAACTGAACCACCCAAGCATCCCTATTTAAACTTTTAAGAGTAATGTACCCATAACCATGACGCTTCCCCCAAAATATTTTTGGGTGTATAGGTTTATAAGTCAGCCACTGTAATGTTCAGAAGTTGATTCAATTGAAGATTGCACTTAAGTTACGTAGTTTACGTATTTTCCTTCCTCTATGTGATATAGACATTGCCATTTTGATGGGATTGTAGCAAAGAAAACTGATTTAAATATAAATTATCTTCTACCTGTCAAGGAGATAAATAATTCATTATATGAAGAGGTTGGTTTATTTATCTTCCTGTTTCCTGGTACAATATCTTCCAGAGGGACATACTTTTGATTTGGAGACGATCTGCATGCTACAGCATGTGCTATGTGATACGTTAGTTGCTAAGGTAACTGTATTTTCCTGAAAATACCAAACTAAACAGGAGCCTGAATCATCAGTGTGCAATTTGCAGCTATTACATTCATTGAAATTTTCCTTAGCATTCAAATAAACACATAATGCTTAGATCACTGTGGGCCCTTTCTCTGACCTCTTCTACTCTGGCTTTGACATTTAGAATCATAATCACAGAGCAGTCAATTACACATAGAGGTCAAAATATTTTCTGAATTAGAACTGACATAAATTCTCAAGTTCCACTAGTTAGGGAATATGTGATTTCCATTGGACATATCTTTCAATCTCTGTGCATACGAATTTGCTAAGCAAAATTGCAGAAGAAATTAGATTGCAGGGCATCTAAGAGGTGAAACTTCCTCTCAGAGCCTTAACCTGTTTCTGTAAACAAACTGGAACTTCAAAACAAACTTTTTAAACAATCTTACTAAAATAGTAGCTCTGTGATTGATAGCTACGCGTAGGTATTAAGTCATTTGAAAGTAATGCATCTGAAAGCCTTTATTTTTTTCCTGTAATTGCTCTGAAAGTTTTTATTTTTTCCTATAGCTCATATATTTCCTTAGACTCTTCATTCTACCCATTAGCAAGTTTGTTTTAATACGTCTTTTATTCAATGAAGCAATTTAATAAGATACATAGAATTTAACAAGTTTGGTGACAGTATTCATGAAATTGATAAAAAAGACACATTGTTGACTGGTTTCTATCATATAATTCATACCTTAAAATGCTTAATATCTCTCTTATAGCTTTCTTTGTTTCCCTGTGCAGTTTTTATGAGGAATTTCAACTGCACTTTGAAACCATAGAAATACATATTTTTTAATAGATTCAAGTGTAAGAGAGAACAAAATGACCTTTTTTTTTTTTTTTTTTTTTTTCTAAAAAACCAAATTTTTTTTCGGGAACAAGAGCCACCTGAATCAGAGATTTCCACTGTCTCTAGAGTCATGTGGTCAGAATTCAAATGCAGCTCAGCCGTCTGTCTACAGTTGGAGCTGGGCTAGCCAGTGAAAGTATTCATTTCCTCATTAGTACTTTGGGGATCATAATAATGTCTACTTAGGATTGTTGGGGGATTCAATCAGATGCTCTCTATAAGGAAATTAACAGGATGCTTGACACAAAATAAGTGCCTAGTAAGTGTTACCTGCTATCATTTCTATTATCATTCTGAAGTGCATTAGAATGAGAAATCCATTAATTTTTTTTTTCCATATGTTGGGTATAATGTTTGAGCCTGGGGCACTGCAGATTTCATCAAGTGGTATTTTTAGCTTCTGATACATGATAAACTTTATCTCAGAGCACCTGATGAGGCATCTTTTGGTGAAAGGTCAAAACCAGTTTCAAAAGGAAATAAGGGTTTCAACCCAGTTCATGTTTGAGAGTAAAGAGTGGCCCCTCCTTTAACCGACAAAGCTTTCTAGTTTAAATTCGTTTGTTAAATACTCCCAAGTCTTTGTCAAAATGGAATATTTGAACATAGGTTGACATTTACTTGATGACTCACACTGCTCCTTATGAACTTCAAGCAAAGCGTTGCAATCCAGCATTGCCCTTAGGGATTTCTGAAATACATGGGCAAGTCTGCCCTGGGCAACGGTGATTTTCTATTTGGTGTTTTTTGGAGTCCTTCCTCATTGTCAGATGTCATTTCTTTGTCTTTAGCAGTTCTGACCCTATCTCATCTGCAACAGAGTAATATGGAAAGAGACCATGTTGCCAAATGAAGCAAAATGTCCAAGCAAGTAGAACATGTGATAAACTTACAAACAGTAATAAACCAGTTGAACCCAGGATAGCTGCTCTGTTACCTGTAGGGATTCTGTGCCAGAAGGTTAGAGTTTGGAATAATTCTATCAACCACCTAAATGAGACAGTTGACAATTAAATGTAGAGAGGTCTTGGGTGACTTGAATATATAGATGGGATATTTGATTAATGTGTCGTTTCGTGGGGAGGCTGCAAATGCTTGTCGATTCTGCTCTCAATCGCTTGGAATGAAAGTGAGTCATGTATGTTGCATAATCAGTTTCTCTTGTGAGCCACACCAGTTCCTCAGAAATGGTTTCACCTGCTTCCTTTAGATATTAATCTAATTATTATTTTAATTACGTTTATAGTTTCTGCACTTTGACTTAGACTGCGTAGTATGATGCAAAAACTAGCTCATTGGAAGCCCCTTTTAAATTTTCTGTTGATAGGAGATGCCTGGGTCGCTCAGTGGTTGAGCGTCTGCCTTTGGCTTAGGGCCTGATCCCAGGACCCTGGGATCGAGTCCTGCATCAGGCTCCCCGCAATGAGCCTGCTTCTCCCTCTGCCTGTGTCTCTGTCTCCCTTTCTGCGTCGTCTCTCATAAATAAATAAATATAATCTTAAAAAAAAAAATTTTCTCCAATAAATAAATAAATAAATAAATAAATTTTCTCTTGATAAAGGAACTTCTCTTATGGTTTTATCGATTAGATTCTTTGTCAGTTGAAAACATTACCTGTAGAAGGTTTGTTGTATTTCAGCTCAGGAACTCCTTTTTGTTTCAGATGTATAATTTTACATTGAGTCTCCTATTTTCATCCTTTTGGAAATGAAAATTTGAAGATGTACTCTCTCTGACTTATATATCACTCAAATACATTGACTACTTATTTTATCACATCTGTTATTTTTGATACCCAAGATGTTGTTTAGTTGATTCAATATTTCTATTTATTTCAATGTCCTCAGAGGCTAATTAGTTAATTAATGAAACAAGCATCCATTATGGTCTTCTTGTTAATCATTTTTATATCATTAGTAGCCAGTAAAACGCCTGGAATACATTAGATGTTCTATACATGTTCATCAGTAAATAAATAAATGAATGGTTGTTGATACCAGGCCTAATGTTAACTTGGTTGTGACATCATGAAGAACTTGATGGAGAAGTTTTGTTGCCGTTTTTGTGGTACTATTTTTTGGCTAATCCATCAGTTTATTCACTTGTCTTTTTGTAATTGGTTGAAGTTTTACAGGATATGATTATGTCATTAGGGAGGAATACAGAAAGGCCCTAGATCCATCTGGCTCCCCCATTGTATGTCTAGTACCTCCCTTGGTATCAGTTACATGATAGATGCTCAATAAGTATTTCTCGATTTACTAGATGGATTGATTCAGAATTTCTTATAATGCAATGATGAATGAACAAGTAGAATTTTAATTCATGTGCTTCTGATGAGAGCTACTGGTAACATTTACCAGACTGCTTATGTCCCATTGCAAGCTCATTATCTTTGTGAATTCTATGTGGGAAGACAAAGATCAACTATAATTTTTAAAAAAAATTTTATTTATTTATTCATGAGGGACACACAGAGAGAGAGGCACAGACATAGGCAGAGGGAGAAGCAGGCTTCCCACAGGGAGCCTGGTGTAGGACTTGATCCCAGGACCCCAGGATCATGACCCAAGCAGAAGGCAGGCACTCAACCACTGAGCCACCCAGGCACCCCAAAGATCAACTATAATTGTCTTCAGTACTGCAAGGTAACTATGAAATATTCCTTAGCTATCTCAGGCTACTTCAAGTGTATGGAAGGAGAGTATGTCCTCACCTACAGACCCAGTCATTAAGACATTAAGACAGTCTCAATCTTAGAACACACTCCCTGTCCAAAAGTCTAGTCATTTCTACTAGTGTTTCATGTATTTAAGATATACCATGTAAGAATATCATTTTTGATGACCATATTCTTCAATCAAGTATGAAAACTATTTTCTTAAAGACCATCACTCAGGTGTTATTCATGAGATGTCAATCTTACAGCTTACACATCTGATGCAAATTTACGTACTTTCAAGTTACAGAAGTCCTCAGTGTCTTTCTTACTTACTTATTCAAAAAATGACTGGTAAAGTATGTAGATGTGTGAAATAATAGATTTCAAAACAAATCATCCCCTTGTTGTTCGCTACTTTTCGTCCCAACTAAAAATTTTAAGACTAACATCTGGTTCCAGTCTAACAGGTCCAGGGTTTCTTCCTCACAACCATGTTGCTTAAAACTTTTTTGTTAGATGATTACTAGGAATGATGGAGAGAAAATTTGTACAAATAATATATCCATAGGGTATATGAGGGTAGGACAAAGTACTAACAATAATATATATTATAGGGGTGCCTAGATGGCTCAGTCTGTTAAGTGTCTGCCTTTGGCTCAGGTCATGATCCCAGGGTCCTGGGGTTGAACCCTGTGTCAGGCTTCCTGCTCAGCAGGGGCCCTGCTTCTCCCTCTGCCCCTCCCCCCACTCATGCTCACGCTCTCTCTCTTTCTCTCAAATAAATGAATAAATAAAACCTTTGAAAAGATAATGCAGATTACAGGAGCTGGGAGACAGTGAAAAAGGCATGGAGAGAGACTTTTCTGAACAAATATATACTGAGTGCTTACACTGTGTAGGCACAGGTACTTGTGGTGCAGGCTGAAAAGTGGATCCCACACCCTAATCCCTGGAACCTATGAACAGTACATTATATGTCAAAAAAAAGGGGGGGGTCTGTAGATGGGACTAAATTAAGGATCCTAAAATGTGGAGTTGATCCTGGATTATCTTGGTGGGCCCAATGTAATCACAAGTGTCCTTATAAGAAAGAGACAAAGGGAGATTTGATAGAGAAGCAGTGTGTGAAGACAGAGCAGAGGGAGGGATCCCTGGGTGGCGCAGTGGTTTGGCGCCTGCCTTTGGCCCAGGGCGCGATCCTGGAGACCCGGGATCGAATCCCACGTCGGGCTGCCGGTGCATGGAGCCTGCTTCTCCCTCTGCCTATGTCTCTGCCTCTCTCTCTCTCTCTCTGTGACTATCATAAATAAATAAAAATTTAAAAAAAAATTAAAAAAAAAAAGACAGAGCAGAGGGAAATTCGAAGATGGTGGCCTTGGAGACTGGACTGCTGCAGACACAAGCCAAGGGATGTCAGCAGCCTTTTCTTGAAGACTGAAGAGGCAAGAAATAGACACTTCCCTAGAGCTTCCAGAAGGAACGCACCCTGCCAACATCTCGATTTCAGTCCAATGATATGGATTTTAGACTCCAGCCTTCAGAATTTTGAAGTAAAAAAAATGTTCTAAGTCACCAAGTTTGTGGTAATTTGTAACTCAGCCTCAGGAAACTAATACAGTACCTACAGTTGTTTCAATTTAAGAGAAAAAAAGAAGACACAAATCTTAGTCTTCATTTACTAAGTGTATGACTGTAAATGGGAGGGGAGATATCTGTACCTACTAAGCAACTACTACATGCCAGGCATGTGGACAATTTTATTCACATTGTCTTAATCTTCACAACTCCATTGTTTTTGCTGGACCAGCCTCCACATTTTTAGTTCTAATTTTTATACTGGTATAAACTTTAACTTATAGCCAATATTTTTTGGACTTTTCCATGCAGTGGTTTGAAATTAAATGCAAAGTTTAGTGTGAATACTGTGAAATTGACTACTGATAGCATTTACCACTAGGGTACATGTTGTCCAATCTTTTGTTCTTATTCAAAGTAGCCATACTTACTGAGTTTCTTGTTATTTTGACCTTTAAGCTAAGATTGTCCTAAAGGTATCATTTACTCTGTCGATAATAAATTTAGGGAAAATCTAAGAGACACATCTTAGCCTTCATAAGAAGAAATTATTTTCATTTGCCATCATGTGACCAACTGCAGTTAATCTGTAAAAGCCCAGGAAAAAGTAGAATTGGTAGGAAACCATCACCCAAAAGAGTAACCCACGAAACCTCGGGGTTTGGAGAGGATGAGGTAAAAAACCAAGCCTGGGGGTACCTAGGTGGCTCAGTGGCTCAGCATCTACATTTGGCCCAGATTGTGATCCCAGAGGTCCTGGGATCAAGTCCCGCTTCGGGCTCCCTGCAGGGAGCCTACTTCTCCCTCTGCTTATGTCTCTGCCTCTCTCTCTCTCTCATGAGTAAATAAATAAAACCTTAAAAAACAACAACAAAAAAAAAAACAAGCATGGTAGGTAACACGTGTTTTCATTAGCTACTTTGGTGTGCTGTTCTGATAGTTCTCCTGAGAACACTAACCCCAGAGGTAGTTGCCATAGACTTCTCACGCCAAGGGACTAACAATGACTGTCCTAAGCGTACACACTGGGCAAAGAAAGATCAGAACTTAATATGATTTTCCAGCTGTCATCAACATGGCACTACAGGCTCACCACCTCCCTGTTCCACCACACACACCTATTCCAATAGCTTTCCTTCTCCCAGTGGTTTTCTCCCATATTTGTCTCTTATGTCTTAGAATCTTTATTTCCTTTGTGCAGTGAGACACACAGAAGAGAGAGTTCTATGGCCATCTCTCCAGGGCAGAGATTAGACATGCATATCATGGGTACCCAGCTGTCTCATTACTGTTAAATCTGTGGGACCCACTGTTATTCTTATTGAGTAGCTAAGATTGATCTAGCTCCATAAGAACCTGCAGGCTTCAGGAGGCATCTGACCACTTGTTTGTCACCTGCGTATACCCTGATATTCCTCCCTCTACTGATTCTGGAAACCTGGAGATAGCATTGGGAGATAGCATTGAATCCTGTGATTTTGTTTTTTTTTTCCCCCCCTCTCCCTTAACATCTGATTTGCTGCATTTTTTGTGCAAATGTCAAATTGGTTAGAGGAAGAGAAACTTTCCTTTAGTCCTACCTTCAAAGCTCAAAAGTTAATCTTAACCAGACTGAAGCACCTGGACAAGGAAATGACACAATATCCAAGTCAAGTCAAACAGACTTCCTTAAGAATGTGAACCTGGGGTAGACTCTCCTAAAGTCTAAATAAAACAAAGCAGGGAAACTGGTTGATTTCAAGAAATAGTCAAATAGTCAAATGGTCTTAGTTCCAGTCTCTATTTTAGCATTTAAAGTTTTAAATTTAACAATTTTATTTTGTTCAAGTTAGGCAAAGTCCATTCATCTTGCTTATCAGCAAAACCCTTAATCAACTCACCTAACTTGCAGATTATTAGGGAAAAAAAATAATGTATGCAAAGCATTGAGCATGGTAACTGGCAGAAGCATTTGATGAAAATAAACTGATATTATTAAGGGTGATGGTGAAGATCAAATCAGAATGATGCATACAGGTGCTTTGTGAAAGTTATAAATGCCAGTTATTATAACTTTGCCATTCTCACCTTGAGAGGGAATACTCAATGATACTTGATCTATTCAAATGATAAATTCTTGTCCCTTGAATTCATGTGGTTTTACTGTTGTACTATTCACTCCATTACATTAGAACTTATTGTACTTGTTCTTTCTCTTTAGGTAAACAGTGGTAATGTGTTCAGATTAATCCAGTTGGAATTAATTAAATTAGCCTATTGGAAAAATAACATATTCTAGGTGCATTTCTGAAGACTCCATCTCAACGTTAAACATTTCCTTAAGAAATTAATAAAATCAGCTGCTGGTTGGTCTCATCTGACCATCTGGGTTTCCACACTAATTGCTGCTGATGAGTTGCTCTTTCTGTTGAATTTTTTAAGTTCAGTTCGAGGTAGCATTTTGTTTTTTTATCATTCATGCTTCAGTTCACACTCACACATTAGAATTCGAGCAGATTCAGAAAAATTAGCCAGGGGGGATCCCTGGGTGGCGCAGCGGTTTGGCGCCTGCCTTTGGCCCAGGGCACGATCCTGGAGACCCAGGATCGAATCCCACATCAGGCTCCCGGTGCATGGAGCCTGCTTCTCCCTCTGCCTATGTCTCTGCCTCTCTCTCTCTCTCTGTGACTATCATAAATAAATAAAAATTAAAAAAAAAAAAAGAAAAAGAAAAATTAGCCAGGGCATAATTCCAGGGGATGTCCAATATACTTTCATTAGAAAATAGGTTTAGACCTTAAAAGTTAACTATTTCTAGATAAACTTAATTAAAAACAGATACAGCCATTAAATAGAAGAAGTAGAATTCCAGGCCTGAGCTCTTGGTGTAATCAGTGGATGGCTACGATCTCTTTCTTGCCTAGATACAGCAGGTGTGGCCCCATTCAGTAGACACATTAGCAAACGTTTTATGAGTGGTTCTGTGCTCTACCATTGATATTGCTGTTCTAGAGAAAATACAAGACATACGAAAGAAGTTAGGAATTCTGGAGTCATAAGACTTAGTTGAAGGTCCAGCTTCACTATCTATTAAACACCATATCTAATATTCTTCAGCTGACAATTAAGGAGGCTAATGTCCTGCCTGCCACTCAGGGAGATGCTGGGATCAAATACGGTCTATGAGAATGCTTGGTAAATATCTAGAGATTATTGGTTATGATCATTTTGAGAGATGGGAATTGAAGAGTTTATACATTAAGAGGGCATTATCAAATGCAAGGCAACATTTTGCCATCGAGTGCGAGATTGGTGGTATGGATACTTCGGGAATCATTCACAACCCGGACTAGAGTTTCATGGAGCCAGTGAAACTTTAACTGATATTTTTCCTGTCTCAGTAAATATCCCCTTGGAATCACATTTCATGTTCTCTCTCTCAAACCCATATCTGATCCATCAGAAATCTTATTGGCTTTATTTTCAAAACACATGTCAAGTCTGTGCATGTTTCCCTCCCTCCGCTGTTAAAATCTTGGTCCCAGTTTCCATCATATCACACCTGGTAATATGCAGGAACTCAACTGGCCCACCTGCATTTGCTTTTGGATCTCAATGAATTATTCTCACAATAGCTAGTGATTCTTATTTTTTAAAAGATATTATTTATTTATTTGCTAGAGAGAGAGAGAGATGGAGAGAGAGCATGAGCAGAAGGAAGGGCAAAGGGAAAGCAGGCTCCCCACTGAGCAGGATACAGGGCTCTCCCCAGGACCCCGGGATCATGACCTGAGCCTAAGGTAGACACTTGACCAACTAAGCCAGCCAGGTGCCCCACTAGTGACTCTTAAAAACACACATCTTTCATAGCACTCTCCTGTTCCCAACTCTCTGATGGCTCCCCACACACTTGAGATAAAGTGAAAATGCTTAGCGAGGGCTGCTGGCTCCCGGCACCTGCCCAGCACCTGTCTCTGCAGCCTCATCCCCCACTCCTCCCGCCTCCGTTCCCAGCTCCTGTGTCCTCCTGAGACTCCAGCTCCTCAAACCGGTCTTCGTGCTGGCTGTCCTTTGTGGCCTGAACCTAGAACTCTACCTCAAGGTGAATATAGAGACACCAATACAAAAAATAATTCTAGGTAAATTGTGAAAGGCTAAACAGTTTGCAAGAGGAAGAACAATGAAGAGTCCAGAAAGCAATATAATACCTTCATCACTTTGGGTAAGAAAAATCTACAAAATAAGACACACACCAGAAATGCTAAGGGGAAAGGTTCCAACCTGGAGCTCATTGAAATGAGGAACTTGGACCGCTCCATAGACACCATGAAGGGAGTGCAAACCATACATCACTGAACTATATACACTTTTGTGCACTCCTCTCTATGTGTTTTATTTTACACACTCTCACATGTATAAGGGCTGTGAACTTAGAAGAGTGGGAGGTGGAGAGAGAAGGGAGAAGGTAGACGGAGAGGGTACAGGACCCACAGGTCTCCTTAAAGCAGAGGGGAGGAGGGCATGCTGGGGGGCCACAGAGGCAGACGTGGATGGGTGCAGAGACTGCGGCGGGGGGCACCCCCGGATCCAGCCCTGTCTCCACAGTGTCTGGAGTTGGGCCAACAGACACATTGCCGGCCGGCCCACCTGTGGCACATTACTTTGAAAGAACTCAAACTCTCTATATTCATTATTCTCTTCAACATGTGCCTCCTTCTGACATATCAGAACGTCTTGATGGCTTTATTAAAAAAAAAAAAAAAGTAAAAGTACATTACAAAACGTTGAGCATCATCACATATGGTGTCAGCTTTTCCCTGCAGGAGTGACCAGAACAAAAGTACATGCTCATGAGCTCTGATTAAAATATGAGATGATAATCCCACAATGCTGTTTTTCCCTGCTGTCTAATTAGTTCGAGTTTTACAATCTTTGGCACACGTTTGGAACAGCTAGTCGTTTAAACGTTAAATGAACAACGAAAACCATCCTTGGCCTTCTCGTAAGCTTGGGCTGAGAAGACCTCAGTGTTTCACACCCATCCGGACTTGGGCTTTACCATAATACCAACATGAATACAAACGTTATACCAAACGTGGTCACCTTTCCCTAAAGTCAAGAATTTCCATTTGTTACTTCTGGAAATAAACTCAGCATAGTTTCTAGGTATCTCGACTGTGCTTTAAAACAAAGGCAACCTGTTGTAAATATTTAGCCAGTAATTATTAAATAGATCAGCCCAGCGTGAGTGTTCCAGCTGGAGGAGAAGAACAGATTTCTTGCTGCTCATGTTACTGTATAAACCATTCTTTAAATAAGGCTGAGAATAATGGCACTGATTATTTCTGCTCCTGGGATTCATTACATTCGCACAACACGTTTGCCAGCTGAAGTCCACGTTAGGTCAGAACTCGAAGAATGTCTGCAGTTACAGTTTTCGGGCCATTTCCAATGCCTGAAGTTTCATTTGTAGACCTGAATAAAGGGGAATAATCCCTTTGCAAAGTAAAAAATAAATTATAGATACAGCGGCTTGGTGACTCGATAAGTGGAGTAGGTCTACTTCATTTGCCAGGGAGAGGGCTCCCTTGCAAAAATGATAAATTTTCCTTGCCTTGATTCCTGATCACAATCTTGATTTCTCTGTGTTCAAATATCAATATTCAAGTGCAAACATGAATACTGTTCTCTAAATAACTTTATCTCTGCAAAGTACTTTTTAATGTCATCATTATATCTGTTTCCTAAAAATAGTTATTAGAAGTCTAATGCTAAAGATAATTTATCTATCTGCCCATAGGAGTACCTACCTCGGAAACTCTTTAAAATATAAAGACCATAAAATAATGAGGTTAGGGGGTACAATTTATTGTTATTATTACACTTCTCATATGAATTACACTTCTCATATAAATTCATATTAATTAATATCAATTAATTATTAATTAATTATTAATTAATTATATAATTAATTATATATTAATATAATTCATATTAATTAATTAATTAATTTTATTTCTTAAAACTCACCAAATACAGTAGTTACTACATTTATTGACTTTTTTCTTGCTGTTGATGTTTTTAATAATTAAACTGTCCTTGTTCCATTCTGCTTTCCCAGAACTTTCCTCATTATCCAAACTTAAGAAATTACATTTGAATTTAGACTGTGCCCCTCAAGAAGCATCCCCTCTTTCCTCTCCTATGACATATGACCACCCCAAGAGATAGGAGTCAAATCTTCTAAACACTTGATCGTATTGTAAACATGTTTCCAGTTGACAGTTATTTTGTTTATTAAACTATGAATTTAAAACAGATGCAGTGGGATGCCTGGGTGGCTCAGTGGTTGAGCCTCTGTCTTCAGCTCAGGGCGTGATCCCAGAGTCCTAGGATCGAGTCCCGCATGGGGGTCCCCACATGGAGACTGCTTCTCCCTCTGCCTCTCTCTCTCTGTGTCTCTCATAAATAAATAAATAAATAAATAAATAAATAAATAAATAAATAAATATATAAAATCTTTAAAAATAAATAAAATGACCCTCTGCCTCATAAAATTCACCTCGTAACAAAAAAGAAGGAGAAACTCAATATCCACTTCCACAGCACAGTATAACCTGCTATTCATCTAACCCGGTTGCGTTGTCCAGCACTCTGAAAAAAAGAGAACGTGTAAGTGGCTGAATAGAACTCACCACTCCAGCATAGAAATAACTCAAAAAGACAGAAGTAAAAACCAAAGTGCATATGATGCATCTCAGTGTTCAAAACACTTCTGCGGCCATTACATTTTTAACATGCAGCACATGGCCGTGTTCTTACATGACTGGCATCACATGCAGACAAGGCTCGCCTGCGAATAGTCCTCTTGGCAGTAGGAAGAATACAGTAAGAAAAGGGGATGGGATATGCTGAAAGTGTTGAAAGGGTGACGTAGCCATACCACTCCCCAGAGGATTTCACTGAAGAGATTGAGTTGGTTTGGGGAGCCACGAAGGTGAGCCAGTGTATCAAAGCCTCTCTTCTTGCCTTGGCTGAGTATGAACACAGACTTCAGGGCTCCTCTGACCCATGAGGGATCTTAGTTTCTGTTGGGAAGACAAGACCCATAAGAGCAGCAGAGAGCTGCCAAACTGAAGCCTTTCTCCCTAGTACCTGTGTGACTTCACTTGTCAAATGTGGAAATTAAAAAGGAGCAAAGGAGGCCTTGCCTTGTGCATACCCTTGCCTTTCAGTGCTTTATATTTGCCTTATCCAACTTTTCCTCCAGACAGTAAGCTCTTCAACCAATGGGTTGTAAAGTCTCAAAGCTTAGCATAGGGCCAGTTCTAAGTATTTAGTATTCATCTGAATTAATAGTGAATGAGATTTTAAAGAAAAGTGAACATAATATTAAAATAAGTATATTAATATAATTGGATTAAGGGAAAAGGCAATCGGCATTCAAGACATACCCATAAATCCATAAAAACATAGAAAAATGACTATTTTTATACTTTTAATAATTTCGTATAGTCAATATAATAATTACAAAATGTGTTATTCACATACGTTATTATAAAATTCTTTTCTGTCTCTTATATTTATCTTAGTAATATTAAATAATAATTTTCCTATACTTAATAATATAGCAAATATGAAAATACAAAGTAAATATAAAATATAATATTTTGAACTATTTTAGTAAAGGCTTTTTAAACCCCAAATCATAATTTATCCCCCATGAAAAGGAATATGGCAATATTTTTCTAAATTATATGTTCATTACTTTTTAAAAACTAATAATATATCTTACTGCAACATGTAACTAAAATGTAATGTAAATAAAAATGTAAATAAAAAATGTTAGATTTTTTTCCATGCTCAGTCTACAAACCAGTCTTCAGACTTCAAAAGATATTTTATTTGTGTATTCATTTGCTTTCATTTGCTCAGCTCAAGAGCATTATTTATTTTTTATTGAAGTATACCTGACATACAATGTTATATTAGTTTCAGGAATACAACATAGTAATTTGACAATTCTATATATTATGCAATGCTTACCACTGATAAGTGTAGTTACCAACATCCCCCTATTTCATTATCTCCTTACCCTTTACGCTCCTCTCTTCTGGCAACTATCAGTTTGTTCTCTATATTTATGAGTTTGTTTCTATTTTTATTGTTTTTTTTTTTTTTTTTTTAGATTACACATGTAAGTGAAATCATATAGTATCTGTCTTTCTCTATCTGACATTTCACTTAGCATAATGCCTTCTAGGTCCACCCATGTTGTCAAAAATGGCAAAAACCTCATTTTTTTTATGGCTGATTTTACTGTGTGTGTTAGTGTGTGTGTGTGTCTGCATACCACATTTTCTTTATCCATTCATCTATTGATGGACACTTAGGTTGCTTCCATATCTTGGTTATTATCAATAATGTGGCAATAAACATAGAGGTACACATATCTTTTTTTTGAATTAGTGTTTTTGTTTTCTTTAGGTAAATACCCAGTAGTAATTACTGGATCATATGGTATTTTTATTTTTAACTTTTTGAGGAACCTCCCTATTGTTGTTCATAGCAGCTGCACCAATTTACATTCCAACCAGAAGTGTATGAGGGTTACCTGTTTCTCCATATCCTTGATAACACTCTTAATTTCTTGTCTTTTCAATACTAGCTGTTTGATTACTGCGAGAAGATGTCTGTTACGGTTTTGATTTGCATTTCCCTCTAGTTTAGTGATTTTTAGAATCCTTTCATGTGCCTCTTGGCCATCTGTTATGTCTCCTTTGGAGAAATGTCTATTCCAGGCTTCTGCCCATTTTTAATTGGATTAATTGGGGGTTTTTTTGGTGTTGAGTTGTATGAGTTGTATTTTGAATATTAACTCCTTATTGAAATTAGCCTCTCCCATTCGGTATGTTGTCTTTTCATTTTACTGATGGTTCCCTTCACTGTGCAAAAGCTTTTTAGTTTGATGTTGTCCCAGTAATTTATTTTTGCTTTTGTTTCTCCTACCTGAGGAGACACATCCAGAAAAATGTTGTTAGGTCAAATATCTGAGAGATTATGCCTATGTTTTCTTTCAAGAGTTTCATGGTTTGGGGGTCATATATTTAGATGTTTAATCCATTTTGAATTTATTTTTGTGTATGGTGTAATAAAGTGATTCAGTTTTATTCTTTTGCATGTAGCTACCAGTTTATATTACCGAATTAATAGAAAGTACAGTGTTTGGGCTGTTAAAAAAAAAAAGGTTTAACAATAATACCCATAGTTGTGAGGGTGCAATGAAAGATATCCTTAGCATTTTAAATGGTAGAGCCATTTAGGGAGCAACATGATAGTAAGAATCAAGAATAGTTAAAATACTGATTATCAGGTTAATCCCATATCTGGGTATTGAACCTAGGACAATAATATAAGATTTGGAGGGGAAAAAAAAACCTCAAAAATATACTCATTGAGGTTTTGCCTGGGTGGGTTAGTAGATTAAGCAGCCAGCTCTTGATTGCAGCTAAGGGCATGATCTCAGGGTCCTGGGATAAAGCCCCACATTGGGCTCTCTGCTCAGTCGGGAGTCCACTTAGCTATTCTTTCTCTCTCTTCCTCTGCCCACCCCAACACTTACACATATGCTCTCTCTTTCTAAAGTAAATAAATGAATTAATTATATATTTAATAGTATAAATATTCACATATAAATATATATATTTACTATAACACTAGAAGAAAGGGGAATGAAAGCAACTTAAATGTCCATTTATAGGAATACAAGTTACTTATGGTGCATCACAATAGTACAATATTAGGCAACTTTGGAAGATGAGAAATATGAAATACATACAGCGATAGAGAATGTCTGTATGCTATTCTAGTAAGAAAAGCAGAGATTACAGCTGTGACCACATTGAGATGGCAATGATGTAAATACAAAGCTTGCTTAATGCCCAGTCCAGAAGGGTTTGGGCAGAGAGAATAGTTTTATTATTTAAGCTACTACGGCTGTGAGAAAACTCTCTCTTTCATTAGAACTGTGTTCATGTTGCTAGAAAGTTGATTAAAACAGCATGCATACCTTTAAGGAAAAAGGAGGGAAACCTTCCTGTGCTTTCTTCATCATGTGTAACAGTTGTGACAGAAATGACAGTCGCATAGGCATGGGGTAGATGTCAGGAACCTAAGCACCCTCTGTGATCTTGGGCATGCCTCCCTGCACCCCAGTTCACAGATCTGAAAAGTAAGACGGTTTCACAAGGCATCCCCTAAAGAATATCTATAGATAATTTCTCTTCCCAATCAGGTTTGTATGTATTCTCCACAATTCTTCTTTGACAACACCACTGTATTCTTTTGTTTTTGTAGGGAAGTACGGTGTATAGGAAAAAATGTCTGTTATGCCGTCAAATGATTATGAATCTTGAGGATGTCAATCCAGCAAAAACAGCGTCTTAATAGGACTGAATGTTGTCAATAAGAGCTGCAAAATAAGTTAGAGACACGTGTCAATCTGCCAGACAAATGTGCATGTGGCGTATTAATCATAAAACCACTCTGCAAATACGCCAAATCAGGTTAGAGTAGGTAGGTTTAATTGTTCTCATTCTTTTATAAAGCAAAGACATTGATGCCAAGTTAAATTTATTCTGGAACAAGGGCATGAGTGCATCTCAGTTCTATTTAACGTATACCATACCAAGAAAAGACACCTTTCACCACTAAGAACGTTAAGTTTAATTAGGACAAATATTTATTGCTTAAGTTGAATGTCTGGTTCAACCTAAAAATGTTCTCTAATAGCATTATAGCCTAAAAATCTTTTATTTTTAGTTGTAACATTGCAATTTATAGTTAAAATGTTGTTCTCTTTCCTCTGAAATATGTGATAACTGTTATGATTCACTTTTTCATTGTCTGAACATAACGCAAAAATATAGTTGAGAATTCATAAATATGTGTATGTATGTGTATATACCTGACAAGTACCTATATACTTATGTGCATGTTTTACATATACTTGAGATAGGATCATTTTTAAAGGAACTAAAGAGGTTGGGAATGAAATATTTAAAGAGCAGCTTTACCAAACTTCCATTTTCTGTCATATTCATCTAAAGTGAAGTCAAAATTGATCACTATCTTTAGCCAAATAAATTTAGATGAAATATAACCATCCTTTAAAATATGTCTCCTAAGTGAAAGGTGAACAACAAAAAGTCTTTTCATCAATTTTAGGTACAGAATGTGCTAGAGAACAATTCTTGGATTAGCATGATTATAGTCTTTCATTACGAGTCAGAGTTGATTAATGTCTCCTAAAATTCCATGTTAACCTAAACCCTTTGGAAAATCATAATTCTTAAATGGAACCCAAATGAACCTACTCAATGTCCTTTCTGAATAACCCTTATCAAGAAATTTTGACAGCACTATATTTAGATACTACTTTGTAATTCTACATTGAATTACTTGGAAAAAATTGGTCCTTTCTTTTTCTTGAGGAAAGTGTTTAAACTTCTATAATGGTTGTCAATCTTAAAAACATTCTGTTTTCTGATCTTATAGGTGAATTATGATGGTTAATTTAAATTCTTAATTATACATTGTGTATTATAATTTTCTAATGGAAATTTCTAGTAATTTCTATTATTAATCTATTATGATGCATTCATTTTCACCATTTACTAAACACTATATACATCAGCATGTACTATAAATCATTCATTTACAAATGAATTTTTGTTGCTGTGTAATTTATATAGCATATGATTTCTGTATAAGGTGTAATTCTATTACCATAAAATTAACCCTTTTAAAGTATAAATTCAGTGGATTTTGATATATTTATAAGACTGTACAACAATTACCACTATCTAATTCCAGAATATTATCACCCTGAAAAGAAATCCTGAACCTCTTAGCAGTCACTTCTTATTGCCCTACCCCCTAGTTCTTGGCAATCAATATCTATTTTATATTTTTATGGATTTTTCCCATTCTAGATATTTCATATAAATCTGATTATACAATATGTATTTTATATCTGGCTTCTTTCACTTTGCATAGTGTTTTCAAAGTTTATTCATGTTGTAGCATATATCAGCAATTCATTCATTTTTATGGCTGAACAATATCCCTGTGCATGAATATATCCACATATTGTTTATCCATTTATCAGTTATGGACATCTGAATTGTTTCCATATTTTGTCTACTGTGAATAATGCTATGGACATTCATGTTTAAGCTTTTATGAAAACATGTTTTCAATTCTCTTGGATATATATTTGGGTGTGGAATTGCTAAGACATATGGTAATTCTGTTTACCCATTTGAGGAACTGCCTGACTGCTTTCTTTTTCTTTCTCTCTCTCTCTCTCTTTTTTTTTTTTTTAAGTAGGCTTCATGTTTAGTGTGGAGCCCAATGCAGTGCTTGAAATCATGATCCTGAGATCAAGACCTGACCTGAGATCCAGAGTTAGCCACTTAACTGAGCCACCCAGGCACCTCAGCTTGACTCTTTTCAAAAGCATTGTTACCGTTTTACTTTCCCACTACCAAATATGATGGCTCCAATTTACATCTTCACTAACACTTGGCATTATCCATCTTTTTGGTTATATGCAACCTAGTAAGTAATATCTCATTATGGTTTTGATTTACATTTCCCTAATGATTAAAGATGGTGAACATCTTTCCTTATGCTTATAGACCATTTCTATATCTTCTTTTGAGAAATGTCTATTCAAATTATCTACTTATTTTTAATTGTATTATTTGTCTTTTTATTGAGTTGTAAGCATTTATTATATATTTTAGATAATAGACTATTGCTGCGTACATGATTTTAAATGATTTTCTCCTATTCTGTGAGTAGTCTTTTCACTTTCTTAATAGTATTGTGTGAAGCACAAAATCTTAAATTTTGATGATGTTCAGTTAATTTTTTAATTTGTTTATTTTATTTAAAGCATCTTATCTAAGAAACCAAGTCCAAGATCATGAAAGTTTACTCGCATGTTTTCTTCTAAGGGTTTAACAATTGTAGTTTCTACATTTAGGTTTTTGATCCATTTTGAGTTTATTTTTTTGTATATGGTGTTAGGTTACAGATTCATTGTTTTGCATGTAGATATCAAATAGTCCCTGCATCATTTATTGAAAAGATTATTCCTTTCCCATTTAATTGTTCTGAAATCCTTATCAAAAATTAATTTCCCATAAATGTATGGGTTTATTTCTGTTTTCAATTCTATCCCATTGATCTAGGTGTCTACTGTTACTCTAGTACTATAGTCTTGATTACTCTAACTTTGAAATAAGCTTTGAAACTGGAAAGAGTGAGTCTTACAAATTTGTTGTTCTTTTCCCAGATCATTGGTTATTCTGAGTCCTTTGCACTTTCATATGAATTTTAGGAAGAATTTATCAGTTTCTGCAAAAATTGCAGCTGAGATTTTGATAAGGGTTGCATCGAATTATTTTGTCAGTTTGTGGATTATTGCCATCTTAACATTAAGTCTTCCAGTCTAGGAACATGAGATAGCTTTCTATTTATATAAGACTTATTTTATTTCTTTTAATGATGCTTTATAGTTTTTAGCATATAAACATGGCATTTATTATTAAATATAGTCTTTTATGAAATACATTCCTAAGCATTTTAATATTTTTGATGCTATTATAAATAAAATGGTTTCCTTATTTTCACTTTTGGATTGGCCATTGCTAACATAACAAAATACAATTGATTTTTGTATAGTGGTCTTATATCCTGCAACCTTGCTGAACTCATTTATTAACTCTAATAGCTTGTTGTTATTGATGATGCTTAGTATATTCTGTATAGGAGATCATGTTTGCTGCAACCAGAAAAGAAATTTTACTTCTTTCTTTCCAATCTGGGTATCTTTTTTTTCTTCTTCTTCTTGCCTAATTGCCTTCCCCAGAACCTCCAGTACTGTGTTTCATAAAAATTATAAGACTGAACATCTCTTGTTCTGTTTCTGATCTTAGGGGGAAAACTTTCCATCTTTCACCATTAAGTATGATGTTTTTCCAAGGTTCCCTTTATCAGGTTGAGGAAGTTTCCTTCTGTTTCTAGTCTTTAACCATGAGTGGTGTGCAAGGGTTGCAAGTTGTCAGTATAAGAATTCTCTTATAGGGATCCCTGGGTGGCGCAGCAGTTTGGCGCCTGCCTTTGGCCCAGGGCACGATCCTGGAGACCCGGGATCGAGTCCCACGTCGGGCTCCCGGTGCATGGAGCCTGCTTCTCCCTCTGCCTGTGTCTCTGCCTTTCTCTCTCTCTCTGTGACTATCATAAATAAATAAAAATTAAAAAAAAAAGATTTCTCTTATAAAACAGTTCTGTTTTAATTATATAACTATACATATAATTATGTTATTCTACTGCTTAATATTTACCAAATTTTCCCAGGGGCTTCCAAAATATACAGCAAATTGCTTAATATGAGGTTCATCCCAGTCTAAATCAAGACTATTTGCTTCACTTGTCACATCTCAGCTGATGATCCACTGTCTAGTCATAAGGGAATCCTTACTGTTGCACAAAAGGATCATGTGCTCTCCCTCAACTCTCTGGTTCTGCACAGACTATTACTTTGCCTAAAACACAAATGTCTTTCTTTTCCTGTAAAACTCCTTGTTTTCTTTATGTGTGTCAGTTTTTCTTCATTAGTTATTCATCTTACACCTTCCCAGAGCATGCTTACTCTGTCTGTTTATATAATCTCAACTGTATTCAAATAATATGTCCAGTTGTCTAACTTCCAGTAGACTAGAGATTTTCTGATGTGATACTTCTTTTTATTCCTATCATCTAGCATGCTAGGTGCTACAGAGTAGATTCCTAAATAAAATAATTTTAGTTCTAATATCATGAGAACTAACCTCTGCACAACAAGAAAACTATAGCTTCCTTATAGAAAAGGCTTAAAAAAAAACAAGTCATTGACCCATTGCAAGATAATTCATACTTTTGGCATTTATGGATAACTTAATGGGCTTTGAAACACATCCAAGCCACATTTGGATAGAGTTTCAAAGATCTATTCCACTTTCAATTATTAAAGCACCATATTTTAAAAATTAACATCAGTGATAACACAAATTATAAAATAACATCAATGAAAGAGAAGAGAACCATGTGTATGTAATCTTTCTGTAAGGGATCTATAAATCTCGGATATAGAGAGCTTGAACTTAGAACCAAGTTCCACATTTCCATTGCTATTTTATGTTAAATTAGAAACTTCTAAGTCACAATGGCAATATATTAGAGAAGGCAACATGTGTTTGGTGAATCTATGAGATGGCTCCAGATAATAAGAGCATAAGTTATTTTAGGCAGATTACTTATCACAGACTAATTTTCAGTATCATATTAAATGTTAGGACCCAAATATATACCACGGAAGAAGGTATAAGATGGAAATAGAGACAAATAGAGTCCTTATCCAATTTTTATGTTGTATTGCAATAGTAGGTAAAATTATAAAATGTATCTAAGAAAGATCACTGCTTTCTTTCTGTGACAAGTGTAAAAAACATCTAGTATGGGGGGAATCGAATATTAATGTGGAATCATTTACTTTTTTTAAAAGAAATCCTAATGCATATACTCAGAGTAAAATTTGTTATGTTTCCTCCCTGAAGTGATAGATTCAGGTTATCCAAGACAGTTTTGGTATATGATAGTGATTACAGTTTGGGCTCTAGAGCCTGGTTACCTGCATTAGAATTCTGGCCTCATCATTTTTTCCCTTGTGACCTATAGCAATATATCTATGTCATTTTTTGCAAAGTGGGGGATAATAATAATTTCTACTGCAAAGGCAGGGTTTTGTTTCTTCGTTTACCTCATATTAGGTTAAAAAGAAAATCATGATGTGCTTAGTTAGGCTAGCGTTTGGCACCTAGCATGTCCTCAACCACAGGGTGACTAAGCAGAGAAGTGGGGAAGAGATCTCTGCACCATTCCTCTCAGACTCCCATGTCCTGCCTGTGCTTTCCAAAGACCACAGACCATAACAAACCAACTACGCCGGATGCCTGGGGGGCTCAGCTGTTGAGCATCTGCCATTGGCTCAGGGTGTGTTCCAGGGTCCTGGGATTGAGTCCTACATCGGGCTCCCTGCGAGGAGCCTGCTTCTCCCTCTGCCTGTGTCTCTGCCCTTCTCTCTCTCTCTCTCTCTGTTTCTCATGAATAAATAAATAAAACCTTAAAAAATTGCCATCTTGGAATTGTGCATCCTACAAGACCCAGTGTATGCTGTTTATACTTGCCATATTTTAGCCATCTGATCAGTGCCTTATCGTTAATGCATTTCTTTCCTTTTGTTAGTTGCAAATTCCTTGAAGATAGAAATAATATAGTTTGCATAACTGAATCTCAGTAGGACTTTAATAGATATTATTGA
This sequence comes from Canis aureus, assembly GCF_053574225.1. Classification (NCBI taxonomy): domain Eukaryota; kingdom Metazoa; phylum Chordata; class Mammalia; order Carnivora; family Canidae; genus Canis; species Canis aureus. The sequence goes on along the minus strand of NC_135632.1, from coordinate 5,431,403 downwards.
ATTGAAGAAGTACTGTAAGAAAAATACATACTCAGGGGCGCCTGGGTGGCTCAGCCAGTTAAGCATCTGCCTTCAGCTCAGGTCATGATTTCAGGGTCTTCGGATTGAGCCCCACATCGGGCTCCCTGCTCAGAGGGGAACCTGCTTCTCCCTCTTCTTCCTCCTGTCACTCCCCCTGCTTGTGCTCTCTCTCTCGACCCTATGTCAAATAATAAATACAATCTTTAAAAAAAAAAGATACATACTCAAATACAGAAAAATGCCGAGGAAGGAGTGAAAGATAGCAATATTTGGAAGGATAGAAAATTTCCTTAAAAGAAAGTAACCATATTTTACTATTTTTTTCCATAGCTATATATTTTAAGTTTTTTTAAAACAAATGCTAGGGATCCCTGGGTGGCTCAGTGGTTGAGCATCTACCTTCGGCTCAGGATGTGATCCTAGGGTCCTGGGATCCAGTCCTGCATCGAGCTCCCTGCATGGAGCCTGCTTCTCCCTCTGCCCGTGTCTCTGCCTCTCTCTCTCTCTCTCTGTGTGTGTGTTTCTTGTGAATAAATAAATAAAATCTTAAATAAATAAATAAATAAATAAATAAATCATCAATATTCTCTTTGTAAAAAAGCGTAAGCTTGTAAAATAAATAATAAAATTTCCTCTTACCACACTCCAAATCCTATCTGCTGAATCAAAAATAACTAATTTTAATAAATCAGTGTGAATTTCACCTAAGCTTTTCCACAGAGAAACACGTATATGTTTCTGTGTGAAATGGGTGTGTAAGTATTAAATAATATAGTAGATTCTTATTTTATATAATTTGGTTCACAGTTTCTGTTGCAATATTCTGTTTTCTGATTCTTTCACTAGAAAATATATCTTGGAGATCTTAATATCCTATAAACACCAAGAGTGAACATTTCATACATGAATTTTCATACACTTTATTATTTTTTTATAATAAATTTATTTTTTATTGGTGTTCAATTTACCAACATACAGAATAACACCCAGTGCTCATCCCGTCAAGTGCCCCCCTCGGTGCCCGTCACCCAGTCACCCCCACCCCCCGCCCTCCTCCCCTTCTACCACCCCTAGTTCGTTTCCCAGAGTTAGCAGTCTTTACGTTCTGTCTCCCTTTCTGATATTTCCCACACATTTCTTCTCCCTTCCCTTATATTCCCTTTCACTATTATTTATATTCCCCAAATGAATGAGAACATATAATGTTTGTCCTTCTCCGACTGACTTACTTCACTCAGCATAATCCCCTCCAGTTCCATCCACGTTGAAGCAAATGGTGGGTATTTGTCGTTTCTAATGGCTGAGGAATATTCCATTGTATACATAAACCACATCTTCTTTATCCATTCATCTTTCGATGGACACTGAGGCTCCTTCCACAGTTTGGCTATTGTGGACATTGCTGCTAGAAACATCGGGGTGCAGGTGTCCCGGCATTTCATTGCATCTGAATCTTTGGGGTAAATCCCCAGCAGTGCAATTGCTGGGTCATAGGGCAGGTCTATTTTTAACTCTTTGAGGAACCTCCGCACAGTTTTCCAGAGTGGCTGCACCAGTTCACATTCCCAGCAACAGTGCAAGAGGGTTCCCTTTTCTCCGCATCCTCTCCAACGTTTGTGGTTTCCTGCCTTGTTAATTTTCCCCATTCTCACTGGTGTGAGGTGGGATCTCATTGTGGTTTTGATTTGTGTTTCCCTGATGGCAAGTGATGCAGAGCATTTTCTCATGTGCATGTTGGCCATGTCTATGTCTTCCTCTGTGAGATTTCTGTTCATGTCTTTTGCCCATTTCATGATTGGATTGTTTGTTTCTTTGGTGTTGAGTTTATATATATATATATATATATATATATATATATATATATATATATATTTTTTTTTTTTTTTTTTTTTTTTTTTTTACTTTTTGAATTAATATCCGGTGTTGAGTTTAATAAGCTCTTTATAGATCTTGGAAACTAGCCCTTTATCTGATACGTCATTGGCAAATATCTTCTCCCATTCTGTAGGTTGTCTTTTAGTTTTGTTGACTGTATCCTTTGCTGTGCAAAAGCTGCTTATCTTGATGAAGTCCCAATAGTTCATTTTTGCTTTTGTTTCTTTTGCCTTCGTGGATGTATCTTGCAAGAAGTTACTGTGGCTGAGTTCAAAAAGGGTGTTGCCTGTGTTCTCCTCTAGGATTTTGATGGAATCTTGTCTCACACTTAGATCTTTCATCCATTTTGAGTTTATCTTTGTGTATGATGAAAGAGAGTGGTCTAGTTTCATCCTTCTGCATGTGGATGTCCAATTTTCCCAGCACCATTTATTGAAGAAACTGTTTTTCTTCCAATGGATAGTCTTTCCTCCTTTATTGAATATTAGTTGACCATAAAGTTCAGGGTCCACTACTGGCACAAAAACAGACACATAGATCAATGGAACAGAATAGAGAACCCAGAAGTGGACCCTGAATTTTCATACACTTTGAAAAAAATTTCTATAAAATACTCTCAAATGGAATCGTGGGGCATAAAATTATGCACATTGCAAATAATAATATAATGGGAAGAATTCTAAAATAATTTTTGTGCTTAAAATTTTCTCTATGTCAACTGTACTTCCACTAAAAATTTAAAAAATCTCTTGAAACATATTCTAGAAACTTCTATAATTTTTTAATAAACTGATGAAGTAAATGAAAGTTTTAAGTGACCACATATCTAAGAGAATAATTGATAACCTAGTTAAAAAAAAAAAGGTGCGAAGAGAGATTCATTGTTGGTTAATTAGTATTTTTAATGTTATCTATTTGTCAGCTTGTTCCCCAAAAGGACTTAATGCCCTGTGAGTTTCTTTATTTAAAAGTTATTTATTTATTTGTTTATTTATTTATTTATTTATTTATGAGTGAACGAGAGAGCACAAACAGGGAGAGGGAGAAGCAGGACCCTGAGATCATGACGTGAGCCAAAGGCAGGTGCTTTGTGGCAGCCCCAGCCAGCCCCCATGTGGGTTTTCCTATATGCCATATAATGAAGGCTTAAAGGAAAAGATGGTTGTAGATGGAAACAGAGTAAAAGATAACATTTACCTCAAACAAATATGTGCATACACAAGCCAAGAAGCACGTGTGATTTTCAGAACACCAGATTGAGCTGCCTTTTTGAAACTTATTATTTAGAAGAGGACAGAGGGCCATTGGGGCTAAAAAATATGAACGTCTAGGTTGGATTCCCCAGAAGCAGAGGCTGAGACTGAGCTTTGAGTGTCATACATCCTCCCTCTTGGGTTACCTGTGGTATATACGATGTGGAATAGTCCCTTGCTTCTGTATTCTCATTTTATCTTTCAGTATCATAAAGCTTTTAAGGAAAAATAAAAATAATGTCCATTCCTGTGAAAAATGCCATGTTTATAACTATTTCTTCATTAGCTTACATGTATTAGTTTAGAGAGCAGCTTTATTAGTCCTAATAAACTTTCTGAATTTTATTTTATTTTATTTTTATTTTTCTGATATTCTTCTTCATGTTGTTCATCTACTTTTTGAGTATAAGTGGAAACATGACCATCATCATGTTAACACTAGCAAATGTTCGGTTGAAGACTCCTATGTATTCCTTCCTCAGGAATTTATCTTTCTTAGAAATTTCATTCACAACAGTCTGCAGTCCTAGGTTTCTGACCAGCATTGCTATAGGAAACTTTCTGAATCTTAAACAGGGCAGTTGAATCATACCTTTTATTTTCCCCTCTGATGACTACTTAACAAACGGTGTTATTTCGAGACCATGACCACTTAAAATATAATCTTGAGACGTAAGCCAGTGCTCATTTAAAACTTCGTTTTTCGGGAAGCAAAATTATTTTGTTTCTTCCCAAAACATTCTTTCTTCCTCACCATGTGTTTGGGTAGTATTTTTCCTTAAAGAACTGCAAATAGATCTATGAGTTCAATAACAAACAATTTCACTGAAACGAGGTTAAACAACAGGAAGGAAATATATCACCATTCTAGGGAGATGTCAGGTATTCAAAATTACTGGCAAAAGTCTATTTTTACTTGCGAGTGCAGAGGTGCACTCTGAGAAATAAGTTATTCACTGTGGTAGTCGTTGCAGGAAAAAACTGCTAACTGTAACTAATCTTGCTTTTCCTGTGGAACAATGCAAACTTCAACTTTTGCATTCAAAGGAACTGGCAAAAAGCCTCAAATGTGTGGGTTTTACTTTGGCTGGAAATCTCTTTACGGTCTGCAGTTACTGTAGGACACATTGTCAGTAGATAACAAATGACTTCAAGGAGTGGTACAAATTTGACTACAACTACCCAAGTCTGCACCACCAACGGGCCCACGTTGATATTGTGAGTAAGAGACGTGATGTGATTTCTTCCACTCCCACTCAGAACACAAAATTCAAGTCGCAGCTATCCCCTCTTCATCTTTACAGATGCTAGGTCTTATTCCTACCTTGACTCAAATGAAGTAATATGGGAGAGCTGTCTACAAATGCCATTTATTTTTCTTTTTTGCAGACTTTCTAATTTTCCCCCAAATTCGACTCAATGTGTTTACAGCTATCAATTACTAGAATTTAGTTGTAGTTGCTTATTTCCTCCAGGAGGAAAACAGATCACGGAAACTTGGTAGGAAAAAAAGCTCTAAGATACTCATGTGGGAAAAAGTATACATAAATCTATTACTTCTATGCCCCAAAGAAATATACCTGAAGGATAAAGAGCTAGAATGTGAAGCTCACCATAAGGACTATTACTTTTAAAATCTAAGGCATAAAATCTGAGAACACGTTCCAGCAATTCTCAGAAGGCAGTCTAACACAGGGTTAGCAATTTAGCACCTGCAATTTCCCTCTGTTGACAAGTTACATGTTGAAAAGGAAAGCATCACCTGGTGAGCTTCTCTGTGAATCTATATTCTATTTTTTTTAAATTTTTTAAATAGGTAGCATCCCAGAGAAAGCATTATTTTTTGTTTGCTGTATCAATAGTGCATACTTAATAAGTTGTTTGTTGTCATAACACGAAGATTTTCTTCATTTTCCAAATTCTTCTTAGAGAATGGGGCCTTAAGGATCTTGCATTCATCTTTTTGTAAGGTCATTAATTAGACATGTACCCTGGCTCATTTCCCTTTTAATTGCATTTACTAGAAAGTGCCATGCTTACTTTTGTTATTAACTGTATGTTTCCTTTATCCTAGGTTGTCATATGATCATTTTACACGTCTTGCCCCTGTCATTACTCTGATCTATCATTTTCCTCTTCTTCTGTTGGCCATATTTTAGTCTGTATTTTACTGCAAGTAGGATTTTCTTGAACTGGATCAACTGGAAACATAGAGAGATCAAGAAAATGGTGGGGGGAATTGAAAGTGAAGCCAGCAACACAGACAAGCCTTTATTTGATTCCTTTTTAAAAGCTTCTGGTCCTAAAGATAGTCATTAAATCCTAATATTGAAAGTTGCTGGTAGTACAAAGAAGCCCTAGATGCTGTTGGAGGTAACTGCATGGTGCTCAAACCCCAGACTGGGCATTATTTCCTGTGTAAATGCCTGCAAATATTTGGATTTTCTTTGGGTTTCTGGTAACTTGACAGTGAGATAAAATATAATGCATTTGTTTAAGAACTAAATGTGATAGCGATTAAAACATGCTTAACACACAGCGGTCGTCAAAGGTTGAACATTGCCTGTATTCGTTTACTTGGGGGGTTTTTTGTTTGTTTGTTTGTTTACTTGTTTTGTTTTTACTCCCTGGGCTAACAAATCGTAGGCACACATTAACAATTATTAAGTCTGCCCCTGCCCAATTCTTCTGACTTTCAGGTTCTAACAGTCGTTGGGTAGTTTTAGTAAGTGTGACACTTGCTTCTCTTTTTGTTGGAATTTCAATATTCATCCCATCTACTGTCGACATTCAGTCTTGAACTTTCCTCTGCAGGCCATTGCCTAGATTTTGTCATTCATTTTGCTTCCCCAGATTAATTCCTTGTGGCCAAGAGGAAACAAATACCCATTGTTAACATGTGGGATATTTTCTGCTCTATCTCCTGAACTTGATTTAGTTAAGGTTGATGTTGGTGATCTCTACTAACATCTTATTCCTGACAAAAGAAAGAGCAATTGCCGGCTCAGCCTTGAACTGGCTATGAGCTTTTCCTCTGTTTACCCAGCCCAACACATGTTCTCATTGGCTTCTATGTAGACCTCATTTTAAATTTTCCTTGTAAATTTAGTTTTCTCCAGCGTCATTGGAATTGTTTTCAAGTTAGTTATTTTTTTTAAATAAGCAAAAAAATAAAAAATAAAAAATAAAAAAAGGAAAATCTCTCAATCTTGAAAGATATCAAAATTTCTAACTGGTTCTACAGCCTGTATTGACTTAAAAAAAGATTTATGGCCATTTCTTGTCATATATACAGGATAAAATAAATCTTTAAAACATACATTTGAGCATTCAAGTAGTCAAACACAGATTTATTTCCTAACAACTTCGAATTTATGTTGCTTTCTAAAAAACCACTTTACTTCTACCTCTTTGTGCACAATTTCAACTGAAACTATTAAAAAATTTGATCTTCCTTCCTATATGCATCTCATCTTAATGTTCCTTTAGTGAAACCCTTTGCTTGTGATTGCCTATTACCAAAATCATGCAAAAACAATACTCCCTAGAACAATCTCGAGGCTTATAGACATTGAACCGCTGCTACAAATGTTGTCATCAATAAATAGCTATCCATGTAGTTGTTGTAAATTCCCTTCAAATTCGTTTTCCCTCCAACAATATCTCACTCAATAATAATTTCAGGGCTCGTTCTGAAGGAGAACTGACCCCAGAAATGTATGCTTTTTATTAGGAAGGCTTTAAATAAATAGGTAATCATCACATTTTCTTCTTTTATGCTTCACTTCCTCTTCCATCCTCCTTATCAACAAGCTCCATGGTCCCTTCCTTCACCGCACACCCAGGGCCTGGCTCCTCCTCACTGTCCTCATCTAGGCCATCACCTGTCCTCCTGTATGTGGTTAAGATCTCTCTGAACTGACTTCCGTGCACCTTGCCTATCTCCTTGGACAACATAGGCCTAGCATAGCACCACAGCGAGCCCATAAAACACGTGTCAGATCGTTTCGCTCTCCTGCCAAACCCTCCTGTGGTCTCCCATCTCTCTCCAAGTGAAATCAGAAGGCCCAGCCATAGGCCATGAGCCTTCCCTCACTCGGGCTTTCTGTTCCTCCCCCAACCTCTTCCCCTGCACTTCTCTCCTCTGTGCTTCCTGCCTCTTGGATAAATGCACCAAAGGCTCTGTTTCTTGCCCTTGCTGCTCCTTTTTCTAAAAACCATCCTCCTGCACCAGCCCCTAGCTCACTCCCTCACTTCTTACCCTTCACGCCTCACATTGCATCTTATCAGCGATGCCTTCCCAGGCCGCTCTATGAAAAATAAAATAGCAAATCAACCAATCCTCCTCCCCGGTGTGCTCTCCCCATTACCCTGCTTTGTCTTTCTCCCTGGCATCATCGCCATTTGACATGTATTATGTAGTTAACAGATGACCGTTTCTCTCTCTTCTCTAGATTTCCACGGTGACAGGACTTTATTTTGTTCTTTGACATTTCCTCAGTGCCAAGAACAATGCCAGGAACGTGAACTTGAGTTCTCCATACCGTCTATTAAGTGAATGAGCAAGTGCATACCTAGATTCCCTACTCTAGAGTAGGGACTTTTTGGACTCTAAGACCATCCATTAATTTGGCAACTTACTTTCCCTCTGATTTCTGCAGACGACAGGGCCTCTGGTTTTCCCAGCTTCTTCACTGATGTTTTGCCTCAAAGATTTTCTCAATTCATGGATCAGCCACGAAGAGCAGTCAGGCAGCGAGCTAAAATGCAGGGGATAACATTTTACTACTTCTCTCCAGATGGATTAGATGGTGTGTTAGGGCCGGTGGAATAAGCCTACTGAAATGTGGCTATTGAATACCTGCACCGTGCTACTTTTGCAGAAATGCAATTTGCCATCATTCATTAGATTTCATATCCGGTTACCTACTCATGTTAATATTATCTTACTTGTATTTCTGACTTTCAGTCATACAAGGATGGATAGTTGGAGTCTGAGTTCCAGAAGCTCTGTGTTAAGATGTTTGGCATCTAATAATATTGCACAACAGCTCATAAGTATTGGGCACTCTCTTGCACTGATTTTCTTTAAATATTTGTTCAGCAGAACTGAAGGTGGAGGCCGGGTTCCATACAGGGGAGAAAACTAAGAAAAGACAGCTATTGGGAGTCTCAGCGTCTGGTCCATGGTGGTGTGTTATCCTCCTCAGCCTCCAAACTGTACTCAAGCTGAGCAACATACAAGTTTAGGTTTTATTTTTTTTGCCTAGATTCTTAGCAGTGCCTTTTGTCCCATCCCAAGTAGTTTAACAAAATAGTCTTTTTTTTAAAGATTTTATTTATTTATTTGAGAGAGAGAGAGAGAGAGGGTGCTTGAGCACAGGAGTGGGAAGGGGCAGAGGGAGAGGGAGAAGCAGACTCCTCACTGAGCTGGGAGTCCAGCAGGACTCTACATGGGGCTCCACAGAGGGCTCAACAGGGGGCTCAGTTCCAGGACCCTGAGATCATGACCTGAGCTGAAGGCAGATGCTTAACTGACTGATCCACCCTGGCATCCGCAAAATAGTCCTTTCAAGATCATATTATATTCACACGGAGTGGAGTTCTGTAACAGGTCTTCCCCAGCAGGGAACAGTTCTGTGCCCTTATAGATTGGCGCCCTGGGCAAGGGCCCAACTGCTTCACCCCTTGATCCGGCCCGGCCAAGATCTAAAGCTCTACCTGCTACTGTTAAGGAAAAGGGAAGAATGGTGCTGTTCTTGGCCGAAATGATATCTCTTAGCTGTATTTCAATTGAATCCAAACTTCAATTTTACTAAATAAATAAGCCCTTCAAAATAACAATCATTGTTATTATTATCATGGGCAGGGTTCAAACTTCAAAAAAGAAATGATGGAAACTATTTTATCCTAAATCTAAATTAACAAAGTGAAAGAAAACTGTTTAAGGTTTGGTTAGGTTAGGTTGGGTTGGGTATGTTTTGTTTTGCATTTCAGTTGCTCTCCTGTGCAGGTTCTAAATGCCCTGTGGAGTGGCTGTTGGGAGTTTTATTCAATCCCATGGGCCAGGGGAGAGGAGGAGGATTGCAGCACTCTATCCTACAGAGAGGTCACTTGGGCTAGGAGCACAAAGGCAAATGCAGGGCAGGTAGGTGCCCTGCTGGATCCTGCAGAGGCAAGCAAGGACAGTGAGACAGCCAAGGTCTAAGCCCATGTAGACGCTCAGCAAGCCGAGTAGCCACATCGTTCAGTTTCAACACTGCCATTTCGGAGCTGTGGAGACAGATAGTGGGGAGTTGGATATCTCCGCTTCAAAGCAATAGGATTAGGTCTATCTGTGCCTTTCTTGTAACGAGCAGGGATCGGATTTGATAAAATTATCTACTTCATCTCTTTATGCCTTAAGTGAGGCAAAGAGAACCGAAAAGGAAGAGGTTACTTGAACACCTGTTAGCACCATGTAATTGTGTCCAGTATTGATTAGGGTCCAGATGGAGTCTGGACTCCTCCAATAATCCTACACCACCCCAGGAGTCTTTGATACAAATGATACAAATGTCGAGTGCTGTTTCTTTATTTACACTTAAGTATTTCACATTCTAAAATTAAATTATTTTCGCTAGGATAACCCAAAAGTCAGCTGCCGGCATACTTAAATCTCTTTGCTTCCCCAGGGCTATGATATGTTTTAAGATTTTAATAAATCTGCTCCTAATCCTTCTTGCTGAAAGGTAGGAAAACCAACATCCCATCAAATATTTGGGACTACTGGAAGGCTTTATTTAACCTTCCACTTCCACTGAATTCTATCCTTCCACTTTACATTTTGTCACCTTTATACCATGCTTAATTATCCCAATGAAAAGTACCCCAATTCCTAATGCCTCGGGGTACTACCAAGACAAAGCAGTAACATTATAGCACTCCACTTCATTTTTGGGTCAGTTGATTGATTTTTCCCTTTATAACTTGTATTTTCATGCTTCTTTTCATGCCTCCCATTATTTTGTTGGTTGCTGGACACTGTGACTTTAACCTTTCTGGGTCTGAGTATTTTTGAACGCCTATAAATATTCTTGACCATGGCTCTTCATGTGGTGATTTGGAAAGTTTGATTCTTTTGGGCATTGCTTGTAAGCTTTGTTAGATGGGATGAGAACTAAGACTAATATTTTCCCAACAATGAGGCAAGACATTTTTAGAACTCTAGCCAATGCCCCTAAATTTGAGGTTTTTCTACTCTGGCTATTGGGTAGAGGTGCTATCCCTGGTCCTGGGTGGTCACTTTCTTGTGGTTCTTTCTCTGAACTCTCAATTATGTGCTGATTACCATCTATTGAGCCTTTCAGAGAAACCCTCTGCTGATTTCTGAAATTTTCATTCTCTGCAACTCTCACTACCCAAATATCTGGCATTCTGTCTTATAAACTCTAGCCGCCTTGGCTTCCCTGACTCTGTGTTCCATCTCCTCCTTTTAGGGGGACTGCTGGCTCTGTCTGCATTTTTTCTTTCATAAGCCTAAGCCCCAGGTTTGTTTCTAGTGAATCACTGTCCTTTGTTGTCTGATTATTTTTCAAACATATGTAGATCCTATGCTGTTTTGATAACTAAAACACTAAACTGTTTTTTCTAATATACTATTTTCTAACTACATAAAATTAACAAATTTTACCACAGCTAGTGAAAAAATAAAAAAGATATTTAAAAAGTGTTTTTGTTTTTTGTTTTTTTTTTTTAGTAAAAAATAATGAATCAAACACATGCATTTATTTCCTGGATCCTTGCCAAAAAACCAATAATGAGATGTTAAAAAAGGCATTTACACAGTAATCAAGACAGTGGTATACTGATAGAGAAATAGGCACATAGATTAACGGAGAACCCAGAAAAAGATCCCCTCAAATACAGTCAATTAATTTTTGATACAGAAGCAGATGCAATTAGATGGAAAAGAGCCTTTTCGGTGAACGGTTTGAGAAAAAACTGGACATCCATTAGGAAATAAAGCAGTTACCTTAACTTATGCTTCACACTCTATACAAAATTTAACTCAAAATGGATCATAGGCTTTAATGTAAAACATAAAACTCTATAACTTCTAGAAAAAGATCATAGGAGGAAAAACTACAAAATCCAGGACTTGGCAAAGAGTTCTCAGACTTGATACCAAAAGCATGATCCATAAATGGGAAAACATACACAAGGCTTCTTCAAAATGAAAAACTTGTGCTCTGCACGAGAGTGCTGTAAGGATGAAAAGACAAGCTACAGATTGGAAAAAAATATATATTTGTAAGTCACCTAGCCAACAAAGACCTTGTATCTAGAATATATAAAGAACTCTCCACATTCAATAGAAAAAAACCCAAAACTCAAAAAAAAAAAACAAAAAAACAGGCACTTATCGTGAATACTGAGTACTCTATACAATTGTTGAATCATATTGTACACCTGAAACTAACAGAACACTGCGTGTTAATTATACTTCAATTAAAAAACAAGCAATTCAATTGGCAAAATGATATTCAGAGACATTTCATCACAGAATATACAGGTGACAAATAAACACAAAAACATATTTGGCATTATTAACAATTAGAGAAATGCACATTAAAACCATAATGAGAGGTCACTACCTGCTTATCATGATGGCTAAAATGAAAAAAATAGGGACAACACCAAATGCTGGTGAGAATGCAGAGAAATTTAATTGTTCCTATATTGCTGGTATGAATGTATTTTACAGCCACTCTGTAAAATAGTTTGATAGTTTCCTTGAAGTCTAATAATGGAGTTACCATATGAACCAGCAATTGCACACTTGGGCATTTATCCCAGAGAAATGACAATTTATTTTCACACAGTCATTTATATACAAATATTCATAGCTGCTTTATTGATAATTGCCCAAAACTGGAAACTACTCAAATCCTCTGTAAATGGATGAATGGTTAATCAGACTGTGGTATATCCATAACACAGAATATTACTCAGCAATAAAAAGGAATGAACAATTAATATATGCAACAGCTTGGATGAACTTCAAGGAAATTATGCTGAGTGGAAAAAAAAAAAAAAAGCCTATCTCCAGAGGATACATATTGCATGATTCCATTTATATGACATTTGTGAAATAACATAATTATGGAGATGGACAGCAGATGAGCTGTCAGGGTTTAGGAGTGGGGAGAAGGAATGGACATGGCTATAGAGAGGTAACACAGTCTTGTGGTGGTACCGCTGCGTTTTGATTGTGGTAATGGTTACGCAAGCCAATATATATGCGATAACTCGCATAGACACACAGATGCATATATAACTGAAAGATTCTGAATAAGCTCTAGGGTTTGTGCCAATGTCAATATTGCATTATAGTTAACGTTGTAAAATGTTAACGTTGGGAGAGACTGAGGGTAGTGTGCGTAGGACTTCCCTGTACATTTCTTTGCAACTCCTCATTAATATACAATTTTTTCAAAGTTAAAAAAGGCATTGACATGTAAGAACATAGAAGAATAAACCGTAGATGATAGCAACAGCATTTTGAAAATTTGCAGAGGAGGTGACTGAAGAGTATCTGACATGCTGGTCATGCTAGAGCTGAAAGCTAAGCTCACAGAACGGTGACCCAATTTTTTCTTCAGATCCACTGTCCCCCACCTCCCGCCACCCCTGCTCCCCAATTTCAGCAATTGCTCACATCATATACTTCCCCAAATAGTAAGCAACAGAGTTCTAGAAACAGAAGGATGGGGTGGAGGTCTGCTGAAGAGACTGGTAAACTCCTGAATTCTCCATCCCTCTGTACCAGTAGGGCAAAATCCCAACAGAATTGGGAGACGTTTAATAGAGTCTCTGGACATTGTTAGGGATATAAGTATGGTACCAAGCAAAGGGGTTTAAAATAAATTAGAGGTACTTTGGGGTATTGAGTGTAATTCAGAATAGGGTTCTCTTAACCAACCATACTCTTCCTTTTTCCCATCTATGGCAAAGCAGTAGTCAGCCTTTACATGATTTTCATTTTATGTCTTGGTTTGTTTGGGCTGCTATCACAAAATATCACAGACTGGGTGGCTTATAAATGACAAAATTCATTTCTCACAATTCTGGAGGCTAGACGTCCAAGATGTAGCCTTGTGGGGTTCTAGTGGAGCTTCTCTTTCCCGTTGCAGGCTGCCAACTTCTCACTGTGTCCTTAAATGGTAGAAAGGTGAGGGATCTCTAGCCCCCCTTTTTTTTTTAAGATTTTATTTATTGATTCATGAGACACACAGAGAAAGAGAGAGAGGCAGAGACACAGGCAAAGGGAGAATTAGGCTCCCTACAAGGAGCCTGATGTGAGACTCAATCTCCAATCCCGGATCACACCCTGAGCTGAAGGCAGATGTTCAACTGCTGAGCCACCCAGGCGTCCCTCTAGCCTCTTCTATAAGGACATTAATTGCATTCATGAAGGCTCCACCCTCAAGACCCAATACCTCCCTAAGGCTCTATCTTCTCGTACCATCCATCATATTGGGCATTGCGACTTCAATACATGAATTTAGGAAGAAACATGCGGACCATGATATTCAATAGATATTACTCACTGCTGAAACAATGGTGTATGTTTATTAGGTTTTCATTCTTACATCACTTTTTATATTAAAGGTAATTACTGCTGCATTATGTTTAAAACTGTTTACTTTTTATGTAGTTACCACTGATTATTATTATTATTACTTTTTACAAATGCTCTAACAGATCTACCAAACACCAGGTAATACTTTCCCAAAGGCTCAAGTATTCCTCATCATCTATCAATCCCCCAAGCATTTCATTTTTATTTTGTTTGCTTATTTTAACTGATGATCTATCTCCTACAGTTATCTATTTCTTGCTTTAGTGTAAACTAAGTTTTTTGGGCTTAAAGCCCAATAATCATGCCAATTGCTCCTCTCCTCCTGTGATGAAGACACTGGTCCCTGAACCCCTTCTCTCTCTCTCTGTCCTCCTTTACTATCTCAATTTTTTTTTATGAATGATAAACCTCAGTAGCTTCCTCCATAAAGAGGTATGGGAGACAAGTCTTTCAATTACTGCAAATCTGAAAATGCCCTTATCTAATCCTCACATGTGACTGATACCTTTCCTGGCTATCAAATTATAGGCTGAAAATTATTTTTTATCCAAGTTTCATCCAAGTTTTCAATACTCTCATCTTTCTGTCTTTTGGATTCTAATGTGACTATGTTAATTTTTATATTTTGTGTGTGTGTGTCATGAGTTTTACTGGACGTTCAACGTGCTCTTTCAGCTTAAAGACACAAGCCTTTCAGTTTTTTGTTTTATTTATTTGACCATTTCCTTTCTTCTTTTCTTCTTTGTCTCTATTTTCTCCTGGTTGGATGTTGAACCCACCTAAAATAATCCTCTACTTTTCTAATCTCTTTATTATTATTTTCTATCTCTGTTGTTTTGGTTCCTTTATTGATTTTGTTGACTTGCAATGATTCTTCTCCCCCCCCATAATTTATACAATTCTTTTTCTCTGCTTGCCTTTTAAAATATTATTTAATCTATTTATCTGTTTTAACTGGGTCCTATTTTTAGGACTATTTCTTTGTTTGGTTCCTTTTTGTCATGGGAAAGGATTTCTTATGTATGTCACTCCCTCAGTAAACATATAAGATCGAAGTACAAAAAGCTTTAAGAAGTTCTGAGCGACAGGGCAGGGGAGAGGCCTGGGGCAGGGGACAGGATTCAACTAGTTGACTACACTGAGAGTAAATTCTTACATGTCCTTGGGCAACTCCTAAACATCTAGAGGTGTTTTATCTTGGGCTTTTCAAATTTTTTTTTTCAAATTATCTTCCAATTTTTCTGCCTCGCAAACATAAACATAAACATAGCTGCAGTTATTCTGAAAGCAGAGCAAAGGGGCTTTGCGTAGAGTGGGGGATGTGTGTAGACCAGTTTTATCATTCTGTTCTCCCCCTAAACCTTTATGCGTCTTTAGTTAAGAGACTTCAAACAACCTCTGAGTGGTCAGTCTTTAGACTGACTTCCAGTCTCCACACCTGCTTTCCCACATGGAGACTGAGGGGATGTGTGAGGTAAAGGAGCTCATTTTCCATCAGAACCCCACTCCCCTTGCCCGGCCAATTAGCTTTGGACATTCTCTGTTCTGCTGTGTCATTTATCCCTCCTTCACCTTAGTCTACCTTCAGAAAAATTTACCTTAGTGATTTTTCTGAAGCTGTATTTTGTTTTTCTCTTTTACCTTATTAGTTAAAATATTTTCATTTTTTAAGCCATGTTTGGGAGGAAGAGGAGACAATCGCCTACAGTCAAATCTACACACTTAACCTAAGGTCAGCAAAGGCATTTTTAAAGTATTACTGGATGTAGGTTAACTTCTTTTCATTCTGTGTTTTCTTAACCATAGATACTAAATGAACATTGATGTTATATATAGTCATCTGAGGAAAAAGTCCTCAGGTTGAACAAGTTAAAAACATTCCTAGTCATGCAGATGTTCTGGTGAGGGGTCACTAGAGAGGAATCCAGAAGCCCTTGGTACAATCCACATTATAAAGGAGCTAAACTGGCAAGTTAAAAAAAAAAAAAGAAAAAGATAAATTGGCAAATTACAGGCTCCCATTATTGCAAAGCCATTTCCTGTAGTTTCTAGGAGCCAGAATTTCAGAGCGGGCATGATTCAGCTGTTGCTTGTATATCCATAATGGGTGCTGTCTACTTAGCATACTGTCTTTCTAGAGTCCCTACTTACAAAAATTTAAAAAAAATAAATAAATACTCCTAACTGCTACAAATAGTAAATGGACAATGCATTCAATTGTAGCTGGATCTTTATAATAAGAATTTATCACTTTTATTTTTTCTTTCTTATAAGGCAGAAGAAGCAAACTCCAAACTAAGTTGCCTGTAGCATAAATTACAGGATCTTTCTGAGCAAACAGAAATTTATTTAGACTCCTTCACTTAATGTAGCATAAAAGAGCAAAGCTAATGAAATGCAGGAAATGATTTTCATCATGAGTGAACTTGTTAGCTTGGTATCTTTTTCCTAGTTGAATAGGAAATGTAGGTCATTAGGGATTTTGCTTTTGAAAGCGAAATATCAATCTTTATATTTTCTGTGTTCTCCTGTGAGAGCCATTTTTAGTTTTCCTGAAAGAAAAATTAATATATATGACTCATGGTTTGCATAATGATTAATAAGGTAGTAAAAACGTTATTTGTGTCTACATTTGCGGCCCGAGAGGAAAGTCTATTAGAAAGCTGTCTAGTAAAACTGCTTACAAAGAACTCAATTCTGGTGGATTTTGTTTATTGGATTTAAATGTATTAGCTTAAAAACTGATAAAAAAAATTAGGCAGTATTTATTTTATCCATCAAACCAAGAGATAGAGGCCAAACTAAGGAGTAAATGAGGCCATATACAAATGACAGCAACAATGTTTTAAATGGGAAATGGAAAGGAACACAGAAAAATGTGCTGGCCATTATGCTAATATCATAAATTGAGGTCTCAACCAGAAGCCCATCACCCACGGAAGAAGGCCTACTGCTTAGCACAAGGACATCTAAGGACCTCCATCAATAGAGGAGCTATTGCCACTATAGTAGGTATTTCCCATCTCTCTTCTGTGCTAAGAAAAACTTGCCTTGATCCTAAGAAAACTAAATTTCTCATCTAACGTGGGCATGATACCTCAGCATAGGCGAAGTTTTTCTGGAGTGTTTCTGGAAAAGAATTGTTCTTCCTGATAAGAAAGAAGTAGTCTAAGAGAAAAAGGGTTTTGTTTTGTTTTTCTGTGCGTATTTAACATGCAGCTGGGATGACATGGGTGGAGCTGCTGCAGCCATGTTCATACCATGAGGGGTCTAGAGACTGCTGACCTTTAGCTTTGATATAATTTAGCTTCTGGATCAAGGCTGGTAAGTGTTGACCACAAAACTTCTTGTCAGAAGACTAAATTCCTAAGTATCTAAGCCACTGCTGTTTACATTCATGTCATTTGTAGCCATTAGCAATCCTCACTGATATGCCTACCGTCCCTTCTCTGCCACCTTGCTCTATTATACTTGTCTCCACTCTCCACTCTAGTCATATAGATGAACTTAAATTTCCCAAAGTGTACCTTGCTGTCTCATGTTCATCTGCCTGGGTCTAGCAATGCCTTCTCTCTGAATGCCCCCTTTCTCTTCTATTATCCTTTGGGCTTCTATTCACCTTTCATTTAACGATGTTTTACTTTACGAAATTTCTACTATGAAAGCTTTCCTGTCTGTCCCCAGTATCCTCTCACCAAACACTCTCATCCTTTGTTTATCCACTACAATCTAAGCAGAATATACCTTCTTTATTGTTCTGTGTGTTTAGGCCACACTGATTTCTTTCCCTTGTTCAAACACCCTGCAATCCTTCCTACCCTAGAGCTACTCTAGAGGGTTTTTTAGACGCTAACCTTACTGTTTCCTTGCCAGCAATGTCCTGCCCAAGTATTTTTACATGGCTAGTTGCTTGTTACCCTTCAGATTTTGGTGACATCCTCTAAAATAAACCTTAAATTCACACAGGACAAGTTGGGGTTCCTCTTGTTCAACATGGCATCTTCAACATGTCTGACATAGCCTTGAATTGAGTAGGTTCCCAATAAATATTTGAAAGTGAATGAACTGAATTCTATATTTTATTTTTTTAAGATTTTATTTATTCATGAGAGACACATAGAGAGAAAGGCAGAGACATAGGTAGCGAGAGAAGCAGGCTCCATGCAGGGAGCCCAATGCGGGACTCGATCCTGGGACCCCAGGATCATGCCCTGAGCCGAAGGCAGATGCTCAAACACTGAGCCACCAAGGTGTCCCTGAATTCTATATTTTAAATGGGAAGTTCTTCTATGTCAAATATGGTATCTTATTCCTTCATGCAGATTACAGAATCCAGCTAAGTATACTTATATCCTTTGGGTGAAAACATGGATCCTCTCAAATGCTGAATGAATGGAGAGGGAGAGAGATAACTGGCAGAGCAGCTTTACCAACTTTTACTTTTCTCTCTGGTGAAGACCACATGCTTATTTCCTGGAAAGAATTTGCTTCTTATGAAAAAAGTGGCAACCTCTTGTGAAATTGATTATTTGTAAAAAAAAAAAAAAAAAAAAGAAATTGATTATTTGTGAAGTAGATTGATATCTGTAAACTCGGGGCCTAACTTTTCGCTAACTTAAGAGTACAGTTATTAAATTTAAGCATTCCCAGGAATATTTTGTTCCCGGAATCTACAAATTGAAACCTGAGAGGTCAAGCCATTGATTGTTTTGTATTTTAATGGAAGGATCTGTGAACATATTGCTCTCCCAAATATTTCTCTCCATAATCCGGATGGGTACACCACTAAAAGTTTTATGATCAATCATTTTCTTCAGTGGGATTTGGGAGTGAAAACTGGGAAATAATAATTAGAAGTTTGGTTTCAGTTAAAATTAAATCTAATTCTTTTTACAAAGTTATCAACGTAAATAATGTTCAAAATGTCTGTATGTTAGGGGTGCCTGAGTGGCTCAGTCAGTTGGGTGTCTGCCTTCAGCTCAGGTCATGATCCCACCATACTGGGACTGGGGCCCCATGTTGGGTTCTCTACTTACTGTGGAGCCTGCTTCTCCCTCTCCCTCTAGCCTTCCCCCCTGCTTGCTCTCTCTCAAATAAATAAAATCTTTAAAAAATACATTATAAACAATGTATGTTAAACTACAAATATTCAAAGAATACAAATCAAAACCAGGAACAAAGAAGGGGCAAAAAAAACCCTACCCATTTGTAGAAATAGACAAACTAACACAGGAAGTGAGTCTGAGAATTCTTTAGCATTTTCCTATTTGTACAACCTCCTCTATATTCCATGATCCTTCTTCATATTAGCCATCCTGTATCTCTCTATTATCAAATGCTTATAAAGGAATTAAAGCAAAAAGCCATTGGTAAAAAAAATTTCCTCCTCCTTCCCCCCCCCCCTTTAAAATGTCTGTTTAAAACATTATATGTTAACCACTAAAATAACCTACTTCAAAACACATATGTGTTTCAACATAAAACTCGAATCAAATGTAATTTCCATTTGTTGGAAAGTTGAGATTTATACTGGCGAAGTATTTAGACAAAAATACATAATATTTTTTCTAAGTACTAATGCATATGTTGCAGTAAATGTTCCAGAAGATTGAGAAATGGAAAGCTACTTCAGGGCAATCTAATGAGTAAGGTTGGATTTGTAAGGCTTTAGAATATTAAGAGCATTGAGTAATCAGGTGAGAGCAGCTAGGTGAGTAGTATGGGCAATATAAATGTGTAGCCTGATACCAATGAAAACATATCACAAGTTCAGATAGATCATCATGGAAGAGAAAGGGATCTTTTTCCACCACTGGGGTTAAATATGGAAATGCTGTTATGACTTCAATGTCACCTTTGCTGACAGTGGTGAATCAGGTCATTAGAGGAGCATGTTCATTGCCTGTTTGTTGAGACTCTTGGGGTCTGGCTAGTAAGGCCAGATTGAAAGATGTAATAGACTTCTCAGGGTCATTTCATATTAATTGCCTTACAGTCTTTTTTTTTTGTTTTTTTTTGGCTTTAAATATACACACATCCAGCATTATTCTGATTGTTTTCTTAGAGAAAAGTATCTTTAGGAATGCATCAGATGATTAACTTTATGTGTCATTAGGACAAAGAAAGGGTCCCTATTAAAGTAGAGATACCCTATTGAAGTACTTTCCACTTCCAAATTCTTTTCCTTTTGAGGGAAAGTGAAGCTTCTCATCTTAAAAGTTCGGTGGGGCTACCTACCCTCTGAGTTGCTGGAGCAAAAGTGTACAAAAAACGAAAACACATTTCCTCAGATCACATCAGCCAGGTCAAGAGCATTAGAGGATAATTAACTTGGATCTGTTATTGCATTTAGTACATGGATTCTTTTAGCTCATTACTAAATGTTGCATTGTGTAAAAATGGGGAGGGGAAAGTCCAAAATTCAATCTGGAGAAAAATATTAAAAATAAAACAGAAACATATGCAAACAAATGAAAAGGGATTTGCAGTTGATGAAAATCTGGGCTAATTTGCTGGACCACATTTTCTGGTTCTAGATATTTGTAACTTGGAGGCCATGACAGACCATTCAAGAAACCTGAGAATAAGAAAATAGGGGAATTATGAATCATATTTTCATTGGCATCCTAAATTAATCTTTCATGTTTTGTTTATATTATACATAATACTCATATTCATGGTAATGAGTTTTCTACATGAAGTGCCAAGCAAAGAAATTCATTTTCCAAGTATTTATAAATATATGATTATGTTCCATAAAGTTAGATCATTTCAAAAATAAGTGACTTATTTTCTTATAGGATATTTTATTAACTAAGCATCTTATGTTTCCACTGGTCAGGCAAGATAAATTTGAATTGCTATGATATAAATTTTATATCAGAAACTTGTGCTTATTAACATACATGGTTCATAGGGGTGTATATTTAGTTTTCTTTGATCACAAAAACACACTAGCTTTAAAAAGAGAACTTACAAATTCCAATGCATAATAATGAAATTAATGATTGACAAGTTGAAAAAAACTGTCCATGGTAAAGCATAGACAGATTTTCACATCTATTCATACCTATTAAAGTTACATTAAAAATTAGTCCTAGGTTTTCATTGGAGTGTTCCTTTCCTTTCTTCAAATTAAATAAACCAAAAATAATATTTTTGATGTTTAAGATAGTCTTTTTAAAGATATTTTAAAGTAAATTTGTTTATTTCTGTGACAGTCATTATGTTTCATGTCAGGACAGAGGCTGAGATGAGAATAAGAAAATCAGAATTTTCCTGTTTCTTGCTCCTGTCTTTCAGCTTCTCTAACTTCTTATCCTACCACCTCTCTCTCCCTCTTTTTCCCATCCTCTGTCACTTTGGTCATTAGGTGACAAGAGAAAGATCTGAAAAGAAAGCAATAAAATATGACAAGGTCAAGAGACAACAGGCTAGAAAAGAGCTTGGGGAAATGAGAAAATTTCACCTCTTTAGAAGTGGAGGTGACATAATTCAAAGCTCTGAGCATTTTTTTGTGATCTCCATATAGGAGGCAGTAAGAAAAAAAGCCCCATGTACCAAAAAGGACCATCAGTTCCTAGTCTCTCTCTCTTTCTCTCTCTCTCTCTCCTCTCCTATCCTATCCCCCAAACATAGCTCACAAATGACATTCCATATTTCTGGCTAAGAGAAATAGAACTGAGCCGAAAACCACACTCTGGAGGAATCCCAGGGATGGCCTGAGAGGGACTGAACAAGTGAGGTCAGATTCTGGTAAGGCCCTATCTCTGCTTTGCTTGTGTCTCCTTCCCTTACTTGGGTCTTCCCCAAGTAACCTGAAATTTCCAGAGGGCCTGGAAACCCCTCAGCTGCCCTTTCCCTAACCCCCTTTTTCAACAACTCCCTAAGTAAAACTTATCTAAAGTCCATCTACTAATGATCTCCCCATATGAAGAAATAAACCAGTTACTGAGGATTGATCTGTTACTATGCTTAAGAAAAATCTTTGTGGAACTGTGTTAAATCAAGGAAATGGCTAAAATAATGAAATCACAATGAGAATTTAGAGCATTAAGGTTGACCAAATGTAAAAAAAAAATATTTGATTTTGAGGAACCTCTTAAATCCCAACATATTAGCCGTTACATGCTCTGTCATAGTGATTAGAGCGACAGAGTGGGGAGCCTTTGTTCTGAATAGCAGGGGTCAGCAAACTATGCCTCTGGGCTAAATCCAGCCCACTGCCTGTTTGCAGAGATAATATTTTACAGGAACGCTTTCACATCCATTCTCCAGTGCGTTGGCTGTTTTCAGGCTACACTCGCTACAGTAATTACAATGGAGACTATACGGTCCACAAACTCCAAAGTATTTCCTATCTGGCCCTTCTTACAAGAAGTTTGTTCATCCCTACTCTATAGGAATCCCGACATGCCAAACTATGGCAAGTCTTTTCTTTCTTTTTCATTTCCTTTTGTCCTCCAACTTTTTAACTTTTTTTTTTTCCATTGCGGAACAGAGCAATTCAAACTTTTAGCTTGAGTACTTAGCCAGGACATCTCCCTTAAAGAGCTAAAAGTAATGAATCATGGTCATCCTGAAACATCTTCAATTTCTGCTGCCTGTACACTATAGACGTAATTGAATGAGAGTTTGCCTGGCTTTGGTTACATAACGCCAAATCAATTCTTATTTGGCTTCCTTTAATCACTTCTAATGACCACTGACCTAACATACTAGGAATTCACTCCTAATACAGGACAGAGAAATGCGTATTTTCTTCTTGTCTTACACCGCTAATGCATCACATACCTAAAGAAGGAGGCGTAGATGTTTAGAGTTTATAAATATTTTCATGACGATATACAGAGTGTAACAAAAAACCCAGATCATTGCTATTCTGATTGAACCTTAAAATTACAACGTGGCCAATATTTTTAAAATATGAACTCTTCTAGTGCATTAGCAGTCCATCTCCTGTTTTTGCATTCCCCGAAGCATGCTTCTCAGAAAGTGTTCTATATAAGTAGGTTAAGACAGGAAAGGATGAGGAAGTTAAGTAAGCTTGGGACAGGCGAAGTTGAATGGACGTCCTTACTGCAGGACTCCTCAGAGTGCTTAGTATGAAAATACTCATTGTTAGTTGCAAAGAGAAGGGAGAGTGCACCTTTTTTTTCCCCTTTAAGTCATTTATTCATTCACACATTCAATAAATGTTTCTTGAATGTCTCTTTTCTGCTAACCACTGTTCTAGGTGCTCCAAATACAGCAGTTAAAAAAACTTCAAAGGTTATGTATGGAGAGTATGAGGCTATCTCATGGGTTCAGGAAGTTTTGGAAAGAATTCATGAAGGAGAACTCTGAGGATGAGCGGAATTCTGAGAAGCAGAGTCGACTAGGGAGAGGGCTTCTAGTAACTAGAAACACAGGACTAGCAGTTGCATGTAGATAGGAGCTACCATAAACTTAGTGGCCTTAATTGAATTATGTGGAATGAGAGAATTGCAACATCATAATGAAATCTCCTGGCTTTGAGCATAGCGCCTTGTATAACGGCGTGTTTGCACACCACACGCTGAAATAGACTTCCTTTTAATATATCATATATTCCTAACCTGCTAAATATTAATCAATTACCTGAGTGTTGTTGTTTCTACTGGATTTTTCCCAATTTTAGTTGGATTTAGGGATTTTTCTTCAACATTTGGTTGACAGTGTCTTCACTTTGTTATTCTGGAGTCACCCCCCCCGCCCCCCCACCCCACACACACCCGGAGTGTCATTGTTACTCATTCTAAGGCCTTCACGCAAACAAAAATAAAACACTAGAATTTTATTCTCAAATGTTGGCTCAACTTAATACATAAATGGTGATGCCCAGATGTTTTTTTTGTGAGTTTCCTGTTGCTACTCTCATAATTTATCCAAGTTGACTAGAGTCAAATGTTCTATTTAATTGACTGGTCTATTTAAGGAAGAGTTGCTATGCCATACATTCATCTGACTGGGTGAGCAATTTGCATGAGATTAAAATGAAATATATCCAGTGTTGAACTATGTTTAACACATTTATATCTCCCCTGGGACCTCCTCAGACATTTCTAACTGACTGTCAAATCGACATACTTCCTTGGATGACTAATAGACATCTCAAACTTAATGTGTCTAAAGCTGATTTTGATCCCTTCCCCACAAACCTGCTCATCCCTTTTCTCATATCACATTCCACACCAATCCATTCGTAAATTTTGTTGTCTCTGCTTCAAAAATATATCCACCCTTAGATTCTTTTCATAGCCTTTACCGCTACCAAATGGGAACCAAACCCTCCTCACCTGTCTTCCAGGATATTGCAAAATATTCCTACATATTCTCCCGATTTCTTTAAGTCTCAACACAGCTCCCACAGTGATTATGTTAAGGTGAGATTAAGTCACACCTCTACTCAGAGCCCACTAAGGACATTCAATTTAATTCGAAGTAGAGGCCGGGTCCCTATAATGGTGTTCAAGAGCCTGCTTCTAATTGTTACATCTCTGCTTTATCTCCCACTCTGTTCCCTTGATCACTCTATTGTAGCCATTCCGGCCATGTTGAGGTTCCCCATTATGCCAGCCTCAGAGCTTTGCACTTACCTATCTCTGTGCCTGGAGCACTCTTTCCTCAGGGCTTCATGGGTCTTATTTCTTCAACTTAAGATCTTTATTCAAATAGCAAAATTTCAATGAGACATTTCCTAACCCCTTGAAAATGTCAATAATCCCCAACTCTTCTCACATCTTATTCCTCTTCAATGTTTTATTTTTCCTCCCTGCCACTCATCAATTTCTAATATACAATATATTTCTATTATTTGCTTATAGACTTTCTCCCTCCTATAGATTTTAAATTCTACTGGGGCAGAGAATTTTGGTTTATTGTTCAATGTTGTGCCTGGTACACAGTGACACTCAATGTATATTGAATATGTGAAATAAAAATATACTTTCTTTAATGATTCAAAATTTATTTTTGGACTTTTTAATGTCTGGGAAATTTCTGTTATGAGCATGAATTACATCATGTTATATGCAGAAGCTGTATGATCTGAACTGTTCCCAAAACATGCAATGGAATTACTGAATGGAATTACTGGTTCTTTTTAGAAAATCAATTCTGGATATAAAATTATTAATATAACTCAAAAACACTTTATACATAAAAATAATAAAAATGCAGTGAATTTTTATTAAATCAACTTTTAGTAATAGCCTTAATAATAATCATAATAATATCTCTAATTTTTATGCTTACCACCCAACGTTTATAATTTATCTTCTCTTAAACTTTGCCCAATTCAGTGTATGAGATGTATTATTCTACATATATTGCAGAAGATATAGGCTGAGGGATTTGTACAAAGTGAGGCAGCTATTAAGTAACAGAGCTAGCTCCAAATACAGGTCCATTTGACTGCAAAATCTGTACTCTCTCTATTGCCTTTTCCGTAATGAAAACTCCAAAGTATGAATTATCTACAGTAAGCCAAGTCCAGTGGTAGGTACTATATATATACATATATAGAGATAATTAATTATATATTAATAAATTACTATTTATATTTATATATTAATTAATATCAATAATTTTCTATTTATATATTAATATTAACATATAATATATTAATATATAATTAACTATATAGGTATATATAGTTAATTCTTTTTAATCCCACAGTAATTTTATGAAACAGATACTATATCCTCATTCTGCAGTATAGTGGTTACCAGTATGGACATTGGAGTCAGACTACCTGGGTCAATTTCCAGGTTCCCCACTCATTAGCTATGACCTTGGATGAATCAACATTACTGAGCCTCAGATTTGTCCGAAAATGAGTATTCTAAAATCAGGGGGAAAAGTTCTGAGATTTTGGTCAGTTGTTTGAATTCCAGATAAAAATACCTGTGGGCTCTCATAGAGCATGATCTTGCTTATTTGGGCACATGTGGCCATAATTGTTCTCTGTTCATTTTTTGTCAACTTTGTGTCATACACAACATTTTTAATAACCTCAAAGATTTTCACTGGCACTGAAGACAATTTACGGAGAAATATCAAAATCTACATACACGGGCAGATAAACCTGATAAGGAGTCTGAATAACATTATTATCCAACCACGTCATTAGAAAACCTAGTCAGCTCACTTGGTTGACTTCCTTGCCCAACCGTGATTGTAGAAACAGCTTTTTCCACTCTCTTCTTTTCTTCTTCCTCCTCTTCCTCCTCTTCCAACTGGCCTACTCCTTCACTTTGAATTTTATTTGTTTTCAATGGACCCTACATCCACATGATTCCATATTTACAAGGTGCAAAACAATCCCTGGAGCAACTCTACTTTCTTCCTTCCCCAGACATGTCTGTCAGCTCATGGCTCATCTCTCCAGGTGCACATAATATTGCCTGTTTCTTGCATTCCCTTGCAGACAGAGTTTGTAGGTGACTAAACAAATATATATTTATTTTTTCTTTGACATATGTATACTATGTATATATGTATGTGTATATATATATGTGTGTGTGTGTGTGTGTGTAAAAATGGTTATATATTACACATTCTATAGTCTGGCATTTTAACAACTATATTTCTTAGAAATTGCTTTTAGCATAAAAGAACTCACTGTGTTGCTTTATATAGTTGTGGTGAATTCTCATAATGTGAATAAACTGTAACTTATTTAATCATTCCCTCTAGACAGACATTTAGACTGATTATAATCTTTTGCTCTTACAAATAATAAAATACACATCTTTCTTAATTGATTGATCATTTACATCTTAGAAAGAGCTTAAATCACCTTGAAAAATGATTTTATATGTCTTAGTCCAAAGGAACTAGGCAATTTTTATATTTTTATATACAATGCTTTGTATTCCTTTTAAAGACATTTAATATGGCCCACAGACATAAATAAAATTCAGTAAAATAAATAAGAACAATGAGAAAAATGGAAATTAAAGTCATATAGATCTATATGGAGGAGTCCTATGTACTAGCTATAAAGATTCACCACTCTCCACACTCTTATTTTTTATCTTGATCTCAGTAGTATTAACATAGAGAATTATATTCTTATCAAAAGTATCCTTCAATTCTCTACTAATTTTGATGACATTGTAACATAAAGAAGCAATAAGACATTTTAATAATTGCCTAACCACAGCTTAATGATGACCCCATTAAACCAAATTGTTAGTTGATTGATTGTACAGTTTGTTAACTTAAGATATTCATAATCAACAAATGAACAAAAATCTGAATGTGCATAAAATGATAATTTAAAATTACTTAGCCATTAGAAATGACAAATACCCACCATTTGCTTCAACATGGATGGAACTGGAGGGTATTATGCTGAGTGAAATGAGTCAATCGGAGAAGGACAAACATTATATGTTCTCATTCATTTGGGGAATATAAATAATAGTGGAAGGGAATAGAAGGGAAGGGAGAAGAAATGGGTAGGAAATATCAGAAAGGGAGACAGAACATAAAGACTCCTAACTCTGGGAAACGAACTAGGGGTGGTAGAAGGGGAGGAGGGCGGGGGGTGAGGGTGAATGGGTGACGGGCACTGAGGGGGGCACTTGACGAGATGAGCGCTGGGTGTTATTCTGTATGTTGGCAAATTGAACACCAATTAAAAATAAATTTATTATTAAAAAAATAAAATAAAATTTTCAAACTTCAAAAAATGCAAATATGTATTCCTCAAAAGTTGACCTTTGAAAGTCAAGAATCATTTATATGTCGTAGTATCTTAAGTATCAGTTGTCATATCTGACATTGCCAGATATCTCATGCTCAGTGCTTTACATGATTACCTCATTTCATCCACTGAACAGTGATGTGCAGTTGGCATTATTAGCCCGTAAAACAGGTGAAAAAATTGAGACAAGAAGTGCTTCATAATTTGTCCTAAGTCATATAGCCTACAAATGGTGGACCCAGGGCCCAAAGCCAGATCATCTCCTTATGAAGTACCCAGTTGTAACAAATGCACTATACCACCTCTTCCTGTTACATTCTACTATTTCCTGGAAGGAAACAGTGATGTCCTAGTTAACCTAGGTCTCCATACATATTATATAAAGGGATCTCTGTTCTCTAGTACAGAGGTCCTGTTAGGGTCTTAGAAGTGGTCCTGTTAGGGTCTTAGAAGAGAATATCAGAAAGAAAACAAGGAAATGAGTATTTACTAATATCTCTTTATATTTATTGAAATGGATGGACAATGGTACCCTTGCTAGGTCCTTCTATCAGTCACATATGCAAATCATCCTAAGGGAAGATGCGAGCCCCACTATGCCAAGGACTGGAAAGTGACATTTCACCTCCTCTCTCTGCCTATAATAATGAGTTATGTTTGTGTGCCTGGTAAACAGACTTATCTAGTTTCAACTAGACTAATTCTCACCAGATAGACTAGTGGCTTAAAAAGCTTCTTGCAAGGAAACTGCAGATTGAAGATAATACAAATAATGAAAACAAAAGCAAAATACAAAAAAAAAAATGTAGCACTAACAGTTCTTCTACTTTTTGTATAAGCTCTTCATTAGTCATATCATCAAGTAACAATGATGACTAATATGTGTCTAGGGTCAGCCGAAAAGCTGAAGTCATCAAGAAGACCTTTGAAATAGGAATTTTCTCTACCACTGTTAATGAAAAATGTCATCCTAAGTATATGCATTGTCTTTTACATCAATTAATGACGTTAAGTAGACAGTATGATTAGCAAACATTTTAAACTTGAGCATGCAAACCTATTTATAGTGACAATCAAAAGACTTCTTGCTTTTGTATAATTAAAAGTTAAGTAAATAATTATTCATAACAGGGTTATTATCCCATTCTTATGACATTCTATATTTATGCATGTTTTATAATGAACAAAATTTTCCATAAAATTGGGCACACATAATTTATAAATAAATTAGAAAATTACATGTCTCAAAGATACATGCTAAACATACTTAGAGATGGGATGAACAATTAACAAATTTGGAAAACACTCCTTGGCAGATGGCAATTTTAGGCAAGTAGTATATA
This sequence comes from Canis aureus, assembly GCF_053574225.1. Classification (NCBI taxonomy): domain Eukaryota; kingdom Metazoa; phylum Chordata; class Mammalia; order Carnivora; family Canidae; genus Canis; species Canis aureus. The sequence continues at coordinate 5,402,555 of NC_135632.1, read as the reverse complement.
TATTGTATATACCTTTCCTTTTCTATTTGTCACCAGTTGAGCTGATGAACTGAAGCCTTCTTTGACACATATTCTTTCCAGATTTTTAAAATAAGTTTTGAATAAGCTCAGGAAAAAAACAGTTAGCCAGGTGGAAAATTATCAAACATGTAGTGCTCTTTTTGTTAGAAATCAGGCCCTTTATAAAGGACCAGATTAAAAAAAAAAAAAAAAAAAGACCTATTTTTTTTCTTCAAGTAAGAATGGATGTAATTGTAGATTTTGTTAGAAATAAAGCCATTAAAGCACTTCAGCAGGCTAGATTTTCCATCAGCTCCTTTCAAATTTTCTCAGCCCTGCACAAAACCCCAGGTTTCATTATGTAAAAGAATGATTTACCACTAATCAACAGTTCCAATGACAAGGATGCATTTGCAAGTTCTAAAAGTAGTTTAATCAGACTGTACTCTAGATTCACCACACGACCCATGCTAATAACATTATTTTGAAACATGTGTTGAACTACCAGGCTTAATTTATTGAAAATTAGTTAGAACAACTTATAGGATAAATAGTCAGCCATTTACTAAAGCTACGGGAAGTATCTCCTTTTAGCATGACTTTTGCAGAGATCAAGACACGGAGAAATATATGAAGGCATTAATGACATATCCTAAACAAGTGTGCCCTCCATTATTGTAGGCCGGGGTCTGAAGTAGCAGTGACCAGGCTGTGCATCTATAGCACAGTCTAAGTTGAGCAGACAGGATTTATTGGCTGGGACACCTTGGGAAAAGTTACTTAAACTACCATGCTTTTGTTCCTTTATCCTTAAAATGGAGACTAATACCTTTCTCATACGGTAGTCATGAAGGTTATTAAAACAATGCAATTCAAGCTCTTGTCAAGTGGAAAGCTAGGCATATGGATTTATAATCCATAATTATAAATGTATTATTAAATGTAATTTTTATGGTAAACATAATCAAACAAATTGTGATGCCATACTTGGGTATCAGGGCTTAATCATGCCTTGTAGATGCAGAATCATTTGCATGTGGTATCATCAATATGAACACATGTCTTCTACCCTCTACCAGGAGATATTAGTTTAAGTGAGGAATGAATAATTTCAAAATAAAATTTCTTAGCCATCGATATACTATTTCTTTTGAAACTCTTAAAATTAACCAGTGACTGAAATGGTTTACACCCAATGTCCTGGCCACGTATCAAAAATATCTCTTCAATGAATGAAATTTAAAATAAGTGATCTAGATTTCCAAAGTGGGACCATGATAATGTCTCACCATCTTCATTTTTTTTGTATGTGTCTTAAATCAATGTACAATGAAAAGACTGACGCTAAAAATTAATTTAAAAGTCTGGCTATAAATGCGGGGGCTTACTCTTGTTTAAATAATATATCAAATCTCACGTAATAGAAAAAAACGTGTTGATCAAAATTGGAAGTGAACTTCAAAGTCCAAAATAAGATAATAATAATAATGAAAATATGGATCATAATTCCTTGAAAGTCCAAGTCAATCCAATTCTACTGACATGCCTCATTTGGGGTCCTAAGCATTTGACCGGCTTTACACGGTATTTTAAAATGTTGGCACCAGCTCAATTAGCCAACATGGAGAAACCAGTGGTGACATCTTTGTAAATCTTTTCTTGTCATGATGCTTGTGCTCCACTTTGTGCATGTGTTTGATTATTTTTTCCCTTATATTCTTTACTGTCTTCATCCTGAAATTGAGAGGTGGCATTTTTAAGGTAGAGGTTTCTGGTGAGAGCTCATGCCTCCTTATTAGATTGAGGGAAATACTGACCTTGAATGCCACATCAATAGAAGACAAAAGGAAGAAAGTTCAACACATAACTTTCTTCTAGACTTTTCCCTTAATATAGATTGACTGTCTTATTGATATCCAGGTGGGAAATCTAGAGTCATAAAGGATCAGGTGTAACAAATTCCCAGGAATACTTAGGATAAGTACAACAATGTTTCTGCTGAAATGCAGGTTTCATTCTCTTTGTCTTTTAGTTTCTGTAGAAGGTGGGTGGAGCCATCCTAGTTGTGCCACCCATGGGCGAAGCTAAGGTTACTCCCTAGGTAGTATAACTGCACAATTTCACATTCTCATTAACCCAACCTACCAATGGCTTCCTAATCAGGTTTTGTGCCCCTGGCTTCTTTATTCTGTAATGTTCCTTAGATCTAACTCTGGTTAATAGATTTCACTCCCTGTATCAGACTTAATAACTTAGTTTTGACTGCTCAGCAGTTGAACCCATTATATTTTAAAGGAAGCTCACATTATGGGAATTTTAGCAGAAGGTTGGATGTTGTCTCCTCTATAGAATATATGGGGAGGTAATGTCTCTTCCCTCCCTCCGGCACCTAGGAAACAAGTGAGTAACTTACGTTCTGCTAACAGGATGTTCCTACTCACCACTTGGAACCTTGAGCAAGTGATAAAAAAAAAAAAAAAAAAGCAAAGTCTATTTACAAATGATACACTTAGGCATTGTTGTTCAGTGACCAAAATCAAGTAAGCAGCAGGCACAACTCTGGTATATCAGGATCTCCCTAATGACACTGTTTTGTTTTTATATTTCCATAGTGATTTCCTTTGTCCAGGCTTTCTTGGTTCTAGACCATGTTTGAGCCTGGTTACAACATTATTATCCATTCTTTGAGAATGTATGACATTCTTCCAAGAAATTCCTTTGTGACTTGAATGTCAGCCACCTGTTTTGGGTCTCTATGTTTCTAGATGCATCTCTAATTATTCGCCTCAAGAAAAATCCTGCTACAGCCTTACTGCTTGCCATCCTCCCAAACATTCTTATGATAGATGGTTTGTTCTCGTTCCCTCTGCCAAGCTGCCTCCTGAAATTTCTTCTATTCTTCAAGTCCCTATATGAATTCAATCATTTCCAATTTGGAATTACTCTTTCCCTCACCAATAAGAAGGCAGCACAGTATAGTGGAAGAGAGCAGTTGTCTTGGATCCATGTCAGTGCTGTTCTATTGCATTTAATTTGAACTCCACAGCTATCTTTCTTCCAGTGCAATATTTCAATTTACTTAAGGCAGCACAATTCAAAAGTTATGAAAAAAAGTGTGCACTCATCCAATCAATATTATTACACGCTTCTCTAGAGATAAGTAAAGAATTCTTTGTGAAATAATAATGTTTAATGTATCAAAATTTTATTTTATAAAACAAGAAGCAATTCAGAGTAGGCACTCATGAGGTGCCTGAGGCTTGTTGGACAAAGTGGCCAAAAAAAGATGAGACTTTTTTTTCTTCTCAAATTATCTTAAATAAATTCAATCAGCAGTCCACAGGGGTTTGGGTATACTTTTTAGTTTTCTGTCAACCTTAGGTCTGATACTTACACTCAGAAAAGAAATCTAATAAGAAATGACAGTCTAAAAAAAAAAAAAAAAAAAAAAGAAATGACAGTCTATTCTATGAGCACCTGTGATACAGTTTCAATAAATTATTTTCTGACTTAAGTTAACCAGGGTCATTTTCTGTATTTATAATCAGAAACCAAATCCTAAGCACAAGATCCTACTCAAAACCACTTAGCTTTATCTTATACAGAGAATCAAGTCCACACTGATCAGTTTGACTTTCAAAACACTACATACGCCTAAAAAAATACATAGTCATTTAAGATGGCACTGGAAGGTCTGACAAGGCAACTAGAAATCCAAAAACTGTTGCCAATAATTAGCAGTGTCAATCTTCTTTTACAGAACTTTTGTGATGATTCTCAAAGCTAGCTGATAGCAAGCCTTGGTGACCATAGGGGAAGGAGGGGGTAAGAAATAATGAAAGAATAAGAATACAGAGAAATGTGACCCAAAATAGTATATCAGGCTATCAATTAAAAATATTCAAAATGTGCAGTCTCTTAGAAAGTTGATTTTCAGTTATATAACAACTATTCAGCTGAACAGTGAGGTTTTGGCTTTGTGTAGCATTAACTCGCTGTGCCAACTATCAGCTCCCACCCGATGTCCTTAAGTTGTACTGTGCTGGTGTAAAGCACGGCCAGGCACTTTCTTTAGAAAGCTCATTATCATATAGTATCTATTAGGATAGTTATTTGCTTCAAAGATTAAATAAAATAGTTGAATCTAATCGCCCTGTGTCATCATTCTTCTGTACCCAACAAATCCACAAAACTTAATTCCAGGCAGTAAGAGATGGGTATTAAGCATGTCAAAGGGTAGGATAAAGTGATGAGCAAGTAACCTAGATTGTTAGATTGGATTTCATCATTTCTTTTGGTTGATTTCAGATTCTCCTTAGATAGAAATCCTATCTTAAAATATTCTAGGCTGCATTAAGAGGAAGTTAAATTGATTTGGATTTAAGTACTGAAGATTGAAATACCCACCTCTGTGTGGTTAACTTAGCTGCAATGCAATGATAGTTCCTGATGGGTTTTAGTCACAAAACTATTTACATAAAATTGTATGCTAAAGACTGACACATAAAATATATAGAAGTGGAACCCTTTGTAGCAACTAGGAAAACAGGAATCTCTATTCTGCAGCCTCTCAACCTGTTTTTTTCCTATATCTTCACTCCCTCTCCCACAGGTAGTCATACTATTAGGGGATCCAAGAGCTGAGAGTCTCAAATGTCTGACTTTGAAGTGAATGTCCTGGTATTAAAATATGTATTTATTTAAACATCAGAGATTTAAATTAGAATATATTATATATCATTGTATATTATATATAATTCTGTATTCTAGATTATAAATACGTTATTTGTATATTAAATACACTTAAATGTTTAATATGCTCAAATATATATTAAAATATATGCACATATGTAAATACTTTTTTAACTAAATAACTGTTATTACATGATGACGTGCCAGGCATGAATACAGTGAACTGTGTTGTAAAACATGTTTTAACATAGATTTTTACAAATGAAAAATCTATGTGCTTTTTATTACTTGTTCCATATATTTTTTTATCAGGTTTTTCTAGTCTTTTAGTGGAGCCCACCCAGAACTCTTACTGAGATCATTGTTGAAAGCCACTATAAAGGTAGGAAAAAGAGAGGGAAGTCACGTGCCCTACAGTGGCCGCTGCACATCTTGGTTTACTTACTGGCCGTATAACCTTTGGATTCATTCTCTTCCTTTCTGAAGAAATGGAGCTGAGATGAAAGTTTCCATATTCCCCAAAATGTTGTCCTGATAAGGATCACCTGGGATACTTGTGCTTGTTCCAAGTATAAGTTCCCAGACTAGTTCCAAACTCACTAAATCAGAATTCTCAGGAGAGGGCCTGGAAAGGGCCTGGAAAGCTGTGCACTTGGGAAACAGTGAGTTGAACAGCTCAACAGCCATTCTTGGATTCTCCTAATGCTTCTTTGATAATAAGATATTCTAACGGAAAGTGCGGAGTTTGAAGTAGAGAGGATGGGAAGGAAAAATTCTTCCTTTAAGGTGAAGTTGATGTTGAATTTGGCATTTTTCATGAAATATTAAAATAATTTTATGATACTGAATAGTCAGAAGTTAGATTTTATCTGAACTTGTCCACATCTTTTCCTATCTTTTCATTTTTTTCACTGTGGGCTGCTTTACTTTTGACTTTTTCTTTCTTTCTTTTTCTTTCTTTCTTTTTTTTTTTTTTTTTTTTGGTGGTGGTGGTGATGGTGAAAGAGGTTTGGTTTGGTTTTGGTTGTTTTTTGTTTGTTTGTTTTTGCCTCCTTTTAAAATCTGATCACACATCCTTGTAAATCTCTAAAAGATTTGCTATAATCTTTCCTTAAAAAAATATTGATTGATTGATTGATTGATTGATTTAAGACAGAGATAGCAGGGGGAGGAGCAGAGGGAGAGGGCAAAGCAGACTCCCCCCTGAGCAGGGAGCCTGACATAGGACTCGATTCCAGGACCCTGAGACCATGACCTGAGCTGAAATCAAGAGTTAATGCCTAAGTGATCCACCCAGGTGCCCCTCTTTTAAATACTTCTGCAAACTTTCGGGAGAAATTTCCTCCTGATTAACAATAAAGTTGAATTAACTTCTGAAAGGAGACAGGGCATCTACTGGTTTTATTTATTCAGGAAACATTTATTGTGTGCTGTGAAGGTGACAACTTAATCTGAGCCAGTTAGGTGTCTCCTCTATTTTTACTGGGTTCTTACTTAGTTTTGAGTGTGGTGGGACCAAGGGAATAGATATAGACCAGGCTATACAAGATATCTATTCCAATTAGCATCTTCAAAAGCATCCATTGACTTATTTGGAAATTAGCTATCAGTCATTGGAGGTTAGCAGTAGAATGCCACTCATTCTACTACCATGGTATCATGGCTTCCTCAAGGCTGGATACTACTGCCCTTATTTCTCCTCTGCCACTCCTGGGGGAACAGAGATCCTTCTGTACTTATTGAGGCCCAGGAAATCACTGAGCACTTGTTTGAGGCCCTATAAGACTAGATGACTACATAATCTAACCTACAATCATTGCCTCTTTGGAGTCTTGCCCCTGTTGCTTGAATGTCTACCTCAGAAGTAACACACAGATTCCTTTTATTCTCAAATCTCACAAAATTACCAGGGATTTTTACTAAAAAGCTGTCTTAGAACGTTGTTTTTCATTTAACATCAGTTTCAAAAGCTACCTAGCTGAGGTAGAGATGCAAGGGCTTGCGCTAACCCTTATTTGTAATATGTGATAAGCATAAGTTACATTTTTCTCTGCCTAAATCCTCATTGCAAAAAAATATTTTTTAAGTACTTCTTTTTTGAAAAGGATAACTGAATACTTGTTCCCATGAGAACACGAATTGCTAATTTGTTAAACAGACTTTCTAAAGCTTTATTCTAAATACTTCAATAATTTCATCATAGTTTAAAGATAGCAAAAAGTGATAATATATGCTGGGGGGATAGAAATCTAAAGATTAATCAGTTGGTTTAGTTCAAAGTGTCTTTCTAAAATGACTTAAGGGTAGAGAAATGAGAAATGAATTTCATACACAAACCAAATACACAAGTGTCAGTTTAGAAACTATTTAAATAATATTATTGTCCACCTGTAAAGATATCACTGACATGCTGACAAAAATCAAAATATTGCCCCATTTGTTCTGTGGCTTATTTTGTATTTTTTATAGTTATGACTTTGCCTATGGTAATTATCTTTTTATAGAGTTCATTCTGTCTTCCATGATTTTGGAAGTGAGTGCTTTAATGTTTCATTTCTTAGAGAAGTTCCTGATGTTTTTTTTTTTTTTTTTAAATGTGAACTTCTGTTTCATATCTTATATCTTGTTTGTGATACCAACGACAAGTTTTTAACTGAACTAAGCAATATAATGAGAGCAAAAAAGTCCATATAGGATGAATCAATAGTGTTCATTTTCCAACTTCCCCTTCATTTTCCCCATGCCAAAGGAGGCACACTTCTAACAACAGCACATATTCTATTTTTTAACATAATATTATAACATAATTGCTTTTTGCATTACTACCTGATTTTTAAATTATATTTTCATGACCGTGTTATATGCCAACAGTTGCTTTGCCATAATTTAACTAGTTCCAACATTGTTAGATGGAAATATCTGTTTTCTGATATTAAAAAAATTTTTAATAAAAATCCCTTATATACATTTTTGCCAGAGCTGAAGGGGATCATATTACTGGTTAAAGAGAGCTAGAATTTTTTAGGGCTCAATGTAAAATATTTCAGGGCCTAATGACCTTATAATTAACCACTTCTTTTGAACTATAACAACTTCAACATATACCAACCAGAACACTTTATATAAATTTTGTAGATATAAAATGATGTTTAATTGTTTTAATTTCCACTTATTTGATGACTATCCACAAAAAGGGACTAAGAGTATCTCCTACTGGATAAATTGATACTGGCTTCCTTTGATACTTAACATAGATATTGGCATAAAAACTCTGGTATAGAAAGGTGAAATACCAAACAGAATTAAATGCATATTAAAATAATCATATATAATATATTATATATATTATATATAGTGAATGGATACTATAAAATTATATAAATGGATTTTGTTTGCTTAGAACTCATATATTTATTTAAAATTTTTCTTGTACAAGGGTGCCTGGATGGCTCAGCCCATTAAATATCTAACTTTTGATTTTGGATCAGGTCATGATTTCAGAGTTCTGAGATTGAGCCCCACATGGAGCTCTGTGCTCAGCAAGGATTCGGCTTGAGATTCTCTCTTTCCTTCTGCTCTCCCCCCCATCTCTCTTTCTCTCTCAAATAAATAAATAACAAATCTTTAGAAGAAATTTTCCTATGCAATTTTCTAGGCAAACTTAAAAAGATGATATTTTGGGGCATATTTTCCTTTTATTTAAAAATCATCTATGGAATGTTCTATTATAGCATCTTTTTTAAAGTATTGGGCAAAGTTAAGGTGATAAATTTGGTATAATTATTATGATAATTATAATGCCATTGGGATTAGATACCACAATATTGCTGTCCATCACCTTAAAAGTGAACATCTTAGTTTGGCCTCTATGCTTATGTGTAATAAACGCTTTACCTCACAAATTGCCTTTCAATATCAGAAAGTTAAACTGTCAAATGTCAGAATTAGATTGGCTTGACTGCCTAATTAAATACAGATTCATCTGGCAAAGTGTTCTCCTGCTCTCACATTTCACTCTAATATCTGCTTAAATTCAAAATGACCCCTTCATGGCCTAAACTTTAGAGCAAGGACAAACAGACAAAAATACCACTGCTCTCCGTCAATCCTTGACCTGAGAAAAGTAATGTCAACTTAGTACATAAACTGAAATATTTAAATGGGAAGACAGAAGGGGACCCGCAAAATGGGACTGGCCTACGCTGGCATGACCCAACAATGGGGAGGCCAGAAGGCACCTGTGTCTCACGCCCTCAGCGATCTCCACTTTTTCCAGACCTGTCACAAGGAAGAAAAAGTAGTGACTGTTAGCTCTAAACACGCTTCCCTAGTGACATCACGCAGAAAGTGGGAAGCAGCTGGGGAGAAGAGAGGATGGTCAGTCAGAAAACAAGACTCCAGCCCCCCACCCTGCTCCTCATGTGGGTGTGGGGAAAGCAAAACCACTCCACATCTCTGGAAGTGAGTTTCTTTCTCTGAGAAATGAAGGAGTTTGTCTATACGAGCTCTATGATGTCTCATGGGTCTACATTTCTGAGATTCTCCGATCATCAATATTCGAAAATTTTATTTCTTGCGTACTTTGACTAGCGTTAGGATACTGTGAAAATCACCGAAAGGCTGAGCCTCATCTATGAGCAGAATAAGCTTAGCTGGTTCTTTCTCAGGCTAGCTCAAGGTTGAAGGTGCAGGGCAACATCACTGATCTGAAGAAAAATCTGTCCTCTATACCATGCATTTAAGAGGGGAGTATTAGGAACCAGCTTGGAGGCTAAAAATACTTTTGAGCTGTCAAAAACAGAAGTCACCCCACAGATAAGATAGCAAGTTGTACAGACCCACTGGTAGGCTATCTGTTACCAAGAGGACCAAGCTCAGTGTTGTGACCACACTCGGACATGGATAAAGGCTGCTCTCTTCCTCTCAACTGCTAATAGTGGAGGGAGGGCCACACAGAGGGAAGGCAGTTCCACTGGGTGTCTCTCCTTCGCTGGGTGCTGGGCTAACACTGTATTAAAGTTAACAATTGTAATTAAAAATTTTCAAAATACATAAGCACTCTGCATGGTAGGTAAGAAAGACAGTGCAAATTCACTACCTGGCTTAAAACATGTAGTTTCAACATTTTATTGAGAAGTGCAATGTAGAACCCATCCAAGGGCATTTTCCCTTCCTTTTCAGTGAGTCAGAGCATGAGGAGGGGAGAGATAATAATTGATGTGTCTGACTTACTAATCAAGAACTGTGTAATTGCTAAGCTTGTATAGTTTTTGAACAAAATAAGGCATTTTTATATTAATAGATCTGTTCAGTTTCCTTCAGATGCAATGAGTAAAGGTTACATATTTTGGTATTTTAAAATGAGTAGAGAATCAATGTCTGTAATACATGAAATTTTAAAACACTTGCAGGTTAACAAATAGTAGGCACATGTTGTACTATATTTATCCTGTCCTAGTTCAATAATTGACCTCCACTAGGTTTTTTTTTTTTCCCCATTAGAGTCTATTGCACTGAGCCATAGATTTTAGGAGGATTTTTCAAAATAGATACAGCATAACATGCAAAGAAAATTATCCATTGAGGACCAAGGGCATCCTGGGGGCATGATAATACTTCGATCCCAAAGCATTAAAATAATATGTCATAATAACAATAGTGGTATTGCATTAAATTAATTCAAGAGACAAATGTTGTTTTACATTTCATTTAGAAAAATGAATTTATAACTTTACTGAACACACTGCTTACCAGCATATGAGTGTGGATAATTTATTGAGCCTTTTTCTGCCTTGGCTTCCATGTAGAACAAACTTCATAGTATGATGTACCACATAGGTTTTTTTGTGAGGATTCGATGAAATCAGCATGGGAAATCTTACAACTGGCACATATTAGGAATTCAATTAACAGTGCCTTTTAAATAGCATGAAAAAAAAAAAGCCCACGTTTTATAGCTAGAGACCTTTATGATCTTAGCTTTGCCTCATGCCAGCATTATAATCTTGGGCAAGTACTGTACCTTCCTGGATTTAGTTTCCTAATCTGTAGAATGAGGTAAAACTATCTGGTATATCCCAATCACATCAGCTCTTGTGTTCTTTCATAGGACCATTTAGCAATAAATCATTTCACCATCACAATTTAAAGATTTCCTGGATTTAATTTCATATTTACATGGAACAGTGAAACATAAAAATAAGGTACTCATGATGTATTCACACTTGGAGATGATTGGTAATAAAAACAGATTTTAAAGATGATAGATAGATAGATAGATAGATAATAGATAAAACCTAGCATGCAGTGTTTTAGTGACAGTGCATGTAAAGCGCTGGCTGAGTACTCAATAAATGCACTTCATAAGCACCAATATATTTATAAATCTAGTAGGTGAAAACCTGCATTATAAAGAACGTGTTTAGATTTTTATACTCTGGAATTGTATTTTAAATGTCAGCGTATCTTTTCGCACACATAGCATTTTTCTACAGTTTATCTTTAATAATGAGGTAAACATTAAGTAACCTAATTAAAATGGAATAATTCAATGTTGAAACATTTCTACAGATGGAAAGGAAATAAATGAGGGTTTAGCTTACTGATTTTTTCCCCAAAGGTTTCTCCTCTATTAATATATCTACAAAAACGAATGGGGAGGAAGGAAGGGAGGAGCGCAATGCCCCATTCTTGCTTTGTATTTGCATCCTGACACATCACTTCAAGCAGGAGGGTTGGGGTTTGCAGAGCTCAAGGGCTGAGACTCCACCTAGGGAGGAAACGCGCACTATCAGCCAAGTCGCTCTCTACGCATGGTGGGGGGTTGAAGGATGTTCCCTTTGAAGGGCACGTGATGATATTACACATTTCTGGGCGAATTCACTGATTTGAATGGGGGCAGTTTGCTTTTTTCTTCTTGGCCAGAAACTCAGACCAGTGCATATCCTTAGAAATAGATGTAATTAAGAGACATTATGCTCCTATGCCATTGTAATGGAAAGAGAGAAAAAAAAAAGCCTAATGTATGAATTCTATATTTTTAGGAACTTTGGCTGACACATTATATTCATAAATGTTTCTGAATTTATTTTCTATAATGGCGAGTCTCAAATGTTTGCAGAACGTGGGCCACTTCAGGAAGGGCGAAGGGTATTTCGGACCAGTGACAAAGAGAAAACACCCTCCCTTCCCATTTAGCATATGGCAATTATTCCTGATGCTCCTCTGGGTACATTACA